>NC_053129.1:7359264-8078014 GCF_010015445.1 Perca fluviatilis | reverse complement strand
GGCACTTTAAACTACAGTCATCAAAAAGTTGCAGCATTCTTTGTGGCTTGTTGTGTTTTACACAACATTACACAATCATGGATGTGTTGATGACATAAATGAGGAAATATTAGAGGACTTAAGGAGACGTGATGTTGAACTACGGCGGGATTGGACACTCCGGCAGAATCTGGTCCGGGAGTAATGCGCGATATGCTCCTGATGGAGCGGGTGGACGGAGATGGAGTAGGGGGAGGAGGAAGGGGCACAACAGGTGCAGGTGGTGCGTTTGGAGGCCCACGCTCCATGGCTGCAGCAATCCTCTCCAGACTTGACGAGATGCGCACAAGAGGCCGCAGCAACATCGCCACCTGGCCAAGACGGGCATTTATTACTTCGGATAGCTCCCGCTGGCGTGCGCCAGGCAAATCCACTGTCATAATAGCAATCCGCCATGGAACAAGCGCGCCTGCTCTTAAAGGGAATGTGAGATAACGCTCTGATTGGTTATTTTCACGTTACGCCCAAACCACACCTAGCTACTTCAGACCAACCCATTTTAGATTTGCGTCGGGCGCAAGAGTCATTTATCCCGCCGGTATAATAGCAACAGCGCCCGAGATCCGTCCACAAAGCTACTTGCGTTTTGCGTTTCATACTTGTGTTTCAGATTGTTAAAATAGGGCCCTTTGTCTTCTTACCTGCAGTTAATTGATAAGCCCCACCCATTACCAGCCAGCCAAAACAAAAGAAGGAAGTACTAAAGCCTACTAAAAGGGCACATTGCTCACCCTGACATCATCTAATAATTTTCTGTTTACTCTTTTCTCTGTCTTCCCCTTTCTCTTATTCCAACCCTACTTCCACCAACTTCCATTCCTTTCCTTCTCATTCCTGTTTCATGCTTCTTGTTCATTTATCTTCTTCCTTCTCATCTCCTTGCATGCTTCCCCTTCTGCTCCCCCTTCCTGCAGTGACAGGAAAACCCTTTTTCATTGTGTCTAGTTTGTCCCACCGCTGGTTGTTCGGCTGGGAAGGTTGCCGCTTCTATGGCTGGGCAGGCTTCTTCTTTGGTTGTGGGAGCCTCATCACGATGACCGTGGTCAGTCTGGACCGGTACCTCAAGATCTGCCATCTCAGATACGGTATGTCAGGGTCTCCGGATTATTCCTTTATTTCCCCCTAAACATTTGAATTCCATGTACGTGACAATGTATGGAAATGTGTGGGTTGATTTTTTTCATTTCAATAAAAATTAGCAACAAAAAAAGACTGTTTCCTGTTTCGGCAGCATGAAGTGAACATGTCTCGGTCGCTCCATCCTCTGATAAAAGTTTGTACTTTTGACTGTCTCTTAGTCAAGACTACATAATGTCCTGAATTGCAATTTTTGAAATATATTTTGGGGAAGGATCGCAATTTGCGGAGCAATTCTGCCATGTACTCAGTCACGGATCGCACAGAGCTCACCGTGATTATAAGAGATGTTATTTGAGAGGAGATTGGTATGGCATTTGATTTAAAGGGTTAGACTCTTTACAAGAAGTTATAAAGGACACATCCTCCAAACTGTGGGTGGTAGAGGAAGCAGTTACAGATAACGACCACCGGCTGACTGAAATGGAGAAGAAATATGCCAATCCACACTTAGAAAACATCCCATTAAGAGAAAAGATCCAACAAATCGAAGACCGCAGCCGTAAATGCAATGTTCGCATCATCGGGATCCCTAGCGACGCCAAAGGAGGAAAACAAACTGCCTTCATTCACAACTTTCTGAGAAATATTGATATTTAAGTCTCATGTAATTGAGGTGGAGCTGACTGTATACCATGCAGCACCTCTTTCATTGCATTGAAGGGGACATAAAATAGGGGGACTGTAAAAATATACCTTTCTCCCTAGAAGAAGCTAAATCTGACCTATATGGTAGATATATATATATTTGTTACAGGCTTGTTAGTCCATGAAGAGGTTATTCAATTGAATTCATATAGTCCTAATTATGATGATCCCAAATGCATTAATGATCTTCATATTATGTTACTCCAGTATGAAATTCAAATATTTTTGGGTGGTTATTATGGAAAACGCTTCACTCAGAGGAGAAAGTGTTCTCTTTCTACTCTCATGAGCATGATTCTTATTCAAGAATAGATTTAAACTGCTGTTACTACGCTAGGATTCTTTCAGACCTCTCTGCTCTGATTTGTGAAATAGAATTTGAAAAGCTAGCACCAAATTCCAAGCCATGGAGATTTAATATTATGTTACTCTCAAAAGAGAGTAACGAGAGTCTTATATGAATGCGTATTTAGAAATGTTCATTGAGGTACATCAAAATAGCTCAGTGTCCATTGATAATGGGACATGCTAAAGGCCTATATAAGAGTGTCACGCACGGAAGGAACAGGAGTCAGACTGGAGTAAGTGCTCCACCTTGCCCCCCCTCTCTCTTCCTCAGTAGCTACAGACACAGAAATGGCACATACTAAGGAAAGCTCATTGTGGGACTGGCTCTAGTGACTGTAATTCTGCACCAAGGCTGAATTTCTGGAAAGAGACTTCAGATACAGTATTAGGGGACCACAGCCACTTAAAGGCCATGGAGAAGACAGTGGAGTTGCTACAGCTGAAATTTCACGACTTGGAAAATCGTGGCCGGCGTAAGAATTTGAAGATTGTTAACCTCCCAGAGAAAGCCGAAGGCGGTACTCCTCTCGTGGACTTCCTCCACTCTGTACTACCGACCTTAGTCGGCTTACCCGCTGACCACTGAACGCGCCCACAGAGCCCTGGCTTCATTCCCGGCTCCAAACAAGCCCCCGAGGAGTGTCTTGGTGCATTTTCTACAATTCTCCCAAAGAGAGGCCATGATGGTTCTCGGCTACGCTTTTACCCTGATTTATCTGCGGAGGTTCTGCGGAAGCGGCGAGAGTTTGATGCCGTGGGGAAAGTGTTGGCCCGCCACAATATGTACCGTGGGTTTGCTTATCCAGCCCGCCTGTGGTGCCTCCACGAAAGTCGGATCCGCATTTTTGATAACCTGAGTCTGCTGCTGCATTTTTGGACACTCTTAAATAAGGCAACGTTTGTTCTCCACCCCCATCAAACATTATTTCTGCTGTTTGGTTGTTATAAATACTGTTGACAGACTGATTAAGCAGCGGAGCTGAATCTACATGCAACTTTTCTCCTTGGTAACAGGGTGTTTTAATTGCTGTGACCGCTTGCTTCATTTTTTTTATTATTGTAGTGTACAAAAATTGGTATACTTTAGTTTCAAATTAGTTTTACACTTCACTATAATGCTTTTCCATAACCTACTGTTATGACTACAGCGCTTTGAATTTTATTTCATCAACTTATTTTTATATCGCCCTGGTATTTCATATTCAAGAAGTGACTGGCACAAAGCCCATGTTCGGGTTTACATACAATTCAGTAATTTTCATTTTGGGGTAGCTCTAGTGGTGTCATTTATTTGGCCTGGAGTTGTGATATTGTCTCAAGCGCCTGAGCTGTTACTGTGGTCTGTTAAATTAAGATATGTTTAAAGCACCCATATTATGCTAATTTTCAGGTTCATAATTGTATTTTAAGGTTGTTCCAGAATAGGTTTACATGGTTTAATTTTCAAAAAACACCATATATATAAAAGTGGTTAGCCAGCTCGTTTCAGCTAGTGACGTACAAAGCCATGCAGATTTTGAACAGCTCACCCGGAGACTGAAGGCAGGACACATTCAGAAACCATATCCCACTCAAAACAGCATGGATGGATTTTTTTCAAAGTTTGTATGCATGTGGACCTCTCAGGGAACCATTACCTTATCGTGGTAGAGAGGTTTGTGTGTCCCTATGAACCTGAGGGCTGTGTTGTCTAGAGCTTTGTGCTCCTGGTAGGGTCTCCCAAGGCAAAGTGGTCTCAGGTGAGGGGCCAGACGAAGAATGGTTCAAAAACCCTATGACACAACGAGGTAGAGATAGAGAGACCCTGTCCAGAGGAAGCTCGGGGCCCCCGTCTGGAGCCAGGCCCAGATGGAGGGCTCGTCAGCGAGCGTCTGGTGGCCGGGTTTGCCACGGAGCCTGGCCGGGCACAGCCCGAAAAAGCTACGTGGCACCTATTTCTCCAGCCCATGGGCCCACCACCTGTGGGAGGAACCGCTGGGGGGGCAGTGAAGGTCAGGGGCCTCGACGGACCAGACCCGGGCAGCAGACGCTGGCTCTGGGGACTTGGAATGTCACCTCTCTGTAGGAGAAGGACCCGGAACTGGTGCGGGAGGTGGAGCGCTACCGGTTAGATCTGGTGGGGCTTACCTCTACGCACAGTCTCGGTTCTGGAACCATACTCCTGGATAGCGGTTGGACTCTTTTCTTCTCCGGAGTTGCACAGGGTGTGAGGCGCCGGGCGGGTGTGGGGATACTCACAAGCCCCCGGCTGAGAGGGTCATCTCCCTACGCCTGCGGGGTTGGGGGGGGGGGAAACTCTGACTGTTGTTTGTGCATATGCACCAAAGAAGAGTTCGGAGTATTCGGCCATCTTGGAGACCTTGAGTGTCCTGCATGGGGCTCCAGTGGGGGATTCCATAGTTCTGCTGGGGTACTTCAACGCATGGGCAATGATGGAGATACATGGAGAGGCGTGATTGGGAGGAACGGCCTCCCTGATCTAAATTAGAGTGGTTGTTTGTTGTTGGACTTCTGTGCTAGTCATGGATTGTCTATAACGAACACCATGTTCGAACATAGGGATGCTCATAAGTGTACTTGGTACCAGAGCACCCTAGGCCAAAGGTCATTGATCGATTTTATAATCGTTTCATCTGATCTGAGGCCGTATGTTTTGGACACTTGGGTGAAGAGATGGGCGGAGCTGTCAAACGATCACCATCTAGTGGTGAGTTGGGTCAGGGGGTGGGGGAAGACTCTGGACAAACCTGGTAAGCCCAAACGGGTAGTGCGGGTAAATTGGGAACGTCTGGAGGAGGCCCCTGTCCGACAGACTTTCAACTCACACCTCCGGCGGAGCTTTTCACCAATCCTGTTTGTAATATTTATGGACAGGATATCAAGGTGTAGTCGGGGGGAGGAGTTGCAGTTCGGTGGGCTGGGGATCTCATCTCATCGCTCTTTGCAGATGATGTGGTCCTGATGGCATCATCGACCTGTGACCTTCAGCACTCACTGGATCGGTTCGCCGCCGAGTGTGAAGCGGGTGGGATGAGGACCAGCACCTCTAAATCTGAGGCCATGGTTCTCAGCAGGAAACCGATGGAGTGCTTACTGCAGGTAGGGAATGAGTCCGTACCCCAAGTGAAGGAGTTCAAATACCTTGGGGGTACCTCGGGAGATTGGTCGGAGAATCGGCGCAGCGGTATCACATTCAATTTATCGCACCGTTATGACGAAAAGAGAGCTGAGCCAGAAGGCAAAGCTCTCGATCTACCGGTCTAGTTTTCGTTCCTACCCTCACCTATGGTCATGACCGAAAAAACGAGATCCAGGGTACAAGCGGCCAAAATGGGTTTCCTCAGGAGAGTGGCTGGGGTCTCCCTTAGAGATACTCAGTCATCCGTGAGGAGCTCGGAGTAGAGCCGGTTGAGGTTGTTCGGGTATCTGGCAAGGATGTCCCCTGGGCGCCTCCCTAGGGAGGTGTTCCAGGCACGTCCAGCTGGGAGGAGGCCTCGGGGAAGACCCAGGACTAGGTGGAGGAATTATATCTCCAACCTGGCCTGGGAACGCCTCGGGATCCCCCAGTCAGAGCTGGTTAATGTGGCTCGGGAAAGGGAAGTTTGGGGTCCCCGGATAAGCGGATGAAGATGGATGGATGGATGGATGCATGCATGTGGAAGCACCAGAGACACAAAATAACACCCCAAATCCCAGAAAAAGTGATTTCTTTTCATAATATGGGCCCTTTAAGCTTAGTGTGCTTGGTGACTTCATTTGGGTACTTTTACCCTGTTGTTTGGGGACAGGATAGGGGAGGTTAAACACTGCAATCTTGGTTTACTGTTTAACTTTAATTTTTCCGTTATGCCATACGACTGGAGCTTTAGGTTCCTGTCATCTACTGTAGTCAGCTTTTCCTAATTCAGCTTGTATTACCTATTTACTTTTCAACTTAACAATTTGTATGTCTGGGTCACTTAAAATTGTTACTTGGAACGTCCAGGGGATTGGCCACGTAATAAAGAGGAAGAAGATTTTAACGCATCTGAAAAAACTGACATAGTACTACTTCAAGAAACTAAATGATCTGACACAGAACACTTGAAGCTTGGGAGAGATTGGGTGGGTCAAGTCTACTTCTCCTCCCGCTCGCAGAATAAAAGAGGTACAGCCATTCTCATACATAAGAACATCCCTTTCATTTTAGAACACGAAGAAAAAGACCTGGAGGGGAGATTCATTGTAATTACAGGCTCAGTTCTTAAACAACACAACTATTCTTAATGTTTATGCTCCAAACTCTGATTCACCTTACAGGGTTTCCCACAGCACTTTCTAGTTTAGGCGGCCACCTTAACAACACGCGCCTGCTGCCTTAATTAAGTCTTCAAAAGAAATTTAATATATCCGCCGTGTCCTGTTTGAGTGGCTGTAATGTACAAGTCGCATCAACACAGTCACAGGAAAACAAGGAAACGGCAAGTTGTCAAGATACCACCAATCACAACGGAAAGAGCATTTGCTGCGGGTGTGTTTTTATTCACATTTAAAGGGATAAATCGCCATTTCACCGTCGCGTGCGCGTCAGAGTTTGTCAACAAATGTGCGGGCAGCTGGGGCATGCCCGGGCAGAGACAGGGTGATGGACTTACCGGAGCGTTGGCATATGGCAGGCAGAGAGCATTTATGTATCTCTGTCCTGTTCTTCACATCAGTGAGGCTTTCTTCTCTTGTTTCAACGAAGTGAATACATGATGAAGTGACTGGAACTATCCATCACCTCGCGCGCGTGGATTCTCAACGTCCTGGCTGTTGCCCGGTCTTTGAGACACAGCTGTTGTCTGTTTTTGACAATTTCGTCTGCACTTTTTTTTTTTTTTATAGTTTAATGAGCTTACAATTGCACATTTTTGAAACATGCAGTCCAGGCTCGCCGTATAGACTCTATTGTCCTATCGGATCACGCCCCAGTGCTTTTGCATATTGACCCAGCATTTAACATTCCCAGAACTCCAACCTGGAAATTCAATACATCGCTTTTGAACAGTGACCCCTTCTGTTACTTCGTCTGGAACAATCTATTACAATTTTGGCTTGATAATAATAATCCCCAGGTGTTCTCTGCTATGATCTGGGATGTGGCTAAAGCCACTGTACGCGGGCATCTTATCTCCTAAACTTCTCATCAAAAGAAGGTTCTAAAGAGAAATAGGAACAATCTTGAAAAGGAAGTTACTAGGTTAAAACAAATACATGAACAATCACCCACAGTTGTGAATCTAAAAGCGCTAGTGACTGCAAAGACTGATCTCAATATTGACCACAACCGCCACGTTCAGAAGCTACTACTTTTCACAAAGCAGAAGTATTATGAATTTGTTAATTCAATTCAATTCTATTTATAGTCATAAATCATAACACGAGTTATCTCGAGACAATTTACAGATAGAGTAGGTCTAGACCACACTCTGTAATTCTCACACTGTAATTTACAAAGCCCCAAAAATTACAGTAATTCCCTCAAGAGCATCACTGCGACAGTGGCGAGGAAAAACTCCCTCTTGGGAAGAAACCTCGGACAGACCCAGGCTCTTGGTAGGCGGTGTCTGACGGTGCCGGTTGGGGATGTGATGAACAGTGACGATAAGTCACATTAATAATGGAACAGTGACTTCAAATGGTAGTCGTAGTAGTTCATGTCATATGAGTGCGCTGCAGGGCGTTACAGGATGTAGCGTGGCCCAGCAGAGCATGGATGGACGTAGCAGGAAGCAGCAGGGCCCCGCAGAGCTCAGCAGGGAGTGCAGCAGGACCACGGCGACAGCTGCAACCAGGATCTTGGTGCCAACGTTCTCCAAGGAAATACGCTGGGTGAAAAAACATAAGGACTCCAGGGAGTAAACTCCCCAGAAGCTAGGATTAGTAACAAGCATTTCTGCGACGGGATGCACACCAATGGTAATAGAAAGGGAGAGGAGAGAGCAGCTCAGTGTGTCAAAGGAAGGAAGTCCCCCGGCAGTCTAAAACTATAACAGCGTAACTAAGAGAGACAGGTCATAAGGAGAGGAAGCCTGTTTGGGCTTGGAACTCTCCCCTGCCGGATCGGCTGTGCTGGCCTGCCTCCCTCTGCTTTTATTAGATTATTAATCTGATGACTATGAAGAGAAGCATGTGGGCCTGGTTAGGCGGATGCTGCAACTCCTCACTGTTAGGCTCTAGTCGGACCCAGGACTGAGAACAGGCACACAAACACAGATGAGCGGTTAGGAGTGTTTTATTGGAAACAATGTGGATTGTGCAGGAGGGAAATGGCCAGGAGAGCAGCTCCGGGTGGGGTCGAAGCTGGTGATCAGACGGCGGGTGTATGGCCAGGCAGCGAAGATGTGGAATGGCTGGTTGAGAACGGAGCGGCGAGGTGAGCAGGCAGCGAGGAGGCAGATGAGAACCGAAGAGCAGCAGGTCCAGAGGCGGAATCTGAACAGAGATAGAATGCGCGAGCCAAGCACAAATGAGGCAACAGGTACGCTAGAAACAGGACTGAATTCTCTCGAGCACAGAGTAGAGCCACGTTACCAAGGCAAGGCAGCTTTATTTGTATAGCACATTTCAGCAACAGGGCAATTCAAAGTGCTTTACATAAAACATTAAAGAGCAGTTAGAAAACAATTTAAAACAATTTTAAAACATTAATAAACAAATTAAAACAAGAATAAAATTGATAGTGCAGTATAAGAATAAAAGTTACAGTGCAGTATAAGAAATTAAAGTTAATAAAATAGATTTAAAGAAAAGCAACATCAAAAAGATAGGTCTTTAGCTTAGATTTAAAAGAACAGAGTTGCAGCGGACCTGCAGGTTTCTGGGAGTTTGTTCCAGATATGTGGAGCATAAAAACTGAACGCTGCTTCCCCCTGTTTAGTTCTGACTCTGGGGACAACAAGTAGACCTGTCCCAGACGACCTGAGAGGTCTGGGTGGGTCATAGTGTAGTAGCAGATCAGAAATGTATTTTGGCCCTAAACAGTTTAGTGATTTATAAACCAAAATAGTTATATAATTAATACTATTGGTTAGGCACTGGAAGCCAGTGTAAAGACTTCAGTACTGGAGTGATGTGATCCACTTTCCTGGTTTTAGTGAGGACTCGAGCAGCAGCGTTCTGAATCAGCTGCAGCTGTCGTATTGATTTTTTAGGGAGACCTGTAAAGACACCGTTACAGTAGTCAAGTCTACTGAAGATAAAAGCATGGACAAGTTTTTCCAGATCTTGCTGAGACATAAGTCCTCTAACCCTTGATATATTTTTAAGGTGATAATATGCTGATTTTTTTATTATGTTAATGTAGCTGTTAAAATTTAGGTCTGAGTCCATGACTACACCAAGATTTCTGGCTTTGTCGGTTGTTTTTAACATTGTCGTTTGAAGCTGAGCGCTGACTTTCAATCGTTCCTCTTTTGCTCCAAAAACAACCACCTCCGTTTTCTCTTCATTTAATTTAAGAAAGTTCTGGCACATCCAATCATTAATTTGTTCAATGCACATATTTAATTGTTGTATTGGGCTATAGTTCCCTGGCGATAAGGTTATGTAAATTTGTGTGTCATCTGCATAACTATGGTAAGTTATTTTGTTGTTTTCCATAATCTGAGCCAGTGGAAGCATGTAGATGTTGAACAGAAGAGGCCCCAGAACTGAGCCTTGGGGAACTCCGCACGTCATGTTTGTATGCTCAGATGTATAATTACCTATAGACACAAAGTAGTCCCTATTCTTTAAATAGGATCACAAACCACTTTAGTACTGAGCCAGAAAGACCAACCCAGTTTTCCAATCGGTCAAGCAATATGTCATGGTCTACTGTATCAAATGCAGCACTAAGATCAAGTAATACTAAGACTGAAATTTTGCCACTATCTGTGTTTAAGTGGATGTCATTAAAGACTTTAACAAGAGCCGTCTCAGTGCTGTGGTGTGGTCGAAAACCTGACTGGAAGGCATCAAAACTGTTGTTTAGCAATAAGAAAAGGTTGAGTTGTTGAAAAACCACTTTTTCTATGATTTTACTTAAAAATGGAAGGTTTGATATTGGCCTATAGTTGCTCACCACAGGAGTGGTTGCAACGAACTGGCGCCGAAGAGGTGAACAGCCCGGGTTGATAACTGGTGGTTGAGTACTGGAAGGAGCTGCAGCTGGCTGTTGGTTGATTACTGGAATGATCTGCAGCTGGCTGGAGCAGAGCAGGTGAGAGTGGCCACGCCCCTTGACCTAGATCCTCTTGAGTGACATATAAGCTGGTGGAGATAGACACAGACAACACACACACAGGGGGAAAGGGGAACAGGAAAACAGGCAGGGACAGGGGGACAGCCACTGATCCACAACACTCACTCCCTAACTATAAGTTTTATCAAATAGGAGAGTTTTAAGTTCATTCTTAAATGTGGTGACAATTTCTGCCCCCTGAACCCAAATTGGGAGCTGGTTCCATAGGAGAGGAGCCTGATAACTAAAGGCTCTGGCTCCCATTCTACTTTTAGAGACTCTAGGTACCACAAGTAACTCTGCATTCTGGGAGTGCAGTGCTTTAGTGGGACAATAAGGTATTAGGAGCTCTTCTAGATATGATGGTGCTTGACCATTTATTTGAGCAACCTGACAGTAGGGAATTACAATAGTCCAGCCTTGAAAGTAACGAATGCATGGACTAGTTTTTCAGCATCGTTTTGAGACAGGATATTCCTAATTTTGGCAATGTTACGAAGATGAAAAAAGGCTGTTCTTGAGGTTTGTTTTAGATGGGCGTTAAAGGATATATCCTGACCAAAAATAACCCCTAGATTTCTGACAGTAGTGCTGGAGGCCAGGGCAATACCATCCAGAGTAGCTTAGTCTTTAGATAATGAGGTTCGGAGGTGTTTAGGGCCCAGCACAATAACTTCAGTTCTGTCATGTCCGTTAAGTAAAGAACACACATGACAATAAAAATGATTTAGGACATTTTTATTGAATAAATTGCATTTCAGTTAATAAATTCTGAATTAAATTTTCTTTGGTGGTATGGCTCTGTTCAGGGAGTCCTCTGACCTTTCATGAGCACCATGAAATAGCAGAGAGTCAGAGGACAGCAGCAGCATTAGGGAATGCTCACACAGTTTAGGACTGTGAGAGCTGAACTATTCCCCCACATGAACAGAGCAGCAACGAAGACATAGAAGCAAATGCCACGCCATACACGACAAGGAGGAGCCGGGGAGGTGGCGGACAGCAGAGAAGCGAGCAGCAAGCAGGTAGGAGCAAACTGAATCTGCTTTAAATAGGGCGCCCTGTCTTGAGCGTAGCCATTAAGCAGCGAGGGGTGTTGACCAGCTGATGCGCTAATCCAGATCAGCTGATGCAGCTCAGCAGGAGCAGATCAGCTGATGAGACCGTGTTGTTGGCCAATAGCGTTAGCAGTGCCTTGACTACCTGGCCTGCCAGAACTGACGCTGACGCTCAATTTTTGTTAGAGTTTAACATCAGAAAATTATAGGTCATCCAGGATTTTATATCTTTAATGCACGCTTGAAGTTTAGCTAGCTGACTGGTTTCATCTGGTTTGATTGACAAGTATAATTGGGTGTCATCCGCATAACAGTGAAAGTTAATTGAGTGTTTCTTAATAATATTACCAAGAGGAAGCATATATAAGGAGAATAGAATTGGTCCAAGCACTGAGCCTTGTGGAACGCCATGGCTAACTTTAGCGTACTTGGAGGATTTATCATTAACGTTAACAAATTGAGATGGATCAGAGAAATAGGACTTAAACCAGCTTAGAGCGATTCCTTTAATGCCAACTAAGTGTTCCAATCTCTGTAACAGGATTGTATGGTCAGTAGTGTCAAATGCAGCACTAAGATTTAGTAGAACAAGAATGAAGACAAGTCCTTTGTCTGCAGCAGTTAGAAGGTTGTTAGTAATTTTCACCAGTGCCGTCTCTGTGCTATTTCTAAATCCTGATTGAAAGTCATCAAATAAACTAATGCTATGTAGAAAATCACATAACTGATTAGCATCTACCTTCTCAAGGATCTTGGAAAGGGAAGGTTAGATATAGGTCTATAGTTTCCTAAGACCTCAGGATCGAGGGTGGCTTTTTTCAGAAGAGGTTTTATAACAGCCTCTTTAAATTACTGCGGTACATAACCTGTTAATAAGGACATATTGATCATATCTTGTAATGAAGTGTTAATCACGGGTAACGCTCCTTTGAGTAGTCTCGTTGGGATGGGGTCTGAGAGACAGGTAGATGGCTTAGCTGAGGATATCTTTAACATTAATTGTTGAAGGTCTATAGGATAAAAGCAGTCTAAAAATATGTCGGGACTAGTCGTTCTTTATAGCGGTCCTGCGTTTAAAGGTGAACCATTAGAAGTTGAGGGCAAAAGGTGATGGATTTTATCTCTAATTGTTATAATTTTATCATTAGAGAAGCTCATGAAGTCATAACTACTCAGAGCTAGAGGAATAGATGGCTCAGTAGAGCTGTGACTATCTGTCAGCCTGGCTACAGTGAAAAGAATGGCTAATTCCTCTCCCTATATATATACTACATTTATTACATGTATCGTTATCACTAAAGGAGCAAGAAAAGAAACCTTGGGTTGTTCTTATTTTCTTCAATTAGTGATGAGTAATAGTCTGATCTGGCCTTTCTTAGGGCCTTCCTATAGGTTTTGAGACTTTCTTGCCTATCCAAAAGAGTTTCTTCCACTTTGGTGGAACGCCATTTACTTTCAAGGTTTCACGAGATTTGTTTTAATTTGCGAGTTTGGGAGTTATACCAAGGTGCTAATTTCCTTTGCTTCATCATCTTCTTTTTGAGTGGAGCAACAGAGTCTAAAGTCGTCCGTAGGCAGGTCGTAGCACCGTCTACAAATGTATCAATTTGAGAGGGACTAAGGATAACATAAAGGTCCTCTGTTATGTTAAGGCATGTCATAGAGTCAAATGCTGTTGCAATATCTTTCTTAAATTTAGCTATAGCACTGTCAGATAGGCATCTAGTGTAGAAGTTCTTATCCAATTTAGTATGGTCAGGTATTAAGAATTCCAAAAGTAATTAAAGAACGATCTGATAATACCGAATTCTGCGGAAATATTATTAAATCCTCAATTTCAATACTATATGCCAGCACAAGGTCGAGGGTGTGGTTAAAACTGAAACCGATTGAATCTAATAATGAGTTGAAAGCAGTACTAAGGCTATCATATTCAACGTCCACATGGATATTAAAATCACCTACAATAAGTACTTTGTCAGATTTAAGGACAAAACATGATAAAAACTCTGAGAATTCAGATAAAAATTCAGAATACGGACCTGGAGCCCTGTAAATAACAATGAATATAATTGGCTGTGATGTTTTCCATTTTGGATGTTGAAGATTAAGAACAAGACTTTCAAACGAGTTATAATTTAGTTTAGGTTTAGGACTAATTAACAGGCTTGAATCAAAGATGGCTGCAACTCCCCCTCCTCGGCCTGAGCCTCTAGGAATTTGAGTATTAATATGACTGGGTGGAGTGGCTTCATTTAGACTAACATATTCGTCATGGCCCAGCCAAGTTTCAGTAAGACGATATAAATCAATTTTATTATCTGATATCAAATTGTTTACCAATACTGCTTTAGAAGACAGAGATCTAATATTTAATAGTCCACATCTAATTTTCCTATTTTGTTCTATCGTTGCAGTCGTTTTAATTCCAATTAGCTTGTTAAGTATAGCGCATCTTTTGTTTACCTTTGATTTAACCGATCTGAGCCGGGGTACAGACACCGTGCTTATTAGACTATGAGTGGGCGACTGCTCCAACGGAAGCACAGAGGGGCGCATTTCAGTGCACCTCTGATTACTAATATCAAACTTGGGTTGTCATGGTCTATGACCGATAATAGACTCGGTCAGATTTTTTGATATGAGAGCGGCTCCATCCCAGGTGGGATGAATGCCGTCTCTTCTAATCAGACCAGGCTTTCCCCAGAACGCCCTCCAGTTATTCACATAGCCCACATCATTAGCTGGGCACCACCCCGACAACCAGCGGTGGAAGGATGACGTACGGCTGTACATTTCATCACTGGTCAGGTTTGGCAGGGGTCCAGAGAAAACTACTCAGTGCGACATTGTCTTTGTGTATGCACAAAGTGGCTCAACCATAATTTTAATGATCTCCAATTTTCGACCATTAACACCTACGTGAAGTATGATCTTACTGTATTTACGGTTCTTTTTAGCCAGCAGCTTTAGATGGGATTCTATATTGCCCGCTCTAGCCCCGGGGACACATATGACCGCAGCCGCTGGAGCCGCCGGCTTCACATGTCGCAGTACAGAGCTCCCAATAACCAGAATTGGCTTCTCAGCGGGTGTATCACTGAGTAGGGAGAAACTTTTAGAGAGGCGAAGATGCTCCGGTTTAGAGCGACCGTCATCATGTGCACTCCCTGGTTTAGATCTAACGCTACGCTTCCCTCGGACAGTCACCCACTCGCCCGGCTGCTCGGGGTCTGCCGGGGGACAGCTAGCAGAAGCTACAGTATGTTGGCCCGCATTAACTGCATGGTGCTGGCTAGCTACGGAGGCCTCAAACTCTCTAAGCCTTGCCTCCAGAGCAGCGAATATACTACATTTATTACATGTATCGTTATCACTAAAGGAGTCAGAGGAATAGCTAAACATTTGACACACAGAGCAAGAGAGAGCAGGAGAGGGAGAGGAATTAGCCATTGCTAATGGCTAAGCTAAAGTAGCTACTAACAGCGTTTTAGCAACTGTAAGATCAGGGAGGCAGTCGCTGTAAGAGAAACGAAGTATAAGTGCTTTGAGTAGAACAATTGTAATTAAAATGCAATCCAGGCAAATAGCCGCTAATTTAAACAATAAAGCAGAGTTGAGTAAGTTTTTGCTGGAGCAGCAAACTAGCGTTTTTAACACGGGAACACCGGAAGTGACACAACACGCTTACCGTACACGTCAGCACGTCAAGAGAGTGGAGCACTCTCAGTGTGGTCTGGCTTGTGTGTCAGTATGGCTTAACGACCTGATCATAATAATAATAAAGCCGCTTACTTGCCCACCAACTGAAAAATCTGATCAATGATCGCTCAATCAACATGATTAGAACTCCCTGTGGTGATGATTCCTGTGACCCATTGACTAACAATAGTACATTCAGAGATTTTTAGAAATCCCTTTACAGTTCAGAGAAGATCGAATCCAACGTTACCTCTTACCTACCTGCTTACTGTTGTGGAGGAGGAACGCTCCACCTTAAGCCTGGTACAGATGACAGGATAATTAGGCCGATTTTAGCCCCGATTCACCCCTCCCGACAATCTTAAGGATGCTCCGATTATCGTAAAATAATCTGATCAGATATTCCTGCCGTGTGTGGTGTGTTAAGACTGCTCTCGTCTGCTCGGAAGGACGTTGGGACCGCTCCGATCTCAAATCGGGGATATCCAACATGTTGGATTTATTTGGCCCGATTTCTCCTCGTGTGTGGTGTCCCCCGGGGACAAACAAGCACGCAGCCTGTGTAAAATAAATAAAGTCGATGGGCATAACTACATCCACAACTGCAGTCCACCAGAGTACATGGAAACGAATATATGAACGTTTATTAATCTGTATAATAGAGCTGTAATCGGGCCTTAAAAGTACGGCCCGAAAAGGCCTGAGCCCGACAGAGTTCGGCCCGAGCCCGACCCGTACATTTTGATTGACAGCTTTTTAAAAGCCCGAACCCGTTTACAGCCCGACTGCAGTCAGAGTGTCGGACACGCGCTTGGCACCGCGAGCGGGCACACGCACCACTCGGCGGAAAAGGGAGAGAAAGAAAAAAGAGACTGCGCCACACGCACACAGCTCCTTTGTCTTTCGTAAAAAATGAGTCATTTATACATTTTTTAACATCATTTATTCATGAATAACGGAGGCTATAGGCCACTTGGAAGTTGGAACATAGAAATTAATTAAGTCCTCCAGAGACCAGCCTCCCAACCAACAACCCGACCGAACCCGTCGGGTCCCGTCGGGTTCGGGCAAAGATCTTCAGCTCTACTGTGTAATACCTAACGACATTTCTATGAGAAAAAAACAAATCACCTCCATATCATGATGTAGCAAGTATAGTCCATGCTCGCGTTGTCTTCTTTGACCATCGCCTTTTCTTTTGATAACGTTTCTTTTCGGTTAAAAACACACTACAAACTATCGCCACTGCATCCTCTTCGTCCGCAATGATTGTTTATTCTGAAGTCACATTTGATCTCGAGGGATTTTGCGAGATTTCCCGTCTGACCTGGGAATGCTCGGGAGTCAAATCGGTTCGTGTGTGATGTGTTGATTTTGCCGTGTGCTGCGCACCACACACTGTACGACCAAAACTGTTAGACCCGTGATTTTTTATCACCGTGTGTGGGGTCTCTCAGGATTGGAAAATCGGCCAACAATTTTTAAATTGTCCCGTGTGAACCAGGCTTTAAGTGCAGCATTTCATCATACAGACCTATTAGCCTACTTAATGTGGACTACAAAATAGTTGCAAAAGTAGTGGCCCGCAGGCTTGAAAAGGTTCTTCCTAAATTTATTAATCCTTATCAGGCAGGATTTGTGAAATCAAGATGTATGTACGTCAAGCACTTAAAGGGGTGATAGAATGATTATATAGGGTATTTCACACTGTTCCTTAAGGTCTCCTAATAGGGTATGTAACATTTGTTGGGCTGAAAATTGTCCGATCCTATTTTATGGGCCCATAACTACCCTGTGAATATGGCCCTATTTGAGCTTTTCTTCCAAATATGGTATGAACATGAATATTTAGATGAGCTGCGTGCAGATTGGTTTGAGCGAACCACATAGAAACACATTGGAGACTCGACAGCAGGTCTCATATTTCAGACACTGCAATGTTTTGTTACTAAATTCACTTCTGAGACTTTTTTATGCGAGAAATCAACTATATAAAGCTCAAATATGGGCCGTTTTACGAACATTTATGGCTAATTGCAAATTTGGTAAGACGTGTCGGATTTCAGGAGGTCCACACAGTCTGACAAGACAGCGGCAGCCCAGGAGAAAGTCACCGTTTCTGGGTTAGCTACTGGACAACCGGGGCTACGCAGAGCTGTCCGGCTGCCGGCATAACTATAATATATTTATAGTTTGAATTTCATCACGTCACTTATATAACCGCTACCATAAGGTCTTACAAAGCTAACGCTTGTGTCAGATTTAAATTTTGTGAATAGGAGGGGTTTCGTTAGCTGCTGGTGTCCCTTCAATCCTATGGGTAAAGATTGCGGCTAGCTGCAGGCCCTGGAGCTCCGTCAGGGCCTTGGCATTTAGTAGTCCAGTAACCCAGAAACGGTGACTTTGCGCGGGTATGGAACGCCGCGGGCTTCTGGTCGTGACGGAGATCCATTTAGCTCACAGCAAGCCGGGGTCTATGAATGAGGACACGCCGGGTGGCGAGGCAGCACCGGCCGCTGTCACGTTAGCCTGCTGAGCTACAGCTGAACTGCGACACACAGTCGGACATAATTTGCAATTAGCCATCAACTTTCGTAAAACAGCCCATATTTGACCTCTACATAGTGAATTTAGTAATTAAATAGCGGACCTCTGGAGATCTGCGTGACCTAGCTAGATTCAGAAGACTAAGCTGACCTCAGGTCAGTGGTGTAGCCTATGCAAATGTTGGGGCGTGACAAAGACTAGGAGTTGGGATGTTGACGTCAACTTTTAGCTTTGTTGAGATTAGCCTGTTTTCAGCAGCAGTTTCAAATTGTGAGATTTGCAGAGGAATGGGGGGACAATGGGATTTTGAGGTTCTATGTATGTCCTATTTACCCTCCAAAACTGTTGTTTTTCAACTATGACAAGTTAAAATCGGTTTTGCATTCTATCACCCCTTTAATGTCATTCACTATCATAATAGCCTACCCATAAATCCCAGCGTTTACAACTTTGTTGGATGCAGAAAATGAAAATTTGAATTTGACCATGTAGAAAGGCCTTTTTTGTTCTCAGTCTTTGAAAAGTTTGATTTTGGTTCCAGTTTTATCAATGTGAGTAAAACTCTTTACTCTGATCCAGTAAGTGTTAATACAAATGGTCTGATGTCAGAGGGTTTTGCAGTGTACAGAGGCTGTAGACAAGGGTGCCCCCTGTCACCTTTATTGTTTACACTGTTTATTGAGTCAATTTGGAGAAATCCAGGTGTTCCATTTGTGTTGTGGATAAAAGTATGAGAAATTTCACATTTGTTTGAAAATGGGATTTTTCTTTCATTCATTGAGCTTCAGCAGAAATATGGAGTTTCTTCTTCCCATTTGTTTAGATATTTTCAAATAAGGCATGATGGCTATCATTCTTCTGCTGGTGTTGTAAGAAATATAAAGGTATTTTTTTCATATGCTTTGGTCATGTTAACAACTTTCAAGTGGAATAAATAAATATATAAGTATGTACATAGATCTTGCTTTGATGGCAGCTAGGGGGTTGCTTTGTGTTTGTTAATTTTTTGTATGTCTTGTCTGTTTTGTCCTAGTCAAACTGTCAAACTGACAAAACAAATGATATTCTTAAAAACGTCTAAGCTTCAATCCTCTGGGTGGGAGCTTCCATGGCAGTGGTTGACTGACATATGAGTGCTACGAATGCTAGGAGATGCTACATGGATGTGACATGGATGTATAATAATAACTAGATACCGGATCACAAGAAATGGTGCCTATTCAGTTCAATAGAATTGCTCAACTGGAGCATGTACGCCAAAAAAAGTTTCTAAGCTTCTGGGTTTACTTGTGTGATATGCGGCCTGATAAAGCTGTCTGTGTGTGTTCCCTTACGTTCAAAATTTGGGGTGATCCAAACAATTGTAAGCTAGCAAGCTAGGCTAACAAACTTCCACTTGGACAGTGGCAACTTGTTAGCTTAGCATGCTAACTTTAACTTTGATTACTATTACACCTTATGCGTTTTATTGCATTTAAACACCTGCTGAGTGCTATTATCAAGCTCCTGCACATTGTTTTGTGTCCCACATTATAAAAAGGAGGGTGTAGCTAGCGTTAGCTTTCCCACTTTTATGGGTCCAGTTGTGTTGACTGCAAATGACCAGACTTTTAAAACTCACACCAACAATTAGTTCTGTAACCACAGCACTTCTTAAATTACTGTATGATTCAGATTACAACACAGAGTAACAAAGAAGTACTCAAATTCCAGATGGGATTTAGCAACAGCTAATGACTTCGCTCTTCAAGCTGGTTAACTATCAGTGTGGCGGTTAGCATTAAAGTGATATTATATAGTGCTTTTGCCCAGATATTGCAACAAACAAAATAACATTATTGTAGGGCTGTCAAAAGATACATTAGTTTTGCTAATTACAATTTGACCAAATTACACGAAATACATTTTAATTTCAGTTTGACTCCTGTTCAGCAGAAATGATCTCTTGCACGAGAGTGAGTAATTCCATGTTTACTGAAATTGTTTATAGCTCAGTGTTGGGGACCAAGAGTCTGGTTAAACCCGATTTTAACCAAAAGGCCTCAGATTAAACTGACCTCTGGATACAAGACACACATGTGCTCAGAGACAAGGGGACATGTGGCCAAGACAAAGGAATCTTGGCCTGTATGTAAACCTCAAAGCCTGGTTAATTCACACCTCTATGTGAAAGTGCCAGCCAGAAGGGAAACGCCTCACAACTGGCAGGAAGTCAAAGGACTACACGACTGTAGTTTTCACGAGTCTTCCTATTGGTTCAGCGGGACCATAAACACAGCAGGGGGTCTGAACCTATAAATAACCTGACCCTAGGAAACTCCCTCGTCTTCACCTGCAACTCCCATTGCTGACAGGAGGCGCGCAAGCGCTTGTGCTCAACTTCTATTTTCTGGAGAAAGTGGATTTAATTTCGGAGGATCCTATGAAAAACGCACCAGTGTTTTTCGTAACTGCAGTGAGAAGGAAACAACGTTTTTCTTCTCAAAGTCGACAAACTCTTCCCCTTACTGCCTTTTGGAGGGTTTCTCCGGTGGCCCTGACCAGAGCCGGAGTCGTTCTGTTTCATTTCTGTGGAAATCTATCGACAGAAACAACGGACTGAACACACCGTAAAAAGGCTGACGTCTGGGCAGAGATAAGTAGTGTGTTTACTAATGAGCAAAGGGTTCGCTACCATTGTTGCCATTAATGTGATCTGATTTAATCATGTACTGGTCCATATGTGATTATTAATCTGTCTGTGAATGTATAAACGATCAATTATACCGTTGATTTATGTGGTGTTAAGTAGCTGGGTATAACTGTAATCGCTTACTCGCTAATTCATTCCTTTCATGGAATTTAGTTACTGTCTGCGATAGAATCGCGAAAATCAGCTGTTAGCTGCTGGAGTGGTTATAGTGACGTTTCCCTCAGCAAAACCAAAAGTCTCAGTCTGTAGGACAGTGGCTGAGGGGAACTAGGTCATTATCGATAATTAAGATCAAAGTGCCTTCTTTTCCTTTACTCTTCTTTCTTCTCTTTCTCCTCTTACTAACACACACAAACACACACACACACACAGGCTAGCCGCGTATCTCCCGAGCTAACGCGGTAGGCTAGCTTCACACCGTGGAGTCGCCTTCACCTTGTACAGAGCTAACACATGACCTAGCATACTAGGCTAAGCGTGCGCGTTGCCTAGCAAACCCCTCGGCTTCTTCAGCCCCTCCCCGTGCACGCAGCACCACTACCGCCCTCTTGAGGCTAAATAGTTTTGTGCAGCTCACAGGAGTAGCCAGTTTGGTTTTTGTGTTAGGAATACATTTTGACACCGCCCCTCCTCCTTCGCTCGCACACACACACACACACACACACACACACACACACCCACCCACCCACAGACGTGTCCATGACACATGCTGCTTTGTTTTGGCTTTGTTTTGGTTGTGATATGGTAAAAGATATATAAGTTTATTATTGAAGGATTATTGTTTAGCTACTGATAATTGTGACGTTAATAAATCTTATTATACTTAATTAGCAGTTGCTTGTGATTATTTGTGTACTTGTTGTAATAATCGCTGGTCGATCAGGTCCGTGCTTGGATTCACCCCTTCCTTTATTTCCTTTTTAAAGGATTACCACAGAAATGAGACTGTTCCACATTTTGATTATTGGTCCCTGACTAGCAGGGTGGTGCCCCGTTTTGATTGTTTGTCGATTTGATAAAGTTATTAATAACCATATTCATAACTTTATTAATATTGATAAAACATCTTTGATAATTTGCCAATGATCAAATCTGTACCCTACGAGAATCCTACATCAGAGACACACCATTCTCATGCAACTGCACTCAACAAAAGCAGCAGAAACAGGCACAAAAAACTGAAACCCCCCCCCCTTGTTCTACATTGTCAACCAGCCTAATTGAATTAAACGCAGCATTCAACAGATGTAATTTAAGTTAAATTAGGTTTCTATTGTCTCTCACCACTTGTCCATCATTCGTCCTGTCTTTTTTTTTTTTCACTCTTAGGCACATGGCTTCAACGCCACCATGTCTTCCTGTGCCTGGTTTTTGTGTGGGTGTATGCAGCTTTCTGGGCCACCATGCCCCTGACTGGTTGGGGAAACTATGCCCCAGAGCCCTTCGGGACCTCCTGCACATTGGACTGGTGGCTGGCACAGGCCTCTGTGTCCGGCCAAAGCTTCGTCCTGGCCATTCTGTTCTTCTGTCTCATCCTTCCCACAGGCATCATCGTCTTCTCTTACGTCATGATTATCTTCAAAGTCAAGTCCTCTGCAAAGGAGATTTCAAACTTTGACGCCCGCATCAAAAACAGCCACAGCCTTGAGATAAAACTCACAAAGGTGGGTGAAAGGTTAGAGGAAAGGGTTCTAAGTAGAGAAAAGAAGACATTTTGTTAAATATTTGAATATTGCTTTGTATCCTCTCCCAGGTGGCAATGCTGATCTGTGCAGGCTTCTTGATAGCCTGGATCCCTTATGCAGTGGTGTCAGTGGTGTCAGCGTTTGGTGAACCGGACTCGGTGCCCATCCCTGTGTCTGTCATTCCCACGCTGCTGGCCAAGTCTTCAGCCATGTACAACCCCATCATCTACCAGGTGGTGAACCTGAGACGTTACTGCAGGATATCCTCCTGTTTCAAGGTCCTGAAGAAACGCAGGAATTTTAGAAAGTCAAGGTAAAACAGAGTGTGTTATATTTCTAGTCTTTATTCCAGTGACACTGTTGATGAAGCATAGCATAGCATTAGCTGGAATTAGTTGTTTCATTTATGCTTCATGGTCACTAGCTCATTCACTAGTTGTGTGACTACCATCTGACTAGATACCACATATTATGGTCTCTGGTGAATACTTAATTCTGATTGGCTGCGAGGGTGTCCATTAAAAGGGGATACAGGACACCTGTACAAGTTCTGGTGAAACTGACTGTTTACCGTTCTAAATCAATGTGCTACATTACATGAAAAAGATCATCTAAATTTGTAAATGTAATTTACAACACTGACTGTAGTCCTTCAGTGCCTTGTCCGCTGAACACTACAAGTCACTCTACCCTTCTGAACTGACTTTGTTTCACAGCGATCATCTCTTTTCTCGTTGTTGCTGGTCAGTCTGGTACTTCAGGCTGCGGCCAACATTACACATGGCGTATCGTTTGTTCTTGAAAGTCTTTTTTGATTTGGGGACAATGACATGGCTGGATAGTTAGCTTGTCTTGTTTTTGAACAGATTATATTTACTGATTGTCAGCCGTACACAATTATTGTATTGACTTTGAATCTTGCTAGCATAATGTTAGCTTTCTGGCTCATAGCTGTCTCAGCTGAAGGGTTCTATGACCTGAGCAGACTAGAAATATTTCCCGTTGCCAATGGTGGCAAGTCGCATCTAAGGTCTATATAAGGTCCCTTATCAGGTAATTAATGGACTTTAGCGGAGGCAACCAGTTCTGGCTTACCTGATAATGGATATCTCATCAGGCATTAACCCTGACTTAATTCAGGTGTACATCTTAAATTTCTCTCTGTTTCTCTAGTAATAATCTCATTGTGCTTGCTGCCACAGCACGGTTGGTATTCTTTTAACTAAGATCTAATGTGTAAGAATTAGGGCTGTCAGCATTAACGCGTTAATCGCGACGCGATTAAGGGGCGAGCATAACGCGTTAATTTTTTTTTATCTCATTAATCGCATGCTGTCATTTATAAATTTATTTTCACTTCACTCGGCTTCACGTCTTGCCCAACAGGCTACTATTTTGACCCTTTGCCGCACCTTTACTTATCATCAAGCTGTCATACTTCCTCCTAACACATCTTCCTGCTGCTGGCTGCAGGCATGATGGAGAAATGCAGCAGCAACACAATTCTGAATGGCGCTTTTTATTTCACAAAACTCCCGGACGGCTCGTAGACAAGTCGAAAGCCATATGCACATTGTGTAAAGCCAAATTAAAATATCACCGAAGCACGTCAAGCTTCAGCTACCAGCTATGAGCTAAGCATAGTCCAGTTAACGTGACTCAGGTTGATGCTAGTGGGCTCAGGCAAAGCACTGTTTTTAGAGTGCTACTCACTGAGCTGTTATTGAAACCAAAGTGCAAACGCTGTCTCATCAACCGGTGCTCACTGGACGTCAGTGAGTAATCACAATTATTTATAAGTTACTGCACACTATATTGACTCTGGTAAGTAGGTTTGGGTACCGAAACGTGCCGACCTAAACGGTAGTTACGAGACCGAATAAGAACGAAAATTTCTGTGCCTCATTTCGGTGCCTGACTTTACACTACGCCTGACAGCAGGTAACGTTAGCCTACCTTTAGCTAGCAGCTGGATTAAACAGTGTAAAGTGTGACTGTATTTCATGTAGAGTATTCCAAAATCGGGACCTAACAGTCTGCTCTGCAGCACAGCAGCTGCCGTTGTCGAAATTAAAAAACACAGATGGTGCGTTCACTTGCAGCTGCCGTTGTCGGAATTAAACAACACAGACTTAAAACAGGTAGCCTCGTGGTGCATTCAAAGTAATTGTAAAATATAATTTTTTCCATCTGGTGGTTGTTTTTGTCGTTCAACAGCAATTCACTGGTGAAATAAATTATTGTTATAGTTATTACATTATTATTAAATCTTTAATGTTGGCCATGGCCTTAACAATAAACAAGTTCCTGACTCTTGTTTAGTACCCTTCTTTTTTTTCTTTTTTCTTCTTTTGTTTACAATAAATAAATAATAAACTAATACAAATCTTAAAGTTAAGTTCATAAAGTAACTTTCTTTGCATTCATTTGATTCCCTATCAAGATACACTGGTAAGAATTGCTTTCCATTATTAATATGTACTTAAAACAGTTCTGAAATGCAAAATAATAGAATTATAATCATGTGATAAAACATGCGATTAATCGCGATTAACTATAGAAATTCAGCGATTAATCGCGATTAAAATTGTTTTATCATTTGACAGCCCTAGTAAGAATGTAACTAATACGGGGGAATCCTTGTTTTTTATTTTATTTTATCAGTTTATTTGTCAGGGACAATACATATAGGCATTGTTACATCTAAAGTGCAACCAATGCTATGTATATGTGACTTCTAGCCATACGCTAATGTGCGTTCCTTGTCCCTGCTTAGACTTTAGGAAATGACACACATGGTAAAACACTATAAAATAGGCATACAAACAAAAAATTGAAGCAGACAAACAGATCACAGATGCATAAACACAGTAAAGCAAACATGGACCAGCAGCCATATACAGTACATGCATAAGGGACTGTTATATTTATGGTATTTATGGAATGGACCACTGGGGGAAAATAGGGGAGGGTCATGTCTTTTTATTCTTTGTTGAGGGGAGGGTCACCCAATGTTTTTTAGTCTAGGGGGGAGGGTCACCCAACTTTTGTATTTATGAAAACAGAAAAATGTCAAAGTGGCTTGTTTGGTGCATACCTTTCCATGTAGATCTCAGTCTCTGCCCCCCATCGCTAGCAGATGGGTGTGACCCAACAAAAATCGCAACATGACAGCAACACGAGTTTGGAGTTGCTTTCTTTGAGAATGCAACCCTATATAACTGCACCACCTATTGCCAAAGTATCGTCACTGACATGAAGATGGAATATAATGAAGCTGAACAGCTGAAAGGTTTCACGTTGCCTCGAGCTCGAGCACCCACGGAAAATACTGAGCATCCACGTGTGCCAGACTGCCAGTAGGCTACAGTCATTTAAAATTAAACATTGCAGTTGTTGCTAAGTGGAGCGTGTGAGCGCTGATCGCGGTTATGTGTCAGTTAAACTTCTCATCTCCAATCCTATCTTTATTTGTGAGAGGGGATGCTGTCCTGAGTTGAAAGATGGCCTAGTTTACAGCTTTATTATCGAGTTAATAGGCGTGTGCGTTCGTGTTGGCCACTGCAAAAAAATGTTGACAACTTTTTTTTTAAAGGGCGTGCGCCCGTGAGCACCCACGGAGGAAAACATATATCGTAATTATTATATCATAAACCTATGATAATGGAAGACTGACAGATCTACATGTTATAATTTATTTATAAGACTGTCAAAGGGAGACGGGTATCTTTCTTCCCTGTCAGATGTCAGCAAGCTTGTTACGCCCGCAATCTCTTGTGGAGCATTATAACTTTGAAAAACCACAGGTTCCAGTTAATCTTATAATGGATATGTGTGTTGAGTTATTTAAACAAACGATCAGGGAAATAAACGCCTCTTGTCCGCGAGTCTCCTGAGAGAGCTCCAGCCAGCTCACAACAGGTCTGTGAAGGTGGACAGGCCAGGTGGACAGGCATGGCGGCAAGCCAGCGACCCCGGCAGGCACCCGCCGGCTGTCACGTCAGACTGTGGAGCTTCTGAACTTGGACCGAATTTTGTTGAAATCAATTTTCGTAAAACGGCCCAAAATTTAGCTCTACATAGTTGATTTCTCGCATAAAAAAGTTATGTAGTAATAGCAGACGAACAATGTATAAAGTTTCCATTTGTTGGCCACAACAGCAATCCATTGTTGTGATTGTTGCAGCGCTTTGCACACTTTGAATTTCTGATTGGGCGGGCCAGATGTCAATGCCTTCACGGGTGAGGCCCGCCCACAGCTCCGCACCTGGGTCCCGGTGATTTGAAATTGTGCAAACGACAGCCTTTTCAAGGCATTTGAGAAGGAAGGAGTGGTAGCATGCAAGCTCCCAAATTGATGCTCGTCTGAGAAATGGGAGTTTTGGATAATGTTCAGCTTCGGCAGCTTTACCTATGCTAAAATATACAATGACTGAGGAAGCCTAGTGACGAGTCCATAGCAACCAGTGTTGAATTTGTTATTACCCAGTGTGCTTTGATGAATGGTCTCAATGTTTTATTGTTTTATTTCATGTGAATACTAGTTTACTAGAGGAGTAACGGAAAACGGGACCACTTTTTGTCTGACTGACTTAAAGAATAGATCTTAATTTAGAATTCAAATATGGTTAGAATTTTAGCAAAGAAGATTAGAAAGATTAATTAAAATCAAAGAATATTGTATGTCCGGCGACAGACTGGAGGCATTGCATGAGTGTGTCAGCTGCGTGGCATGTTCGTTTTATTTCAGCTCCAATGTTAACAGGTTAAAGCTTGCAAACTGCCTGCGAGAGTTTCAAGAGTTTCCAGGCAAAATAGAATAGGAAAAGATGTTTATATGTCATTTTGACACAAATACATATAAATAAATGACATGTTGATGTTTGAAAGTCTCTAGGTTTTGACATAAATGCAGCTATAAATGCAATTAAAAAATAATTGATTTTCAAATATTGCACCTGTCAATACAGAACAACATATTCTGTAGCCTATTTTGCTGTCAATACTGCCATATACTTGTTTTGTTTGTTTGTCTTTATTTAGCTATACCTACCCTGTAAAGCGACTTTGAGTTCGTGAAAAGCGCTATATAAATTCAGATTATTATTATTATTATTATTATTATTATTATTATTATTATTATTTGAGTGCAGTAAATCAATGGGAAACATACATGTGTAAAAGGCCAGCAGCTGCAGCGCCGCATCAGACATGTTTCTGGTGTGTAAAGACAAATCCAGACAGCCGCCACGCAGCTGACAAGCTACAGAAATGCCACGCTCACGCGATGCATCCAGTCTGTCGCCGGCCTTATAATAAAATAAAATGTAGAAAGTTAAAGTACATTTGCATGGTTTTTAGTGTTGAAAACGTTTCTTACTGATGTTCTTGTTTTCTCTTCTTTTGATGTCCCTGCAGGTTCTACACCATCGCTGGCTCGTTAAAGGACAATCCATCAGCTAATGAAGCTGAAATCGAGATGTGACTGTGTCTAACTCTTCTACTTTGGACAGTATGCCTTGTTTCCTGCCCTCTGTGCCCTACACATACCCAATCACATGCTGCCTGTCACCTGTTATGGTATTATCTACAGCTCACCTTTGTTGCCGATGGCTCCTGAGTTCCGGCTTGTTTTTACACCCACGCCTCCCCTTACTCTGAAACACGTCTTTCCCAGAAGGTTTTGCTTATTCTGTGGAGTTGCGTTGTCTTGACCTTCTTGACTTAGTTTTTAAGTGTTACAGACACGCTGTCTTTCAATGCTATGTTACTGATTGACTCACCACGGTGTTGTTCTCATACGACGGCTCGACTGAGGTTTGAAAACGTGACACGTTTGCAAGAAATTCAAGTCAAATCTAAAGCCATAATGTTTTGTGAATCCAAATCTTACAGAAGCATAAAAATTGCTATAAAAATGTAAATATATTTTCAAATGTTTCTAAAACTGAAATGGAAATTTAAGCAAAAGAATATACCTGACTTGAGCCATGTCAAAAACAGACTGAGGTGTAACTGTCAAGCTCAAAGTTGTATTTTTACTGTTTGTAAAAGCTGTTGTATTTTGTACCCCCTACACCTGTGACTTGTCTACAGCTGTGGCTTGTATACAGTTGAAATATCTCAAAAAGCACTAAATCACACCAACTTAGTTTTTCATCAGCTGTAAAGTGCACATGAAGAGATTTTATGTGGCTGTATTCAGTGAAATTGTGCACTTTACTTACAAAGCCATTCAGCATTGATAAGTTTGGTGTTTTACACACACACACACACACACACACACACACACACACACATACACACATATATGGAATTGCTGAAAAGAAGAAGACACACATTATTCATCCAATGAAACAACTCCAGAAGTTGTTTCTTTGAATGATTGAAATGTCATTCTTTAACTAACCAACTACCAAACCTACAGTTGTGGCCATGGTTACACTTATAGTTGATTCAGGGACCATTTTTAAATATATATTTATTGTTGGTTTGTTGTTTGTTTTTTGGCCATAGCCAGAAAGAACAGCATATTTTCAATAGTTTAACATTTTGGTAAATAATCCTTTTGGGTTTATTGCCTAGAGTTAGATGAGAAGATTGATACCACTCGTGTCTGTGTGTTATGTATGAAGCTAGAGAATCCGAATCACAATCAGAAAATGAAAACAGAAATGTTGGGGTGTGATAATCATGCTTGAGATACGTTAGCCTGTCAAGTGAAGACCTAAGGGCCATGAACATTTCCTCATCAAGTTTTATGATTCAAGTTTCTTCAGACAATATCACATTTGGTCGTTCAACCACTGTAGAGCCTCTGAACTATGCAAGTTTATCAAGAGTCAGACACTCAAATCAGCTGCTCAACACTCAAACGTCGATATTGGACGGTTCTGCAAAACTTCGGATTCAAACAGGTTTTCCTTCCAGTCCAGTGCATTTTTTTTTTCAGTCTTGCTTTCTACTATATTTGCACATGGCAGCTACCAGTGGCGCTGGCAGCCATAATCCTGTACGCATGGTTTGTAAAAAAAATTCTGTGAGACATGCAACGCATCTAATGATAACAATGTGTAAATGCACACAGGAGCAGCAGCCGACAGCAGCTCTGTTCTGCTCTGTGCTGATTTCTGGCGCAGTAAACCGCTTTGGTGGGCGGGTAGTTCTTGTGCGTACTATAAAATAGAATCCTGCCGGAATACTGCCAACTGCTGTATGTTTATGGCAAATAAATTATATTAAGATGTGGTTAGAGTTAAGGCGCACGTAGTCTCGCCGTGGCTGCGCAAGCAAAACAAATGTGGGTAAGTCCTCCCATGCTAGTCAGTGAGGATAACCCCACAGTCTACAAAAGAGAGCAACATGCACTCGCTTGTGGGCGCTCCTGGGCGTCCCTAGCCTACTCCTAGTTGCTTGGCAACAGTAAACAGAAATTCTCCGGTGCTACCTTCAAGTAGGTCTTAAAAGTTACTTCAGAGGTATTGTTAAGTCACAAGAACGATGTTTTTGAATTTAAAAGTATTTATTTCTCGATAAAAGTAACAAAATATATGAGATAAAATGCCAAACATATCAGATATTTACAGAAATACGATGTCCTGAAGCTTTGTCCACCATCTTAAATTATTTTCTTCGACTCCAGCCACTGACCTACGTCGCGCTGCCCCTTCACTCCGATTGGCTGTCGCTTTGTCGCATCGCTCCGCATTTGCATAAAATAGACTTCTTGTCTATTTTGGCCCCGCCTTGCTCGTGGCAGCGGTGAGCTCGTTGCTTGTCGCTGGCAAACGGCCACTCCCATTGAAAATGAATGGTAGCCTGTCGCTTTGTCTCTGTCTCTTGTAGCTAATGTGACTGTGGGGTAACCATACAGTAGCACCTTGGCTTTATAATCAACACATAGCACTGGTAGAACAACCAGCTTCTATCATTGGTTGATTGATTGATGTTAACATTTCTCTAGCTTGCTAGCCTAGCAAAAACATCAGTTAACTGTTAGCATTATAACAACATAGTGTTAGTGTAACTGTAATTCATTGCTGCAACAAAGACTACATAATTCCTTTAAAAGCAACAAGCAAACAAATGATGAACATTCTCTTGAATACCAGCTTGTTTAGTGAAAGAATGTGAGCACACAGCCAGACCAAAGAAACTGTCTCTGGCCAGACCCACCTCAGAGACTGTATAAACTGCAGGGGGTAAGCGAGCATCCGGAAAGCATACCTCCTATGGGGAGACTCTTAGGCTAAAGGTGTGGACACACAGGGCCGACAGCCGACCATTGACAGAAAAGCCAGTCGAAATGATCACTCTCCCCGTGTTGGTCCAAAAAGTGCCACAGAACACATCAAAAAGACGAGACAAGACAAGACGTAATACAGTACAGGCCAAAAGTTTGGACACACCTTCTCATTCAATGCGTTTCCTTTATTTTCATGACTATTTACATTGTAGATTCTCACTGAAGGCATCAAAACTATGAATGAACACATATGGAATTATGTACTTAACAAAAAAGTGTGAAATAACTGAAAACATGTCTTATATTTTAGATTCCTCAAAGTAGCCACCCTTTGCTTTTTTGATAGCGCTGCAAACCCTTGGTGTTTTCTCAATGAGCTTCATGAGGTAGTCATCTGAAATGGTTTTCACTTCACAGGTGTGCCTTGTCAGGGTTAATTAGTGGAATTTTTTCCCTTATTAATGGGGTTGGGATCATCAGTTGTGTTGTGCAGAAGTCAGGTTGATACACAGCTATTTGTACAACTGTTAGAATTCATATTATGGCAAGAACCAATCGGCTAAGTAAAGAGAAACGAGTGGCCATCATTACTTTAACAAATGAAGGTCAGTCAGTCCGGAAAATTGCGAAAACTTCATGTGTCAAGTGCAGTTGCAAAAAACATCAAGCGCTACAACGAAACTGGCTCACATGAGGACCGCCCCAGGAAAGGAATACCTAGAGTTACCTCTGCTGCCGAAGATAAGTTCATCTGAGTCACCAGCCTCAGAAATTGCAAGTTAACAGCAGCTCAGATTAGAGACCAGATTAATGCCACACAGAGTTCTAGCATCAGACACATCTCTAGAACAACTGTTAAGAGGAGACTGCGTGAATCAGGCCTTCATTGTCAAGTAGCTGCTAGGAAACCACTGCTAAGGAGAGGCAACAAGCAGAAGAGATTTGTTTGGGCCAAGAAACACAAGGAATGGACATTAGACCAGTGGAAATCTGTGCTTTGGTCTGATGAGTCCAAATTTGAGATCTTTGGTTCCAACCGCCGTGTCTTTGTGCGACGCAGAAAAGAGGATTCTACATGCCTGGTTCCCACCGTGAAGCATGGAGGAGGAGGTGTGATGGTGTGGGGGTGCTTTGCTGGTGATACTGTTGGGGATTTATTCAAAATTGAAGGCATACTGAACCAGCATGGCTACCACAGCATCCTGCAGCGACATGCCATCCCATCTGGTTTGCGTTTCGTTGGACCATCATTTATTTTTCAACAGGACAATGACCCCAAACACACCTCCAGGCTGTGTAAGGGCTATTTGACCAAGAAGGAGAGTGATGGAGTGCTGCGCCAGATGACCTGGCCTCCACAGTCACCGGACCTGATCCCAATCAAGATGATTTGGGGTGAGCTGGACCGCAGAGTGAAGGCAAAAGGGCCAACAAGTGCTAAGCATCTCTGGGAACTCCTTCAAGACTGTTGGAAAACCAGTTCAGTTCAGTTCAGTTAACTACCTCTTGAAGCTCATCAAGAGAATGCCAAGAGTGTGCAAAGCAGTAATCAGAGAAAAGGGTGGCTACTTTGAGGAATCTAAAATATAAGACATGTTTTCAGTTATTTCACACTTTTTTGTTAAGTACATAATTCCATATGTGTTCATTCATAGTTTTGATGCCTTCAGTGAGAATCTACAATGTAAATAGTCATGAAAATAAAGGAAACGCATTGAATGAGAAGGTGTGTCCAAACTTTTGGCCTGTACTGTACATCTCTATAACAGCAGGCGGCGCTAATCTGTATTGTTGCCCAAGAAATGAAAACCAGCAGCTGATTGGACGAACGCGTCACATGGGTTTGTTTTCTCCGGAAATTCAAAGCTACATTGTCATGGCGGCTGTTCAGAATACGATCTCATATTGTACTAAAATAGTTCACTGAAACATGTTTTTGAAAAAAAAAATTTAAGTGAGAAATAGGCCATGCAGTTCCAGAATCTGTCTTCATTTCAGCTCAACAAAGGTCAGTTTAAAAGATTTTCGTCAGAATTTGAGAGACTCTATTCACCTCATTCCGCTCGCCATTTCCGGGTGAGTCCCGACTGCCCTGCCACCGACTGAACACGTCAGGTCGGCGAAAATGAACGGCGACAGCCCCCCAGACTGACGACAGCACGGGACACACCGAACAGATTCGAGTCACTGACCTCGCCAGACTGTCCAACAGCCAATAATCAGCCCTGTGTGTCAGCATCCTTAACAAGCCATCACCTGCCGTTAGCATTTCATTGACTCCCATTCATTTTGGCTTCACTTTGACAGCAAATAACTTTACATCTGAAGCGTTTAAAGACTTTATTTGTCCATTGTTTATTTCTAAAGAAACACGACAATGTTAAAAAAAAACTCCATTACCTTGTATCTCACATTATGGCCCCGTAGCAGTAGTTTTTGTAAAAATAGGCTAATGATTGTGTCATAACCACGCGACTTTCTGTCGCACAGAAGAGAAATTACCGTATAGTCAGGAGAAGCTCGCAGGCAGTTTTGACTCACATTAGCTGTTTAAGTTTAATTAATAATGTTAACTAGCATTTCAGTTAGCAACCCTGTGCCAATGTTATGTCCTTACATATATCTACGCATGTACCTACATCTACCAGAAGACTGACAACTTTTCAGACAGGTTGCTCACGCAATTTGGCAACTACCGTTATATATATATATATATATATATATATATATATATATATATATATATATATATATATATATACACACACACACACACACACACACTAGTGCTGTGCCCGTTAAACGGGCTGATTGTTTGGCCTATGGTGTTGCTGCTTGTAGAATTTATCAAAACCAAAGTGTACTCCAAAATGACTTACAGAAGGACCCTGAATCACTTAATATGCAACTCCACTGTATAGCCTACTATCTATTGACTTTGTGTAGGCTACGTCTACATCAGAGGAAGACATAGGCGCCGATACCGTGGGTGCTCCGGAGTTCAAGCACCAACGGAAAATACAGAGCACCCACGTGTGACAGACTGCCTGTAGGCTACATTCATTTAAACTGAACATTGCAATTGGTGCTAAGTGGAGCGTCTGTCATAATGTGATTGGTTATGTTGCTGTCAGTCCCCTGCTCCATATTTTATTCGCCAATCACAGCGTCTCTTGGATGAAAACGCCTCCATCCCCCCACAGTGCGTGGATGTGCGTTAGGTAATCAGAGTGAGAATGAAATTAACAGATTTGTTATTAAAAATGCAAACCTAATGATGAAAGTGCATCAACGACATCCACCACCAGTGCAGAGAGTTCTTAATTTCCCACGAAGCTGGGATTGATACCCCAAAATCGGTTACTGCGCGCTAGATACAGAGCACCGCGAGTGGCCGGTCGTGGTGCTCCGTCAGGTCAGCGGTAGTTGGTGGTCTAGTTACCCCAGAATAGGTGACTGTGCGCTGGATACAGAGCACCGCGAGCTGCCGGTCGTGGTTCTCCATCAGGTCAGCGGTAGTTGGTGGTCAGTTAAACTTCTCATCTCCAATCCTATCTGTATTTGTGAGAACTGGCGCTGTCCTCAGTTGAAACTTTACGGCTTTATTATCAATTTAATAGTGTGTGTATCGGCCGCTGTCTTTTTTCTAAGGTTCTGAAATTAAAACATTTTTGGACTACTTTTTTTTTTAAAGGGCATGCGCCCATGAGCACCCACGGAGGAAAACATAAATCGGCGCCTATGGAGGAAGACATTGTGCTTCTATATTTACCTGACAGAGAACATTGCAGAATCAGAATGTAATCACAATATATCACAATTAAAATGTGGAGTAATCAGACATTAGCGTCATGGACTCATGGCAGTGCTTTACCCACCCTGCCCGTTATGAGAGCTAAACAGCACATATCTGCGTTCATCAACCACCAGAGAGACTGTGTTGTCATGTGTCGGATCGTTAACAAATTTAACATTTCAGCAGACGTGTTCATTTCCATACAGGTTTAGTGCCTTGACGGTTAACGGTGAAGTAGGGGATTTGAATTGCGGGGAGTATTTTGGCGACTTAATTAACCCGACCCAGGGTGAGTCTGATGAAATCTGATGTAGGCTATCTGCCCGGTTCAGCTCTGAGATTTTCTCGCGTTGCACAGCGCTCTGAAGGAATAATCTCCGAGATTAGGCTACGTTATGTTCTGCCAGGTCACAGCAATTTAATACAATAGCAGGAAAAGAGTCAGAGGCGCTGATGTGCAGGTTACCTTCCCCCCCAAACACGGACACACTTACAGATACGTCTTGCTTTATAAGATAGATAGCTTGCCTATAAGTGACATCACACTCTGTCTGCACTTGTTGTAGCTGGTTGTGCTTTGCATGTGTGGGATTCTGAAACGTCCTTAAATTCGGGAATTGTTGTTTGTTTATTCAAAGTCAAAGACAGTCCAAAGTAGTGCTACTTTGCACATTTTTGTAGGTCTGAGGTGTATGTCACATTTTAGCTGCCAAAGGTGCGCTGCTCTTTCTCTCTCTGTCTCCGATTGTTGTGTGCAAAAATCCTTGATTATCCGGCACGTTTTCTTAAAAAATGCAATGGAATATGCGGGATATTTATGCAATTTTATGCAATGAAATTGCGGGAACTTGCAAAAAATGCGGGAACTTGCAAAAACTGCGGTTTGATGAAAAAGAGAAGAAAAAGTGATTCCCCCAACACCTTGCTTTTTTTAACTTAATTTCCAAAAATAGTTTACAGATATTCAGTCATTGCAATAAGTAAGCAAATAAGATACAAAAATATATACAAATAATATAATATTAAAGTAAAAATAAAATAGTCTAAACAGAGGGAAATAAAAGATACAGACTTTCAAAAATCGTTAATAATATAGACAGCAGGAGCACTTAAACAAAGAAATTTGTGTAGATATCAGATATTAAGATAGGTTTCTTATTGGATACCAATTTAAGAGACTCAAAGTACATGTCAAATTCAACCTCCAACACCTGCTTTCGATGATGTTCACGTTGCGTAATTACGTTACTTCATAACGTTCCCATGGCAACAGGGGAAAATGGCTGCTCTTGTGTGAAGTAAACGCAACATTTTTTCAACTTTCTGCTAAGATATATGTGACTTTTTTGCAACGAAAATGCGGGGATTATGAAATCATGCAAGCACCGCATATTTTGCGCGGAAATAGACAATTTATGCGGCGAAAGTGCGGCATATTTTAAAAAATGCGGCACCCGCATGAATATGCAGACTTTGGCTGATTATGCATTGAAATATGCGATCGCATTATCACATTTTTTGAAATCCATCGGACTAATGGTTCGAGAGATATGCGCTTAACCCTTGTGTTGTCCTTCGGGTCCCAGTGACCCAAAGGACAACACAAGGATTATGTACTTCCGTTTACTTTGTTGAGAATTGCTCTCTAAACAAGGGTTAATACAGCACCTTAGTTCTTGTTTGTACAGCATTTTGGTCAGCTTAAACTGTGTTTAAATGGGTTCTAGAAATAAACTTTACTTACTTAACAAGAAACAGGGTTTAGAGAGCAATTCTCAACAAGGTACAAGGGAGGTACATAATCCTTGTGTTGTCCTTCGGGTCACTGGGACCCAAAGGACCACACAAGGGTTAACACCCACACAGACAGACAGACGGTCCTGCAATTATAGATAGATATAGTGGGGAGAACAATGAATTGATTCGATTTTGCAGGTTTTCCCACTTACAAAGCATGTAGAAGTCTGTAATTTTGATCATAGGTACTCTTCAACTGTGAGTGATGGAATCTAAAACAAAATTCCTGAAAATCACATTGTATGATTTTTAAGTAATTAATTTGCATTTTATTGCATGACATAAGTATTTGATACATCAGAAAAGCAGAACTTCATATTTGGTACAGAAACCTTTGTTTGCAATTAAAGAGATCATACGTTTCCTGTAGTTCTTGACCAGGTTTACACACTGCAGCAGGGATTTTGGCCCACTCCTCCATAACAACCTTTTCCAGATCCTTCAGGTTTCGGGGCTGTCGCTGGGCAATACGGACTTTCAGCTCCCTCCAAAGATTTTCTATTGGGTTCAGGTCTGGAGACTGGCTAGGCCACTCCAGGACCTTGAGATGCTTCTTATGGAGCCACTCCTTAGTTGCCCTGGCTGTGTGTTTTGGGTCGTTGTCATGCTGGAAGACCCAGCCACGACCCATCTTCAATGCTCTTACTGAGGGAAGGAGGTTGTTGGCCAAGATCTCACGATACATGGCCCCATCCATCCTCCCCTCAATACAGTGCACTCGTCCTGTCCCCTTTGCAGAAAAGAATCCCCAAAGAATGATGTTTCCACCTCCATGCTTCACGGTTGGGATGGTGTTCTTGGGGTTGTACTCATCCTTCTTCTTCCTCCAAACACGGCGAGTGGAGTTTAGACCAAAAAGCTCTATTTTCTTCTCATCAGACTAAATGACCTTCTCCCATTCCTCCTCTGGATCATCCAGATGGTCATTGGCAAACTTCAGACGGGCCTGGACATGCGCTGGCTTGAGCAGGGGGTCCTTGCGTGTGCTGCAGGATTTTAGTCCATGACAGCGTAGTGTGTTACTAATGGCTTTCTTTGAGACTGTGGTCCCAGCTCTCTTCAGGTCATTGACGAGGTCCTGCCGTGTAGTTCTGGGCTGATCCCTCACGTCAATATTGATGCCCCATGAGGTGAGATCTTGCATTGTGTCCCAGACCGAGGGAGATTGACCTTCATCTTGAACTTCTTCCATTTTCTAATAATTGCGCCAACAGTTGTTGCCTTCTCACCAAGCTGCTTGCCTATTGTCCTGTAGCCCATCCCAGCCTTGTGCAGGTCTACAATTTTATCCCTGATGTCCTTACACAGCACTCTGGTCTTGGCCATTGTGGAGAGGTTGGAGTCTGTTTGATTGAGTGTGTGGACAGGTGTGTTTTATACAGGTAACGAGTTCAAACAGGTGCAGTTAATACAGGTAATGAGTGGAGAACAGGAGGGCTTCTTAAAGAAAAACTAACAGGTCTGTGAGAGCCGGAATTCTTACTGGTTGGTAGGTGATCAAATACTATGTCATGCAATAAAATGCAAATTAATTATTTAAAAATCATACAATGTGATTTTCTGGATTTTTAGATTCCGTCTCTCACAGTTGAAGAGTACCTATGATAAAAATTACAGACCTCTAGTCTACATGCTTTGTAAGTAGGAAAACCTCCAAAATCGGCAGAGTATCTAATACTTGTTCTCCCAACTGTGTATATATATATATATAAAGGTGAGATTTGGATTGACCACCATATACTTCCATCACACTGTTCTATTGTCAATTATTATTAATCATTTATTTTGTATTTTTGGTTAATGACTAGAACAAATTGACACAGTGCTGAGCTGCATCTCAGATTACCCTTCAGGTTCCCAGCTTTCAGATGATGTACACCACTTGTATGTGGCATATACTGTTGACTTTTATCTGCTTCTGAACACTCCCTGTCCCCCCACCCCTCTTAAAATGGGGACAGATTGCTAAGAGGTTAATATATTGTCAACATGCCATAATAGGAAAGACCTGTCTTTGCTGACTACTGCTAGACTAAGGGTCAGTCAATTCTAGGGAGTTGCACATATAAACAAGCATATTTCATAAATGATGGATAATCTAAAGTGTTTAAAAAAAAATAAAAAATGTCAGAGGGAATGCCACAATTTAAAGAGTAACTACACAGATTGGTCAATTGCAATCAAAGAAAATACACTATGTTCTGTCAATTCAGGATGATTGTATGTATTTTATATGAAGTTTGACTGTCAGGAGAATATTACGTCCACTTGTACAATCTGATGTACAATCCCACGAAATAGAGATGATGGTTAAAATGACGCCACTGTTTGTACATTTAACTTAGTGGTTTGCATTGTATTGATTTTACATGATATTACATAAAAGCAGCATTTAACAATATATTATCTTTCAAAATTTTAGCCACTAAATAATGTCTGCTAGTCAAGCTAATTAGCATGTCTCCTTGTAGATCCAGTCCTTGGTCTCCATGTTCTTTGCACAAAATCCACTAAATGTAAAACACTGCTGCACCAAACATTTAACACCAACTAATTTTGCTTTATTTCTTATTTCTGTATGTCTGCATTGTCCAAATAGTTCTAGTCTACTTGCCCCTCATGACTTGCTGCTTGCATCTAAATGCTTTGTCAATAATAAGTGATGTGCTAATTGATAGAATATTTTGTAAGAGTATTGTTTTTGTTAATTATTTCCTATTTTGGTGGCTCAAATGGGATTTGTCAATATGAGGTTGATGTCCGCGTAGAAGCAAAAAGGAAACTGATGTTTAGTTTTCCAGTAAGCACACTGTACTTTGTACATTGATTGAGAACTACTGTAATACAGCTAATGTTATGCATATAGAAAGCATTATAACACAGGTTGGGGTGTCTTTGTTCTCAGTTCAAATGTCAAATTCTTTTTTCTCCTTTTTTTAAGTTCCATTATTAATCATAAGCATGAATTCAAGTCTAAAGGTTTCACAGAATACTATCATCCTGAACTGAGGGTAAAGCGGCCGGGCCTGTCGTTAGATGATGGAGACTGCAATGATGCCTTTGTTTGGCATAAAACTGAATCTCAGGTATTTATTGGTAGCTGGAGAGATGCCAGTTCACCTCCTGGGCACTGCCAGGTGCTCTTGAGCAAGGCACCGTACCCCCCAACCGCTCAGGGCGCTGGTCCAGCACTGGCAGCCCACTCACTCTGACATCTCTCCATTTGTGCATGAATAGGTCCTGAGCATGTCTGTGTGTATTTCAGGCCTGTGTGTAGTGATTTCTAATAAACAGTATAATTATTAATTATTATAATTATTAGTTGTTCTGGTCTGTGTGTAGTCTATTGGTCAATGAGGGTGTATGGAGTTATATTTGTGGCAAAAATATGTTGCACATGAATACTGTTTTCAGAATTTATGTCAATTACTGCTGTTTTCCATCTTTACACATATAAATACCCATTGTTTTGTCTTTGTACATTACTTCTTTTTGATGTTGTCAATCACTACACATTACCAAAATACATGAACACCCTGACGTAATAAATATAATGTGCTGCTAGATTTGTTGTTTTATATTTTATAATTATATAATTTTTATCTCATTTAGGTTGTTCGTACATCGCTATCACCTGAAAGTGTTTGAGTTCACTTGAGTCAAGTCAATATACAATAACAAGTAAAAATAAAGATACTGTAACAAAACAGCATTATGTGCTTTGACATATAAAAAACAACAAATTAAGAAATGTTTTGCCAATAATGGCTCCCCAAATTTAGTCTACCTGTGAGTATGTTTGTTTGTCTTACTTTTACATTACATTGTGGAAAAGATTTTTTGAAGTGTAAATAAATATATGCCAATGCCAACTGGATTTTTTGTTTTGTTTGTCTTGTATATTTAATTTCAGTGTGTTTTTCCTTTCCTTTCATTGACATGTATCCATGGACAGTTTAAAGTTGTAACACATAATTGGGTAAACGCCACGCAAACAACAACTAAAAGCCTCTGAGGCAGAATCACAATTTTGACAGAAATCAGCAAAGTGAGGACTTTGCAACAAAGAAATTGACATTAGTCACTGTTTTCTCTTTGATTCCTTTCATTTATTTCCCTTAAAGCTTTAGTATGTAACTTTTTGATATTAATCAGAGATGGGAAGTAACGAAGTACAAATACTTTGTTACTGTACTCAAGTAGATTTTTCAGATATTTTTACTTTACTATTCATTACTCCTTACATTTTACAAAATTGGCTAGTTAGTTTAGTTTCAAAGAATTTCAGTGGAGTAACCGTTATTTTTTGCATCATCAATACTGAATTCAGTCTAATTGGATGGGAATATACGTTGCACTTGACACACCACTACAAGACGACTCGACAGATTCTGCGGCATTCATTTGCGGCAAATAATTGCAGCTTGATGGCGGTAACATTAGCACATAGTAGTATGGACGGCGACATATGAAAATAAAGAAAACAGAGATTCCAGAGATTTGGCATATTTTATCCTTTATTTTCTTTCCAGAAGCCATATTTGAGCACACATACATACATGTAGATTCCTTTAAATGTTACGGGGATGTTTAAAAAAGAGAAACTTTAATAATTCATTAATAATGAGGCCTTTTATTTACCTAAATTTGTCTTTTTCATATTATTATAAACTACAACACAGTCTCAGCCCCAGCATATCAAAAACCAACGTTTGGTCAGGTTCATTTGGTACAGAAGCCCTGAAAGTCAAAATTTATCTTGTACTTACGAGACAGATAAACTTAGGTTTTGGCCATGGATATTATCCTATCTTTTACTTTTAAATTACTTGTAGGCTGTTTTGAAAGCGAGAAAGCTTAAGCGCTTAATAAATGATACAAAGGGAATTGAATGTTTAGCCAAATGCAGTATAAACAAAAGGTTTACCTTCTGAGTTAACAAATGTCTACTTTAAAACATAATGGAACTGTGTATAGGTGCCGACTTGGGTTAAACAGTGTAGATAAGCTATAGTCCACATGGCTAATTAATATTCACTCGCATATAATTAGATCATTCATGTGAATTTTAATTAGCTATGTGGACCGCTGGTTGCCTCAGCAAGCTCCTGAGTCCACAAGAATTTGTTTGTAATTCGCTATTTGTGCAATGTAACACAGTGGCAGCAGATGAGAGCAGCCAATATCACGTTTTTCTACATGTTTATGCCTGTTGAACAGGTGTAGCCAAAGTATTGGCTTACTCACCATGGTTTTATTGCATTTATAGCTAAACTTTTTTCCACCTTGCCTTTCAGGGCTTCCGTACTTTGCAGTTAGTTACTGACACAAAAAGTGTTTATTAGCATCTCAGTCAGATGCAGGGGGCTTTCAACTAATTATAATGTAATCCCATCTGTGGTGATATTTGACACTTTGGTTTACAAATGGCGTCTTTTCTTCTATGGTTTATATTTCTTCAGAAGAAAGGTTTTTTTTCCTTTTGCTGCCCTTAGGTATTTCTTATTCGTATTAGCTATTTCCATTTTTCTTTCTTTTCTTTTTTTGTCTGAATTTACTGTTAGCTGTCAAATGTCAGTGGCTGGTTGGTTTGTGGTTTGCACACGAGTCTGTCGCCCTCATATGGGTTTATTGGGGCGTTCCGTACACTAATTTCAAATTGCCAAATGGCACATGTATCCAATTTAAAATCAAACGCAACATCACCATACTCAGTGATGACTACATAGGATTAATTTACATTCTACGGCTTTGTGCAAGATCAAATAAACAAGGAAAAATAAGAAATTGTTTTTTGCATGCAGCCCAATGTTTGTGAGCCGACTCTCGTGCTACACTTCTGAAAACCAGTCTCACTGCTTGAGTAATTGGTCTGGCTGAACAATAGTCCTCCAGGCCTCTGGAGACTGTGCAATGCAGACTAATTACCCTCAGCCCCGTCACACCAATTAGCAAGTAATGCTGTTTAGAAGATTTTAATTCTGTTAAAGTGAAAAGGTCAAGCTTTAAAATATCCTGCTGTATCTCAGGGATGTAGCACCCATTACAGGCATTAACAAGCTTCTCTTAAACTGGGAAACAGAGCCGAATGAGCCAGTGCTGGAGGACACTTAGAACATGAGAGTGTTGGGGTGTCAGTGGCCCAATCCCAATGTCCGGACTCACAGACTCACGGACTTTGGTGCGCGTTCTCGCGAAATTCGTCAGGGCTTAGGGTTGTCCCAATGTGGAATTTCAAAGGGCGTGAGGGTTTGAGTACACACTTACCGAGCCCTTAACCGTAAGTCTGCATCGATGCAGACTTCACCAAAGGGAATTACCCACAGTTCAAAGCGTTGTGACGTTTACCGCGGAGACGATAGGGAAATCCGGAAATTACGAAGGTAAACAACAGCACGACACGCGACCACGGAGCGGACCAACCTGTTGTCCTGCTCGTAAAACAAGAGTTTGGATTCAGGCAGCCGTCTCCTGGGCCTCGGCCGTGTGAAAAGCAACAAACTTAAAAGGACAATTCCCAAACCGGCAAGTGTTAGCAACATCTTTGTTATTAAATGTCGCCAAGGTAACATGTGATCTCGTGAAGCGCCGTCCCAATCCCATTTATACCTATCCGAGCCCATGTGGCCTCACACACTCGCTCACTTAGTACCTGAGATCACTTAAGTCTGTGAGTCCTTAGTCCTGGTGGGTCAAAACATCTGACAATTGACGAAATATAAGGAAATGTTTTACAATCATTACAATTTGATGTGGTAGAATTACCATGACAACACAGATCGTAAATCATAACTGAAGCATAAAAAATATGAGCATGTTTTCACTGGAATGGCATCATGTAGACAAGAGATAAACTCACAAACATGCTCTCTGCATTCTGATTACAGAGAGATACTTTATTATTACTGGAGTAAAATCAGTGGTGATGAGTACTGTACCTAAGTACAATTTTGTTAAGATTAAACAATTTGTTCCCAACCTTTTTGGCTTGTGACCCCTTACAAAAAAACAACCTAGTTGGAGCATTCTCGCATGGTTACATGTATATAACTATCTGAGGCCCCAAGATGTAAAATTAACAAAAAGGTGCTAAATGCTTCACATAGTACCTTAAAGTAAGATTTTGAATGTAAGACATTTACTTGTAATGGTGTATTTTTACATTGTTCTATTGCTGCTTTTATTTACTGTAAGTAGGTAAAGGAACTGATGACTTCCACCATTGTATATATTTAGAAATCAACAATAATGAGAACAATAATGATACCTGTGGCTTTTAGGGCTGACACTGAATGGAAACCTAGGACCTCCTACTGCAGTCAAGTGGAACATTTCTAGGTATACTGGCAGGGGCGGAGTCTGGGGGCATGCTCTATTTACGGCAGCTATATGCACTATATTTCAAGCCATTTGATAATAGAATGCCTGACAATCTGTACATCGTTTGGGAAAAACCTGAAAGTTGCAGAGGAAAAGATTGTTTCCTCTGTATCCAACTGTCTTCATTGTTCGGAAACCAGAACACAACAAATGTTGAGGATGAGTCATTTTCAAACCTGTCTGATGTTTCCATACCATACAGTAGCTTCTGCGATAAGCTTCGTCTACAAAAATGATCAGTGTCAGGTAATGAAATGCAACTATCAAGGAAAGAAGATGAAAATTGCATCTTGCGCTCATAACTCCAAACAATCTTATATTACACATTCTCTAGATCAAGGTTCCACACTGCCTTCCTTATGATCAAATCCAGCAGTCACCTGTCTGACATCTATAGTAACTGGTGTTTAGAAAGTCAGAGCTCATCAACTTAAAGGAGTCTCAACAAAGGCCATTCACATTCATAACCAAGAAAAGCCTGCAACATAAACGTGTCCAAATATTTAATAAGCAGCAGCAACAAACTACATACAAATTATGGAATCTACATCTGAGCTACACATACACTAATTAGATTCAACATTTCAAGGTCAAAAAACGATAAGGCAAAGTTATTTAAAAAAAAACATCAATTTTGGTACATATGTATGAATAGAAAATAAGGACATGTCAACAATCACAGTCAAGATCAGATACAGATATATATCAGATACACAAAAATACATCAACAATACAGTAAGAATCAAAAAGAATAGAATGCTCGTTGTGGCGACTCCATTCATCTTATTTTCCTTAGTCGCCTTTTTTGAGGAGGATTGTGACTCGTATGGTAAATAAGCACTCACGGAGATCCTTACGTTTCGTTCAAATAATGCAAGATTTATTACGTCAAGAAAATAAAAAATAATAATCTCTCCGTGTTTGACTTTCAACAGAAACTTAAACGTTTACTAATCAATGATCACAATGTGTACAATGTGTCTTACTCAAACAAAAGAACTCCTCAAGCTGTCACCCAGCACCTCGTTATACCTGTGAAGGTGACCTAATTAGGAGGAGGAGCAGGGGTTGCCGTTTTCTAGCAATTATTTTAAGTTATTTCTCCAGATGTATACAATTTAGAGATGAAATAGAAAAATAAAGTGTAAAGTTTGTTTTTACAATGAAATTAATAAATACCAATAGACTTATTATGGCTCCAACACTCGTTACTACTCTTCTCTGCGTTAGTACACAAAATGAGGATACATAGAAAATGATGGCCCTTTTCACAGCAGACATTTTGACTTGTCATAGTAGGAAAAGCACAGCTGAAATTGATAACCTTAACGATGGCTCAATTCCATCAAGTGTCCCAGTAAGCTATTTCAGTGAGTCACCATGCACAATACCAGGGCCTTTCCTAAGTGGAATGCAGCCATCATTAATGGTTTTGAATACACCTTTGCTTTTCCTACTATGGTATGTCAACATGTCTGGCATGAAAAAGGTCTATAGAAAAGACATCAAATAGGTCTGGACCCTCAAGGACTCAAAACAATATAGACATGGTTGGAAGGCAACTAGACCTCACATCACTAGGTGACATAATCATGCATGGTCTTTGGTGATTGAGACTCCCATTACCAACAATGTACATTGCCCTCTAGTGGCCAGTTATATGAATAACAAACCAGTTTTCATAAATGCAGAGGCAGTGGCATGCCACAGCAGCCAGCTGTTGTTAAGTTAATGTGATCTTATTGTGCCATTGCATTTTTGATTTCAGGGTAGAGCTGACCTGGGGCCTGTACTACAATGTAGTCTCGCCGATGAGTCATGGGGAAACCCTGGGTTGACTTATAGAGTTGATGGCCGACGTCAGGTGACCTGCAGAATGTTATGGTTAGTGAAGCCAGATAACCAAAAGATATCCTGCATGTGTTGAACTCGCTTCGTGGTACTGGCCCCTGCTCTTTAGTAATCAATCTTTAGTAATCTTGACCCCCCCCCCCTGCATTTGTTTGCATCTGGGCAGCACCACATACAAAGTAATGCTCACCAGACCCTCTGCCAAAGCGCGCTGGAGGAGAGTCCGGCTACTCCATATAGCATTTGGGGATGGGAGGAAAACGTGCTCAGGTTTATTGGCATTTCTTTAAACCAATCACAAAAGCCACAGTGCTGCTGCAAAATAGGCTCGGAAGGAACTTGTTTTGGTGGAACATGTGAATGTTCAAAAGTTATTTTAGTCGTGCAGCAGTATACTCAGATTGGACAGACGATGTCTGGCTAGCGGTCTTGATTTACCCTACAGAGATCATAAATCGACCGGAATTTAAAATGCCAACACAAAGGAAGCCCAAGGCAACGGATGTCCATTCTAAATGAGTGAAATCCTGGAAGTGGAACGTCAAGGATATAGATTATGAACTGCAAAACATCAAAAATGTAAAATATAAAAATAAAGTATAAGTATAAGAAATGAAAACATCTATTTTAGATAACGTTTTAATATAACGTAAAATATTGAAAAAACATTTATATCATTAACAAATTCATCACTCTAAATTGTGTCATCCTAAACTGTAAACACCTTTCTTTCTTTCTTTCTTTCTTTCTTTCTTTCTTTCTTTCTTTCTTTCTTTCTTTCTTTCTTTCTTCACCACAGCAAGCCAGATGAAGTGTTCAGTTTGAGTACTAAACAAAAAAGAACAATCAAACAGCCTCTGGGGGGAGCAGTTGCTCTTTCTGTGACGTTCCAAAGCTGCTGAGGCACACAGGCTGCAGCTTCAGCACCAAAAGCATGATGATGGATAGCAAATCTCTAAATTTATTTTCTACGCTCTGAAAATGGAGTCAGTTCTTGTTTATTCCTTTCCACTGACAGAATATTTTTCCATATTTTACTCTCTAGGGGGAAAAGTCACGAGCTACTAGGATTTCAGGAGATTTGGGGCCATTAGGAAATATCCCAGGCATAGTGCTCTTCCCAGTGCACCAAGCTGCACTGTATCTTCCCATCTTCATTCATTTATTCCTTCCCTTTCACACTTATTTCTTCTTCCTTATCTCCTCCCTCCTTTCCATTTCTTTGCAATGCATTCTCATGAACGTTTTTGTATATCGTACGAATAATATCGTGCACATCTATATCCATGATGTTCCACTTTTGGGATTGCTCAGATGCTGCCGGAATTCCGCAGTATGTCGCTCTTTTTGGCCGGATTTCCATTACCTTCCGCTTTTTTGTGTTGGAAGTTTAAACTCCGGTGGATTTATAGTGGACTATGGTTAACTGCTCCTCAGATCTCTGCAAGGTAAATCCAGACAGCTAGCTAGACTATCTGTCCAATCTGAGTTTTCTGTTGCAAGACTAAAACAACTTTTGAACGTACACACGTTCCACCAAAACAAGTTCCTTCCCGAGGTTATTTTGCAGCAGCTCCGTTGCTCCGTCTGGCGCTAAGCATCGCCCAAGAAGATTGTGATTGGTTTAAAGAAATGCCAATAAACCAGAGCACGTTTTTCTCCCATCCCGGAATGCTGTGTAGACTAGCCAGACCCTCCTCCGCAGCGCTGCAGAGGAAGGTCTGGCAATGCAAGACTATGTGTCACGTGACCGCTGGTCAAATGACATTAACTTTTGCGCTCTTTACTGTTTAATTTAGCCAAGAAAAAAGGCAACGTTGAGCCGGATACAGGGCACCGTGAGCTGACGGTCCTTTCGGGGGTCGTTGCAGTTGAATTTAGCCGACAAAAGGTGACCGTCATGTGGCGAAGACAGTTTAGTTTAGGCACCAATACGACGAGTTAAGATTAGAAAAAAGATTGGGGTTTGAATTAAAACAAACAGTCCTTTTTATTATTATTATTATTTTTTTTTTGGGGCATTTTTAGGCCTTTATTGACAGGAAAGCTGAAGAAATGAAAGGGGAGGGAGGGGGGAATGACATGCAGCAAAGGGCCGCAGGTTGTAGTCAAACCCGGGCCTGCTGCATGGAGGAGTAGGCTAAACCTCTATATATGGGCGCCCGCTCTACCAACTGAGCTATGCGGGTGCCCACAACGTTCCTTTTAAATACTCTTGGAACACTATACACGTTTCCTGGGTGAGCGTCTTGCGTTTTATCCGGGTCACAAACTCCGCTCCCCAGCTTGAAAGCGCTGTTTTATGCCCCACCCATCCAACGTAACCTCCTCCCTATTTGGACCAGAGCCCTCTTATACATCAGCAATTACTGTGCTGCATACAGCAATGAATACGTAGAATACATATAAATTACAGTGCATTACTCGTCGCCATACGTAGGAATGGTTCATGAGAACCACCCTCTCTCCCGCATTTTACATTTCACCATGTTGCTCTTCTTCTTGTCTCCCTGTGTGAGTGGGAAGAAGAAAGGAAGGTTAACTGCAACTGGAGATGGCCTTTGCACATATGCAGGATCTTTCCAAAGAAGCGGTGTGAACTTCGCAGTAGGCAACGGTTGGGGATGCAGGCGGCAGCGGTGGCCTTGCTGCTGCCTTATATTTAATAAATAAAGCATTTTTCTTTCAAGGTGATCGAATATGGTATTTTTACAATATTATGCGATTTGGATTTTCCAAAAATTGGGATTACCATATCAATAATTATGAATATGAAATGTTTGTTCAATATTACCAAAACAGACTATCAAACCATATTAATGTTCACTGCAAACTAGTAGCGATCACAGCAGTCGTAGCAGAACAGGAGGGCTGGCAGCAAGATAAGCAGCAGATAAAATCCCAGGCCTCAGCTTCCATGAATATTTCATTTCTGGAAAGATGCAAGCAGGCAGGAGAGGGGGAGAAGGAGTTATAGAAAGTGGCAGATTGAGGAAAAGAATTCCGCTGCTATCTCTGTCTCCTCTCTTTCTCACTCCACTCGTCTGCCTGGGACTGCCTTTTTTTTCTCCTTCCTCCCGCCGTGCCAGATGGACTGTTTTCATCATGTGATTGGCTTTTGTAATTAGTACTGATGAGCTTCCCTGTAATGTAATAAGTTAAAAAGCAGATGTGGGAACGTCATTCCTTTTTGTCAAAACACACATGCAAATAAACACACACATCAAAACCAGGCTGAACACTTGCCGTAAAGCAATGTGATGTAACCCGGCAATACAATTTATTGGCCAATCAAATATGCAAAAGAGCACACCTTCCTGGATTACTTTGTAACATCTATCTATAAATTGCTGTCTGTCTGTCTGTGTGTGTGTGTGTGTGTGTTTGGGGGGGGGGGTGTTAAGCGCATATCTCTCGAACCGTTAGTCCGATGGATTTCAAACTTGACAGGTGTCTTGTGACGGGCACAAGTAAGTGCAGTGCCAAGTTTGACGTTGTTTGGATAAGAATCGCAAACGATGTCGTTAAATATATAGGTAAAAGAAGCACACATTGGCTTTTGCTGCTCTAGCCGCTGGCCACTCCCCCTCTCACACTGCATGCAAACACTGACTGAGCACCTGTTTGTCTCACTCTCTCCAACCCGGTCTCACGGCAGTTCGTGTAAATGTCCACATTATTCTTAATCTATTGATACGTGTTCACGGAGATGTTTTTCTCGTTTTTTACGTGTAACTGTCACGTTATTTTTTACATGTAAATGTCACATTATTTTCTCAGGGAAAGGACGCCGGGAGGCGGCCGAAAAGGTCGCTCCATAAGCCGGGAGGCGCCCGCGAGGTGGCCCGTTGGGGACCCGCCGGGAGGCGGCCGAAAAGGACGCTCCATAAGCCGGGAGGCGCCCGCGAGGCGGCCTGCGAGGCGGCCTGCGAGGCGGCCCGCTGGGGACGCCCCACAATAACGGGATGGCGGAGGTTGGGTTTAGGAAAAAACTTACGGGGAAAGGGCGCCTTAAACGCCGGGGAAAGGGCGCCTTAAACGCCGGGAGACACGCCACAGTAACACGCAGGACAAAATGCCACACGCAGGGACCAGGGAAACAAAGCGCCGCAAACTGGACGCGATCCCCGCTCGCCCGGGTGAAAGTCCTGTATTGTTTGACCCATCCACCACCCCGACCAACCTCCCTACGCGGATTTTCGGCTTTTTATATTACTCCCTACAATTTCGTGCTGTGGCCACAAAATGTGCTTCCCATTGAAATACATTACTTCACATTTTTGTGTTGTCCACCACGTAAAACGAGAAAAAATATCCTGAAACACCATAATAAATTATACACAATCAATTAAAAGAGCTCCATGCGCATTTCAGGCTGTCTGTTTGTGAAAAAAAAAAAAAAAAAAAAAAAAAAAAAAAAAAAAAAAAAAACAAAAAAAAAAAAAAAAAAAAAAAAATAAAAAAAAAAAAAAAAAAAAAAAAAAAAAAAAAAAATATGTGCTGTTTAGCGCTCATATGACACGAGACAACACCGTCTCTCTCTCTCTCTCTCTCTCTCTCTGCGCGCACGCACACACACCAGGGGCCAGTGGGTAGCACACTGCCATGAGTCCATGACACTAATGTCTGCTATGAGTCCATGACGCTAATGTCTGATTACTCCACATTTTCATTGTGATATTTTGTGATTAAATTCAGAATCTGCAACGTTCTGAGTACCACCTCGGGTCTCTCTGTCTCTGCGCACACACACAAACAGTCCGGTTCTGGTGGTGATTAACGCAGATATGTGCTTGGGTCTCTCTCTCTCTCTCTCTCTCTCTTTCTTTCTCTCTCTCTCTCTCTCTCACTCTCTCTCTCTCTCTCTCTCTCTCTCTCTCTCTCTCTCTCGCGCACACGAACACAAACGGTCCGGTTCTGGTGGTGATTAAAAAAAAATAAAAAATATGTGCCGTTTAGCGCTCATAACGGGCCAGTGGGTAGCGCACTGCCATGAGTCCATGACGCTAATGTCTGATTACTCCACATTTTAATTGTGATATTTTGTGATTACATTCTGATTCTGCAAAGTTCTCTGTCAGGTAAATAGGTAAGTTAGTAGTAGGGTATACAGGGGAGTTGCATTTGAAGTGGTTTGGGGTCCTTCTGTAAGTAATTTTGGGATAGGCTACTATTTGGTTTTGATGAATTCTACAAGCAGCAATACCACAGGCCAAGTAATCGCCCGTTCCAAACAGTCACATTTTCAACGGGCACTGCAATAGTACAATAAATTAAGTAATTTCACTTATTACTGCAGAAAGGGAACAGGGACCGTGTCATCTATCAAGGTTCCTGTTTTTGGTTTAAACACCCTGTAAAAATGACATGCCTTTCTCTAATCTTTAGTTGGCTAGGATTGATTGACACAACAAAGCAATGTCCTCTGGCTTAGACATCTCCTTATTGCTCGGATTCATTTCCATACATCTCAAAATAAGATTAGCTGAGTAATAGCATTTCAATGCCTACTTTACGGCTCATACTGTATTCAGATCTAAAAACATTGGATTCCTTTCTATTACTTATATAGGGTAATCCACAACATATTGCCCATTGTACCTTTAAGTACAATGTGAACCCTCCAGTTGTCCTCGGGTCAAATTTGACCCATTTAAAAAAATAATCTATATCAGAAATTTGGGTTTCTTCCAACTAAATTGTCAAAGAAAATAAAGTGGATGTTTCCATTCAACGCCCTTCACAAGTAAAATGAATCAAGTTTCAAGTTTAAATTTATTAGCTGTTTCAACAGTGCAGAGAGCCATAGTGCAGAGAGGACAGTCCACAAGTACATAAAAGAGAAAAACCTTAAAACGTTAAGCCATATTTAAGTGTCGTATAGCTTGGAGGTAGGTAGGTGCTATCTCTGAAGCGTGATGTTCTGCTGGTGATGCTTCTATACCTCTTCCCTGATGGCAAAAGGGTGAACAGGTGATGTGCTGAGTGGTAGGGGTCTGTGGTGATGTTTCTAGCCTAGAGGAGGAACTTTTAAAATGGCGACGGCACGCGTACACGGTTGGTGGGGCTCCTTGTTTGCTGCGCTTTTTGCACTTTTTATCGGATTAACTCATTTCTCCACGCATCTCAAATATCAGTTGATCAAGCTTTCAACACCGAGGCAATTATCGCTCAAAAAGTAAGCTATTTCTCAGCCTTTCACTCAGTTTTCAATTGCATAAACACTTTAAAAAACATTACACACAATTCTCTACCTAAGACACAAAAATCTAACAGGAGTGACTTGCTTTGCTTTTCTAAACACAACCAATCAAAATGCTACACTTAATTACCAGGGCACACACACACACTCCTCACATTTGCAAACACATTATTTCATAACTGAACACTAACCAATCACTGCTTTAGTATAGGCCTATACGTAGGTCAAGGTCAGATTACCTGTTTTGAACAATGGATGCCAACAATAGACAGAGAGCAAGGGGAGTAGGAGGGAAAGACAGGGGACAACAACAAGCAGGAGGAGGAGGAGGAGGGAAGAAGAGGAAGAAGGAGAGCCATCTCTGATGAGATCAGGGCCACACTTATTCATCATGTGATCAACCACAGATTGACCATGAGAGAAGCCCATCTTGAGTAGCTTCACAGTGGCATCCATACTGCATGCAACTATCTAATGACTATTTCAGCATTACTAATCAATCAGACTTTGTTTTGCACAAAGTGCATACAATCCCCCCTCACCCCGACACACAAGCACGCACAAACACACACATATATTCTTTATTCTAAAAATGATACCTTTGGTTTACGTATGTTTGTACTTTTGTTTTCTTGTTTCATACTACTGTATACAACACATGTGCTACTCTTACAAACGTAATGTTTTGTCCAATAAATATTTTCTGTTTTACTGTAACATTAAATAGTTTTTTACAGTGCACTTTCAGCAGATTACTTTCTCTCTAGAACATTGTAAATGTAGATATAAGCCTATGAAAGACAAAAGAGCTTTAGATTTAGAACATCAGTGTGTACATGGTATATCCAAATATTTACTATTATGAAAAAAGTGTTTGCTATTTGATGCAAATGCTTCATTTTGAGATGTGTTCATGGTATTTTGAATGCAGTGTTTCATTTTGAAGGAGATGTGAGGCATTTTGCATTTTTGTGTGTGCAGTTTTGAAAAAAGGAGACATAGTTTTGAAAATGCGTGTAAGCAGTTGGAAAAAACTGTAAACCCAGAACCTGACCAAAGTCTGTAAGAAATGTTTAAACACTAAGCTCTGTCCCCAACAGGGGCGGATATACCGGGGTGGCATAGGGTGGCAACTGCCACCCTAAAAGAAAGCCTTGCCACCCCTGCTGCCACCCCAGTTGGCAGCAACGAATTACGGTAAAAGTTATGGCCAATTTGACAATTTACGAGCGTGCGTCTCCAATGTCCGACTACAGTGAATGCAGCATAAGATGACGCCAGAGCGGAGAGAGCCTGTTATCTTTGGAAAACTGAGTGGCGCTAAGCGAGGGAGCCAGGAGTCGCGATGAATGGAGACACAGGAGGAAAGAGGGTAAAACGGGATTAACTATCTATCAAGAAATGAAATTATAAGCGAAGCACAGTGCTAGCATAGTTGCGATGCTGATTTTGAGATGATAAAAATCAAGTTGAAGAACGTTATTTCGCCAACTATACAATGTTACTTAGGGTCTGACGTTTGTTCTGTGTAAAGTAGGCTACAAAAGCTAATATTGATTCAACGTCTGTTAAGGAAAACATCGTTACTTTGAATCTTACAGAAATCAAGAGGAAAGGTAGCATATTCAGTTTTTGTCTCCAAAGAGAAAGGCGAGAGAAATAGAAAATGAACAAGTGAGCAAGGTAGATGGAGAAGATGTGGTGGAAGGAGAGAGAAAAGAAGTGGAAGGAGAGAGGGAAGAGGTGGAAGGAGAGAGAGAAGAGGTGGAAGGGGAGAGAAAAGGGCAACAGAAACGTGACAGAGACAGAATACAAGGCCAAGGCGACCAGGGACAGGAGGAGGTGGGAGAAGACCACAGCGGTGAAGATATGGAGGGAGAGCATCACCGAGAGGAGGAGGGAGAAAGCGAGAGACAAGAGAAGGTGCAGGGCTCAGACAGTGAAAGGGAAAGCAGAGTGCCTCCAACCATCTCCAGTCAAGCTGGTCCACACGGTATGGAAACTGTTGATGCATAGTATACTAAGTTAGATATGAATAAGAACAACAAATGACAAAGCTTAAATATGAATAATTAGGGAAAGTTGTCAGTGTGAAAGTTTGATGAGATGGGGAGATGAGTTTTTATATTTTGTGTAGAATGTATTTTAGATCTATTGCTCAGATTAAATAAAAAAAATAAAAAAATATATAAATAAAACAAAAAATAAACAAATGAACCTAAAAATACTCTCCCAGGCTAAAGTGTTAGTGTGTGTTAACACAGTCTGATGGTTAGAACTAATCAATGACAGTTCCTAATTTTGTACAACTGCTGCCTGCAACGCTTCCTCTCTGACACAGTCCAAAACAGTTTGCTTCCCCTCTCACACATCTGCCTCTCATCACCTGGGTCTTACCTTAATGCCTTTCCTGTGACAATGCCCCTTACTTCTATCATACTTCTATATCTCCTATTAAGTGAGATCACATTGTACGGTCACTTATTCCTAATATGAACTGTTTCAAATGAAACCTCAAATGCAGGACATTGATTGCATGAGATGAAGTGTGTCTGTATGAGTTTGTAAATGGCAGCCTGTGCCCTTTTGTAGTGTGTACATACTATTTCTCATCGAACTGTGATAACTGATTAAATTCAGTAAATATACATCTGACATATGTTGCCACCCCTCAAAAATTCCTGCCCCCCTCTCGCCACCCCAGAAATATTTTTCTAGATCCGCCCCTGGTCCCCAACAAACTTCATCTGTATAATTTCAGATATGGGCAACTCACCATTTACCGCTCATTTTTAATCTTCGGTCCAAGGCGCACTTTACGCACAACAACATGTCACTCCAACCGCATCAAAGCAAACAAATCTTATGCGGTATCATACCTTTTCCTACTGGTCTTACTCGCGGAAGATGTGCAGCTCAATCCAGGCCCAGGCCTGTGGATACAACTGTTGACGGCGCGACGGGGCTTCCTTCCTCGCCAGCGAGTGGAGTTTCCTGCCCTGGATGCCAACGGTCAGATCGGCTCCACGCCACCCGGAGTGCCCGCAGGTTTCCGGACTCTATCGCCCAAGAAAAAGCGCGCCTTTCCCCAAAATTAAAACCAAAAAAAAAACCCACCTCTCCGTGTAAAAATTATAAAGGAAGAAAACACAAAAAACACAAAAAAAAACCCCCCCCCCCCCCCCCCCCCCCCCCCCCCCCCTCTTTAATTAAAAAAAAATTTCCTTACCACCAAAAAAAACCACCAAAAAAAAAAAAAAAAAAAATTATATTATTTTTTATAAAAAAAAATTTTATTGGATAGACAAACGCTGCAGGAAAAACTGAAAAATCTCACATCCAAACATGACTTCAGGCAAAATTGAAAATTGAAGCTCCTATACGTATCACCAGGAATACTCAAACACTGATAGATTTAATTTTCACGAACAAACCTCATAAAAACATAATTTAGACACTGGTCTAGCTGACCATAATATGATTTTAATTGCAAGAAAAGACTGGCTAGGTTTATAAATTGAAATCAGAATTAATTTCAACTTGAAATCCCTCGTAAAAAACTGACTGAATTTGAGAACGAGTTAAAGGGTGTTAACTGGGAGGAGCTCCAACAATATGACCAAGTAAACGACTTCTGTAATAAGCTCATGTCCACTATTGGGAGTATTGTTGATAAATACATTAAAAAGGAGTGTGTTATAATTAATAATGTGAGAGCCACCTTTCTCAAAATTGAAACAGGGATCCCTCAGGGCACTGTCTTGAGACCCATACTCTTCATCCTCTACATTATCATGCCTCTACATTTGCCAGATGTATGTCCAGATATAGGTCTACAGATGTATGCAGATGACACAGTGGTGTATGCATCTGGTAATACCTATACTTCTGTGGCTGACAAACTAAATGACAACTTAGACAAAATATCATCTTGGCTGGCCTCATCTTCTTTAACTTTAAACACTAAGAAAACAAACTGTCTGCTTTTCCATTAAAAAGCTACCTCTAACACAACTCTTGAATGTACAAGTTAATGGGGAGCTTATTGAACAAGTACCTGAAGTGAAGTCTCTGGGAATAATTGTAGACTATCAGTTGAATTTCAAAAGTCATATCATGAAAATCTGTAAAACCATTAAGGCCAACTTGGGCTGTTTTATGATGATAAGAAACTGCCTGACTCTTGACTGTGCTTTTATCTTTCACACATATCGTATGGCTTAACCACATGGTCCCAAGCACAACAGACATCAGTTAAGACCATAGAGTGTCTTTATAACCGAGCCTTGAAAGTCCTGGACAAGAAGAGAATAAGGTACCATCACTGCCAAATTCTAAGCAAACATTAGATTTTAAGTTTTGCTGATTTTATCTCCCTGCATTTTGTTAAATTTGTCTTCAAATGCCTGAATACTGCTGCTTCCCCCCCACCCCAGTAAAAGGGGCACAATTATGGAACTCTCTGCCAGAGCGCTTGAAATGTATCCCAGTATTAGCCACCTTCGAAAAAAATACCAAATTGTGGCTAATTCGGGAACAATCTTGCACTCATATTTAGTTTCTACACTGTGCTCTCTCTTCATTTCATTCCATTTTATTTCATCTTGTCTTAGTTTTTATGTAAATCTGTATTTTTAACCAAAAGCCCTACTAGGGACAAGGTGGTGTTAAAATGATGTTAAAAGCTGAGCTAAAATCAAGTAACAGAACACTTGACACAGTACAGCATTAACACGTATGGTTATGAGAGAGTTGTACAGCCTGACAGGGATAATGGTGTTAAAAGCTGAGCTAAAATCAAGGAACAGAACACTTGCACTTGGCCTCAAGGTGTTGGAGAATTAAATGTGTGCATAGTGACACTGCATCATCCACTCCCTTATTTGCCCTGTAGGCAAACTTATGAGGGTCTAGTGTAATATGCTCTAAGATCCTACAGACCTACAGAGGAAGTTGGTCTGCACAGCTCCTTAGCGTGGCTGGCGTAACGCCGTCATGCCCTTCCGCTTTGCTGATATTTTGACGGTAGAGCAGCCTTCTGACATCATGCTCTGAGATTGAAAAAGGGGGGTGACCAAACAACCCCAGGTGGGAGAGACTGAGAGAGCTTGTCTGAGCTTCACTGGACTCAAATCTACAGCAAAAATCATTAAGCCTCTCAGGAAGGGAGGGGTCACAGTCTAGAACATGATGCTTGGTCTTGTAGTTAGTGATTATCTGCAGGCCCTGCCAAACTCCCTTAATGTCATGGACTTGGAGCTTGTTTTCAAGTTTTACTCTATAAGTGGCTTTAGCTGTTTTAACTGCCGTTTGAAGTTGGTATTTAAGGAGTCTGTATTGTACTTTGTCACCACATTTAAAAGCAGCATGTTTCACTGCATAGGCACCTTACTTCCTTGTTGAACCAAGGCTTGTTGTTACTGTAGCTGGTGACAGTTTTAGTGGGGATACACACAGACTCACACTATGTAGGACATTACAGTGTCAGTGAAAATGTCGATATCATCATGTTCAAAAACACTCCAGTCAGTAATATCGAAACTTGTGGCTTGTAGTCTTGTAGCATGTCTACAGCCGGGGGAGAGCTCCTCTTGACCCTCTTTGTAGTTGGTTTAGATGTTTTGAGTTTCTGACAGTATTTAGGAACGAGGAATATGGGGTTGTGATCAGACTCACCGTTCAAAGCTCTGATTAGAGCTTGATATGTGTCCGGGATGGAGGAGTAACACTGGTCCAGTGTTTTATCCAGCCTGGTGGGAATATGAATCTGAGGCTTGTATCTGGGAAGAGCTTTCTTCATGGAGAGGTGGTTGAAGTCTCCCAGCACCAGGACAGCCGATTCCAGGTTGGAGTTTTCTACGGCGGAGATGTGGTCAGCCAGTTGGTGTGTCGCTGTCGCCGTTGCAGCACTCGGGGGAATGTAGACTACGCACAGGATAACGGAGGAGATTTCTCTTGGTAGGTAAAAGGGGATGTACTTAACTGTTAGATACTACAGGTCCGGCGAGCAGTTGTGCGACAGAGATCTGGTGTCCGTACACCAGTTCTAGTTTTTTTTAAAAAAAAATTTATTTACCTTCACGTCGCGCTATTAATGACATCACAATCAAAATGTGCCACTGATTGGTTGGTTGTAATGTTAATCCAGGGCAAACAACTTCGTCATTGATCCTGGCCTGTTAATAACTTGGTGATATCAGATCGTGCAACACTCAGTGTTGCTCTCCATTTGTTTCGTTTTCCTACTGTTTGTTTCTGAAATCCTGCAATGGACTCATTCGGTATGACAGAGCCGAACTCCGAGACAATTTTCAGGTTTCACAGTCATTTGTGCCGGATCTACACCCTGATCTCCTGCAGGGGTGCTCAAAACACCGGCCAAGGAAGAGAGGCAAGAGAGGGGGAGCACTGGTTCGGCTAAGACACCGGGGGCACCGGCTAGCCCTACCGAGCCTTATTCTCTCCAACTTCGCTTGTTATCATACAAGAAGGATGAGCTCACTGCCTGCATTCATTTCAAATGGGATTTTAGGAACTGCTCTGCCATCTGCCAGACAGAAACTTGGCTGCATGAGAACACCATGATTGAAGATAGTTGTGGAAACTTTCCCGGCTGGTCAACAGTACAGAAGTTAGCTATCCAAGGCACAAAAGCGCATTTTGGATTTCTTTATAAATCAACCACAGGCTAAAAAGCCTAATAGACCGGGGGCAGAAAACTCAGCAACTGTAACCGAAAGAAGTATCAGCAGCACCTCTACACCTGTCACTCCCAGAGCGATCCTGCTAGCAACAGACGACGAGGGAGCTAATCTTGTAAGCAAAGTTAGCGGCACCAGGGCAGCCACAGACTGGCTTGCTTATCTTTGATTTAATATAATTCAGTGATGTGTTTTATACCCTTGTGTTTTGTGGCTCCGTTTTTGAGCTTGTAGTAGGCATATTCTGTACCGTTGTCGTAGCTTTGTGCCTATATCCTGCGTTACCCGTGCCCAGTTTGTTCTGTCTTGGACTTTATTCTTGTTTGTTTTTTCGCTTGTGGAGCGTGTACCTGCGTGTATAAAACTGGAACAGTTTTATTACTGAAGCCTTAGTACTGTTTTGACACCACGAAGGGCCTTTCTTTTAATAAATAAAGATATTTTGTCTTCATCTTGACAGTATGGGTATGAAAGAAATTTAACTTGGTTGAATAACGATAAATGTCTATTATTTTCCGGCGTTTCTGGATCAGTAGCCTATGGCAGGCTAATTATTGTCTTGGATAGGCTATTTATAATAAAATAGAATCTCTATACAGTTCAATAAATTGTGATGGAAGCAGTTTGGTGTGTGGTTGTTGACTTTGGCTGAAAACCTCATCCTGGAAAATTTGTCAGCACCCCCAATTCAAAATATGTTCCCGCGGCTCTGCTGGCCTGTTAATTACTTGGTGATATCAGATTGTGTGAGTCGCCATAGCGCGGCGCCATCTTGGATCCAGATCCAGACTTTGGTTGCATGCCACAAATGATCAGTTCACTACTTTTATTGAGTGTGGGTGTTTTATTCAATTTTATAGCATTTGAAAAAAAAAAATGACAAAATGTTTAAAAAATAGCAAAAATGCCAGAAAAAGTGACAAAAAATGGGGAAAAATATCAACAAAAATGTCGGGAAAAGTGTCGAAAAAGAACAACAAAATCTTGAAAAAAAGATCAACAAAACTAAAAGTTGCACTGGTCAACGGAAAGACGACACAAGGGTTAAAAAAATAAAGTCTGCATTTGTTACAATTGCATAATTACATTGACATCTCAAGATAATGATAAAATGAAATGTACTCGTGCAATTACAATGAAATCGAACAAAAAAGTCACTCACATGTTTCATAGACAAAAGCTCTTTTAATGAAAATCATGTACTTTTCTGTCAAGTAAAAAAGATTGATCATATGCATACTATTTATAGCTTTAACATAGCAGGCAGTAGAAAAAGAGTTTACATTTAAAATATCCAGAGCATTCAAAAGCATACGTCTTCTAATAACTTGACACTGAGACATTCCTGTACATCATCAACTCACTATGATTCTACTTTTGGCTGGTCTGATCGGTGGTTGGTTAGCTCCTCGCTACAAGAGAAATGTATACAGTGTGCAAGCCTGGGCTCAAATTGGTCCAGAGCAGTGCCAGAGCTGGGCTATTAGGAAGATGCTGTAATGTTCTGGATGAGCTCAATCAATTACTGTGAAAAGCTGTAGAAAAAGCATGCGGGATAATATTTTGACACAAAGTGATTTCAGTCTCACACGTCTGATATATTTTTGTTTCTTTTCTTCTTTTTTTGTCAGCTGAGATGTCTAAGCTAGGATGTCTTTTCTGCTGGTAATTTATCACCTAGATGAGTGCATTTTATGGAAGAGTGCTTGTTCATTTGCTGCTGATTTGCAATTTGTGTTTCTTCGCATTTTCGCTGATGAGACATCTGAGACAGGACAGGACACACACATCACAAAAATATACACAAGCTTACATAATTTCATCTAATCCTCACTGGATATCATGTGTGTTCTACTTTGTTCAACTTCTATTCCAGGGCCAATACATAGCAGTGTATTGACATACTGTTGGTGTTGCAGCCATATCATAGCATACAGTATGTTGCTAATGCTTGTATTATATGAGCAGTTGCCGTGGGATAATGCTGGCTCACAGTTTAATCAAAACTGTAATTTCTTAACTGCAATGTAAGATTTGGGTGAATTTAAATAAGGTGTGTACAGTTAGCTCTCTTTTCTATTTACATTTTTTGACAGACTCTGTTGTGCTATTTCTTTATTTTTGAGTGGAGATCTTCAACAGGGGGTCCTCGACCCCTAGGGGGTCATCAGAGTCACTGCAGAGGGGCCAACAAATTGTTATTTCCCCCAAAAACAATTTAATATGTAGGAAAATATACATGAAACATGAATCCAACATATTATTAGCAAAGACAAATCGGCCTATTCGTAGAAAGCAACGACCAACAACATTGATGATAGGCTTACTGGCCTATAGGTAAGGTAGCCACTATGGTAGCCATCCACAGATACAGGTAAGCTCATGGATTCACTGTGCCTTCCATGTTTGACAGTAAAACATGATGATATTTGAATATGTAAATAATTATTATTATTATTCAACTTAGCTCAATTTTATACAATATATGTAGTAGAGGGTCCCTGCTTGTCTCTCTCTCTCAGGTTAGGGCTCCTTGGCCTGAAAAACGTTGAAGACCTCTGTTTTAAGTAATCTTTCCAGACTACAGACCAGCAACTTTGCAGCTATACCAGTTTTGTAGCCATTAGACGCTCTGTCCATACTACGCTGGCTAATTCTTAAAATGCTGTTTCGCACAACAGGTGTTCGCAGTAGCATTTTGCGTAAAACGTAAAAAAGTCTGAACAGTAGGCAAACCACTAAATCTGGTTATAGAAGAATGGAGCCACTTCGGGGTCACATGGTAGAAAAAGAACATTTGCTTGACATTTGTCGGGATTGCTCTAATACTGAAAATACTACAATGTCCCATATGTTGTACTTAATAGACTGAAAACAATCACGTCACCATTGTACAATTCATCTGTGATGGACAGCACAAGTTACATTACAATACTGCCATTCAGAAGTAATCGCCTGCCACAAAAGCTTGATTGGCCACAGTAAGATGGCTGAGAGGACTACTGATCTTTTTGAATGGTCTTTTATGCTTTTAGGTTGTAGAAATTAATCTTTACACATGGATATTTTGTATGAAGGGTTCGGAAAAAACAAAAACGCTGTACGATGGTTCAACCAGACTGACAACTGAAAGGGCAGAACGAGACAAAGATCCCTCTGAGCAACAGTATGAATAAGGAATAAAGAAATCAGCAGTCATTGGTAAATGAAACTGGAAACTTAGCATCAAAACGTGTGTAGATTTAAATCGAAACAGGTTCCTGTTTTAGTGTCAAGTGAACAATAATGCAGCCTAATACAAGCCAGAATTAAAAGGTGTGATGCTTTTGCGCAGCTATATTTAGAAGGTTAGTCTAGTCTAGGGTTGGCACTATTGGATCTGGATCAGGAACTATTGCTATGGACTGACAAATCACAGTTTAAACCGTTTCAATCTAGCCCCTGACTGCAAAGGAAAAAAACGGTTAAAAAATATTTAGAGCCCAATTTTACAGTGGTGGTTTAATAATGATCTAGTGTCACTTACGCTTTTCTGGACTCGAAAACAAATTCAAAATCGAAGGGTAATTAATTATATATTTTACCCTATCATGCATTACTATGGGGACATTGAACGTAAATGTGTTTGAGTGTTTATCTGATGAGCAGGCTGCACCTTGTACGGCAGCCTCGGCCACAGTGTGTTAATGTGTGTGAATGGTGAATGGTTCCTGTACTATGTAAAAGCACTTTAAGTAGCCATTAAGACTAGAAAAGCGCTATATAAAAACAGTTTTGGGGCCCAAACTATTTCAAATGTGAATAATATGTTTGATGACTGAATTATACGTTTTTTATCAACGTGTCTACCATCTGTGTCTATGCAGGATGCGTTTGGGGACAATTACCGTATTTTCCGGACTATAAGTCGCACTTTTTTCATAGTTTGGCTGGTCCTGTGACTTATAGACAGGTGCGACTTATATATCAAAATATATATAATTTAACATGTTTTTAAATGTTAATTCATACTGACTGATTCATAATTAACTGAAACATTAACCTAAAGACAACTGAGAAAGACTGAACACAAACAAAATGCCCCCAAAAAGAAAATCCTATTCTGCAGATTACAAACTGCAGGTAGTAAAATATGCAGCCGAAAACGGTAATCGAGCAGCAGAAATAAAGTTTGGAGTGAGTGAGAAACTTGTGAGGGACTGGCGAAAAGCAGAGGTTACTCTTACTGCAATGAAGAAAACAAAGAAAGCAAATCGCGGTCTGAAAGCAAGATGGCCAGAGCTGGAGGAACGAGTCCACAGATGGGTGCTTGAACAACGTGCTGCCGGGAAAGGCCTGTCAACGGGGCAGTTACGTCTCCACGCTCTGTTAGTCTGACGACAGCCCAGCAGAAGAGGAGACGGTGCTTCATCTTCCTCCGGAGTTGGCAGAGTTGTTCAGAAGCGACACAGAGGATGAAGAATTCAATGGATTCAGTGATGTGGAATGAGATCGGGAGCTTGGTGAACTTGCTTACCAGTAACTTGCTTGTCGGACTCGCTGGCTTGTTTTGTTAATTTAGCCTATTCAGCCTCCCAGGTATATTCTTTATGCTATTGTGTAGCTGAATAACCGTTAATGTGTTACGTTAACATACCGGACACATATTCAGCCTGTTGTTCTGTGTGCTATTGTATGGCTGAATAACTGTTAATGTGTTACGTTAACATAACAGACACCTATTCAGCCTGTTGTTCTGTGTGCTATTTTGTAGTTGAATAACTTGCCTTTCCAGATTAAATGTCTGTTCTTGGATTTTGTGAAATAAATTTCTAAATAAATGCGCCTTATAGTCCAGTGCAACTTATATGTTTTTTTCCTCTTCATGACGTATTTTTTGACTGATGCAACCTATACTCCGGAGCGACTTATAGTCTGGAAAATATGGTAATATGAGTGTGGGTTTGGCAGCGCTTAGAGCCCGACACACAGTCCCTGTAGCTACACACATACAACAGAAGGAAATGGAAGTGACAATTAAAACACACGGTACGCAGTCTGTTCCATCAGACTCCTGTGACGACTGAAAAACGCAACTGGAATGCCCCTTCCCCACCTGTGTAGATACACCGTTAACGTACGTTAAAGTGCCCATATTATGAAAAAATCACTTTTTCTGGGATTTGGGGTGTCTATTTTGTGTCTCTGGTGCTTCCACACACATACAAACTTTGAAAAAAATCCATCCATGCTGTTTTGAGTGAGATACAGTTTCTGAATGTGTCCTGCCTTCAGTCTCCTGGTGAGCTGTTCAAAATCGGCTCGGACTGTGACGTCACAGTCCGAAATGAGCTGGCTAACCACAACCGTTAGCTCGTTAGCATGCTAACAGTTAGCATTAGCATGCTAACGCTAATGCTAACGCTAGCATGCTACGTCGTTCTCAATAGCAAAGCACTGCTACAACACACACAAGTTCACTATAATCTACAAAAGAATTACTTACATGTGTGCCCTCATTTAGAAGTCTCCCAGCTAATCCTGCCTTGTAACTGACCAAAGTTGGAGAAACAGGCTTTCTTTTACTGTCTCTAGAGTTAGCTAGCTGACATGATCTACATCTGAACTACTGAGCATGTGCGAGTGCAGTCAAAGATAGTACAGAAGAAGAAGATGAAAAGAGGTCTCACTCTGTAGCTAAAACAGAAACCAGGTGAAAAGAGGATCTACAGCAGTTAGAAAGAGCTGTGCAGTACAACAAAAATATGGTGTTTTTTGAAAATTAAACCATGTAAACCTATTCTGGTACAACCTTAAAATACAGTTATGAACCTGAAAATGAGCATAATATGGGCGCTTTAACCGGGAGCGTCTTTTCCATGCATCCCATTCATTGTATATGTAAGCAGCCGGGCAATGCATTCTGGTAGCAATGTGGCGACCTTCAAGAGAGGGGATGTCCAGTTTCCATCTCCTCATTTGCATAGAGTTGAATTGAGGCTGCGTCATGCAAATCAAGTCTTTTAAACTGACCGTTGTTGATCTAAAATGAAGTCAGATTCAGCAACGGCATAGCTTATTATCACATAAAATGTTTTTAGATAAAACATTTAGGTGAACTATTTTCGTAAAATGTGCGAAAGTTTCCAAACGAGCCGCCGTGTTGGTCTATTCTGAAATTCGGAAGCAAACAGCAAAGTGTTCGTCCAATCAGGTGCACGACTATGGACGCGTACCATCGGTAGGCCAAAATGGAGAGTGCATCCTCAAATTTAACTGGCTCAGTGTGGACATCATCTAAAATAAGTGGAATGGATGCATGCTATGGTCATGAAGCTGCAATACTTGTCAGTATTCATTAACTAGATATATAATTAGAATTAGAGTTGCCTATAATAACCGACTGAGCCTGAACACTATTATACACATTATATAAATAATACATTTCCATTTTCTCAACACAGTATACAAAAAACTTCCTGTTACGAATCCATCATATGTCAGCAACATTGCACAGTCATAGTCACAAACTGTAAATCAAATAACTTATACAGATTTCACAGAGCACGCTTACTCACTGTTCTCTCGCATTCAGCAAAGGCTGATGGTCGTTCAGTCTCTAGTGAAATATATATTCGTATGGTCTTCATCTCTATCGCAAAAAGTCTTTAGGATTTCTTTAAAAGGTGGAGAGAAAAGGAGTAAAAGATAGAATTCTATGGAAGTAATTATCACAGCAGTCCTCGGCAGGGAATTCAGACTTCTTTAATAGGTTGTGAATAAAAGTGATTTAAATGAAGGGGATAGAGTGGAGGGATTAAGGTAGGGTAGTGGTGCTAACAAGATCATTCATTTATTGACATATTTATTTATGTATTTGGAGGGAGAGAACTGCAGATATATTATGTAACCTGATAAATGAATACATTATACACAACTGATTGTTACATAGCATGGGAGCTGACACCCATGCATGCACAACAATGATGACACAAATATATAAAGGGGAAGACTGGTGGTGGTGTTAAAGGAAGGCACTCAGGAGAAGTTGATTGGAAAGGAGAGAGAAGGTGACAAAGAGGAGGAGGTGGGGTGAGCGGGGAAGAAGGTGGGATAAGCAGGATGGAAAGAGAGGAGAGAGGAAGCATGAATAATCCATCAGAGAATCACGACAGGATTAAGACGCTGGAAGCCAAAAATATCCGCGGCCAAGGCAGCTTGGCGCAATAACGCTGCAACGGAGCACAACACGACAGCAGCCACTCCTGCTGCCAGTCTCCATCGGCTCAGGAAGTAAAACATTAGGGGCATTATAAAAAGCCACTCTGATGTTGCTGTGTACAGTAAAACTTCCAGTATGAAGCCTAGACTCACACTATTTGCCTTCTCTACTGCCTGTAAAACATAGAGTGTTTGGTTAATATAACATCAAATGGGACAAAAACTAGACAAGCACTTCCCTCCATTATACAGATGAATCCAAACTTGACTGACACCCTATAGCACAAAGAAAAATCCATTTAAAAAAAACTGTTCAGGGCAGGGGCACCCCGGCAATTTTACACATTCAGTTTATGTTCAGTTTACTTGTCATGGGGAGTACTACTCACTATGTGAAAACAGCCAGTAGAGTGTGAAAGATGTGGCCATTTAGACATTGAGGGTTGAATGAACGATGCAAAGGGAATTGTAGCATCTAGTGTTTTCAGTGCTTGACCCATACTGGCAAGGTTGGTTTACCAACTGTGGAAAGCCAGCCACTGCCGCCGGGCCCCTAAAAGTACCAGGTTGTCTGTGTGGCAGTTACTTACTTCTTTGGTTGCTTTTTTCTTTATTGAAAACTGCAATGGTTAAATACCCTAACGTGATGCACTTCCAGTAAGCCCTGATCATATGGAGGGCCCCTGTACCTTTAAAGACCCCCAAAAACTTTCTTTAAATCTTAATTTTGTCTATACGACAACATTTAAAATTCACGACCACATAAGCCATAATCAGAGCTAATGTTGGGTAGAAAACGTTTTTAGTTTATGTTTAGAAATAGTTTATTTTACAATCACAAACTAAGCTAATCTGCTTAATCAGGACTCGGTGGTCTGGCAACATAATAAAAAACATCCCCACAACTGAAATCATATTATGATTAAATGTGACACGCAACCTAAATGACATACAGCAAAACTTGGGCAGGGTAATGGTAAAAATAGTGGTTTATTTGCTCTGTCAGGCTATTTTGGCCTTGGCTATATTCTTTTTAGTTTTTTAAATCTGTCTCTTACAAGTCCTCCACCTTATTGAAAGTGCAATACTAACATGCTGAATATCCCTTTCCTTTAAACATACTATAAAATATGTTAATTCTGAGGTAATTCCATTTTCTTCAACTGAACTTGATTTTAGAATTATTAAAAAACAGAGAGGCTGAGTAGGGGAGAAATCAGCTCTTTTTAAGATAGTCACTTTCCTCTAGTCTCGCATTGCCAGACCTTCCTCCACAGCGCCGCGGAAGAGGGTCTGGCTAGTCCACACAGCATTCCGGGATGGGTGCAAAACGTGGCCTGGTTTATTGGCATTTCTTAAAAAAAAAATCACAATCGTCACAGAACCCCGATGCCTCTGCAAAATATCCTCGGGAAGGAACTTGTTTTGGTGGAACATGTGTACGTTCGAAGGTTGTTTCAGTCTTGCAACAGAAAACTCAGACTGGACAGATAGTCTAGCTAGCTGTCTGGATTTACCCTGCAGAGATCTGAGGAGCAGTTAACCTTAGTCCTCATGAATCCACCGGAGTTTTAAATGCCAACACAAAGAAAGCGGAGCATTCCCGGAAGTTGAAGGTTGTGAATATACACTATTTTCCTCTGAAACGAGCAAATCTGCATCTGTGACAACAGACAGCAACGTTCGACGTGCTTTAAATAATATAAGCCTCTTAGACCTATTACTTTACATCAGCAAAGGACTCCACATGTGCATTTCTCACCCTTCATGCATACACCATCTCCTGTCACAAGAAAACGTCCAATCATCCCTACTGCTGTTATCTTCTCAAATTCAAATAAGGGCTTACCTCCTGTTTTTCTGGCATGCTTTTATCTTTATCTCTTCCTCCCTCTAACACTTCTCTCGTCCTTGCCTACATTTCCTGTCATTCTTTTCTCCCTCTGTACTTCTCTCTGTGTCACTTCACTCAAATGAGGTTAAATCTTCCTGCTGCTTGGTAAGAGGCATAGATTAGCAAAACAGAGTTCAAGCTCTGCCAACACCTAGGAAGGCGACCAGAAAAACAAGCAACCCAGAGACCGAAATTGGTAACTAACCGTTCTTTTTTGAAGAGTATACCTCGGCAAAATGTGTGCACATGGGTTTGTTTGGGTACGATACAAAGCCATGCAGAGCTGTACACCGCAGACTACTGTCCTCCTCCGGAAAACGCTCCCACAAGTCCTTTGTTCAAGCAGCAATTATGACTCATATTTACGTTTATAGAGGTGGTGCCCTCTAGTAGCCTCCCATAATTATTACGTGAGCAAAGCAGGAAGTAAGGTATAAGAGCGCCAAATTCCCAAGGGGGTAAGCTTCGCTTCAGAACTCGAACCTCCTATGGCGCCATTTAGATGCTACAAAGCATTCTCCTCCCGTTAGCATTCCACTGACTGTCATTCATTTTGACTTCACTTGACAGCGAATAACTTTACATCTGAAGTGTTTAAAGACTCTTTGTCCATTGTTTATTTCTAAAGAAACACGACAATGTATAAAAGGCTCCATTACCTTGTACCTCACGTTATGGCTCCGTAGCTGACGTTTTTGTAAAAATAGGCTATCGATTGTGTCACATAGTAGAGGAATTACCGTATAGTACAGGAGAAGCACGCAGGCAGTTTCGACTTACATGAGCTGTTTAGGTTTAATTACTAATGTTAACTAGCATTTTAGTTAGCAATAATTAGCCTGTGCCCATGTTATCTCCTTACATATACCTACACTCTCCATCTCTGCAAGATTGGGAATGATTGAGATTTCTCTTGGCACAGCTACAACTTTCAGACAGGTTGCTCACGTCACATTTACGTTGTCTCTCTCAGTTGAAGGCTGCGCAGTAACGCTAGCGCTCACCGGAAAAGTGCTTCTAATAGCCTTCACTGGTCTCCGTCCAGAGCAACGGGATCTGTTGGTCCATTCTTATATACTGTCTATGCAAATTCCACATAAGGACGCAGGTTGGGGTGGTGGATCGGTCAAACAAACAGGACTTTCATCCAGGAGAACTTTTTTACTTTACTTTGGACATAGACTATATTTCTTGCCACCGCTAGGGGTGCTAATTGAATTGTGGTTGTATTAGAGGGTAGGAATAAACAAACTATTGTATGGTTTGGAGAACTTGTTGGCACACTGGTCTAACAGCTGATCCACAATCGCATTTACACAGCATAGGGAATTTTAACAGTGACTCAAGGTGGTGAAAAGAGGATTAAAATGTATTATTTAGGAAAATCCCAACATGTGAACCATCATTTCTGGGCACAAACATGCATGCTCTTCTCTGTTTCATAGCAACAACATAGCAATGTACAAATTCATATGATTGTGAGTGATTGTTGTAAGATGTACAATTATGAGAAAGGCATTAACACTTAACAGCATTTAGTAACCTAAATTTCACAGTATTGTAACAATATTAAATATCAAGTTACCCTCCAATTTAAAGGTGCACTATGAGTTCCTGCATGGTTTCAGAGTAATTTCATTTTTGTCTCAAATCGTAGGCATCTCTCCTTGATCTGCTAGCCTCCTGCACGCCTGAATACACTGAAAAAGCCCGGTCTCGGGAGACAACACAGGGGTAGTAAACATCAAACAAACACTAGGGGCACAGGCTGTGCACCAAAATACAACAAAGCACTCCAGCCAATCACCGACAAGATGGTTGGGGGAAGGGGGTGGGGATTAGTGACAGTTAGTCATGACAGTTACAGAAACATGGGGGGAGGGGCGAGCTTGCTCTGTTTTGTTTGCAATTTACTTGGAACGTCAACAGAAGTGACCATGCAGGACCTCGTAGTGCACCTTTAATACACTTCCACTCACCTATTGAAATAACACACAAATAACCAACAACTTGTGGAACAATTGTCATCTCATCACAGTGTATTTTTACTGCACCTGGTTCTCAGTCACAATGTAAGAACAATACTCCACCTTTAATATATCAATATCTGTATTTAAATATTGGAAAACATACAGTATGTAAGGTAATGCCACCGGTAATATAAAGAGCACAGATTTATGAAGCTACCAGGCGGTTACAACCCTTACAAGAGGATTACCACTCACTTTGAGAGACCATTCAAGTCAGTTAGGCTACAGAGAACAGATGACTACCAAAAAAACAGCATTTAAGTAGAACCAGAAAGTGACTCTGAGTTGCCCAATCTGAACTACATTTTAAGATTAACTGTAGAATGAAATTGTTTTATCTGATTTCTCTACACTGAGGTTAATACTGCACAAAATTTTCCCTTGTATTAAAGGCAGTGTTGGTAAGGTTGAAAAGCTAGCAAGATTTGAAAGTAGCATCTCCTCAGGGCTCCGTCTAACCCCTCCCCCTGCCCTCTGGGCTCCGCCCCATTCACAGATGTGCATGAGCACCGCTGCTTCAAAGCAGAGCAGAGAAAGAACGCAATTTTACTCCATGTCTCATTCACCGGTAAGCAAACACCTAATATCATACCGAATGTTGAAAACAAACATCTACTGTTAGCAATGCGGCCACAACGTACATTGAGTTCAGCCTTGTACAGGTAGGGCTGGGTATCGTTCAAAAATATTCAATACTGGTGTCAATACCATTACTGTGACTTTGAAACCGGTTCCAAAACAATAATTTTTTCAATACCAATTTATAAAACAAAAAGAAATTACAACATTACACATTATGGCACAACTTTATTTATTTATTTTTCAGCTCCTACTACATGAGCCCTGTCTCTGTGCATAACAGAGTTTTTCGTAGTGTCTCTACGACGTGTAACGTTAGATAGCAAATCACCAGCATTATTAGATCTTGGTAGAAGCAGGCTGCATGCTTATTGGCTCACTGACGCTGATGAGATTTACTCCTAAGGTATCGAAATTGGGTATTGAATGACAAGGCATTTTTCGATACTCGATACTTTAGAGGCAATTCGGTCGGTTCCCTAAAAAGTATCAAATTTGTATATGGGGGTGGCGCAGTGGATATGACATGCCTACCTGGGTTCAATTCCCACTGCAATACATCAGCCAATGTGTCCCTAAGCAAGACACTTAACCCCAAGTTGCTCCCCCTAAATGGCATGTAATGTAATGGTACCCAGCCCAATGTACAGGGGAGGGGTAGAGTATGTGCAGCGGGGCAAGGAAGCATTTTATTGGTGCAGACCACGAGCGATTGTTGGGAGTTTTTACAGGATTACTTAGCTACAGAAGACAGATCTTTTTCTCTCCTTTTTCAGAGCCCATAACTTATTTATTGCTGTAAAAATGTATAAAAAAGTCTATATTGGAAATAGTTACCAACCCTGCCTTTAACTTCTTATATAGTAGCCTCAAAGGTTTCTTGCTGTATAACTGGCATTACAAAGCCATTTCACTGACTTGATCACTCTTTTATACCTTTGCTGCTTTTAGGATTTATCTTTATTCCAAGTCACATAGTCTTGCTTTAAAGAATGTTCTAGGAATTACATCTATTATCACATTCAGTAGCTGGTTTAAGACTGGTCTGTAAGGTTAAACCTAAATCTGCCCTTAGATTGATGTAATGTGATGTAGTTGTACTACATTACTAATTTTAAGCCTACAAAGTTAGCTTAAAAAGTTCGCCTTCCACAGGCTAGGACTCTAAAAGTTACACCTGTTAATAACTGACATTCATTACTTTATAACCATATGTGAGCATTCTTCTTACCTCAAAATGCGTTCCAAAAACATTTCCGTAAGCAACTGTTATTTCTGGGTATTTTGTGGTTTGAGGGAAAGCTGACCATGCTAATAAGAACTGGACTGAATTTTCCATTGGCCCACATAGTATATGTACCTTTTTAAACTGAGTGGTACAGTATATCCTTTTAAGACACAGTATATAAGGCTTAGACTTTGGCGACGTTAAATAGACCAGATTCCTCAAAATAAATAGCAAACAACCGTGCATTCTCTTCCCATGGACATACATGGACACATTATACTTGTGTATTTTATCCTTATTTCAGATGTGAAGTGAACAAATAATTATATGGATTTCATGTGGATGGCTGGATAGATAGATAGACAGATTTGAACTTTAATGGGACTGAGGTTACTAAAATAACCTTACTTCATTTTGAGCTTGTTACCTTCTGCACAATTTTGAAAGTTTATGAAAAATGTTGAAGTAGAATCCATTAATAACAGGTTTGATGAATGGGGGCAATATGAGCCTATTTTTTTTTGTTTAGTTAGTTGACATACAAGTTAGATTTGTTGCAATAAAAAAGTAATTTGTCCTCTGAGGCTGAAGATGCAGTGTAGATTATTCAACAAGCGAAGTTGTGATTGCATAATTTTATTGCCCAGTATTGTGGAAATATTGTGCTGTTCCTGGTTGTACAAACTGAAAATGTGCTGGTGCATGGACAAAGGATAGTACACCCATCTACCTGCCCAAACATTGACTTTTAAAATACCACCAAAGATTTTGGCAGACTTTTTTCTATTTTAATTCGGTTTTTGCTTTTTGATGAGCATGCATTGTACTTATTAGGAGGCAACTTCACCTAATATACCAATTGATGCCCATTTGTCATATGGATATTTAGCTGTAATGTATCACATACAGTACAATTTAGTTATGGTATCGCCATAGAAGATAAAGAGGGGCTACACACAAACACACCATATAGTAGGAGCTTACAGAATGGATCCAATGAAACTGAAGAGGTATGGTCACCATTATCTGTTTTTTGAAAATAAATGCTGCATTTATGGTTGGTTAGTTTTTACATGATTATAAAGCAAGTGAATAAATGTGACTCAAACAACCAAATTGTACTACAAATGTACAGGCGTCAAACTACATTTGTACACAGTGATGTACTCAGATGGAAATATGCAACAACAAAAAAACATACAAAGCTTAGCTTTTTATAGCAAAAGCATGTCAACTTAAAGAGCATCTGGTACCTTCATCAAATTTAGTTATAAAGCATACCAGGCCAGTTTACCTTTTAAAGAATAAGGCTGGCAATGTTTTGTATCTATCGGTCAACAAATCCAATGAAAAGACCAAAACCACCAATGTGCCATAGAGCTCCATTGCTCAGTAGCAAACCAAATGCATATTAATATGAAGCTGAAAATAGTTCTACATTTCCTAGTCCTATTTGAGTAGCATGTGTTAACTACTACAGTGTAACCAATGGTAACCAAGCTTTTGTGGGCTTGGGATTCTACAGATCGAGTAGGTAATGTGATAGGTAAGTTGGAAAGTATTGGGAGACGGACTAACACATTTTTGGTTTTGGTCTTTTTAGGAGATTTGTTGGTAAAAGGAAAACAATTTGAATAATGCCAAGCTCATACTTTAAGCTGGACTTTTCTCAAAAGACGACCGAAGACACTATAAAGTGTTGTAAATATCAATATCACATGCTGTTTCAGTGACCCATTGGTAAGATTCTGTGTGTTGCCTTAGAATAATATGTTCTAATAATATCTAATAATGCTATTTAAATACACAGGCGCCTAATTAGACGGCATTCAGCATTGGGAATGATGCTAATAGTAAGAAAGCTTAAAAGTGGTTAATGTAGCTAGGTAACAGCAATAGCTTTCTAGGCAGCAATGACAGTATATTTAAGAATGATGAAATGAATGAATGTTTTTCTTAAATCTGAGGGCCAAGTAGAGAATATAAAAGGAGTCAAAACACACAAACAAACAAGAAAATGGTGGCCACCGTTTCCCATATAAAAACGTGAATCATCAACAAACATTGACACTGCAGTGTGCAAGGAATAAGATCTAGTATACTGGTAACATTCCACTGTTTATTACTGGCCTACTGTGTTTAACTTTTTCCCTTTTTATTCTTTTTTTTAAGAAAATTCAGTCATTAAAAATCTTTCTATAGTATATTTTTTCTTAGCAAATATATAAAAAGTAATTTACAGTTATTTTACACAAGAATATCCTCTGGCTTTTGTTTTGGAACAGATATGACTAAATGTGTTCTTTTGCAGCATGGTGTTACAGAATATGTATTGAAACAACAAACATAGGTCACTACAACGTAGCAAAAATAAAAATAAAAATACGTAGACTTCATACAGAAAAATTAAATACATGCATACATACAGTACAGTGCCATGCAAACAGTTCATTTTGGGAAGTAAATTATTTAAGATTTCTTTCCCGTGTTTCAAACATTTCATGCCTTCCTGCTATACATACATGACATGGCTTATTCATAATGTGACGTTCACTGCAGCTGCTGCAGGAAAGTAGCCAAAAACTCCTCCCTTCTAAGTAGGGCAATGTTTGGTTGATGAAATCTATAAGGTTCTTATCATATGACATTACTTTCTCCACAAATCCACAAAAGCAGGGAATGTGTTTGTGGTAAAGTATGACAGGTAAACTATGATTCTTTTACACATTTGCATCTTATTTGTTTACTGATATGAGTTTAGAAAAGAAGTGGGTTTAATCTTCCCTCACGCACTTCTTTGTCAAACACATATATCTAACTGACGTTTGGTCCAATATCAACATTCTAATCTACCCCCAGCTGCCTGTTTAGCTGTCCTCTGTGAGAGCCATTCACTTCCTCAGTGGCACCACAAAGAAGCAAGACAGCAGTGTCCCCTCAATGACAATCCTGTAACAAGGTATTGACTGATCTGCAATCAGCCACATCTGCTCTCTCATATGGGGCCTCTCTATCACATGCAACCAGCTAAGATCTGCCTGCAAGAGGTCAGCGTGAGATTGGTATCTGTCAGAGCTGCTGACCTTGACCGTGTTTGTTTTGGGACTGCAACAGAGATTCTTATCAGGTCTTGGCACACATGGATAATACTGTTTACTCTCTGGGGAGACAGCAGCCATTTTAGACTTCAAGTCTGAATTTTGAAGAAGGGTATTGTGGAATGCAGAGTATTTTTTGATGGGATGTTATTTGAAGTATTAGGGCAAAAATAGACTAATTTACTACATGGACAAAACCAGCTTCAGGCCTATAGGTGGCAGTAGTGGTCAGCACCTTCACTTTTGCAATCTTCCCAATAGAGAGCCACTTTCAGGCTAGACTAGGCACTCGCATTCATAATTCAATAGAATCTCTCATTAAGGGTGGCTTACCCTGGTATTCTTACCCTAACCATTCTCACTCCTCATGCCTAAACCAATCTAACCAACAAAGGCAAATAGTACTAGCCAATCAGAGGCAGAGTAGGACAGGCCATGCCTTCGCCGTCTTAGGAAATTCAAATTTGCTTCATGGGGTTTACTGTCCAAAAAGTAAAATATTTGATTTGTTAACATTTAAATAACTGTCGTGGCCAGGATAGTTCAGTTGGTCTTTTCTAAAGAATTATCTTTAAAAAACTGTCAAAACTATGACATTTTTCTGTCATGGCCTTGCACACATTATACATAATCATAACTATTTCTTCCTTATATAGTATCTGTCATATCTAGTCTCTCAAGCTGTTTAATTTAACCCTGGATGGTCATAGGCTTGGGGTAATGGTGTTCAATAAAGCAGCTTTTTTTTGGTTAAGTGGGGGCCTTGGAACATGCTGAAAAACACATCTTGACAAATGATCACCTCAAAAAGTTAGCATGTATTAGCAAGCAATTGCTTATTTACACATCCGGCAGATACAGAGCAACATTAGCAATCACTTGGCGTTGTGTTTCTGAAAGCCTGACCAATGTAAGTCCAATATACACTTCTTTAAGCTCTGTTTTGGTCTCCACCGACTCCTGAGGGATGTGGCTCTTTAGCCTCTAAATGCTCCACTGTGTCCACCAACTTTGTCTGTCTGCTGTTTGTTGCTGGGACGATAGCGAAGAGAGGGCATATCAAAGCTTTTTCCCAGGAAAAAGCTGCCTGCTACTGGAAACACGGTTGATGAGAGTAGGGAGACTGAACCATACAGTTAGGTTGCTGGCCACAAAATAATGAGCTAAAAGATGCTAAAATGCTCTGCAGTTGGGTAATAATTCTCTGTGACCTGGTCAATATGATCGACACCTTTATCTACACTTTGTCTTTTGATCCATTGTCAACATAAAAATATTGATAAGTGCAGCTTTAAAGGCTGGTAAAAACACAAATATTAAATAAACAGTGATTATGCATTTTTCTTTTAAAACGTACTAACCATGTCTAAACAAATGGAGTGAACGAATACAACAGGTTATCTTGTACGGCTGGATTTATATTAATTTGTTTTATTACAAATGGCAATAATTTTGAATGCAGTTTTCTTACTTCTGGAACAAAACCCGGAGGTTCTATTTTCACTTCGGCAATTAAAACTATTCAGACACAGTGTACTTAACAAAAGGTGCCTCACTGCTTCATTTAAAACCTGCTTCACAATCTGCTCAACAAACCTCAACAACATTAAATAGCAATAATTTAAATTAGCTTGAATAATTCATGATTAATGGTTGATTTATATGAAAGTTCAAACTTACTGAGCCTTTTGTTGTTGTTATAGAACTGTCAAACAAACAAAAAATATGTACACTATTTGGCACCACTGCTAGCTTGAATCACATTCAGACCTTCCAATTACCAGTGCCATGCCAGTAAGCTTTTGTAAGTGGATCACAAAGACACTCATACTCTCACAGAAACTATCCATTGTTATCAACCTGCTAGAAAATTAAATATTTCAAACCTTTGAAACACTCTTCACTTTTGGTTTTACTGGTCTGGTGCAAAAGCAGTTACTTAAGTCATACTCAGGCTTACTGCATTTTCGAATACTGCTGCACAACAGTCACTTATCACTTCCTCTTCATAGCTGCAGCCCACTGCAGTTCCTTTTGCCATTGCGTACAACCTTATATGATCTCTGGAATAAAGCAGAAATATGGGTCTCCTGCTAATATATAAACCTCAACAGTTCTATTCTCACAATGCAATGTGCAAGATAATTCTTCATAATGGACACAGTGTATGCCATCTGCCAAGTTCAGCTGTTCAGCTATTTTTAATGTCACAGAAAAAGTTGCGGTGTGCTTTCCACGGTTTCTCTCTTTCCACAGAATTTGGTATTGGTAAGTTTCTGCTATCCAGGTGTGAGTAAGATGTGTACACTTTTGTATGATCACACTAACTACTTTCACCAACTTGAATGTCCTTGGCTTAACAGACTGCTATGATCCTCACTCACCTCTTTTGAGATATGGGCTAAGGGAGATGAAAATAAAATTGCTAATATTTAAATGGACTAACACAGTGTTTGTTTAGAATTTACTTACAGATTTAGCAAGCATAAGTTCTGGGAACTAACTTGTTTTCATAAACCTAATAGTTGGGAAAGAGGTTTAGAACCGTGAGCTTATTGCAGTTTGTGCAAATGAGATACACTGTCCAGACTGTCAAGGACTGAAAGACTGACCAGTGGGGCTGCGCTCTACTCTGGCCGGCCTAGCTGCTATTGGTTGGGAATGACCAGTTCCCACTCCTCAGGGGACATTTGACTCCCCTGCACCTCAAGAGGCAACTCACCATTGGAGAATACCTCTAATCCACCAATAACTGACGGATAACCACTCATACTCATTGCTAAAATTACAAACTACTCAGACATTTGTCACATGATCAGGATTCTCCCTGACTTCGATGCACTCTATCTCTTCCCTTTCTCTTTCCCTCTCCCGCTCCCTCTCCCTCTCCCGCTCTTTGCGCTTTGCCCGTTTCTTTTTCTTGTGTCTCTTTTTGGATGGCGGGAAGAAGGTCAGGAAGACAGGCAGGATGACAAAACAGTGCAGCACGGTGCAGCCTGCGGTGAGGAGGGAGCACTTGAACAGTGTATAGGTCAGATTGGAAGGCACAAACACCAGGGGCATGATCCCGATCACAAAACAGGATGCGTTCTGCAGGATGGCTGCCCCGTGCTCCTCCAGTGCCAACTTGATGCACTGCGTCCTAGTGTGCTCGGTGGCTAGCACAAAAGTGTACAGGTGTGGCGCACAGTGATCCATGGCGAAGTTGAGGGTATAAATAAGGCACAGGATTGAGATGCTGTCCATGCCAACGTTCCAGAGGGTCATCAAACCCAAGACGCCCAGCTCCACGGACGTTACCGTGAGGATGAGCCAGAAGTTCCCCAAGGGATTGATGACCAGGAAGAAAGTGAGGATGAGGATTGTGAGCACGCTGAAGCCTGAGGTCAGGATGGGTGAGATGACGGAGGAGCTGTAGCGGTCCATGAACACAAACGTAGGATTGAAGGCAATGAACTTGATGCTGTTGATCAGCATCAACGGACGAAGCTTTTCCAGAAGCTCCACCACCTCTTCCCGCTTCTTCTCTGTCGTCCGTGCCACCAAGTACATCCGTGAGGCAATAATGTCGTACTCATCGGTCTCACGGTTCTTGGAGAATATGATGTCCTCAGTGAAGTGCTGGTATTCCGGGCTGCGCAGGAAGGAGCCCTTCAGGATGGTGATAAAGTCGCTCTTGGTTGAAGCACTCACATTCACCACCCGCAGGTAGTGGAAAAAGTTGTCCATCCAAGAGATCTTGTTGAAGCCATGACTTAGAGTCTTCAGGTGCTCCTGCACCGTGGAGTTCCAGTACTCAATGGGCTCGTAAATGTAAAACCCAATCACGGGACTGTAGTTACTGAAGTATTTCTGCTGGGTCAGTGCATACGAAACACTGGGAGAGTTACTAGCCAGCAGGTTCACAATGTTTGATCCATCACTGATTTGTAAACATCCCATGAATGAGAAAGAGGCATAGATGAGATATAGAATGACCACAAAGGGTTTGACATAGGTGTTGGTAATCCATTCTGTGTAGTGCTCACGCAGGAAGTGCTGGATGAAGTGATTCTGGTAGGGGACGCTGTCGTGGTGCGTGGACAAGTCATGGCCGTCACTCATCATGGTTTTAAACCATGTGGGCTGGCGGTCCAGGTACTCCACGGAGGGGATTTTACAACAGAAAACACTGTGGTAGCGGTTCTGCTCCAGCTGTCCGGCAAAGACCAGGCACGAGCCGTAGAAAGAGAAAACGTAGAAGTAGTTGACCAGGATGGCAACGCACATGCTCTGACAGAAAATTTTAACTGACTCGATGTTGGTAAAAGGGCTAGCTCCCATGCCAAAGGTGATGATGTAGAGTGAGCTGGTCATGGTGTAGCACACCATCACATCAGCAAAAGCGTCCGCCACGCGCTCCTTGAAGGGGAGATTTTCCCTTGTTCTCCTCCAGCCTGCTAGCAGCTCGAACACCCCTTTGGTTCCATGGCCTAGTAGAAAAGAGAGAGAACTCAGTAAGAATTATGTTTGCACTGATGTATTACCACTGTGTTCATCAAAAAATGACATGGCCTGGAAAATTCTTCTATTTGCATGATATAATCATTCCTAGGAAGTGAAATGGTCCATGTCACAGAAGGATTTCAGAAGCAACGTTTTTTTGTACCACTGAGTAATATCAATTTAGATTCCTAAAAACTAAATGTATGTAGATGCAGATTGAACTGAACTGCCACACTATATTCGAATTACAAAAACACAATTTTATCAAGCAGCATCAACACAGGATATACAAAATATTATTGTGTAAACAAGCACTAAAGGGAAATCCCACTGCTTTAAAACGAATATAATTTAGGTGCTCCGCTAGCTGGGTTGGTCTGGCTGGTGGTGGTTGGTTCAGGCACATACCCACAATGTCCCCAGTTAGATTTCAGCTGGGGACCTTTGTTGCATGTCATACCCCTCTCTCTCTTCAAGTTTTGTTTGCATCACTACTATCATCTATTCAATAGAGGCAAAAATCCCCCCCAAAATCTCCTTTTACTGTATATGTCAACAGTTCCTTAAATTATCCTCTGCAAGAAGCACTACTTGATACATAAGAACCACTACTTGATACATAAGAACCACTACTTGATACATGAGCCAAAGCGATCTTCAAAAGCTGACCATGAAAAGCAGGAAACCACAGTCTTCCAGCATCATGACATAAAATTAAAAATAAACAAATACAAATTTGGTTTGATTCCTCTAATAGAGACATGGGCTTTTACTTTTCTCTTCATATCTGAGTCCTCTCTACCATGCATTCGTAAGCAGCTTCCAAATCTATCTGCAGCAGGCCCATTCATGAGTCAAATCTGTAGGATTTTCACCAGTTGAAAATATAGACATGAACACACAACGTTCAAAGGCATATGCTCAATAGTGCAAAATCTCCCACACAGAAACACTCGCCCACCCACGCACACTGTTCATTTGTTTGTAAAATGCCGGAGCTGCATTTATGATGAGGGGAAAACTGCTGCAAGGGAATGTGCTATACATTTCTGAACACTAGAATCAGTTTAATGGTCCTCTACCATGTAAATATTTCAGAACAAGTGAACACAGGATTTAGGCCATGCATATGTTTCTCAGCCAAAAACAGCTTTAACATATTATTTTCAAATCTAGCGGGTGGACAAGGCAGTGAGAGTGATTGCTACCCTTGACAGCATTGTAAATTCCCCCTTGTCTGATACATAGGAAAGAAGTAAATTAACTATAAAGGATTAGGCATTTGTAATGAGTTGGCTAGATGGCTTTTCCTGCTTTTAGTTTTATTAAGCTGTGCTGCGAGTCAATTAGTTAGTGTCAGTTGGTTTAGAGGGTGTGGAGAGAAAGGAAATTTATGCCCAAGGTTTTTCCAACATAACATCTGTCATGGGGTTGGAACCAAATGCAGATAGTAGAGGAGGCAGCATAATGAATTCAGTGGATTATTGAAGAAACAAGTGTGGATAGTCTTTCAGGCATCAATAGTCCAAGTGAGGCAGTAGATCTGATAGGCAGGTAAGAGGCAGACAGGTAACAGATCGCAGCAAGAAACCACATTGCAACAATGATAAACCGACAAGGGGACAAAAGAAGTGGACCAGTATATGTGGGGAGTGGCTGACGAGTAGGGATGGGTATCGAGAACTCGTACTAACCTGGTACCGGTTCTGGACTGGACAGTACCGAAATATCGATAACCTCCTGGACAAACAATCATGCTATAGGTTTTTGTGTAGCGCTGCTGGGCACCCGCTGGGGCTAAGCATCTAAGAATGTTTTCTAAACTAAAATGTGTTAGGTTACACAACACAAAAAGTAGCTAACTCCTTTGAGGAATTACTCAGAGCATATGTAAGTATAATGTAAGTGGTAGAGAGAGAGAGAAAAAAAGACAAAGAACGTGTGTGTGACGGTATGAAGTTAGCAGTTAGCTGTGAACGTAGGGGGGGGGGGGGGTGTGTTTTTTTTTTTTTTTTTTGTTTTTTTTTTTTTGTTGTTGTGGTTGTTGGTTTGTTATGGGTTTTGTGGTTTGTGTTGTTTTTTTTGGTTTGTTTTTGGGCTTTTGGGTTTTTTTGGTGGGTTTTTGTTTTTTTTTTTTTTTTTTTTTTTTTTTTTTTTTGTTTCCTTTTTCTGTTTGTGGGTGGGGGGGGTTCTGACAACCAGATAAACAATGTTTTTTATTGCTTATAGTTGTTAGAACAGACCTTTGCCCACCGCCCGCTCTGTTTGTTGGAAGCAACCAACCTACGTTTCGTTACATACAGTATGTGCCTGCACATTGTGTCAATGACTATACAATTGAATTTGTAGCAATTGCTCCTTCCTCATTATATATACAGTAACAATTTAACTTATTTTTGCAAGTAAAAGTAAAAAAGGTCAAATCTTTTCATGTCATTATTTTTTGCACCAAATTATAGAGTAGTATCGATATAATTATGAAGGAAAGGCTTTCAATTTGAACAACGAATAGTATTGGTATTAATAGGCAGTATTGGTATTGATAAAATCCTAACGATACCCATTGCTACTGACGAGGGAATGACATGCAGGTGAGCAGGTTGGCGGGGAAGGCCAGGCAGAGCTGATTAGTGAAGTGGGAACATACACGTGTGGATGAGTGTGGCAGTCAGGTGATGTGGAAAGGAGGGATAGTCCGATAGAGGAAGAATGTCATAGCTGTGGCTGGGGATGAGGGACCGAGAGCCAGTGGTGTTCGCATGGGTTTCCCATTTACCAAATAGGATTTTAAGTAGCGTGTCATTTTCTAGACATGATTTGGAAAAGCTCTGGGATTTATTGCAGTGATTAATTGCTGGCAGGAGGAAGTGGAGAATACCAATGAGCCCATCTGGTAAAGTGTCCCTGGTTAGTATTGTCACTAACGTTACTGAAGACTGATGACTCAAAAAATTTATTGCAATGAACAGTACTAACAGGTCCTTTGATATTGTATACTTTTAGATACAGTAAAACATTTAAAAAGGCAACAAACCAATAGTCCAAAACCAAAATATATTGAATTTGCAATGATTACCAAGTAGAGAATGGCTGTAAATCCTTACAGTTAAGAAAGTGTTCCATTTTCAATGGCTTAAATATCACATCTACAATAATAAGGGTATGTTATTGTAAGAGTAGGGATACCTTTAACAATTATTTCCATTATCAATGAATCGACAAATGTCAGCAAATATGCACATGCACACACACAACCCTCTCACACACAAATTACCACAGCTATGAGCATAAAAAAAAGTATAAAACACTGACTCGTGGGCATCTTTACTCCATTAACAAACAATGATGTAGCTAGTTATATTTTACAGACAGCTATTGCTCACAGATCATTTCAGTATAGCATGAAACTTCCAAAAATGCAAAATGTGCTTGATACACCATTATGTCTACATCAACATCTAAAAGCATGTTATACTAAAGTAAAATATGATTTGTAGTATATAGGATAAAACATTCAAAAAAACTGGTCAGATCCTTCAAATAGACTGGATTTAAGAAGCATTGAGACTATAGTGGTACTGTGTTTTGATGAAGTCTGCTTTCTAGTAAGAGCAGCACTCCTTTTATCCTGAGATTTCTTGGGAGATTTCACATCTGTCTTGGCACTCTGTGAAACTACCTTTTGTCTTTGATAGCTCCATGCTCAAAAGTTAGAAGAATCCCAATTAGAAGGGATGATACTGAGAGAGAACTGAAAGCAAGCAAAGAATAAAAACAGCAACACGCTCACTGTGCTGACAGTTATTCACACCCTCGTAAGACCCACTAAGGTGGGCAACATGTTTAAACTCAGCAACGATAGCACCCTGCATCTCTTCATGTTTAGTGGATCAAATATTTTGTGTTACCTTATATATATTATATATATATATATTTCCCTACCTCTATCAGGATATTTGACATGATGACTTTATTCTATGAAAGGAGTATCAATACCAATTTTGGGGAAATCAATTGTTTATGAAACATGACAACTAGTTCAGTCAGGAGTAGGCTATATCCACAACGTTCTACTTCCAGGATTGCTCCGGTGGCGCCGAAAAATCCGCCGGATTTCACTCATTTAGGCCGGATATCCGTTGCCTTGGGCTTCCCTTGTATTGGCATATAACCTTTTCTCAGATATCTGCAGAGTAAATCCAGACAGCTAGCTAGACTATCTGTCCAAGCTGAGTTTTCTGTTGCATGACTAAAACAACTAGAACTTCCTTCCGAGTCTATTTTGCAGCGGCACCATGGCTTTTCACATTTTCCTCCCATCCCCGAATGCTATGTGGCGTAGCCGGACTCTCCTCCACTGTGCTGTGGAGGTGGGACTACTACCACTTTAAGAGTGAATATAGTTTAATACTGGTCCATGGTGCATAATAGGTTGATATATTTGAGTCTTTGGCGATTTGACTCCATCACAATGTTAAATTATAAATAGGTATAGAGGCCATGAATATAGCAATATCCCCCTGATGGAGTCTAGACACTGGTGGTGGTGAAAAAGGGATAAAGGAAGTAGGGGTGGTACGGTTCATGAAAAAAAACCCATCCAAACAGTTCGGTCTGCTTGTCTCAGTTCGGAGCGTGTGTGCATCGCACGGTTCGTCAGTACACTGTTAATGTGCAGTAACCACTTACTGCCGTAGTGCCCACTTTCGACACCTATGTTAAAACACTTACTGGAAATGATGAGTGGGATGAGCGGGACGAAAGCAACACATGGCTGCTAATTGGACGAATGCATCACGTGGATCTTGCTGCTCCAAAATTTCAAAACAGACACTAATGGCGTCTTGTTCTGAATACGATCTCGTATTTTACGAAAATAGTTCACCGAAACCTGTTTCTGAAAACATTTTAAGCAAGAAATAGGCCATACAGTTGCTGAATCTGTCTGTTTTTTTGATTGACAAAGGTCAGTTTAAAAGATTTTCGTCGGATTTTGAGAGGCGGCGAGCCGAGCCGACCACTCCTCAAGTGGAGTGTGGAGTGCTGCAGGTCACGTCACTTGTAGAAATGTCAGGTGGGAGAGATAAGGAAGGCTACCCGGAGTTGGAGTATGTGCCAGTGTCGTATAAGTCTGGTGTGTGGGAACATTTTGGATTTCATGTTACCTATGATGAACTACCACTGTGTGCAAGTATTGTGCAACATGCATTCAATGTGCTAATTTTAGCTATATATCATATGCTGAAGTATATTTCTGGAGTGTTAAAGATTAAAAGAAAAAATAACCGTACAGAACCGAAAACCGTGATACGAACAGAACCGTGGGTTTTGTGAACCGTGCCACCCCTAAAAGGAAGATCTGGATGGATGTGATGTGGAGTGGGGCTTCTGATGATGGAGGAATCCTGGGTGCTGGGAATTTTGAGAACTGGAGATGAACGGGAGGAGGGTCACATTGTTTTTTTGCCTGAAATGCCTGAAATCACAACTGACAGCAGCAAAGAGTAGAACCGGTTTAAAGTTTGAATGCAACAACGCGATAGCTCGTGGAGATAAAACGGAGAGTAAACGGCCACATTCTGCAGATGACAATGCGGCTGCGTCGGGAGAGAAAGAGAAATGTGAAGCGTAGAAGTCGTCCTGAATGAACTTATGCTAAGCTTCATGAGATCAAATGTTGCCTTCTCGTGAATTGTTTATCCTTTGGCAGACAGCTCAATCCTTTTCTTGATAATGGAGATAGATGGATTGCAGAGGCTGGTTGCACCAGCTGTTTGTATGTTCAAACCTAGCCTAGTTATAATGTAAGTGTTCACTAAGTGAAAATAAACACATCACCAGTGCCCGAAATGAGCCAGTGGTGAAAACTTTCCTTCAGTGGTATAAATAAAGGAAAAACAAAAAGGCCTGGTCAGTGTGGACGTTGCAGGGGCTTTAATCAATGAAAACGTGAAAGAAGCAGCAGGGAGTGGAGCACATGGCTGGAAGCATGACTGCCGCTCAATGTTAATCAGATTGGGAGGAAACTGACAATTCTCTCAATGTCTGAATGCTGATAGATGCAAAACTGAATGTCCACATTTTTGCTTGAGCAATACGAATGGATGACGAAAGAAGAGCGGGGGTGAGGTAACACAGCAACAGAGACAGAGATAGAGACTGCATTCCCGATTATTGCGGTGATAAAACTTAACCAGTGTCACCGTCATGTCCTCTAAACAATATGGTACACACACACACACACACACACACACAGCATGACCACCCTCTGAGAACTTTATAGCCACGACTATGAGTCTGCAGGGAAGCCCACACTCTCATTTGCTGTTGCTCTGGCCATTTTCACCCACACACAGATGCTATGGAACAAACACCCACATACAGACAGCAAATGAACTAGTTTGCCTCCTTTTCACCTCCCTTTTTCTATATATGAGACTGCAGGTGGTATAACACAGTTTCTGGCAGCTGCAGTGAAGGCATACAGCACTTGGTCCTCAATATCTGTGAACAGCTGAGTGCACTGACTGGGGATTGTGCTTAGATAATAACATCCTGATATCAGCAACCTGCAAAAACATTTCAAATGAGCTTTTCAAGCTGCATGGTTTAGCTGTATCCCAAGTGTAGCTGTTGTTGAGGACAATGAGTTAATGTACTCTGTGTTTTTTTTTTCTGGAAATGTTGGGGTTTTAGTATCTGTGGGGACAGGGACGTTGGAATGTGTGGGGGGGCATTTTTAATGCCGCCAATCGTCAAGTTGCTGCCAACGGTGTTTTCTGGTGTTTCCTGAAGTAGCCCGTCTCATGAGGATCTTCCCTGTGTGTGCTATCAATGTAATTCTTAATGTGTTTTGTCATAAATTATTTTGCTAATATTTGTCAAACAATGAAGATGAGTCTCCACTCTCTGCTTGGCAGGACACAGCCTGTCAGCTATTCACACGCGAAGACACACACATACACACACGTATATGTGTAATATAGCCTAGAGCATGTGGGGGCGGAACATCATGCCTGATTGTTTTGAAGCGGAGGCCAGTGGTCGTAAAGTGTACATGCTTTAATCAAAACCATTTTATTAAAACCAAAAATTAATATGACAAAGTAGCCGGCTGGATTTAAATAAGCAGTTGGCTGTTTGGCTGGTAATGAACTCTTATGGAAAGCTATGCTCATATAAATCATGAAACCTTAACAAAATCCATTAATAAAAAGTGCATGTGCACATGAGGTGACAGGCTTATCATTTGTGACAATTACATTAGTAGGCTATTAAAAGCATATGTTCTTTGTTACAGGGAAATATGAAAGACAAATGAAAGTCAGACAAAATTAGCACCAATTCTTTATAACCAATAAATAATAAAACGTTTGCAGTAAAGGGAAGCTGTTTATATAGCATCTATAAGTTTCCATTTTAGAACATTTAACATATGTAACATAACATTCACACTCTTAATTTGAATAAAGGCCTGCTTATATAATTTGAATTCTCCTTCAGCTCAGTTCTTCAAGTGGACAGTTGTTCTTTCAATCAACCCTCTCAACCCAATCAATCAATCAACCCTCCCCATGTTGGTATAAGTGATGTTGCTCTACATTTTATTGTTTCTTGTCCAACAGGTCATCTGTCTTGGTTGGAGCTGCGCCTCCTCAACTATTCCTCTCTCTTGTGGGGTCCTTCAGGGGTCAATCCTGGGTCCTCTGTTATTCTTTATCTACATGCTGCTTCTCTGCGAACACAATATAGACTGCCATTGTAATGTAGATGCTAAACAACTGACTGTTCCCTAAACACCTCCCTTAAATAGCCACTGCCCAATCATAGTTTGGCAACCGTCAACTAGTACTGGGCGTTTCATTCGGTATAGTTTTAATTTCCCGTACAATATGTAAATGCAGAGCATCTTCCGATTTGTAGACGACCACTCTACCAACTGAGCCACAGGAGATATCTCATATATCGCAACACCAGTGCATAGTTGCTAAGAGCGCTAAGGTCAGAAGCTGTGAGTGAATCACTCATGGTTATAATTAACACAACAATTTAGTTCTTTTGCTCTTTAAAAGGTTAAACACCATGGCCCACAACAATTTGTAACATCATTTGTATTTGTATATTTACAAATTTGCATTACCAACGGCATGCAGGGTAACGTTATAGCTGCTAGCTTGCCAGGTAGTCTGTTAACATCCGGGAGAGGCTCTGTTGCTACTGCACATTCAAGAACAGAAAAGACAGATGGAGGATGAAGAAAGAGCGACCAGAGATGCACCAAAATAACTTTTTCCCAAGAGAGGAGCTGTGTGCTGTTCAGAAGTTTTTTGGTTTAAAAAGAAATCTGACATGGACATGGTCTTGCAACAGACAGTCGAGAAATAACTGTGTTATTGTGTGGAGTTACAAGTTACATTAATAAAATCCCCAGAATCGACACATTCACTACAACACCACTCTTGTAACACCAGACTAGACAGTCTTATCTGTTCTTTATTGGATTTGGGAAAGTTTACCAGAAATAAGTGTGCCAAATCATCGGTTGGTCTTCATCCTCAACACCATCTCTGAAATGGAAACATATTGCCTGGAAATACTGACAATAAGGCATATACAGTGCCTTGCGAAAGTATTCGGCCCCCTTGAACGTTTCGACCTTTTGCCACATTTCAGGCCTCAAACATAAAGATATAAAACTGTAATTTTTTGTGAAGAATCAACAACAAGTGGGTCCCAATTATGAAGTGGAACGAAATTCATTGGCTATTTCAAACTTTTTTAACAAATAAAAAACTGAAAAAGTGGGCGTGCAAAATTATTCAGCCCCTTTACTTTCAGTGCAACAAACTCTCTCCAGAAGTTCAGTGAGGATCTCTGAATGATCCAATGTTGACCTAAATGACTAATGATGATAAATAGAATCCAGCTGTGTGTAATCAAGTCTCCGTATAAATGCACCTGCTCTGCGATAGTCTCAGAGGTCCGTGTAAAGCGCAGAGAGCATCATGAAGAACAAGGAACACACCAGGCAGGTCCGAGATACTGTTGTGGAGAAGTTTAAAGCCGGATTTGGATACAAAAAGATTTCCCAAGCTTTAAACATCCCAAGGAGCACTGTGCAAGCGATAATATTGAAATGGAAGGAGTATCAGACCACTACAAATCTACGAAGACCCGGCCGTCCCTCTAAACTTTCAGCTCATACAATGAGAAGACTGATCAGAGATGCAGCCAAGAGGCCCATGATCACTCTGGATGAACTGCAGAGATCTACAGCTGAGGTGGGAGACTCTGTCCATAGGACAACAATCAGTCGTTGTACTGCACAAATCTGGCCTTTATGGAAGAGTGGCAAGAAGAAAGCCATTTCTTAAAGATATCCATAAAAAGTGTCGTTTAAAGTTTGCCAAAAGCCACCTGGGAGACACACCAAACGTGGAAGAAGGTGCTGTGGTCAGATGAAACCAAAATCAAACTTTTTGGCAACAATGCAAAACGTTATGTTTGGCGTAAAAGCAACACAGCTCATCACCCTGAACACACCATCCCCACTGTCAAACATGGTGGTGGCAGCATCATGGTTTGGGCCTGCTTTTCTTCAGCAGGGACAGGGAAGATGGTTAAAATTGATGGGAAGATGGAAGGAGCCAAATACAGGACCATTCTGGAAGAAAACCTGATGGAGTCTGCAAAAGACCTGAGACTGGGACGGAGATTTGTCTTCCAACAAGACAATGATCCAAAACATAAAGCAAAATCTACAATGGAATGGTTCACAAATAAACATATCCAGGTGTTAGAATGGCCAAGTCAAAGTCCAGACCTGAATCCAATCGAGAATCTGTGGAAAGAACTGAAAACTGCTGTTCACAAACTCTCTCCATCCAACCTCACTGAGCTCGAGCTGTTTTGCAAGGAGGAATGGGCAAAAATGTCAGTCTATCGATGTGCAAAACTGATAGAGACATACCCCAAGCGACTTACAGCTGTAATCGCAGTAAAAGGTGGCGCTACAAAGTATTAACTTAAGGGGGCTGAATAATTTTGCACGCCCAATATTTCAGTTTTTTATTTGTTTAAAAGGTTTGAAATATCCAATAAATTTCGTTCCACTTCATGATTGTGTCCCACTTGTTGTTGATTCTTCACAAAAAATTACAGTTTTATATGTTTATGTTTGAGGCCTGAAATGTGGCAAAAGGTCGAAAAGTTCAAGGGGGCCGAATACTTTCGCAAGGCACTGTATGTATCCTATGTATTTCCATAGTAGGCATCTGCATGGTGGTATAAAGTGTGTATACAATGTTATAAAGAATATAACAAATATTTCTGTATACTAAAATATAATACTTGTTATCCTGCAATACAAGAACACTGTTCCTACTTCATTCCACATGGATTAGATAGATAGATTTTTATTTATCCCAAAAATGGGAAATTTCAGTTATTAAGAAGCTGACTTTTTGCCTGGGACATGCAGCTTAAGCAGTCTTTTTTGCATTATTACATAATCATGTCATGTATGTTACCATCAAATTGATATTCAAGACCCTTTTGCATGGTTTGCATTTTCATTTTTCAGTATTTTTATATTTGAACAATGGGGCGGAGCTGGGGAGGATGACACATCTAAGCCAGTGTTGTGTAAAGGGGTGATAGAATGCAAAACTGATTTTACCTTGTCACAGTTGAATAACAACAGTTCGGTGGGTAAATAGGACATACATATAAGTTCAAAATCACATTGACACCCCTTTACTATGAAAATCTCATTTTGAAACTGCCGCTGAAAACGGGCGAATCTCAACAAAGCTAGTTGATTACGTAAGCATCTCAAAACCTGTACCTTTTTCATGCCCATGGGTGTATTAAGAGAATGGTCACGCCCCAACATTTACATAGGCTACACAACTGACCTGAGATCAGGTAGTCTTCTGAATCTAGGTCACGCAGATCTCTGCTATACCATTACAAAATTCAGTTCTGAAATTTTTTTATTTCACTTCTTTTAAACCGTTTTACAAAAATGGATGGCTAATTGCAAATTTTGTCCGACTGTGTGTCGGAGTTCAGTGGCCGGTGCTGCCTGGGTTGCTACATCGCCGCCCTGCGTGTCCTCCGTCACAGACCCCGCCCTGCTGTGAGCTCGATTGAGCTCGGCCGGTGCTCAATACCCGCGCAAACTTACCCTTTTCTGGGTGACTGGACTACCACACGCCGCTGCCCTGACAGAGCTCCAGGGGCTGCAGCTCGCTAATCTCCCTCCCCTTTTCCTGCTACCGGCCGGCCGGTGAGTGACTGAGACTGAGAGCGCGGTCAGCGAGCTTGTTACGCCCGCAATCTCTTACCGCAGCCCGCAGGTTCCAGTTAATCTTATAATGGATATGTGTGTTGAGTTATTTAAACAAACAATCGGGGAAATAAACGCCTCTTGTTTGGGTGACGTTGCGCTGGGTATGGAGCCCAGCAGGCTGCCGCTTTCTCGTCAGACTGTGTGGAGCCCCTAAAGTCCGATACATCTTACCAAATTTGCAATTAGCCATACATTTTCGTAAAATGGCCCATATTTGAGCTTTATATAGTTGATTTCTCGCATAAAAAAGTCTCAGAAGCGAATTTGGTAACGAAACATTGCAGTGTCTGGAATATGAGATTCCGTTGCGTCTCTAATGTGTGTGTATTGGGGATTCGCTCAACCAATCAGTGCGTCTCTAATGTGTGCGTATGGCAATTCGCTCAACCAATCAGCGCGCAGCTCATCTAAATATTCATGAACATACCATATTTGGAAGAAAAGCTCTTGTTACAAATAGGGCCAAAACACAGGGATGCATAAGGCCCAATAAAATATCAACCATTGCCATTTTCAGCCCAACCAATGTTACATACCCCATTAGGAGACCATAAGGAACAGTGTGAAATACCCTATATAATCATTCTATCGCCCCTTTAAGGTTTGCTAAAGAGTGACGAGTCACAAAATATTATAATTAACTGATGAAGTAAAAACACAGAGTGAGAGGGTCAAAGTTTGAGACGAAAACATGGACAACACCCAAAAACAAGTCCACGGCACAGTACACAGTGCCATGAGGGTTGAGTATCGTTTGTTTGTTTTTTCCGATACCTAAAGCGATATTTTTAAAATGGTGCAGGTGCCTAAACGGTGCCTGAACAGACATTAGCTGTCAGCATTGTAACTGTGTTTAATCCAGCTACGAGCTAATGGTGTCAAGTGTAGTGTTAACTAGCGTGACATGCAGCGATGCTTCTGTTGCCTATATTGCCTATATTAAGGAGCATCAGAGAGAAGTGCAGGTATTTCAGTGGCACCGAAATGAGGCACTGAAATCTGCATTACTATTCGGTCCTTTAGATAATGGTCGCTTAGGCACCGGTGCCATATTAGCATTGATTTTCCGTACCCTAGTGCCATGGATAAGCATTTCTAAGCCTCTGTTATTATTGACAAGTTGACGTGTAGCCATGTCCTTAAAACATCCCGTGCATTATCGTCGGTTTTAAAATAAATTGGATCATAATTTACAAAATGAACATCATACTGTATTGAAGAAAACTTAGAACTAGCAATTGAGACCATAAATCGTAATAATCGTTAGGAAAATGTTTAATAAGGGAATAAATCAAGTGAGCAGTAGGGTCATTTTCCCAGTGGAGTTGCCCTCTGCTGGTAATTAGAATGCAGGTTTAAGGCACTTTTGCATTGGCTTCACATTTTAGACCCGGAAGATGTCTATGATCAGGGCACATTCAAAAAATTACTATAAGTTTTGAGTGGTAAATCTTGTTATCATTGTAAACTGCATATTTGCAGGGCTTGATTGAAATGCTTGACAGACTTAGCAACAATAAGTAACAGGTGTCGAGTTTAATGTGGGTCAATTTTAATTCCCAATGAAGCCTGGTGCTATGGATTTGTCCTCCATTATCTTTTACATCGCTGAGGTTAAGTGCTGGATGTCCAGCTGAATAAAATCCTTATACTGTAGTTCCCCTGGTCATAGTACCTGCATTGTTAGTCTAATGTCTAGTCTGAGTGCTCTATCTAAATGAGAAGCATGTAATCCATGTTATTTCTTTTACTCTGAGCTGTAATGTGATGCACATGTCACTTAAGTACTGTAGTCTTGTTTTAATCGAGGCATATTGCCAAAATCGGGTCATGATCCTCTCATTTGCAGACCTGGAGCAGGTCATTCATGCTTTTATCTCCTCCAGGCCTGACCATTGTTAGGCACTGTATGAGAGTCTCAGCAGGTACTCATGACTCAATATTTTTAAAATCGTGCCTATGACCCCGATAGTATGGGCATTTCATTCTAGTAATTCTCTGACCATTATTACTGATTTAGCTGGTGATAGCCTTTGCTCATTTTTACCTGGAACAGTAGTGAACTTTTGCACCAAGCACAACTTCACACCTTCTGCAACCTTTTAATGAATCACCTATTCTCCTTCCCTCTAATCGAGGACAGCCTGTGCTGTCTGCCAGCCACTACAGCAGTGTATCAGGAAGCAGACATGGATAAAGAGAGAAAGAAAGATGGGAAGATGTAGCTCAGAATGAAAGGATGAAGAGGCAAGAGGCATTGTATCTCAAGCCTCTCCCAGATGCAGGTACATCCCTGAATGGATTGTAAGAGGGCAGTTTGTCACCGGCTGTCCAGCAGACTATTTTCCTGCCGAGAAGAGAGGCGGGGGGAGAAAAAAAAAAAAGCATTACAGTTCCACAGCCTGACCATGTTGCTCCTATAATGAAGGCCCGGCCTGCCTTCACCCTCCCCTCCTCTCCTGGCCCACACCAAAAAGCCACCGAGTCATTGAACTACATTACTGCTCTAAAATCTCTGTGGCAGGCAGACCCGCTTCATGTGGCAACAGAGCATGTCAGTTGCTCCCGCCCACCGTAACTCATCCAATCAGGATGCCGGCTTGTCACACAGGTGAAGATGACAGAGGAGCCAATATCACAAGAAGGAGTTCCCACTGCAGAAGAGTGATCCAAACTCAATATAAACAGATGATGGGAGTGAAAGTGAGAATGAACACGGGAGGGCAAAAAGCAATCTTCCCATCCAAATCAATATTTTGGTGATAAACCTCCAGTCTTTTTTGTAACTGAGGACATTTCTCTAATTTAAACTCTTAATTAATTTTAAATGCACATTTTCACAGTGCTACCTACATTTAATGGCTTGGCTAAATGCAGTTCATACTCTATTTTAGCTGGAGGTGAGTTTGACCCTGCTGCAGTAGGTTACATACAGAAGGAATAACTGATGAAAGTCATTAGTCACCAGAATGCAGGGTGGGATTCACATACAGCTTCCAGGCAAAGCATCAGACTACAATTAATGAAAACTAACACGTTCAGGGACTCCTTCCTCTTTGGCTTCAAATCACACTTAAAGGCCCCAAAAAACTATTTTCTCATTTAGCTTCTTCCTATGAGCTAAAGGCAGTTTTAGTAATTTTACACGAGAGATATCTCTCACTTCACTTCCCTCACAGCTCTTCACAGTGTAGCTGCTTATTCTGGCTCTCTGACTGGTTATACGGTATGTCAGTCTACATATAATACCCAATACCTTTACAGGCAAGAATGGAGGGAGAGACTACAGTGATGCAAAGGGGTGCACATGTACTTGTGCACATCCAAAGAGAAAATAAACAGATTCAGCGTAGCTTACCGACTGGTAACATGCAGCAATAGACACAGGGTTACGTTAGCTTACGGTAGCCTGCAGCTGCTGTTTTCCAGACACTATGGCCGATGCCGGAGTCTGAGAAAACGGGGAAACAGAGAAACAGAACTGGAAAATCCTCCTGCTTCCCTGAAGTCACCTGTGTGGCAACATATGGGCTTCCGCGCAAGTAAGTTATGGAAGCAAACAATGAAAGTAAAGCATTTGGGCTCCAACATGCAAAAGTTCTGCCAAGTTTGCAGGGGCTTTAAAATGGACTTCCTGTGGTAAACATTTAGATGCACTTGATATTAGCTAGCTTTACCTTAGACCATAATGAAATTACCATGAAACATGTCAATTAGGGTGACCATATTTTGATTTCCAAAAAAGATGACACTCGGCCCGGCCTCGAGACAAATCCAGACAGGCTTCTCAGAGGTTAATGAACATGCTTTATTATGCCTCAATGGTGCAAAAATAACTTCTGTAATAAAATTAAATTAAGTCTGTAACAGCCTGTAACAAAACAATAGCTCTCTTTTAAAATAAATAAATAATATGAAATAATGTTCTTAATATGACCTCTTCTGTGTTAGAAAATCCAGGTTCAACTAAATATCTCTTACTACCTTTTCAATGTAATAAGATAAATAATAAAGACACTGAAACATATGTGCCAGCTTTGCACACGGTGCACTCTGCCTCCCACTTGTCCGGTCCCGACCGGGACGGTACGTGAGACATTTCTTTTGCTGTTCAACTGTGAAGCTGCACTAGTCTTGTTTTATGGTTGTTTGCAGGCTCCATGCAGAGCTTTCACCGTAGCCTACATAAGTGGCCTAATGTTTATACATGTGCGCTGGTGTGTGCGTCGAGCCGGCATGTGTGTGTGTGTGGGGAGTGGGTGATAGAGCAAGGGAGAAGTGAGAGTGACGGCGAGCGAGTACGACTCTAGAGTCATAGTGAGAGAAACAAAGTGTCTTCCCTGTGTTTTCTGACCACAGTGGGAAATCTTTAGCAGGAAACGCTTCGGGATTTTGTGTGCAATGCTGCTCTGCTGTCTGCTCTGTTCCCTGTGTATGTGCGCGTCCCAGAGCCGCCCACAAGGCAGCCTCTTGGGAATTACATCACACAACAAAGTACTGTAGTATTGTGTGCAAAGTGCCAGTCAATTTAAGTACACGCTAATGGTCCCATGTGTCCCAACAGTGAAAACTGGACATTTTCATGAATTTATAAATCCCCCAGACGCCCCGGAGAGTAGGTAAAAAGTGGACATGTCCGGGCAAAAAGAGGACGTTTGGTCATGCTAATGTCAATAATCCAATACCTGCATCATGATCAATATGTGGGTTTAAATGAATGGTTATTAAATAAGAGTCACTTTACTGCAGATAGAATTATGCAAACCATATAAAATTAATTTTGCACAAAAAAAGAAAGAAAAAAAAAACATTTCGACACTGCTCTGCTTTTAATATCTGCAAGCTTTTCTATGATATGGGACACACTCACCCACATACACTTTCATGCCCCAATTCAGCAGCAAACTATCCTGGATTTTGAGTAGGCTGGCTGGGTTTGCCCCTAGGTGTGAAACAGTAAATTTGGTCATTTGCATTTTAAAGTTCTCTCCTTCTGGAAGAAAAATTTGTTGCTATAGCTTTTCTGTAGCAAAACATGTACATCTACGTGTCACTTTCCAGCAGCAGGTGTTGTGTTGAAATTGTGCTCGATGTAGCCACGGATAGTCATCAATAATATGGGAAAGCGTTGTTTATTTAAGTAGCTTCTCTGTCTGTTTAATATGTCTTGAGACTAGCCTTACGTACAATTTTTTTTATCTTTAGGTGAATGAGCATTGTGTATGCATGCCTGCATTTATTTATAGGCTTCCGTTTCTGCTTGTGTCTGTCTGAAAATACATAACTCACAAAGTGATCATCCACCACACTAAAATACAGGCATGCGTAAAAAAGGTGAGAAAGATACGGCGGTTCCCCTGACCATCTAGGGGGAAAATGTTGTACATTTTAAAGTTTATCGCATCAATCTGGTGCAGTTTGAGAGCAAAATTAAGAGGCTAGATCTATGTCGAATCTGTGCTCTTGTAAACAATTTTGTGTTCTTGTAAGCGATTTTGTATAGCATACATTTGAGTCATCAAAAGGACAAGCTTTGCACGCTAAATTTGAACATTTAATTTTATACTTATTACATATGGAGCATGTAATATTAATTTTGTGAAACAAGGACCTTAAGCACTCATTCTTTGAAAAGTACACAACAGGTGTCAAAGGATGAAAATCTCATTCTGAAGGAAAGCCTTTTCATTCTCACGTTATTAGACCGTTCTCTGAGACAGCAAAGGCAAGGTGATCTGCAGCTTAAGTACAAAGCATCACCTAAAGGGGTGATAGAATGGTTATATAGGGTATTTCACACTGTTCCTTAAGGTCTCCTAATAGGGTATGTAACATTGGTTGAGCTGAAAATGGCCCAGGTGCTATTCTATGGATCTGTGAATACTCTGTGAATATGGCCCTATTTGGAACGACAGCTTTTCTTCCAAATATGGTATGCTCATGAATATTTAGATGATCTGCGCGCTGATTGTTTGAGCAAAGCACATACACATACATTGGAGAAGAGACAGCAGGTCTCATATTTCAGACACTGCAAATGTTATATCATTACTCAATTCACCTTTTCACTTATTTACGCGATGTATAAAATTTCTGAGATCTGCATGACCTATTCAGAAGACTAACTGACGCAGTTTCAAATTGTGAGATTTGCAGAGGAAAGAGTTGTCAATGGGACTTTGAGGTTCTATATATACCTATTTTGTCTGTCGAACATTGAAAATGATAAAAGTGTGTCTTGACTAGTGGATAACTGCAGTTGATACTGTGTCGTTAGTTTTAATGTTACTTACCAGAAACGATGTTGTCAGTGAGTCTCGGACATGGATGTATAATAAGGTTTCAGATCGAGCCGTGAACTTTACAGTGCATGTCTCCTAGCATGCCTGTGTGTGAGCGTGCGTGCGTACAGCGGGGTCTGGGCGGGGTCGTTGGTGTTTAATTGGGGTGGCATAGGAAGCATTAGCACAGAACACACGAGAGATGTAAAAATATTTTTGGTTCATTATAAAACTGTGGCCTCAAATATTTCTTTTGGTTTCAAAACGGTGAATAGCATAAATAAACTATCTAAGCAAATCAATTCAAGTGTGCAAACAGCCTGTTTTTATCCAACTGCTGATGCCACTTCCATAGGTGGACATTTTCAAACTCACAGACAATAAAAGCTGTGTCAAAAAGTTTCAGGTTTCCAGCTTGATGGTCTGTCTATACAGAATCAGATTTATGTGTTTTCCCTTGAGTCTGGCAGAAAGGTCTGTTACGTCAGATCCTGAGAGTTGATTAATTCACTGAAGATGCTGATCTTAAATAATACATTGCAGTAAGTGTCTGCTTTATAGTGTTTTGTTGGAGTTTTCCTGAGCCATTTAGGCTTTTGACTGAATCTGGAAAAAAGAAAATAAGGAGAGGAAAAGGGCTTTGGGATGCTAAAATGAAAGAATAATGTATTGCCTTTGTTCTTTAAAAGTGTCAGATGACAACAGAGAGTGCAGTGAGCACTTAAAGCGCCCATATTATGCTCATTTTCAGGTTCATAACTGTATTTTAAGGTTGTACCAGAATAGGTTTACATGGTTTAATTTTCCAAAAACACCATATTTTTGTTGTACTGCACAGCTCTCTCTCACTGCTGCAGATCCTCTTTCCACCTGGTTTCTGTTTTAGCTACAGAGTGAGACCTCTTTTCATCTTCTTCTTCTGTACTATCTTTGATTGCACTCGCAGATGCTCAGTAGTTCAGATGTAGAGCATGTCAGCTAGCTAACTCTAGAGACAGTAAAAGAGAGCCTGTTTCTCCAACTTTGGTCAGTTACAAGGCAGGATTAGCTGGGAGACTTCTAAATGAGGGCGCACATGTAAGTAGTTCTTTTGTAGATTATGGTGAACTTGTGTGTGTTGTAGCAGTGCTTTGCTATTGAGAACAACGTAGCATGCTAGCGTTAGCATTAGCTTTAGCATGCTAATGCTAACGGTTAGCATGCTAACAAGCTAACGGTTGTGGTTAGCCAGCTCATTTCGGACTGTGATGTCACAGTCCGAGCCGATTTTGAACAGCTCACTAGGAGACTGAAGGCAGGACACATTCAGAAACTGTATCTCACTCAAAACAGCATGGATGGATTTTTTTCAAAGTTTGTATGTGTGTGGAAGCACCAGAGACACAAAAGAACACCCCAAATCCCAGAAAAAGTGATTTTTTCATAATATGGGCACTTTAAAGTTGATCTGCGTTTCATTTATCTCAGGAGACGGACGCCAGAGCTGGGAAAGACGTCACACACCCGAGATTACAACAAGTCGGAATTAACCATTTGTTCACAGTGGGGTTAGCTCTAGCCAGGTTAGCCATTGTTAGCAATACCAGTTGATAACAATGCATTAGGCATGTATTTTGTGTATACAAACACTTTCGCAACGTCCCCAGATAGAAGTTGTACAGTAGTGTGTGTACAACTGGTTTAATGAGAAGGAACTGCTAATAAACAGTATATTATTACAACTTTCACTACTGTTGATGCACGGAGGAGTAGGGATGGGTACCAAATTCAATACTTTTTAGACACCGACCAAATTGCCTCTATAGTATTGAGTATCGAAAAATGCCTTGTGAAAAAGCTTTGTGCCGTGATGTGCAATGTTTTAATTTATTTCTTTGGTTGGTGAAGTTCTTTGACTTTCCGAGTTGGAAATCCAACTTTAGGGAGCGTTCTGACTGGGAACTTCTAAATTCCGACTTGCCTGTTGGGAACATAGACAGTATATAAGAATTGACCAACAGATCCCGTTGCTCTGGACGGAGACCAGAGAAGGATATTAGAAGCACTTTTCCGGTGAGCGTTGAGCGTTACTGAGCAGCCTCCAACTGAGAGAGACAACGTAAATGTGTTGCATCAGAGTAATCCATTTTACTCAAAGATCTTATTCTACAAGCGGTTTATTGATGATACTTTTCTGATAATTGACTGCACAGTAGATGAATTAATGGGCTTCTATGAGTATCTTAATGCTTGTAATGAACATCTGAAATTTACTTTGGCATATGATAAACATTGCATCAGTTTCCTGGATATTCAGGTATACAAAGATGGTACAACAATAAAAACTGATTTGTTTCGTAAGCCTACTGATCGCAACACTATATTACATGGGGATAGTTTTCATCCCAGGCCTTTGGTCAAAAGTCTTCCGATCAGTCAGTTTCATCGTGTGCGCAGAATATGCAGCGACAATACATCTTATTCAACACAGGCTGTAGACTTGACAACAAGATTCCTCAATAGAGGCTATAAACAAGACTGGGTTGATTCGGCCAAAAAACGATTTGATCAGACAACACAAGAGGAGTGTCTTCGACCAAAAAAGTGCCCTAAAGATCTAAATAAGTCCCCTTTATGCTGTATTAAATATTCCCCACTGGTGTTAGAATTCAGAAAATCTGTCTATAAACATTGGCACATTATTGATTCGGACCCTAGATTAATGAAAGTTTTTCCAGAAAAACCTAAGCTTATCTTTAGGCGTGCTCCTAATTTAAGAGATCGCTTAGTTAAAAATTACATATGTCCGCAACCCACAACTTCCTTTCTTAGTATGCCTGATGGTAACTATAAATGTGGTAGTTGCGCCCAGTGTTCGTATACGCACAAATGTAAAAGCTTTAATCATCCACACACTGGCAAATTAACATCTATTCGCGGTGCGATTACATGTAGCACCACACATGTTATTTATCTAATTCGCTGCCCATGTGGTTTAGCTTATGTGGGTAAAACAACAAGAGCGATACGGACCAGAATCAGTGAACACAGAAGCACCATTAGAACAGGGGATGAGCGCAGCCCTGTAGCAGCTCATTTTAAACAGGCAGGGCATAATGTCAGCGCCTTTAGATATATAGGGGTGGAGCGAGTCAACAAACCTCCTAGAGGGGGAGACCAGGATAAAAGGCTCCTCCAACGGGAAACCTTTTGGATTCATTATCTAAACACAATGTCTCCTCATGGCCTTAATGAAGAATTTGATATAAAACCATTCTTATAAAAAATGTTGTAAGATATTGTTTGTTTCTTATATAAAATATTGTAAGATATTGTCTGTTTGTGTAAGTACTAATGCAGCAGATTTTATGAATATGTGGGGTAATGTTCATTAATTTCTTAACTGTTTGTGGTAACTTTATATGGAATTGTTTTCCTCTTGAATGTTTATTTCTTTCTTCTTTTTCCCTGTTTCTCCAGTTTTGTGTATGGTAACATCATGTGTCTCTTTGGATATATTGTATTTTAAAAAGCCCCCCCCCCCCCTTTTGAGATGTATATGGTGAAACAGTCTATGAAAATGTCATGGGTGTGGCTTTTTTGGGCCGCTCACACCTAATCAGACTAATTGAAGCCAGATGGTGTGTTAGCTGAATGTGAGCCCTACATATATCCCTTCATCAAATGTGTTCACCATTTGACTGAAGAAGACCCAGTTGGGTCGAAACGTTGCATTTTATATTAAATTTGGGAGTTTAAAGCAGTGTTGCGGACATTACATTCTTTTTGTTTTAAATACTTTAATTTGTCCTGCACCTGCCAGAAGGTTACTGACACAGTTACTTTTATAAATTTAGACAACGTAAATGTGACATGAACAACCTGTCTGAAAGTTGTAAGTGTTCTGGTAGCTGTGCCAAGAGAAATCTCAATCATTCCCAATCTTACAGAGACTGAGAGTGTAGGTATATGTAAGGAGATAACATAGGCACAGGCTAATTATTGATCACTAACATGCTAGTTAACATTAGTAATTAAACCTAAAGAGCTAACGTAAGTCGAAACTGCCTGCGAGCTTCTTCTGTACTATATGGTAATTACTCTACTATGCGACAGTAAGTCGCTTGGTTATGACACAACCGTTAGCCTATTTTTACAAAAACGTAACATAACGTGAGGTACAAGGTTATGGAGCCTTTTATACATTGTCGTGTTTCTTTAGAAATAAACAGTGGACAAATAGAGTCTTTAAACACTTCAGATGTAAAGTTAATCGCTGTCAAAATAGATGGCAGTAGCATCAAAATGGCGCCATAGGAGGTTCAAGTTCTGAAGCAAAGCTTACCCCCTTGGTTGGGATAAGCACCATTATACCCAGCCATCCAACCAATCAAATGCCTTTGTGTGTTTCACATTTTATTCCCGAATGATATTTCACATAATTGTCAAGTAAAACCCATATCTATCAATGAGTCTGAAATAACATGAAAAAAACATTGCTGTAGCGCTCTCTCACCATTAACGTGAAATGAGTTAGTGACATGCAGTGCACAAAAATACCACAACAGACCAAAATATACAGTCACAGGAAGTATGATGCACAGTGAACATAGGTAGACCTTTTTGTTGATCTTTTTGATATTCTGTTGATCCAATAAATATGCAAGAGCTCACCACCCTTTGATGCTATATTTAGCGCTGTTAAAAGCAGTCCTTCCTGCTGAATCTATAAAAAATGCATTTGCCCCCAACACACCTGCTCATTTACGGTTATCTGTAAAAGTGGCTCTCATCCAAGTCAATATTCACACAAATGGCAAATCAGTTTACCAGATTGGGATATGTTCTGCCAAATTGGGCTATTTTTTATTTGATTGGGTGAAAATGGTTTGGGTGGCTTGTGATGATTTTACAATTTGGGCAGTTTGCCAAATGAAAAATGAAGCTACATTCTAATGAATTGGTGCCTCCTCTCTTCCAATTAGTGTTATTGAGATTAACAGTGTACTAGTAAGGTCAACAATCAATGCTTCATAACTGAGGGTCAGCTATACCAAATGACATTTCAGTTCATTACAACTAGGTAAAACCTTGTATTCCTTTTCAAATTATTATTCGGTCATAGCTCTCTCCTCAATGCCTTGTGCTGTTACATGTAAGTAAAGACTTAAGTGAAGACTTTTTACATGAATTTAATGTGAACCAAAAGACTTGGTGGATGTAATTTGTAATATGAACACAAACCAATATCCTAAATGGAATTGAAGATCGGGCTTTACTTTAAAGCACTTTAGTTTGTTCATTGTAAAGTGCTTTGTGTAGGGAGACTTGAATCAGCTTATCAGATGCCATTTTCGATGACGTTTTGCATGTACCGTTGCTCTGAGTGATCACAGGCTTGTGAAAAACAACTTAGAAAATCAAAAATTGTATAACTTGTACCATTGCATCAAACAAAGAGAAGAAAACATAATGTGCATATACAGTATTTATGTTCTCTGTTGGTCACGCAAGCAACAAGTTATTATGAGCAGCATTAGAAGAGAGACTACAACATTACAATATGCCTCATAAATCAATGACATAAAGGTAGAAACAAGACAGAAAATAGGAGTTTTGCACCATAATGTTACGGGTGGATAGTTTGCTGCTGGTCGCTATGTTTCACTTTTATTGAGAAACTGCCTAGAAAATACATAAATGGAGGACAGAAGCGCAAAACAGTTTCAATACCGTTTTACTTTCTCATTGATCAGAAAAATCCCTGCACTCAGATGTTGATGCACATATATGTTACCATGCTTACTTTGCATAAACATAGAGCAGATCGCTTTTTTGACAGGTCCCATAATCAGCAGATGGATTTAATAGTAGTTTAGCTTTTAAAATTCCTACCTTCCTCATAAAAGACTTTCAAATATACAAGATTTTCACCCAGGAAATGCGTGTTTGTGTCCCGGGAGTGTTTTAATCTTAATTTGTCATTTTGGTGCCTAAACTTTTCTCTTTGCTGCAGGAAACTCAATTAATGTTGGCAAAACTTGACTGTAATGGCTGCTAAAACGACCAGCAAAATGTCCTTATCCGCCTTAAGCTCTGAAGCTGGCTCCCAGTAACCTTTTTTCAATTTCAACAGTCATGTGACTGTGGTCGAATGCGTTGACCACAGTGGTGTAACAGGACAGTAGAGTACTTTGAGGTAAACACAATTAAATCTCCTCTTTCCAGGAAACAAAGTGATCTCCTCGGTTTACCTATAGGCCAGATCACAATGGGTATGTGCAGAGATGGTGCAGGCACAAACTTTATTAATCTTGTTTCTGCTTTGATTAAACTGTGACATTTTTCTTTCCACTGCAATTCTGTGAGGCAGAATACTGAACACTGGTTTTATAATTCTGGATCAAGAAGGGAAGAAATAAGTGGAAAAGATAAATAAAATCAGTACAAGAACATGATAATGGGAATGGGACCAGAAATAAACCTAGTTCCCAGAATACAAAAATCCCATTGCCCATGGCAACATAAAATTGTGGTAGAAACATTGGGAGGAGTATATTGTAGAGACTCCAAATGGCTTGCTCTTCCAGAAAGAAGCATATTTTACCATCTGGGACCATATAGTCATAGAGCTATATTAATTGATGTATAAACCTGGTTTATGATTCTTCCCTGCAGTCCTTAATAACGACCCTAAAGCTGTCACACTTCCATCATGCCAGAGCCACTCACGGCAATAACATCCATAGATCGATCATCAGTCATCCAGCCCTATGAATGGAAGCAGGCAGGAATTCCCAGGGGGCTTTTCACCATCAGCGGAGATGGCTGCACATGACTGGCTGCGAATGCAATATTTATCTTGCACTTATCTTGAGGAGAAAAATAACATCAGTCCATAAAAACATCAAGGTCCAGAAAGAGAACACTCCAAAAAGCTTGTAAATCATGCAGCAACACTGGCAGAAACATCACAGGCTCAGATTGATATGGCAGAACACAGAGAGCGGGCATGATGGAGAGAACTTGAATCATGAAAACATCTTTAATGACCCTTCAATCGCCCAAACTGCCATGTATATAGTTTGAAGAGCAGATCACCACAACTTAACAGCTATACTGTACTTTTATTTTGGCAACCTATAGAATCTAGAACCTATAGACCTTTTTCACTACAGACATTTTGACTTGTCAAAGCAGGAAAAGCAATTGCTCCATTTTAATTAAAGGGTAACTTCCATATTTTTCAACCTGGACCCTATTTTCCCATGATTTTGTGTTTAAGTGACTGATGGGTACCACATTTTTTGAAATTGGTCGAGTATTAAGCAAGATCGCTGCAGTCGGCAGTGGGGAAACAAGCTACAATGTAAGTTATTGGGCAATTGCACACCTTCAATTTACGTCCACAAAAAGTGCTTGTTTTGCCAGTGATATGCTCAGATTATTATTGTAAGAGTCTGAATTATCTTATCTTATCAATATGGAAAGGATACCTACAGAGGTCGACCTTTTTCTTAAAGAATAAAATCATTTTTCGCATGAAACACTCCTGAAATCGCTAACGTAATTTAATCATCATAAAACACTTCATTCAAAGTTGACAGAAACTAAAAAACTATCAAAAAGGTGTCTTGGTTTGTCTTTCCACTGTTCCAACTATCACTACTCTGGTTTGGTTTAAATGAACCCTTAATTCACTAATTTACATGTAAAAAATATGCTGCAGATTTTGGAGCCGCTTCTGGTTAAACAAAAGGATCTTTCTCTTTAACAAAAAAAGTATATCTCAGTAGGGATCCATTCCATAATGTTGTCAGATACTTAAAATAACAACCTGAGCCTGTCAGTGGAAAAAAAAGCCCTTTTAGTGGACGGAAATTGATGATGCGCATTGCAGCCTGGTTCGTGGCCGGTTACTGTGTTCTTGCTCAATACTGCACCAATTTCAAAGATTCTTGTTCACATTAGTCACTAAGGGTGTTTTCAGACCTGCCTTGTTTAGTTTGGTTGAAGCAATCCATGGAGCATTTACCTCTTGGTGCGGTTTGTTTAGGCAGCCAGTCCAGTTACAAACAAACTCTGGTATCCTTCGGTACGTTTCGTTTGTGGTGAGAAAGTGATCCGACCTTGATCCGACCCAACTACCAGGTGTTGTCTCAACACAATGCTGAAAAACTAGTCCATACATTTGTTACTTCCAGGCTGGACTATTGTAAGTCCTTACTATCAGGATGCTCAAATAAAACCCTTAAGACTCTCCCAGCTGATCCAGAATGCTGCAGCGCGTTCTGACAAGAACTAAGAAAAGAGATCATATTTCTCCTGTATTAGCTTCTCTGCATTGGCTTCCTGTAAAATCCAGGATTGCATTTAAAATCCTTCTCCTGACGTACAAAGCTCTAAATGGTCAAGCACCTTCATATCTTGAGGAGCTCCTAGTACCTTATTGTCCCACTAGAGCACTGCACTCCCAGAATGCAGAGCTACTTGTGGTAACTTCCTAGAGAAAGTAGAATGGAAGCTAGAGCCTTCAGCTATCAGGCTCCTCTCCAGCGGAACCAGCTCCTGGTCTGTATTTGTGAGGCAGACACCGTCACCACTTTTAAGAGTAAACTTAAAACTCTCCTCTTTGATAAAGCTTATAGTTAGGGAGTGAGGAGTTTCAACGTTCGTCTAGACCAGCGGGGGAGGGTGTATTTCTACAGACACGGCACGCCTTCTCTTCTCTGCTTCTCTTCATAGTCCTTAGATCTTCCAACCCTTATAGAATTGGCTCATTGACTTCCTTCGACACACTAAGCTCTTCTCTCTTTCCATCTGTGTGCATCCATGTCCCAGAAATGCTTGTTACTAACCTAGTTCTGGGGAGCTTATTCCCCGGAGTCCTTGTGTTTTTTGTCGCCCAGCAGTTTTCCTTGGATTAGGATGGCTGCAGCTATTGCTGTGGTCCTGCTCCGCGCCCTTCTATGTCCCGCTACCCCTCTACGCCCTGCTACATCCTGCTAAGCCCTGCTACGTCCTGCTATGCCCTGTAACGCCCTGCAGTGCCCTGCTACACCATGAACTACTACATATACTATTTCTAGTCATAGTTCCATTATCTTTATTGTGACTATTATTGCCATTGTGCATCACACCCCCAACCGGCATTGTCAGAAACGCCTACCAAGAGCCTGGGTCTGTCCGAGGTTTCTCCCTAAAAGGAAGTTTTTCTCTAAATGCTTGCTCTTGGGGGAATTACTGGAATTGTTGGGTCTTTGTAAATTGTAGAGTGTGGTCTAAACCTACTCTATCTGTAAAGTGTCTTGAGATAACTCTTGTTAAGATTTGATACTATAAATAAAATTTAATTGAATTGTAGCCTACGCCGCAAGTCTGACCTAAACATCTCCTGTAGTCAGGCGTGCTTTGTAATCTCTGAGGTGGCAAACTGTAGCAACTTGCAATGTTTCTCTTACAGAAGTAGACTGTGGTCAAGCTTGCCTATACTATCGTCACCGTGGTCAAACCAGCCGCCACTTAAGTTGGAGATAGACGCCGGCAGAGCAAAGTCTCGGTGAGCAGAAGTAGAGCACCATACATGGAGATGCGAGAAATATGCACTAGTTGGGAAACGCTCCAAGTTTACAAACTCATCAACAGATTTGGACCAGAGCAAACAAACTACAGATGTGAAAACGCCCTTAGACACCAATGCATGGGGAAATAGGGTCCAGGTTGAAAAATACTGAAATTACCCTTTAAGTGTCCCAGTAAGGTAATATCAGTGAGTAAGTATGCACAACACCAGAGCTCTGGAACGTGCTCACCTACTGTAAATGGAATGCAGCCATCATTAATGTTATTACAATGTTTTACAATTGGAAACTCACATTTATCTATACCTTGTTCACATCTAAGGTTCAACAGGTTATTTTGCATTTGGCCACATTCTTCTCCACATCACGTCGTATGTCTTGTAACACATCTGGGAAAGAACAGTTTTACAAATTACAAAATGTTCCCTTTCCTCAGGGAATGAAATGCATTCTTATTATCTTTAGTTTGTGTTATGTTTTGAACATAAATTTAACAGTATGGACAATAGTAGGGAGTCTGAGTGAGAAAACTGTTAACTTTGATAGAGCTTTTTGTGACAAACCAATGAAAAGTGATCCACAGTTTAGTCCACATTGAGTTCTGTTTTGCTGGCCAATACGTTTTTAAAAAACAACTACTTAGTGTTAAGAAATGTGTAACCAATTGCAAAAAGAACTGTACTTCCACCTCTGATTTTCCCAAGAGTGCACCTGTGAGCGGAAAAAACACCGTTGCAACTTTCAAGTCAGCATCAGGAAGCGTCAGCGTCAGGAAGGATCGCGTGATATCAGGTCTCGCAATGTAATTCTTTGGCTTGTGGAGCGAAACAGCGCCCCTCAGGCTCTGCCTAGTGGTCAGTAAGAAGCTACCGACACTCAAAGGAGGCCAGCTTTTCCTGGCATCCCTAAGAGAAAAATATTAACATTTCAGCTATCAGAACTTCAGTGTTCATCAGAAGTGACGTGACAAAAGCATTTTGTTTTCACATGCATGTAGGCCAAGGTAAGAAAGGTGCGATTTGCTAACGTTGGCCAGCACATTTACAAAAAATACACATTCATAAAGTAATTTCAGGAATTGATTAGTAGTGATGGTTATACTATTCAAATTATATTCGACTTCCGGAATTCGTTTCAACAGTCATTATGTAATCTTGAGGCAATATGATCTCCATAATAAGCTCACTGCCTTCCTCGGTAATATTTACCACGCAGTGCCACTGAATTTGAAGCTTATTCTCTTCCTTCAGTGAGGTAGAGAAGATAATTACCACTCTCATGCATGTGTGGAAAATTTGAAGCTCTCACTAGCAGCTGGTTAGCTTAACTTAGCACACAGACTTTAAACAAGGGGGAAACATCTAACCTGGGTGGTAACAAAGTCATCCTACCTCCTCTAAAACGCACTAATTAACACCTTATATCCCCGACTACGTCTTGGCTCCTATAACTTTCAAAACTTGAAAGATTAAGCATTTTCCATTTAGTTTCTTTCGTAGTGATATCACTTCCCAGTGCACCTCCATACTATATATATCAGTGGTTCCCAACCTGGGGTCCGGGCACCCCCAGGGGGGGCGGCAAAGATCACATGGGGGGCGCAAGTCTTTATCTGGCTTGAGGTAAAAAAGAAAATATTTGCACATTAAACAAATTATGATAATACACTAGAATATATAATGTATACAAAAGTCTCTATGAAAACTATATATTTAGTTGTATCCTCATTTTTCCTGCCGCCACGGCATCACTATTTTATGAATGAAACATGGCGGAGAAACGTAACACTGCTGCTAACTCCTCTGTATCAAAAAAGAAAGTAAGGCTCTATCTCGAGAGTTACCTCAACTTCGGTTTTGGGGGGGGGGAGCTCAGCTTTTCTTAGACATGAGTAGGGGGCGCCAAGGAAAAAAGGTTGGGAACCACTGGCAATATATGAAAGTAAGAAAGTTTGTGTCCGATTATGGTAGAACACATTTGTTGTTTGACTGCACGCAAACTAAAACAAAAACACCTGTACACAGTTTAGGTAATGTAGCCATTTGAAACAATTTACAATTTACTGTGAGGCAAATGTGGCTGAGGTGAAAAAGATTGGATTACGGCTCGGCACCTCAGAGTACTACCATGTCCCTGTGTGATGTACAGTGGTTGCATGTTGTGGCAAGTAACTAAAATACAGTTTGGGAAGATCAATATACTGAGCAGATTTAGGCCTGTCCAGAGAGAGAAGAGAGTGACAAGCTCAGCTCAGCAGTAATTGGCCAGTTTGCAGATGACATGGCAGAGAGACACAGGGGACACAGACAGGAAGAGAAGCTGCTCCATAATAAACCAAGGTCCACCCGCACGTCCACCTGCCCTGTGTAGAGTTTCTTCTTCCTCTACTTCAGGGGTCTTCAACGTGTTTTAAGCTAAGGACCCCTTAACTGAAAGAGAGATGGAGCAGGGACCCCCTACTACATATATTGTAGAAAATAAAGGTGCATATTAAACTGGGTCTACAATTACGTGTAGGGGCGGCCTAAATCCTTTTTACATACCTTTTTTGCATAGAATACTAAGCTTTTGAAATAGCCTTATAATTGTCGGCATGCTTTTATAAACCATGTTTTCATTTTAAAACATACATGTGGCACATTAAGTCCTCAGGATTAATTGTATCTTTGGATGGCTACCTTAGTGACCACCTTTCCTATAGGACAGTAAGCCTATCCACAGTTTATATTTGCTAAGAATATGTTTGATTACAACTTTTTAACTTTTGAAAAAACTTTTCAAAAATTAATAATTTGGAGGCCCCCCTGCATTGACTCTGAGGACCCCCTGTTGAATAACCCTGCTCTACATGGTTCACAAAGCCTGAGATACAGACATTAGCTAGATTGTTCAGAGAGAATAATGGATTAGTTAGCAGATAAAGGGAAATTATGACACAGCTTTACGTTTAGCGAGCCACTTTCAGCTTCAGAAGGGAGAAACGTCTCTCTTGTATACCCAGAAGCAAATTTCCACACGCCATGTTATTTGGTTATTTCTGTGCATTTCTATGTTTGTGAGCCTTGTAGCATTGGATATGGAACCTGGAGTATTGAAAACTGTTAGGTAAAGTGGTTGGCATCGAATGATAACTTTTATAGTCTTTCGTTTCAAATCATGATTTAATTTGAAACTCCATTTCAATTAGCCATGGTTGGTATTTTGTTGATTGACAAAGTATGGAAACATTTGAAACAATACTCTTGCCTGTTGTTGTGCCACGTTTGAGTTTGTGTGCAGTTAGTGTTTTTTTTCCAAGTTGCCTCTCTGTATTTGGCTTCATTCAGTGTCATCATTCACTCAATCTTGACAATTCATCCAGACCTAGGCTGCAGTCAAAAGTAAAAAAATTACCTCCTAAGTCCTTTTTCCTAACCACTTTTCCTTAACCCCGATGGTAAACGTCATGAGGTCGGCTGCGTAATCATGCATATCTGGATACTTCTCCCCGTGTGTTCTAAATGTGATATTTCATGCAGGCTTTATAAACGTGGACAACCCGATGGAAAACATTACTTCATCCCATTTTATTCCCCTTCTCATTCCGCAATAATGATGTGGTTTAACTGCATGCCATTAAGTTATTATAAAACACTGGGCAGTAGGTTTCTTGTATGAAAGGTGTTCAGCAAATTAAGTTGATTTTTCATTATTGTCTGCTCACACTCACCCTCCTGCCCACTCATTTTTATCCACATGCATCCCGATTAGGATGATTGTAGAACACGTTAGACCTACGAATCTACTGTAGGCTTCATATTCTATATTATAAGGGTTAGATGGTTGCGGGGGGGGGAATACATTATTGAGGACAATATTCTCTAAAGGACAGCAGTCCACAGCGTCACTCCATTGATTATTTCATAAGCTAAAAGTTGAGTTGTACCTTCTCTGTCAAGTTTATAACTACAGATTTTAGTTTTGCTGTTTAAATATCCCACGATATCAGCTACAGTGACATTACTGCACGCTTGGAAACATTTACAGATAAAAACAATTTAAAAAACAGCCTTTCTCACAGTAACTCTTTAAAGAAAACACTGATACATCACTACAATGCATCATTTAAAAGCAATAGGCTACATAGACTGTAGAAAGGGTGCAAATAACTTATTTGGATGGGTGTGGGTGGGGGATTTCAGGTAATTGATTTCAATGCTGTCAGAGCCAACGGCACAGTTGTCACATACTATTCCTACTTTTTCACATGGTCATAATGATGTAGTCATATCTGTAGTCACTTTTAACAAAACATATATATTGAAATAAGCCATGAGGGGCGAACAGGTAGCTTGTTTCAGACGCTGCTCTTGGGTATAAATAAACCTCTGTCCGATGTGCTGTGTAACTTTGGATTCAGCGATCCATTTATCACAGTTCTGTAGACACATACTCACTGTATTTTTTACGTGTAGGAGAGGAGAGTAAAGTTCTCGCATTAACCAGTTTATTAAACTACTCAAATAGTGCCATAAAGTACCTTATCCTTTTTTAGGCCTATTAGATGTGTTGCAATGTCTCACAGAAAATAAAATATAGGCTCTGCACGGTGCGTACAGGATTACGGCGCTACTGCGCACCTTATATTGATTATGAATAGGTTTGGGTACCGAAACCCGGTTCCACTATGGTTCCTCATTTCGGTTCCAACTGAAATATTTTCCCTGTGTCGCTCCGGACAGCTGCAGACTCTATTTTTTTTTTTCTCTTTTTCCCTTTTCTGCCAAGTGGCGCACATGCCCGCTCGCGGTGTGAAGCGCGTATCCGCGCTATTCTTGGACATGCACTCTACAATCACTGCTGATAGACGTTTTTTTATACACGCTCCAAAACGGACGTAAAAATATCACAGTCTCTCTGTAGTCTACCGTTAGCTAGCTATCGTTGATGTAGGCTACTTTTAAAATGGCATATTTTCCCTCTGGGCTCACCAAAACGGACGTAAAAGCATATTAACCATTCACTGACTGCACGTGATCGCTAGTAAACATATTACACTTGCTCTGCTAGTCTATCGTTCAGGACAAGACCCTGTAGCCTGGTGGTGGGGGAGGCGAGACAGCCTCCCCAAATTGTCTGTCCTTTCAAACTCATACCTGTGTGTGTACAGACCTCTTGGACACTATCTGAGAGAGGTTTCTCCTGTGCAGGACATGCCATAAGTCAGGAGAGGTGTAGTGTCTTGCCAGAGAAGGCAAATATAGTCATTTTTCTGCAAAAGAACCGCTAAAGTTTGAAGCTGGTTGGCATACCAACTTAACATTTATTTTGTTGTTACTTGTTAATAGTGTAACTGCTATTTGTTGAATTATTGTAGTTATGTGTTAGGTGACTTAGGTTTACTTATTATATATTTAAGTACTTTAAAACGTTAATATATTGTTCAATTTAAATCATTTTCAGTTTTAAAAAAACTCCATAAAAAAAAGGCCTTTTTATGTCATTTTTCAGTTTTTCAAGAATCGGTTTAGGAATCGGTTAGGAATCGGAATCGTTTTAAAAGTACCGGGTAGGCATCGGAATCGTAAAAATCCAAACGGTAGTGGTGGGCAGATCGAGGCTTCGTGAAACAATGAAACAGTTGAAGCAAATGTGCCATATTGTGTCGATGCTTCGAAACAATCCGACACCCGTCTCAACAATGACACCTAGTGGTCACTTGCAGGTGTTGATCTGAAACAACCTTGACAACAAGCCATTAAAAAAAATATGTGAAGCTTGTAGGCTCCTCACTGTGCATAATGTTATTTTGGTCATGAAAAATGAATTAAAAGAAATCAAGCCACAATGTCTTACTTTTTTATAGATTTTTATTCCAAAATATTAATTTCTCTGCTGTGGAAGGACTTAGCCTACTTCTTTTTTTTTTACAGATAATGTCTCCAGCCTTTGAAAAAATCCTCACACAAGGGACACTTGTTGCTGGCATGCAAAGGTATTTTTTAGCAAGGACATACAAATGAGGGAAGATTACTGCTCTCTCTTTCCAGTAAGTTAGGGGATCATGAGTTCTGGGCAAAAACGCATAGTTCAGGTATTTTTTCACTTCCACTGTGGCATCAGCTGTAGCATTGTGTATCGTCTTGGTTTCACGGGTACGATCATCAAAACATTCCCATAAACTGTCCTATGTTTCTACTGATGTTGATGTTGATTATGATGGGCCTGATGTTGACATTTGTGGCTCTGAATGAAAATGAAAACGGAGCTTCCATTTCTATCTATCTATCTATCTATCTATCTATCTATCTATCTATCTATCTATCTATCTATCTATCCATCTATCTATCCATCTATCTGTGGCTATATATGTATCTATCTATTAATGTGTCACTGTATGTAGGCTATACTCTGTCTGTCTCTAGCCTATCAGTCAATGTGTAAATTTAAATGTAAGCCCAAATATAACTAAACAAATCGCACTATAAATGTCACTATTTCACCAAAAATCCGCTATCTCAAAATCAAACTCCTCTCACAAAAACCCAAGAGATTGTGTGGTCTGTTCCAGACCCTGTCAATACGGACCACGCCACCTGTTGAAACACTTGTGAAACACTCCGATGCTTCATTTAGCCGTAGTCACGTGACATGGGTGTTTTGAATCACGCTTCGGATCAGTGTTTCGAAACATCTGTGCTTCGGGATCTCAACAAAGCTTCGGAACGTCAGTTTCGCGTCAGCCATCCCTACCAAATGGTACCCAACCCTAATTATGAACGGCGAAATGGTGATGCGTCGCTTTCAATTTTGCTTATTATCTCCTTTCCTTTCGTAAAGGATGATCCAGTGTATCCTATGCTAAAGGAGGTAACAAAGGAAGTAATGAAGCACCTTTCCTTATCATTTAGACAATTCGAACGGCTCTTATCATGGCAGCCACTTAACTACTTAGTCATTTCACTCCGTTAGGAACCTTCCTATGCAAAATTGACTATTCAACCGTATCCCTGGTCCCTAATAAAAGCTTCCCAGTAGCATAGTGCCGCCAATACCATGCCTCACAGTGATTAACGGTACCCCACTGCACATAGCACTCAGAATTTTGGTCAGTTTAATTTCTCTCCATTCTGATTGGATTTTCGCATCATCAGTTCTCAAAGTGCCAACACATTTCCACCAGTTGGGCAGTCATACGTTTTGTATGTGTTGAATGGGTTTGTGACGACTGATCACATGACAGATTCAATTCAATTTTCAATTCAATTTTATTTATAGTATCAAATCATAACAAAAGTTATCTCGAGACACTTTCCAAAACCCCAACAATTACAGTAATTCCATCAAGAGCAAGCATTAGCAGTGGCTATCGCGACAGTGGCAAGGAAAAACTCCCTTTTAGGAAGAAACCTCGGCAGACCCAGACTCTTGGTAGGCGGTGTCTGACGGGCCGGTTGGGGGTGTGATGAACAGTGGCGATAATAGTCACATTAAAGGTCACAGTGACGTCGAAGGTTATCGTGGAAGTTCATGTCATGTGCATAGGTGTGTCTTTCTAAATACATCAACCAATCAAATCTACCTCAGGTCAGTTTAGGGATGGCTCGATGAGACAGAATGCATCTTAGCTGAAATTTCATGCCAACGATAATACAGATTGTAAAAGTTGTCATAGCACCCAACAGAAACTTCAAATTAAAAAAATGTCCATAGCGAGCCTTTAATTGTAACTAACTATTCAAAATCAGGACGAATACTATATTTGTACAACTGCATTAATTGTTTGTTTTTTTCATGTTTGCCAACAATTGCTGTATAAAATATAAACAAACAAACAGTCTTCCACAGGTTTCTTAAGAGCCAAAATGAAGCCCAAGCTAGCCGTCTCCTGGTGGTTCCAGCCATCGCCATCTCGGCAGTGCCTGATACCACCTAAATCCCGGTTAATCCAATGTGTGGATGGAATTGAGGTGGGCCGAATAAGGCCTACAGTTTATGCTCGCCACCTGTGACGGCACTCACCTGTCACTCAAAGCGACCACGCCCTTAATAAGATTAACTTTAAGTCTTATATAATTAAAATGGGTGAGTTAAATAAAAATTTACAACCCGTAAAGTTGTCATGAATGGATAAATTAGTTATAGAAACCAAAATTGTTTTTTGTGAACATGTTTATTTCTGCTGTAAAGTTGGGCATTTTGACATGGGAGTCTATAGGGATTAACTCACTTTTGGACTAACAGCCAAAAGCCATTAACAGCCATTAACAGCCATTGGAGAAACTGGAGTTTTGGCTTTCCGCGTTGTTTTTTTCCCCCCGCGGGTTTTTTTTTTTGCACTTTTCTTTTTTTTTTCCATTTTTTTTTTTTTTTTTTGATCAACCAAAATTAGCATTTATTGCATCCAATAACTCCAATATTTACTTTTATTTTAGCTGTATTCTGCACTCCACCAACTCCTGGGGGGAATATCTGTCTTTTTAACCTCTAAATGCTGCACTATGTTTACCTAACTTTGGTGTGTCAGCTGTTTGGTGGTCAGTATAGTGATAGCAAAGAGGTTATAATAATAATAAGAGGCGACACTCACATGTTTTTTGCGCAACCGGTGGGGCACGCTGACAGTGTGTCCGCCATTTTGGACTGAATTCTCCCCGTGTCACAGTCAAAATAATACAGCCATGGTCAAAATTAATTGTCAATTTGCGTCCACTAAAAGTGCTTTTTTTGCCACTGACAGGCTCAGACTGTTATTAGGTGCCTGACAACATTATAGAAAGGATTCTTACAGAGATAGACCTTGTTGTTAAACAGTAAAATCTACGGCTACGAGATTGCTGTCACTAAACCCACCAGACTCCATTTGTGTGTAAAGAGCCCAATTATTTCCATGTGTACATTGGTAAATTATGTGTTTATTTCAACCAAACCAGAGTGGTGATCATTGGAAACGTGTAACAAATGAACCAAAATGGCTTTTCGTTGTTTTATTTTATGTCTTTCAACTTTGAATGAAGTGTATTTTACGATGATAAAATTACTGTTTATTTACATGGAGTCTGGTAGGTTTAGCGATAGCAATTACGCAGATGTTTAAAAAAGGATCTTACTCTTTAACAGAACGGCCGCCCTCTGTGGGAATCCTTTCCACAATGTTGTCAGACACTTAGAATAATAATCTGAGACTGTCAGTGGCAAGACATGCACCTTTTAATAGTGAATTGAGGTGCGCAGTTGCCCAATAACTTACAGCTTGTTTTGCTGACTGCCGACTGCAGCGATGTTTATATGTTTTGCAATTAATGTAACAATACCTTGTAAAATCAATCATGCTTGGTTATTATTACCATAGCTGGCAGATCCCATAAACTTCGCTTTATTTTAACTTTATTATTGAATGACATATGGCAGGGCGGACTGTGTTCCACTTAGCGGCAAAACTGTATTCCAAAAGGCGGACCTCAGCAGCATTTCCATCCGTCCTGCGGTTGTTGTGGAAGTTGTGGACAGCGAGCCGGTAAAGAAGAGAGCCAGAGAGAGAGAGAGAGAGAGAGAGAGTCGGTGTGCTGTGCAGTTTCTGCAGGTGGGATTACGTGCATTGATTGCATCCGTTCACCGCAAACACAAATGCTATTATTTACATACATAAAACAACATTAAACTAAGGTGGAGGAATCTAAAAAAAAATTTTATGAAGCCCCTACACTGTTAAGTTAGCTAACTGTGCAAGCTTGGAGGATGAAATATGACCCGCAGCTTCTACAGTCATACATCATATTCCAATTTAAGCAAAAACCTTTTGTTTTCAACTTTGAGCACAAAATAAAGTTATTTGTTAAAAAATAAACACTGGCTCAGAAAAATAAAAAAAAATATAAAAAGAATATAAAAATACACTGGAGGGGGCCTTTAAAATTGGTCCAGCAACAGTTCTCCGATGTCCTCTAATTAGGATTTGTTGGTTGTTCCTCGCTCAAGACAAAAGGAGACTGCTTTTGAGGTTTGTATGGAAAGTCAAATATAATTTGAATAGTAAAAAAAATGTATACTATTTGAATGCTGAAATTACTATTTAAATGTAATTCTTTTTATAAACATGTTATCTAGTGTTAGCTAATCTCCTTCTTCTCGCCTTGGCCTACCCGCATGTGATAACGAAAATGCTACTTCAATGTCCCGTGTGATGAACAATAAGTTAGCGGGAGTGAGAAACACAAGGCATTGTGAGGTCTTAAGGTCACGGAGCTAACGTTACGTACCGAGTAACATTAGTACAGGTGTGCGATCATGGTGGAAAATTAACGTAAACAAAGTGGTGTGCAAGAAATGCAATGTGCCATGACGTAGGACCCCCTCAAGGCCAGGCTAATGTTGGCAATCCTGTTGACAATGCTTATGCATGCCTGAGTAGTGTAGTAATTTGTGTTGTGGTTCGCGGGAGATAAGAGGACCCAAATGCAGGGAGAGGCAGGCAGGCAGGCAGGAGATGGTGTGAACTTCCGGATTTATTAATATACCAAAAAACAGCAGTACAGAGACTGGAAAAACTCACTAAACCACACAGGGAGAAATCAAAAGCAACGGTGACAGGAGATAACATGCATAAGCTGACAGGCAAGACACAGGCAGGAACAAACAAGAACCAACACAAACTCAAAATGATGTGACACGAGACAAAGGGAACACGGGGGTTAACTACATGAGGTAATGAACAAACGAGGCACAGGTGATACAACAGGTGAAACACATTAGGAGAGACAGGGTAATCAACAAAGGTGGGAAAACACAGGAAGTAAAACTAGACATGACAAGACAGAGAAAAGACTATCAAAATAAAACAGGAAACAGAACATGAACAGGGAAATGCACAACAGGGAACAGAAAAATACAGAATCAACAGGAAACATACAGAAAACTACAAACAGGCAACAAAAATGGAACAAAATACAAAGCAAAATACTGAAACCATAACAAATTTGTCTTCTGTTGTTGATCTGTAATTTATGTATTTTTTTTATTGTGATGTTATATGCTGATTTGTTTTATTTATTTAAAGCGCCCATATTATGCTCATTTTCAGGTTCATAATTGTATTTTAAGGTTGTACCAGAATAGGTTTACATGGTTTAATTTTAAAAAAACACCATATTTTTGTTGTACTGCTTCTTCTTCTTCTTCTGTACTATCTTTGATTGCACTCACACATGCGCAGTAGCTCAGATGTAGATCATGTCAGCTAGCTAGCTCCATAGTAAAAGAAAGGTTGTTTCTCCAACTTCGGTCAGTTACAAGGCAGGATTAGCTGGGAGACTTCTAAATGAGGGCGCACATGTAAGTAGTTCTTTTGTAGATTATGGTGAACTTGTGTGTGTTGTAGCAGTGCTTTGCTATTGAGAACGAGGTAGCATGCTAGCGTTAGCATGCTAACGCTAACGCTACGAGCTAACAGTTGTGGTGATTTTGAACAGCTCACCCAGAGACTGAAGGCAGGACACATTCAGAAACTGTATCTCACTCAAAACAGCATGGATGGATTTGTCGGGGGTTTTTTCAAAGTTTGTGTGCGTGTGGAAGCACCAGAGACACAAAAGAACACCCCAAATCCCAGAAAGTGTTTTTTTTTTCATAATATGGGCACTTTAAGTTAAACTTATGAGGACCATCAACCTGTCAGGGACTAAGGATGGAAATTAGCCTTTGGCTATAATCCTGTATATTTACATTCTTCAAAATGTTCATTAATTTACACTGTCCCGTTTTGAAATAAATAAACTAAACTAAACATATTAATAACAGGCTGCATTTGAGCATTCATTATACAAATGTCTGAATATTCAAAAAAATTAACAAATTTGAATGGTATTACAGAGGAAGATTGACAGCTCTAATTTGTTAAGACTTGTTTTTGTTCAGTCTTTAGTTGTGAAGCACTTTCTAACATCTGCTCTTGAAAGCTTCTAAATAAATAAACATACTATTTAATATTAGTCAGTGATTCAGGTAACATTTAAGTATCTATGTGTAGCATTAAGTGGAGATATTTAAAAAGACACTGTGGCACTTATTGTTTTCTACAAACATAAGCCTCTACCACCATAATTATGACAAAAGGTTTTATGATAACATAACAATTCTACACATAGTGGCTTTAAATAGCACTCTATGATACCAAGTATCATTGTAGTCTCCACGGAGGAGATGAAGGGAGCTAGAACAAGCTAAAAAGCCAGGGAGACTATATTCAGATAAGATAAGTAGATCTACAGGCTGGTAATTAGGCTGGTATATAACCAGCACGAATTAATCATATAACTGCAAAATTACTGTGTGTACCAGGGGCGATTCTAGGATCTGACCTTTGGGGAGATTTCTTTTTTTTTAAAACCCTTAAATCATGACTTCTGGTGAGTTTTGGAGAAAGAAATAGACAGATTGAGACATGCAATTATGACAAACTATCAACAGATTCAAGGCATCTGCTGTGAAAAAAAGATGGCAACTACAAAGCATGATTATTGCAGCACATATACCCAGGGGCGTCGGACTGGGGGGGAAAAGGGGACTCAGTACCCAGGGCCCTCATGTGAGGAGGGCCCAAAAAGATGCTAGAATTAATAGCTGTGGATGCAGGGAGGGGCCCATAGAAAATGCCTTTCTACAGGGCCCAGAATGTTTAGCTACGCCCCTGCACATACCTTGAACTGGTAAAATAAGACTTAACATATTTTTAGACAGGATTATTCATGTTTTTTTCTGCTGTTAATTTTCAACTTTTTAATTTACATCATTGATAGAAACTGATATGGTTATACAGCTAAATGATGAATAATCTAATCTAATAATGCCTCTGAACCAGATGGGGAGGATCCAACATCTCTTTTTCATGAGAGCATGAATGGAATATTTTAAGTGTTTTAAGTGTTTTTGCCTGTACAATATACGTTCACTTTCTCACCTGGTTCTTCCAAGTCCCCCTCTTTGTCCACTCTCTCTCCATCCCCCTCTCTCCCTCTATCCCCCTCCCTCCATTGTATCACTGACAATCATATACAAAACATTTTGTAATCAACTAGAAAATTATCTTCAAACAAAGAGAAAACAAAACACAGTAGTCCTACTATAATATCTAAATTATAAAAATAATGAAAAATGTGGAACAAAAAATTCCAAAGTATTAAAACAACCTCAACTAAAACCACTGCAACATGGTGGTGACATCATTGGTTTCTTCAAAATGTCTGCAATTGACTTCACCAAAAACTATTAAAAATGGTAAAAAGCAGATGTGAAGAAATTGTTAAACGCTCCATCCAACTACTGAGCTCGGCGGTTTGAGATGGGCAAATGTCAGTCTCGATTGAAAACTGTAGAAATACCACGACTTAATGTTCGCAGCAAAGTGTACAAGTATTAATTAAGGGATATTTTGAAATATTATTAAATTGAAATACCAATAAATTTCGTACTTATTTTATTGTGTGATTTACAAAATTATATTTATTTGATGAAATGTGGCAAAGGTCAAAAGTTCAAGGGGCAATACTTAAGACGTATATATGTCTTATAGGCTACCTAGCCATTTTCTCACCTTGTTCATCTTGCTCTCTCTGCCCTTCTCCCTCTCTATTCTCCTCACTCCTTTGTGCTGTCAACCAGAAGGCAAATGTAATCGACTAATCAACAGAGAATGCATCGTGTAGGCTACCAAAGGTTATAAATTCACCTATTTATAACATATGTGAATATGGGGTTGCTGTTCAGTGCAGTGGGATAATGTTTAAGGCTTATCTTATACTTTCTCACCTGAACCTGGCTGTTTTCTATAAAAAAAAGAAAAGTATATCCATCTATGGGGAAACAGACTGTGAGTCAGGGTTTGGTGTTCCAGTTCTGATATGAATGAGTCTGATGATCCTTCAGGTCGAATTATTTATTTTTCATTGGCATTGACAGTTAAAAATAAGAAAGTGTCTGGTAGGGAGGTAACTGCAGCATAGGCGGCGGCGCTATATGCTATTTTTAGCGGTGCTTGTTACGGCAGGCTATTAATAGCACACTTTAAAACTGATTGTAGGCTACTCCTAAGCTACATTTGCCTACAGTTAGAAATTTTATCTAACATTGCACAACAAAATTGTACTCCGTGGTGAATAAGCTAGGCTAATTCATTTATAATTGCCATCACTGTGATCAGGGAATCAGATTGGTTCCACAAATACTACACCTGTAGCCTACTTAACGTGCTAATTTGATTAGATTTAATTTTCACTCCATTAGACGTACCTTTTCAGTGGTTGTAGTAGTATTCTGACGACCGAATTCCCCAAAGTTATCTGCGCTGACTGAACAGTAGGCTGAGGCGCCCTCGTTCAGGGAATCGCAGATAGGCTGTTGACTTTAGGCTACAACTGAGCTGAGCCTGTTGTCATTCATCCTATTCAATCGCTAAAATCAGGTTTGCAAAAGTAATAACGTTTGAGCACTAAACGATTTCACAAAATCACAATGATAAGGACTTTATTTTTCAGGGGTGCTGAGATGAGTTTAAGGGTGCTTCAGCACCCCTAAAAATAGCCTAGTGTCGCCTATGGTGTGTACCTCTGCTTTAGCAAAGATGTTTGTTAGGGCCGCTGTCAGAAATTATGGACGGGGACAAAATCTTCATCCAACCCATTCCAGCACCATAGTTTTTGCATGGGTCATCTGTCCCCTGATGGCAGGCCTGATTGTGGCCAACAGATATCAGAAGCTGCAGGCTAACTTACTAGCACAAAGAATAACAGTGAAGTTAAAATATTCCTACAAAAATTTGGATTAAAAGCCTTTTAATGCCAACTAACTGACAATGAATATAAACTGGAAACAGTTAATTAAAGAGCAACTTTTAAAGCTAAAGTGTGTAGTTTCTGTCGCCCCAATGAGGAATCTAAGTAATGACAAAGGATCTTGCTGTTTAACATTAACAGCCCCAAAATCGCCAAACCAACGAGACTCCATTTACATAAACAGTCATTTAATCATTGTGAAATACAGATCGGATCATGGTTTTGAGTCACGGATTGGGTCATTTTTCAAATCAGCACAAAAAAGGGGGGAATTTAAATGATTTAGGCTATTAATAATGTAACAACAATAACTTATAACAATAATAACTTATGTCACCTGTAAATTGCTGTTAAACGACAAAAACAGATGAGAAAGGGGTATTTTACAATAACTTTGAATGCACCACGTGGTTTACCAGTTTTAAAGTAAACGCAGCATTTAGTCTTGTCTGTGTTGTTTTTCCGACAACATCAGTGACCATAGGTTGTGTCTAAGCTGCAGACCGTTGGTCTGACCGTCCTGGTGTTTTAACCCTCTAAAGTGAAATACAGTCAAACTTTACACCGTTTAGCTGTCAGCATTTTAGCCGTATTTAATCCAGCTACTAGCTAACGGTAGGAAAACATTTCCTGCTGCCAAGTGTAACAGTGTTACAGCGATGCTTCTGTTGCCTGTAATGTCTGTTTCAGAGCATCAGAGAGCAGCACAGGCATTCAAGTGACACCGAAATGAGGCACCGAAATCCCTGTTGCTATTCCATCTGGTAGATACAGGTTGTTTAGGCACCAGTGGAATGGAAGACCACCATGGAAGACGTTACCCGTTGCTAGCTGTGAGGCCAGGTTTCAAAGCAGCGTGCTCTGGGTCCAGAAGACTGATGTTTTCTCCAGATTAAATGTAAATCACGCTCGCTTTGCCCCTTCCACTCATCACCAAAAAACAGAAAGTTGAAGAAAAAAATAACAAGTGACACTTAAAAAAAGAGTGACATGACACTGTCCCAACCCCCCCCCCCCCACCCCCCCAAGTGCTATCCTTGTTATCCTAAAACAAACGTTATAAAGGAGGAAATGGGATTTAGTTTTTGTTTTTTCCATAAATTTCTGGTCTTGTGACATCCGTAGTTGCCATTATTGTTGTGTTTTTTTATAATTTTCAAATGTTAATATCGGTACAGACTACTAGATTTTTGCGATCGTGACATCCCTACATCTGATATGACACATTTTTGTGAGGCAGTTTTAATGTCCTCCTCTAAATGGAGAAACTGGACATAGGCGCTCAAGGGCTGGGCTAATGAAACACTTTTAGTGCTGACTAACTATAAAACACACTCTAAACAGACTTGAGGACATTCACTAGCCTAGCAACATTAAGGCTACAACAACAACACATGCAATGCAACACTCTTTGTAAGAGACACTTTTTACATTAAAAAAAATTATGTTGTGAATAAAACTTGTCTACAAGTAAAAATTGGCTACACCTCAAATATAATACAACCCTGATTTTTCAAGCAAGAATTTCAAGAAACTAGAATTACCACCTGCCGGTTGAATACTCCGCCAACCAGTCAAGTTTCAGTTTACAGCCATGTCTCTCCAGACTCATTAATGTAGTAAAGACGTTGAAGGAATTTGATAAAATTTATTAAATGTCATTAAAAGCCTGATGCCTAGGGTTTTCATTTCCATCAAGTACTTCTGTTATTGTTGTGCACATGGCAATAAAAAATCCTTGAACCCTAAATGTAAGCTATTTTTTGACGAAAAGTAATTATATGTATGATTCCAGTGAATAATTTCCAGTGAGATGCTGTCTTCACTTAAAGACTATATTTACATGTACAGAAGAGTAGAGGTGAGATTCGTCACATGGTACAGCGACAATCACCTGAAGGTACGCTGGAAGTCAGTCAGAGTAGGGGGTGCTGAGAGAAAATCAGTCCATATAATGACGTCATACTAAATGCACGACATTCATGTATATTTCTCATTTCATCTCATCTCACTTTCTATATATTTTACTCATACCCATCCCTATGGAAGACTCACTACAGCCTACTACCACAGAGTGCGCTGTAAGGATACTAACACTGAAAACACAGCGGGGACGTAAGCGTTGCGCAAAGCCGCGTCGCGCAAAGCCGCGTCGGCGCAAAGCCGCGTCGCGCAAAGTATTTTGGCGCCCATGTTATCGTCGGCCCGCGCACTGCAGCGATCTTTTCAGTGTCACCTCTATTTCTTGCGCGAGCGAATGTGTCAAGCCAGGCAGGTAATCACATACAGGAAGACCACAGTGTAGCCGGATGCTTTACAAAAATAAAACACATTTCAAAATAACACGCCTAGGTTCATGGTGATTTTGGCTGTCTTGACTTCTCACAGCGAGACACGCGATCAGGCACACGGACAGAGAGAGTGACACACACACACACAAACACACACACACACATTTAGGCTACAATTACCACAGTTTTCCCCACTCATCCTGTCTCTTTCTATCGAAGAAGAGAGAGAGCGGAGAAGGATTGCTTTGTGACCAGCGTGGAGAAATACATGCCCGGTACGAATGGCCAGGCGCGCGATCGGTCACGTGTCTACGTTTCGCGGGTTACCCTTACACGCCCGGTGTGTTTTCACAGCAAGTCCCTCATATGACGTGATGTAAAAAATCAAGAGGAAAAAAAAAACAATAGTAATAAAAATCTTTGTTCCTGGCATTGTTGCTTTTTTATCTGAATTTCTGCTATGATGGCTTAAAATATCATAATAAAACCATAATTTTAAACTCATAAGATAACTTTTCAACGCCTACTTTTTATCAACCCTAATGATAACGTCTCAGCAGGGGGCGCCACACTGCCATTACAGCTTAGGTATCAGTATCCTTTTCAGTTCTTAGTGTCTGCCCCAATGTGGCGTTGATATAGTGATAGGGGTGTGTCTCAGGCAGGACCTCCCAGGAGGAGGGTGGACATCTGCTGCCTTTGAGGTCCTGTCACATGAAATTACAGACTTAATCAAGTCCTCTCCATCTCCTATGCCCTTCTCAACCTCCTCCCTTTCTATGTGACTTTCTCCCCTCTACTCTACCTCTCCCCTCTGTATCTGTCTCTGTCTGTTCCCTCTTCCTCTACACCCTCCTTTTGTTCACTCCTATACATCACATGCATTTTTCTCCCTCTTGTTTTTTTCTTCTTTTTTCTTTTTTTTTTTTTTTTCCTTTCTCACCAACCCACCCCAAAAATTTTTTTTTTTTTTTTTTCTTTCCGGGGAGGGTTTGGTTTTTTTTTTTTTTTTTTTTTTTTTTTTTTTTTTTTTTTTTTTCTTTTACGCGAGGCGGAGCCCCAAAACCCCAACAAACTAAAAACCCCAACAAAAAAAAAAAAAAAAAAAAAATATTTTTTTTTTTTTTTTTTTTTTTTTTTTTTTTTTTTTTTTTTTTTCTTTTTTCTTTTTTTTTTTTTTTTTTTCTCTCCCCCCCCCCCCCCACACCCCTTTCCTCCCTCTCTCCTCCTAGGGGGGGGGTGGTTTTTTTTTTTTTTTTTTTTTTTTTTTTTTTTTTTTTTTTTTTTTCCCCCCTTCTCTGCGGCTTGTTTTCCCCCCCCCCCAACCACCTTTTTAACTTAAAAAAAAAAAAAAAAAAAAAAATATTTTTTTTTTTTTTTTTTTGTATAATTTTTTTTTTTTTAAAAAAAAAAAAAAAAATTTTTTTTTTTTTGTCTGTTATGCAAAATATTAATTTTAAATTGTGAAAAGGACATCATTTTCATGGCAACGTACTTACTGTAGGTTGGTTTGTTGACTAGACCAAATAATTACAAACACTGGCAGGGGCTAAAAAACAGCCCTGGACTTTCTCCCAAATAGGCCCATCATCCGGCCATTCGCCCCTAGCCGTGCGCGACAGACTCTAGCCAGGATGTCCTGATACTATGCCACAATACTGTAGCCTATCAGACAAGGTATTCACAGCAAGTAACATCTCAAAACCAATGATGATAATTGGGGTTGTGTTTATTAATGAAGCCTCAGCCTTCAAATAAAAACAAAAAATGTACAATGCCATTACATCTGCATTGAAAATAAAATACAAATAATGAAATGTCACTGGCTTCAGAAACCCCAAATTACACAAACTTGTAATTATAAAACAGTACAGAGTATTACTGACAACACTTTCAGAGATAAAGTAGGCTACTTGCTGTACCTGAACATGGGGGTTAGATATATTGTAGGCCTATACCAAAACTACACTGAGAGTTATATTAAAATATAAATGTATATAATGTGTTGCTTTGTGTTAAAGAATTAGCATTGAATAACCTATTTAATATTTTCTCAATGTCATATTACACTTTTGATTCATATTAAGGCTGTTAAATGATGAAAATTACTAGGCCCTATCAATTTTGTCTGTGAAGCTTTCACAAACAACTACCAGGTCTTTGCCAGTTCCACAATAGTAAACCTGACAGACAGAAAGTGCAAGCTAGGATTTTTTGGTTAAACTTTAGGTTAAATTTGGTGAATTATTTAGCCCCCTTCCCTGTTTGTTAGCACATTTAGAGTGGTACCAATGCATGCCTGATGTTTTCCTGTTTAATATAATACCGTAGTCTTCATCCTAGCAGCAAAAGTGAGCTCACTACAACCTCTCATATACAACCAAGTGAAATCGCGGTCAACCCATGATTCATTTCTAACGCATTTAATGTTAGCAAAATCAATAACCCCACTCTCACCATTGACGGCACCATTGTCTCCCCATATCCCCAGGCCCGCAACCTTGGCGTGATCTTTGATTCCACCCTCTCCCTTGAGCCGAATATCCGCCATGTCATTGAAACCGCCTTCTTTCACCTCTGCAACATCGCCAAAATCACACCCTCTCTCACACCCCCCACTGCTAAAAGACTCATTCACGCCATTTACCCTCCCGACTGGAGTACTGCAACTCACTTCTCCTTGGCATCAGCTCTACCCACATCAACCAACACCAACTGGTCCAGAACGCAGCTGTCCGACTCATCACCCGCACCAAATCCTTGCACCACATCCCTCCAGTCCTAAAACAACTCCATTGGCTTCCCATCTCCCACCGGATCACCTACAAAATCTTGGTCCTTACCTACAAAGCCCTGCACCATCTGGCCCCATCATACCTCACTGACCTCTCCCCCTACCAACCCTCACGTTCCCTCAGATCCACCTCAGCTGGTCTCCTCTCCATCCACAAGTCCAACCTCCGCAGTTTTGGGGACAGAGCCTGGCCTCCCAGGCTCTGGAACTCCCTCCCCCAAGAGATCCACACCTCTGAGTCCCTCACCATCTTCCAGTCCCGCCTCAAGACCCATCTCTTCACCTCTGCCTATCCATAGCCCCCCCTTTTCATCTGTGCCTGAATCTTGTTTTGTTTTGTCTTTGTTTTCTACCTTGCCCTGTAAAGCGACTTTGAGTCCTTGAAAAGCGCTATACAAATTCAATTTATTATTATTATTATTATTATTGTTATTATTCCCCCTCTCTCTCCCCTTTCAAGTCTAAGCTGGGATGTAAAGGCCTAAAAAAATGCCCAAAAATAAGACAATGTGTGAGGCTTGTGAAATGGCTAGAGTTGCAGCATTTGAAAATATGTCATACAAACAGTCAGCCAGAGGCCTTTACTACGAATCAAGATCAACATGCCCTGGATTTCTTTCAGTTATCTGGCTTCACCTAACCTAACAACCACGGTCTCGCATAACCCGTGTCACGACGGTGGTTAATAACCAGTTCAATCAACCCAGGGTTTCCCAATCCAGCGGCGCGTGCGTTCACATAAAAGAGGCGGTGTTTGCACAGCACGACCAATCGCAAACATCTAACAGAGCCGCATATTTTACATAAGAAGAGGAAATTATAATTCTATATAAATATGAAGAACACAGACACGGTTTTGCAGGCAAAACGCAATACAGTTGCTGCTTCCTAAAACAGGAAGGAAAGCTGGCAAAAAAAAATAGCCGACGCTGTAGATGCGTAAATCACAACGCTTATCAATATCACTTCCCCATCAGTTAGGCACAAGGTCTGACCATAATTACACTTGTGCACTTTCCATAAACTGCCGTTGCTTTAGCCTATTATTTCAGTTGCAACCCTGGCAGTGGGAAGCCATTGATTGTGTGAGCAAATAAAATATATAAAAACATAAGTCAAACAAATGTGCGGATTGGCAACACACGGCTCAAGAAGCCGAGCCGATATGTAATTCCCTACCATTACAATCTATGCATTTCATAAATATACCCATCAGGGAATGCTAACGGGGTTGTCTGTCTCTAGCTAAATGTTTTAACTTTTATGTGCGCACCCCTTTCTCCCCCTCTCCCTCTCTCTCTCCCTCTCTCTCTCTCTGCGCACCGAGCTCTGCCTGATCTTCTATAAGAACGGTGACGCCACTAGGCGGGGGCTTTTACACCGGTTGATCTCTGATCTACAACTTAACCTGCTCCCGACCAGGTTAGGCATTCAGCATAAGTTACCACGGCGATTGAACCCAGTAACAACTAATCCACTGTCGTGGTAGAAAATCCTGGGTTGAACCAAAGCCGTCTACGGAAAGCCATTCCACTCCCTATTCAGCCCCATTGTGCCGGATTTTGGTTGCAGTTCCATCAGAGTTCCACTGGGGGTGATTGCGGTCCAGTGCAAAATGAATGGGACTCTATGGAGCTAGACGGCTAAATTTGTCTCTTTCGCCTGATTGTCGTTGAGAAACCTCAGATTTGATTGTAGTTTTTGCAAGTTCAACATGGGTTATAGGTCGAAAGTTGAATGAACGAGTACTTATGTCCTTTTGATTTCTTACAGGGTGAGTCGTTGTAGCCCATAACACGCTAGCATTCTGCTAATGAATGCTGATTGGTCAGTGAAGGAGTGATTACGATCGGAGATCCCGCTTGACGGCATCAGAAGCAGAGCCTGAAATATCAGAGTGAATATTTCGGTGTGGTCTTTAAAACGTTAGCAAACCTCTTTCTAGCACATGTATTAACAAGGAGAGCCTTACCTGTTAGCTGTGTTGTTGATGCCTCGAGAGAACAAAGGAAGCGACTCAGAGCTTGCCGTAAAGCAGTATCTCTGGTCGTATATGTGTATGACGTCATTGACATTTTAAAAGGCTTTTTAGAACAAAAAAGTGACTTTAAAAAAATCTAACACACAGCAGTGTGTATTTTTTTAGCCTCCCCTTTCGAATGCAACATTCAAATTACTAGACAAAAAATTATATCCTGAGAAAAGTGGGTTTTGAGGGGTATAGCTCCATAGAGCCCCATTCATTCTGCACTGGCCTGGGAGCGCCCCCTATATGGAACTCTGGTGGAACTGCAACCAGTTCAGAACCCGGAAGTAACGAGGGAGTGGAACTTCTTGGTATATTAGAAGTTCTTTGGTTGAACCTTAAGTTACCTCAGTAACGCTAAATCTTGCTTCGTAGTACAGGCCTCTGGTCTCACAGAATTCCGTGAAATGATCATGAACTGTTAACAGCTCATTACGTGGTGGTGGCACGGAATGAGCGAAAATTCGATGTAAAGTCAATGAGAAGATGACGTAGTATTAAGAGCGACTAAGGTAGCGAGTAGTATGTAAGGCTGAAATTCGGAGGTTGGTTGGGGTGGTGGATGGGTCAAACACTGGACTTTCATCCAGGAGACCAGGGTTTGTGTCCCGCATGTCACGTTTCCTAAAGTCGCTTTCTTCTTTTCCTAAACCCAACCATCCCGTTCTTTTCGTGTGTCACGGAACCGTAAGCCCACCCACGATCTTTTTTTGAACTCAACCATCCCGTTCTTCATGCGTGTCACGGAACCATAAGCCCACCCATGACCTTTTCCTTAACTTAAGGGGCTGTGTTTATTTAACTGAATTCTTCCGTGGGCCCATCACTGAATTTTCGGCAATCCGTGTTCATTTCACGGAATTCTTCCGTGGGCCCATCACGAAATGTTTTGCGATTCTGTGAAACTGCCACCGATTTTGAGTTAAGGGGCCGTGTTCATTTCACAGAATTCTGTGAGATCATGTTGAAACATTTTGCCAGATTGGATGCCTACACTAGAAAATGGGGAAAGTACATACGCTTTCTGCAGGGCTCCTAGGAAGTGCGTTGGTGACAAGGTTATTATAGTTTCTCATTTTTCATTAGTTTTTATTTTTATTTTGTTTTGACTTTTTGTTTTCAAATTCAGTTTAGTTTTAATTAGTTTTTAAAGTGGGTTTGCTAGTTTAGTTTTTAGTTTTTGAAAATGCTTAGTTTTTGTTAGTTTTAGTCTTTTTTGTAATATGGGTTATTTGTAAGGGGCAAGATTCAAAAAGGTCAGAAAAAGTAATAACTTTTTGAAGTCAATCGACTCACACAGTTGTGTAGACATCCCAGTATCAACACACATATTAACCCCCTCTTCCTCCCGCTTGTGGTGCTCCTGCGTATTTACTAACCAGCTGCTATCGGGTCGCCGGTGAAATCACGCATGTAGTGTTTTCTGTCCTGCGGTTGTCTCCGTCATGCTGCCTGGTCCTGTACCCATACATCCATGCCCTGTACCCATACATCCATGCCCTGTACCGGGGTTAGCTTCTGTTTTGGTTAAAGGGGGCTTTGCGTTCTCCTTTACCTTGTTAAGGTAAGCTAGGTTAGACTCCTTGTGCGCGCTTCTCAAATGTACTTTCAAATTTGTGGGATTTTTCCCACGTTGTTGGCATGATTTTATAAATCATCTTTTAATGTTAAACATACATGTGGCACAGTGAATCCTTACGATGAACTGTATCTGTGGATGGGCTTGGTGACTACCTTATGAGCCAGTTATCATCGGTGGGGATTTATAGTTGCTAATAATATGTTTGATTCATGTCAAGACATTTTAATTTTTGAAAAAACTTTCAAAAGTTAACAATAACTTGAAGGCCCGCCTGCAGTAACTCTGAGGACCCCCTAGGGGTCCCGGACCCCCCTGTTAAAGATCCATCCATCCATCTTTGTCCGCTTATCTGGGGTCAGGTCGCGGGGGCAGCAGCTCCAGCAGGGGACCCCAAACTTCCCATTCCCGAGCCACATTAACCAGCTCCGACTGTGGGATCCTGAGGCGTTCCCAGGCCAGGTTGGAGATATAATCCCTCCACCTAGTCCTGGGTCTTCCCCGAGGCCACCTCCCAGCTGGACATGCCTGGAACATCTCCCTAGGGAGGCGCCCACGGGGCATCCTTACTAGATGCCCAAACCACCTCAACTGGCTGCTTTCGATGCAAAGGAGCCTGTTAAAGATCTCCGCTCTATATCTCTGCTCAAGGAAAATGAAAGCGTGAGTATTAATTCAAATCATCAAAAATATCAAAGGGGTGTAATCTATCCCAGAGAGATGTCCGACGCAAAACAGCCATCAAAACGACAACTGCTATTTTACTGCAGACTACACCTACTATGGGCTAGGTGTAGTATTTAAGTTATAGCGTATGCCTTCATTCGAACTATTTCCGCTGTTGAACCTCCACACAGCTGGAGCAACCCAGTGCTGGTGGCCTAGTTATTACCATACAACTGCAAAGTCAGTATGATTCCAGCTAGACACCACTGGATGTCGACACCCCCCCCCCCGTCTGTATCTACACTGTCACTATCTAATCAAGGCAAAACAAATAAATCTTAAAAGGTTTTAGCTTTTGCAATGAGTCATCACAAAAATGATTAGTACTTCCAAAGGCCAATGTAATGTCTTAATCACCACTAGAAACAGTCATGATGATATACTGTAGTTTGGGGGTTTTATTTAATGATTAATGGAACCAGATGTACAAAGCTATTTTTTAATATCCAAATTCATTACTTTTAAAAGATCTAGCCTGTAATTCCTTCAGAAGGTTATACCTCATCCCCATGCTATACTGTAACCTTCAGCCTTACAAGTCATGCTCGCCACTGAAATCCCTAATGCCTTGTCCCTAAACACAAAGGCTGTGCTACAGTGTGTCACATTAATACATTTTGATGACTACAGAAGTTTTATCAGTTCAAGTTTACCCAAAAAGCACTTTCTTTGCTTACTCAACAACCAGTGTTTGTGTGCGAAACCACTGAAATATAATTCCAGCACTTTTCCATTTCCCGGGAGTCTGATGTGTTAGCCTTGTGTTGCTTCTCTTGTGGTTGATATACACTATAATAGAGTTTATTATCAAATCCACTACACTGGGGATAACATCACTTGAAGCTCAGTAAAAAATTGAATATGTCCTTAATGCAAAAGTCACAGAAAGTTACCTGACGAAAGAATGTGCTACACAAATGCAGCTGCAAGGTCCACACTAACACACACATGGAACTACAATGAACTGCCGGCATCCCCTCCGAGAAAAAGCCCATCACAATGATATGAGTGTCAACCCCTGATAAGCCCCTTAACCAACCACTACACACACACACAACACTCACACACACACACACACACACACACACACACACACACACACACACACACACACACACACACACACACAGGCAGTATCAGTCACACACACAGGCAGTATCAGTCACACAACCCTTGCTTCAACTCACCCATGGCAAAGAATGGGATCCCCAGCAGTGTAGAGTTGAACTTCCCGTCGGATATAAAGAAGATCCCTGCAGCTGTCACGTTGGCAATGCAGATGGTGAGCACGCCCAGCAGGCCCAGGAACGGCTTCCCCCTCAGGCAGTCCCGCATGGAGCTGGAGATGGTGGCGGCCAGGAGCACCAGCACCAGGCTGACCAGCACCTCGCCCTTGGCCAGCACTCCCGTCTGGTGGAAGTCACGCCACAGACTGAAGGACGTGAGCGACTGGATGTGGAGCTGGTCCGGCGCATGGGGCGCCTCGGCCATGGACAGCCGGCTGACCAGGGTGCAGAATTCGTTCTCCCAGCGTTCGGCGATGGCATCTTGCACCACCGGTCCGTGGTTGCGGAGGTAGTAGGTGATCTGGACAGCGCGGGCAAACTTAACCTGCTGGTCGCGGCTGTTGGCCGAGAAGGACACACCGCCCAGCTGGTGGCCTATGAAGGACACACGGCCATCCTGTTGGGGATTTACAAATATCTGACATTAGCTCTAATAAGAGTTTTCACAAAAATACATCATTCGACCTGTTTAAAATGCTCTACCCAATCTGACTTGAAACCAGTTATCTTGGCCTTGACAGCAGACCAGGGACATGCACAGACATTTTGGGCGGCAGGGGCTCAAGAAAAAAAAAAGGCCTAATAGTTAATGAATAATTATTTATTTGAAATTTAAACAAAACATTAAATATATTAACACAACTCTGACTACCATATCAATTTATCTTATTCCCCTTACGCAATTGTTTAATAGATTTAATAAATACTTAACAAAATAATCAGTTCCCATGGAGACATTTTTTAATATTCACCAGGTTAATCACAAACAGCAAAGGAAACTCTGCCACAATGTGCATATTTACTATGCTACTAGTTTCAAGTATATATTTAGAATAAGTGACTGCACCAAGGAGAGGGAAATAGTTTTGTTTATTTTGCAAATGGCAATAAATCAATTAAAGTCAATTTAATGTTATTGGAATAAATAAAACTTAAAAATATCTTTTTTTTTTCAGGAAATAACGCTACACCAATAATGAAAAATTTACTGTTTAATGTAGGACACTTTTTCATGTCAATTTAGAGATTTTGGTCTATGTTGCTTCCATGTCTTCTTTTACTCTAATGAAAGTAAAACTTCCAAAATACACATTTAGATGGTATTTATTTTAGGCTACATCTGTAGATTTCTACTTAAATTAATCTACATATTTTAACCTAACATTTAAGGAGACTCTTAACTCATTAACTTGGAAAGTTCTGTGCTGATATGTTTAGTTATTATTTATTATTAGTGATAATGTTATTAGACACAGATTTTACTGTAGCTGTTCACCTGGAGTGTCTCCATTAAGTATAGTACATTAGCCTGTAGGACCATGATGCCCCTGTTAAACCTTAGCTAACTTATTACATAAGCTCGTAGCTCATGCAAGTTAGCAAGGCAGAAGTTAAAGTGCTCATATTATGCTCATTTTCAGGTTCATAACTGTATTTAGAGGTTATATCAGAATAGCTTTACATTGGTTTAATTTTCAAAAAACACCATATTTTTCCACCTAGAGCACTTTATCGAGAAGCTACTCCACCCCGACCAATCAAGTTTTATACCAAAACGTCATGCTGCAGACAAAGTACACAGACTATTTCATGTAATAGAAGAAGCCAAAAACTGGCAGCAGTTTTATCAGTGGCTTTTTCTATCAAAGGCTTTCGACCGCCTATAGTGGAACTACTTGTGGCAAGTAATGGAGAGGCTTGGTTTGGGGGCCAAATTCATTGACATGGTGCATACATTATATGCAAATCCCATGGCCATAGTCTCAACCAATGGCTTGCGTTCTCAGCCGTTTCCCATTAAGCGGGGCTCGCGACAGGGATGCCCGCTTTCACCCATACTGTTTGCAATCTCTCTTGAACCGTTAGCCCAAGTAAAATAAAATCTGTAATGTCCAGATTAAATCCAATTGCAGCTCAATATCGTTATTTGCAGATGATATTTTGTTGTACATCTCTGATCTTGAGGACTCTATTCCAAAACTTCTTAAGATCTTCAACGAATTTGGCTCAATCTCCGGCTATAAAATTAACTGGAATAAATCTAATCTTCTTTTATTGAACAACAGGCATGTGATATCAGCCATTAGTGTTACAATACTAACCCAAACCAAAATTACATATTTGGGCATTACTATACACGCATCGCTACAGCGAGTTGTCCAGGACAACTATGAAACTATATTAAGTAGTGTTCAAAGGGATCTGGCCAATTGGTCAGTGTGGCCGGCATCACTGCGGTCCAGGATTGCTGTTGTTAAAATGAACATAGTTCCTCGTGTGAATTTCTTAAGTACAATGATCCCCTTAGCCCCACCAATACATTTCTAGAAGAAACTTGATACCTTAATTCGGCATTATATTTGGAATAATAAACAACCTATGCTAAAATACTCTACCCTGCAACGTACCACAAACACGGGAGGCTTGGCCCTCTCCAACCTTAAAGTGTACCACAGAGCCTTTCAGCTACGGGCCCTCAGAGTGTTGGACCCCTCATCTACAGTTCCATGGAGAGAAATAGAGCAAAACCTCACTGGAAGTCTAACCGGGGATTTACACCAGATGCGTAACGGCTGCGGACCGGCTCCGCTGCGTGTCTGCTGCGTGCTCCGCCGTCCGTCAATACCTACCAGATCCGGATTTGTTGTGGAATGGCTGCGGCCATGACCGACAGCTGTAGTCACGAGGACCCACAAGTTCAAGGAGTAGAGGGGAAACAACTCTGTGCTGTGTTTTCAAGGTGTAGTGCAGGGAAAGCACGGTGTATTTTATTTTGAAAATTAAATGGATATTTATTTTGTTTCTGTGCTCGACTTCCTGTCCCGCACTATCTGCCGTGTGCTGAATTGCTGCGGAGCTCTCTGGCGTCCGGCAAAAACAGAAGCTCTGCGTATCTGCTGCGGAGGGCTATGGACAGCCAGAGCTGGGACGCAGTCGGAACGCAGCCGTTATGCAGCCAGTGGAAATACACACATTGACTTTAATGGAAACCTAATGACTCCACCGCCGTTTCGGAGCCATTACGCATCTGGTGGAGATCCACGGTAAGACTGCAAGACCTTGCCTTTGCAGGTGTGTGTCCAAAAAAGTGTATGCTAGCCTATGGCCCTATTATCACCAACACATTGACCAACTTTAAATAGGTGGAGGAGCAACTATGTACACCAATAAGTGGCATTTGAACACCCCAATATGGTTCAATACACATTTAATGTCAGGTAACAAACCCTTTGCTTGTAAGCAGTGGAGTGACAGAGGTATTTATACTTTAGACCAGCTATTCAATAAGAAAGGTATGGTAAAAGGTATTTTGAAGACCTGTGAGCTAGTTTTGAGGTCCCCAGGACATCCTTTTACTTTTATCTGCGCTTAAGATCTGCCCTAAAATGTTATGGAGTACCATGGGAGAACAGTCTTGACGCGCATGCGTCATTAAATGGTTTGCTGATTTTCCTGTGAGAGGATTAGTGCCCAGGATGTATGCTAATCTGATGGAAGTATCCATAGGAGAACTCCCAATAGTAAAGAAATGGGAGCGAGAGCTGAGCCCGGAGGGGAACGCAATTAATTGGGAGACAGTTTGGGACAACATTTTCCACTGTTCCAAAAACCCAAATAACCAGTACATCCACTTCAACATATGTCATAGGACATATTGGACTCCTCAGAAGAGATACGTCTCTAAAGTCATTCCCACTCCCTATTGCACGTTCTGTCAACCTGAACAAACTGGAACTTTCCTGCATATGGTCTGGGAGTGTGAACAGGTGCATGAGTTTTGGAATAAAACATCATCAATAATATCTGATGTGTCTCTTCCGGTTGGGTGAACATGTAAACGGCAGGGTGGTCTCGAGTTCCCACAACTTCATTTCGAAAACTTACTTTTTCATTAACCCCAACAGTCTGAAACAACATAGTGTACTTCATTAACTTAATATAAGCCGGCACGATGTCAAAATCCGGGAAAAACGTCAAAAAAGGCACCGAAGGAGAAGCCTCAGCCGCATGCAACAACACCTGTGCAGCTAGCATTGCTAGCTTACTTGAAGACCATAGAGCTAGCATCTCTGCCGATTTCAAAACCACTTTTGCGGCTCTTGAGGCGAAATTGGACCACACACAGGCTGCGGTGACGGAGCACAGTCAACGGATTGACTCTTTGGAATCCGGAGCAGAACTGCAGCATCAGCGGATTCAGGCTCTGGAGGACAGGTGTGCGGCTTTAGCCGAGAGCAACGCTAGGCTAAGGGTGAAGACATTAGACCTTGAAAGCCGCAGCCGTAGAAACAACATCAGAATAATCGGACTCCCTGAATCTATTGAAGGCCCGCGGCCTACAACCTTCTTTTCAGACCTCCTCGTCGAATTGCTCGGCCAACAGACCCTCTCTTCACCGCCGCACTGAAATCGTAGCGCGCATCGCGCTTACCGCTAAGCCACAACCGGGGTCTCGGCCGCGGCCGGTAATTATTCGTCTCCATCGGTTCAAGATAAAGGAGATGATTGTACGGGAGGCCCGCAAAAGACGAGGCGATCTTCAATACCGAGGGTCGCCGGTACACATTTACGAAGACTACACACCGGAGGTCCTTGAGCAACGAGCTAAGTACCGTGACGCCATGTCAACGCTATACAACCTAGGCCTCAAACTGTCTCTTCTGTTCCCGGCCCGCCTACAGATTACGCTGCCAAACGGAGCTAAGCAGAAACTAGCCTCGCCCGAGGAGGCCGCCACCTTTACAGCTAACTACCAGCAGAGTCCAAACATGGAGGCTGACTAACGGGCTTCACCTCGGCTGACGGCTGATTGCACTAGCTGTGTTGAGTAGCTTTTTCCCGGGGCAGGTCTACTCCGCCTTTCTGCGGGCTATGGACCCTGAGCCGGGACTGAATTGAGACAATACATAACAGGTGAGCCCCCGGCTATTTCTTGGGCTAAATAGCAGCTAACTAGCAGGCTAAAGGTCTGGGGCCCAGGGGATAACATCCCATAACTCTTAGGGGGCGAAACCCTGAAGATGCTGGGCCGGAGACACAGTAAACTGAGTCCGTAATGCACTCGGACACTCTATGTTGTTAGACCTGCCTTTTTTTATTTTATTTTTTCCTTTATTTATTGATGATGATGGGTCAATGTTCTTGTTCTGTTGCTGTTGCTTCCCCCAGCTACGGGCTGACGTTTAAAATCTCGGAGATGGTGATTGTCATATCACATTAAAGGTACTGTAGTTCAGCTTTATGCAGCATACTCTGAAGAATCATTTTAATTAGCCTTTTGTATACTTTCTTGGAGGGCTTCATAAGTTTATTTTTGGATCCTCTACTGCGTAACAGGTTACCAGTTAACTTTAGTTGGAGTTTTCCTCTAAATCCTTCTGAGTTTTTAGTCCTATAATTGTATTTGATATATTCAGCCACTTGGCTATGGGATATCCCTGGAGCGTACTATATCAGTGGCTATTATAGCACTGGGTACACAATGGTTGGTACATTATTTTTGTCTGTTATTGGGGTTACTAGGGTTTTAGACAAACGTGGGTATTGAGATGAAGAAAAGGAGACGATATGGAAAGGGAAGTGTGGACGAGTATGGAAGGGATGATCTGGACGGGAGAAGGGTTTGGGTGGGGCAATGGGGGGGACCTAGATTCTTGCTGGTCATTGATCTGGGTGGGAGGTATGAAGCACGGTGGGAGAGTCAGTGTTCGGTATGTTGGGAAATCCTTTTATTTTTATTTTTTTATCTTTTTTTTTTTTTCTTTCATGTTTATTATTCTTGAGGACTGTTTCAACTATTTTTTTCACAGTAAAGTATGTTGTTCTTGCGCAGCAGATTTTTTCTTTTTCCTCTATTGGTTGCTCACATTCTGGGATGTCTCTGATACATTGCAATTGTTTCCGGTGCCATGGTTGGAGGGACTAAAAACGGGGCAAATGGTGGGCAGGCAGTGAGGATCATTTCACTAAACACTGGTGGGTTGAACGCTTCGGTGAAACGTACTAAGATTATGACGCATATTAAAAACTTGAACACAGACATAATACTTTTGCAGGAGACACACTTGCGTGACTCTGACCACCGGAAATTGAACAGGCCCTGGATCGGACAGCTCTTCCACTCCAAATTCAATTTGAAAACGAGGGGTACAGCAATACTGTTAAGATCTAGGATTGACTTTTATACCTAATATCTAATCGAGATCAAGCTCTAATCGAAAATGGCAGCAACTCTCTCTGCCTTCATGGACCGGTATGGCTATGTTGACCCCTGGGCGGCTCTCATACCCCTCTACTAGACAATACTCTTTCTTCTCCCATGTGCACCGTACTTACTCGCGTATAGATTACCTTATAATAGACAGGGCATTTATCCCATCAGTTTCCTCCACCCAGTACTCACCGATAACAGTATCGGACCATTCAACTGTTATTCTGGACCTCCAATTTGACCATAAGCCAAAGGGATACAAATTTTGGCGCCTGGATCCTCTTTTGCTAGCTGAGGTGGACTTTTGCAAATACTTATCAGTGACTATTAAACTCTTCCTAGACACCAATCAGAACGATGAGACCTCACCTTCCCTCCTCTGGGAAACCCTTAAGGCTTTTGTTAGAGGCAAGATTATATCGTTCACAGCTTATGCAGATAGAGCCCGTAAAACCCAAAGAGTAGAACTGGAAAGAGCTATAGAGGACCTGGATGTCTCACTCTCAACCAATCAATCACCTGACTTGCATAAGGAGAGGATGGTGCTTCATACTGAGCTCGACCTCCTCTTGACGAGGGAAGCTGAACGCAATCTCCTTCGTGCGCGGGGATATATGTATGAGCCCGGGGATAAAGCCAGTCGCCTCCTGGCCCACCAATTGAGGGCCAAGATGGCCTCAAACCAAATTACACAGATAAGAGACGATTCGGGTTCCCTCACATCTGACCCAGAAACGATTAATGATACTTTCAGGAAGTTCTACTCCCAGTTATATAAATCGGAATGTTCTTATGACGAAGCTCAGTTATCTCAGTTTTTTGAAAGACTGGCCATGCCCAAAATACCTGATAGCGACCGTGAGATGTTAAACGCTTTCAGAAATTAAGGAGGCAATACAGTTGATGAACAACGGTAAATCCCCGGGACCCGATGGGTACCTGGTTGAATTTTATAAGAAATTTTCAGACCAACTGGCCCCATTATTGTTAGAAATCACTCATACCGCCTGGGCTCTCTGCCGCCCACCCTCACACAGGCTTCTATTTCTTTGATTTATAAAGCAGGCAAAGACCCCCTGAATTGCACATCGTACCGCCCAATCTCACTCTTATCCGTAGACGTTAAAATACTCGCTAAAGTTCTTGCCCGCAGAATGGAGTCGGTCATGCCCTCAGTTGTATCGGAAGACCAGACAGGATTTATAAAGGGGAGGCACTCGTTCGCTAATGTTAGAAGACTTCTCAGCATCATTCACACCCCGCATTCGCCTTCGGAACCGGAGGTTGTTATATCTCTCGACGCGGAGAAGGCTTTTGATAGGGTGGAGTGGGCCTATCTGTTCTCCTCCCTCCAACAATTTGGTTTTGGGGCAGATTTTATCTCTTGGATTCGGTTACTCTACTCCTCCCTCTGCGCATCAGTTTGTACCAACACCCAGCGCTCTGGGTCCTTTCCTCTCTTCCGCAGGACTCGACAGGGATGCCCGCTTTCCCCACTCTTGTTTGCGGCCGCTATCGAGCCACTTTCGATTGCACTGAAGGCAGAGGAGGGAATTCAGGGGATTCGGAGATGGGGCACAGACCACAAGGTCTCGCTATATGCCGACGATCTCCTTTTGTACATCCGTGACCCTCGGTCCAGTATCCCACATGCTCTCTCGGTCCTGAAGTCCTTTAGTGAGCTCTCGGGTTATAAATTGAACATCTCAAAAAGCGAGTGCTATGCTATCAACCAATTAGCTGTAGAGCTACCCCCGTCTTCGGTCCCCTTTAGATTGTCTAATTCAGGATTCAAATATTTAGGCATTGCAATCACAAGATCTGTCCGCGCATTACGGGAGCAAAACTTTACTGTCTTAACGACAACAGTCAAGTCCGATTTGCAGAGGTGGAGCCGCCTACCGCTATCCTTGGCCGGAAGAGTACAGACCGTTAAGATGAATATACTTCCTAGATACTTATACATTTTCCAGTGTCTGCCTATTTACTTACCCAGGTCATTTTTCACTGCCATTGAAAGTATTATCTCTTCATTTATTTGGGCTGGAAATCACGCCCGAGCTGGTAGACCGCTGTTGCAGAGAAGCAAATCCCTTGGGGGTCTTGGCCTGCCTAGCCTTATTGGTTATTACTGGGCAGCAAATGCTCATAAGATTATGCTTTGGTTTACCTCAGCTCAGAGCGACTAGTGCCAGATCGAGGCCAAGTCATGCTCCTCTTCTTCACTCCAGGCCCTGGTTTGCAGTAGTCTTCCTTTTTCTCCGGCGCTTTATACATCTAATCCTATAGTAATTGGCACTCTGAAAATCTGGGCACAAATTAGGCGCAACTCTGGCTGGCTCACTCTTCCCCAGACAACTCCTATTTGCGATAATCATTTATTCCTCCCTGCTACAATTGATCCTAGATTCACGTTTTTTGCTAGGAGTGGTCTCAGATATTTCAGAGATATGTATGTTAACGGCTGCTTTGTCAACTTTGAGCAATTGCGCACGACTTTCAACTTCAGTAGCTCTGACTTTTTAAGATACTTCCAGTTACGGGATTTTGCTAGGACCCATTCCCCTAAATTCCCTCAAATCCCACCCCCGAGTGGCATAGATCTAATTATTAAGGCTGAGACTCTACCCAAGGGCCATATATCATACTTCTATAACCTACTCTCTCCATCTTTTGACCCTGTTGTTAACAAAATTAGGACCAACTGGGAGAACGAACTGCAAATTTCCCTGTCTGATGACTTTTGGGAAAAAGCCCTGCGAGCAGTCAACTCTTCCTCCAGCTGTGCTAAGCTTAGTCTTATTCAATTTAAAGTTGTACATAGGATTCACTTTAGCGAGGCCAGGCTTGCCAAGATTTATCCAGGGGGCCCGGACGAGGGATGCAATAGATGCTCTCAGACCCCTTGTGATTTGACCCATATGTTCTGGTCGTGCCCCAAACTGTTAAACTTTTGGCAGCTATATTTTGACGCGATCTCAAGGGTTTTGGCGTTGAAGATCTGTCCCTCCCCCCATATAGCGATCTTCGGTAGACCTCCGGATGGTCTCAGATTGACAACAATTCAAGTCAATGTTATTGCTTTTACCTCCCTAATTGCTCGTCGGAGAATTCTGACTCTGTGGAAGTCACCCCTACCACCGTCGTTTAAAGCCCCGGCTATGTGACACAAATTTTCTTTTTAAAACTTGAGAAGATAAGGTTTACTCTCAGAGGTTCTACTGACAAATTTTATTCTCATTGGAAACCACTGATTAAGTATGTGAACCAGCTTTCTGTTAAGGTAATGTCACTGTAGTGGCATAGTTAGTATTTGTCTGCATAGGTTCCCACTTCGCTATACCTCACTGGCTGCCCACCACACATCCCGCTGCGTTATGGGTGTAATTGAACCATGGCCCTCACGATCCCTGTTGGTCCATGAATCCTAGTAACCTGGCGCGGTGCCCTAGGTGTCAGCAACTACTAACCTCTTTCTACATGTCATTGTCCTCCTAACTTATTCGTTTATTTTCTTTACTTGCTGATTTGTTTTCTGACCTCGCTCTCTAAGAGCTATATATATGTATGTATGCATGTGCGTGTGTATACTTGCATGTGTGTGTGTATGCATATATGTCTAGCAATTGACTCATTCATTTACTTAGATTTATTTCTTACTATTTACCCTTTTTGTTTGTTCTCAGTATTTTATTTTATCTTTATTTTATATTTTATTTTTTTATATTTCTGTGTCTAACTGGCCATGGGGGGGGGGGTTGGTGGGAGGGACATTGGATAAAACCATGAAAGGACATCTGTTTTGAGGAGCTGTTCATTCTGAAAAAAGAAATGAAGACTTGTGTTGTACTATGTTGTACTGTTTGTACGCTGTATCCAATAAAATATATGGGAAAAAAAATATATATATCTGATGTGATAGGATGTCGAATTCCTACTGACCCGATTGTTTTGTTACTTAATGACGACTGTAAATTATACCTGCTTGGGAGACAGAGGAAAATTTGGCTAGCCGGATCAACTGCAACCAAGAAAATTATAGCTCAGCGCTGGCTCCCCCCTCACTCGCTTTGTATAAAACAGTGGTTGGCATATTTTCTGGACATAGTTATGCCTGAGCTCTCTACAGCAAGGATTAACAAAGCCAGATCATCAACTGTCAGCCTATGGGAAAAGCGCAGCAGCACAAATATCAGACTTAATGACCTCAGCCCCACAAGAACTAGAGGAGAGTGATTAGGAAAGGTGTGGTTTCTGTTTGTTTGTTTTGTTTTCCTTGAGACTGCAGAGGGTGGGGGGTGAGTGAGGGTCTTTGTTCTTGTTCAATTTATTTATTCTTTTTCTTCTTCTGTGCGCCATCTGACGTTATCTGTCACATTGTGGAGATGATTTTGTATGTCTGAAGGTGCTAATAAAAAAAAAAAAAAATGTATCACAAAAAATATATATATATATTTGTGTGTACTGCACATTGCTGAAGCTTCTCTTTTCACCCTGTATGTTGAACTCTCTGTTTTAGCTACAGAGTGAGGCATCTCACTTCCATTCCATCTTTGTTGGGAGTCGCACATGCTCAGTAGCTAGGTAAGGACTACTACCCTAATCAGAAGCAGAGTATGAGGGCATGCCACGCTAGCAGCTAGGTGAGCATTATAACGTGTGTTACAAAGTGACGCACGTTCGTCTACTGCTGGACTACAATAGAGCTGTTTGGAGCAGTTTGTGAACAGTGTTTTCTGTTGGAGATGGTAAGTCCCTTTAGGTGGGACTTTGGGCTTTTTCACTTTGTAAACCTATAATATGCACATAAAAGATATATAACACAATAAAGTTAAGGGAAAAAGCCAAAAAGCATAATATGAGCACTTTAACTATTTGTTTTATCTTTTGGCTAATTAGCTGTAAACATGAGGCACTGGCTGCTTAGTATTTTGTTCATTACCACTCATCTCTACACAAGCCAAAAAGAACTTTCTGAGGTAGGAGCTGAAAAGGACTGCTGTCTGTCTGTCTGTCTGCCTGCCTCTGTGTGTGTGTGTGTGTGTGTGTGTGTGTGTGTGTGTGTGTGTGTGTGTGTGTGTGTGTGTGTGTGTGTGTGTGTGTGTGTGTGTGTGTGTGCGCCAGGTGAAGCATTGAGGAGGGAGAGAGAGAGAGGGATCGACAAAGTCTTATCTTGCAAACTGATATTTCGATTTTTTACTTCAATAAATATATTTGTTTGACAGGGAAGCTGTGTGCAAACCGGAATATAGTATATATAGGGTATTTTTATGAATAATTCTTTTTTTTTAAAACATGCATCCAGAAAACATTGCACTTTCTCTCAAGGCAGAAAAAGGGCAGGTGCTCAATCCCCTTTTGATGTCTGTGTGCACGTGCCTGCAGCAGACAGCAAACACCAGTGATTGGGGAGCAGCCAGCTGTATAATATACTGTAAAGTTCCAGCCCACACAGAGCAGTGCAACACAAATTCTCTGCCCTATTTGCTTCAGCGTTGATTTACCGTTTAACTTGAACTCACCATACAGCTGTGGACAGAACTGCTTATGAAGGTTGATGTGCTGCTCCATTGTAATGACTCATAGCGCATTCAAGACATCACAGTGACAAGAGTTTGGAAATAATGTGCAATAGGAGTTGTGAAGAGCTCAGTGAGGCAATAACAGTGGGTCTGTCAGGAATAAAGACAGAACTGTATTGCTGGCACAACCTTCTTATATTTAAACTGAAAATGTTGCCAATGTAGCTCTGAATATGTGCACTATGCCACAAGTTACAATATTTCATTTTTTGAAGTAGCCTGTTAGCAGCAGTAAAAAAAAAAAAAGAGTACAGCTGAGGAAGACAGTGACCAAAGGATGTCTTAGTAAAGTCCAGAGGAAATTAAAAATGCATTTCTAACCATTATAAATCACATCCCCAGTCATATTGTTCACCTACTTTAAAATATATGCCAAAAAATACAACAAATCCATGTCTTTGTATTCTTAAATTAAAGTCCACCTCAAACCTTGTTCCATTTCCCTAAAATCAGTGTCCAAGTTAAAAAAAAATTCTAATAGATCCAAGTTTTACTCGCCCCAATTGGCAACATATACATTGTAATGATTCATCCAAACAACTAAGAACTGACTGATGGGCGCCAGGATACCTCACTTGGTAGAGCGGGCGCCCATCTATAGAGGTCCTTGCTGCATGTCATCCCCCCCTCTCTCCCCTTTCATTTCTTCAGCTGTCCTGTCAATGAAGGCCTAAAAATGGCATCATGACAGTGTCATGTCACTCTTATGTAGATACCTTCAAGTAAAGTGTTACCAAACATTTTAAAGATTTTAATATTAAAATCGGGTGTTCCTAGCGTCATGGAAAACACAGTACCCCTGGGTGGAGGAAGACGAGGATTTGTGGTATGTATTGCTCAGTTTGCACTCAAACAACCTTTGAAAGTACACGTTCCACCAAAACAAGTTCCTTCCCGACGCTATTTTGCAGTGGCACCGTGGCTCCACTCGGCACTTAGCGCTGCCCAAGACGATGTGATTGTTTTAAATAAATGCCAATAAACCAGAGCATGTTGTTCTTCCATCTCGGATTGCTGTGTGGACTAGCCAGACCCTCCGCCGCAGCGCTGTGGAGGAAGGTCTGGCAATGCAAGACTAGGGGCCCGCTGGCTAGAATTTGTTCACTATGAGGAAAGCAGTATCTGTAACAGCTCCAAACTATACACATGGCATTTTACAGTGGACTGCTTCAGCAACTACATGGAGCATATGATGGGCTTTGTCTCTCTCTCTCTCTCTCCCTGATGAACACATCCTTCCGGCGTACACCATCGGGGCCTCAATTTTGACAGCCCTATCGTGTATTGGATTAATCCGATGAGATGAGATGCCCTCTAGACTTTCGTCATTTGCTATCTTTCCTCACTTCCGTTTTTCTTGTTGTGCATTGATTCAATAAGCTGACCGACCTGGTGTGTCAGGGCTACCTTTGTGCCTGATCTGACACAAGAGGACCATGAAAGGTAGGCTTCAGTACTGTGTGCGGGGTGTGTGTGGGTGGGTGCAGGGATGATAAACCAAATGTAGGCACTGTCTACACAATATAATCATAGCCATGCAGTAGTAGCACTACAACTACCAGAAATAGCACTACAACACTGTGTGTAGTTCTGGGGCGCCTATCTTGCTACAAAACTGGATAATGTAGTGCTGTTATAGAAGTTAACACTGGTCATTTTTCTAACAATGTGTTCAACCTAGAAGGAGTCAAAATGTATGCTGAATTTTCTATTTTAGAAATTTTAGTTTTGCTTTATGTGGATGGCGTTGGACAGTTATGACGTGGCTATGAGACGCTAGAGTAAACACAGAGTAAAAGGTGAAGATGGCTATCAACCAGACCTATGGCTACAATCCCTATGTGGACAAGCAGGACCCAGCAGTGCTTATCTACCGCTGTACAACACAAGAAAGTATGGTGTATGAGAAATATGTAATACAGCTCTTAAGGACGCGCCCAACCTGCACCTCCACGTGCCAAACTGAAACATTTGTTTTTGTGACCCTTGTATCCTCCATATAGATAATCACAATCTTACTACAGACAAAATAGTATTACAGTTTTTCTTGATTGCTTTGATGCAGCAGTCAACTCAAACTCCACATTTTCAAAACAGTTAACACACAGGCCGAAACAGTGGCACTCATGGTAAAAGTGACAAATTTTGTTTGCAAAAGGCTTTAACCGTGCCAAAACATTTAGAATATGCAAAAGCTAATTTTGCCTTCAAACAACACAACTTGCGTGTAGTGTATGAGCTCTTCCAATCAACCATTAAACAGTGGACAACAAAATACAAAATACAGCACTCAGTGCGAATCAGTGCACCATTGCTTGTCATTGTAACCTATTACTGTACGTAGCTTTCATGCCAGTGCCATTTGTTGTCAAATTTGCCTTCTTGCAAAGAATTAGATCCAGAATCAGAAATGCTTTGATGCAAATTTTATTGATTCCATTGATTCATATTTTCAAATTGTGGCTGAAAACTGAAATACTGTAAATATTACACATAATACATGTAAACCAAAATAAAATCTATTAAGAGTATAAGAAATTAAGAAAATAAAAATAATATCTATTAAGAGTATAAGAAATTAAGAAAATAAAAATAAAATCTATTACAGTAAAGTATAAACATATATTACTCTAGAGTATAAGAAATAGCCACTATTGACACTACTGATTGAGTCTCTTCGGTCTTGACGATGGGGCCACATGGCCTAACCTGCAAACTGATTGCTAATTGAAGATTTTTGGGAAGGAGTGTCAAACAGGTGCTTGAGTGATTTCATACTGATGTAGGTAGTTTCTAATAGTTAGGAACAGATGTTTTCTGTTTGGTTACCATACCTAAAACAATGGAGTTTGGACTGCTTGAATGACATCCATGTTAACTGTTCTGCAAAAGGGTGGGGGAAATGTGTCAATCCAATGAGAAAGGGTTAACACATTTGCAAGAGGTGTCTTCTGCTCTGCTGAGACAGTGATGATGAAAACCAAGTGGATCCCAGTTTCTTTAAGCAGTTCAAAGCAATCAAGAAAAACTGTAACACACAGTATTAGCATACATATTATTTTACCTGGAAACCGGCTGTTGTTTACATACATCATATTGCTGAATCATGACACACAGGTAGGCCTACAGTAGGTTTTCACTGCCACCACAAAAAAACTGTGGAAAAGCCAGCTTTACATCAGGAACATTACAGCGGGCAATCTTCAGCGGTCAGTTGCAGCGGTGCTTCTTGCATTCAGACTCACAATGTAAAAACAAATAAAAGAATTTGTAATTTTTTTTAATTTACATTTGGTAAACTCTGAATGGATTATGGTTAGGTAAGATGCGATATGTTTTGATGGTGTGGCTAAGTGTGGTATGTGTTGTGTTGGTTTTAAGGTACTGCCATCGCTGCGTATAGAGTGCATGTGTTCCTGGAACTACTTCAATCACCAGAGAGCTTTCTTCCAGCCAGCCATCCTCTGGCAGCGGAGGGCTGAGTAGCAGCAGGTCATTGAGAGGGCAAAGCAGCCGGGAAAGCCCATCACCTTGGGTAGTGACATGAGAGCTGATTCGCCAGGTTCGTACTTGTTATTTCTGAGTCAATTAACAATTGAAAAAGATCTAGGCAAAATAGTAGTGTAAACCTCGGGCAACGTTACTGTGCGACATTCATTCTTAAAGGGTAACTTCATTTTTTTTTTTAAACTGGACCCTATTCATCTATGCTTTTCTGTGTTAAGTGACTGATGGGAACAGCAATCTTTGAAATTAGTCCAGTATTAGGCAGGACGCAACAGAAGCTACAATGTAAGTTGTTGGGCAATTGCGCAACTTCAATTTACGTCCACAAAAAGTGTGGTTTTTTATCATTGACGTGCTCAGATTATTGTTCCAAGTCTAACAACATTATGGAAAGGATCCCTACAGAGGTCAACCTTTTTGTTAAAGGGTAAGATTTTTTTTTTTTTAAAATGAAATAGCCCCAAAATCGCTATCCCCACCAGACTCCATTTAAATAAACAGTATTGTTATCATTGTAAAATACACTTCATTCAAATTTGCCAGAAACAAGATGAAACTATCAAAAGCCATCTTGGTTAGTCTTTCCAATGTTGTTAGGTTAAAATAAAACCTTATTTCACCCATTTACATATGAAAATATGCTGGCTCTATACACAATAAAATAATTCTTATTTACGGTAAATGGAGTCTGGTGGGTTTGGCGATAGTGATTTTGGAGCTGTTTTTGGTTAAACAAAAAGAATCTTACTCTTTAACAAAAAGGTCTTTACCTGTAGGGGTTCTTTTTCATAATGTTGTTGTAATGTAATAACAATCTGCTGCATAATGATGATGCACATTTGCCCTGTAAGTGTACATAGGCTCACAGCTACCCATTACAGCATTCTCACTCAATACTGGACCAATTTCAAAGATTTTCATTCACATTTGTCACGTAGACACTAATGCATTGGAAATAGGGTCCAGGTTGAAAAAAAACTAAATTACTCTTTAAAGTAAAGATTTGGTAGTTGGCGATATCACAAATTTTGCTATGATGCAAATCAATTCTGTAACATACTGTATGAGCAATATCACAAAAACATATATTGTGATTCAACAGACACAATTGTGTTACAACATCTCTGTCAAACCATAAATGCATGCAACTAAAATATGGTCTGCTTTCATTTTTTCTTTGCATCGATTTTGAATTGATATATGTGCCTTTCAGTGACCTGTCTTCATTTTCCCCTAAGGACATGGGTGCAAAGTTTGGATGATAAGCTTGGATAACAACAGGATGCTATCCAGCTTCTCCAGGTAAACTGGAAATGAAAGTGCTTCACACTATATTTTACATGTATGTATAAAAGTGTAATAAAAGCATTGTTTGGAATTTTGCCTATTAAAATTAGGAATAGGATCCCTTTGAAAATGATAATGTCCATATTGTCCCCTCACAATTTTGCTTAACTTTGGAGCAATATTTTGCCCATTTTCGACTGAGATAGCTGTTATTAATGGATCACTTACATTCCCAAGTTTCATATCGTCACTTTCCTAAAATAATCACCTAAGTCATTTTTTCAGGTTTTTCAGAAAACATGTCATGAAAATAGATGACTATTGACATACTAATAACAATGTCAGTCAATTATGCAACATAACAGGAATAAATGACTTAAGCAAATCTTTGAACATGCCTTTGTGACTTTTGTGGCAATTTTAAACCTTCAACTCTGTCAACAATCAGTGTGTCATCACTTACCAATTGGGGACGGACTCTGAATCATGGAAATAACTTCAGTGATAGAGTGGTAGATTAGTGTTCTTGAAGTGGCTGCCATTTTGAAAAGCTTGTAAAATTGCCTAAGTCACATTGTCTTTATTTTTGTCATACCAAATAGTTTATTTTGACAGACCATACATTTTGCCAATGTCTAATATATATAATTGATGCAACTGTATTTTACTTTCATTGACACTTTATTTCCTTAACATCCATGTATGTTGAGAGTAGCAGGGGACATTGAAATTGGTGCATAAACATTCACTCAAAATCTAATGGCAGAGGACCGACAGACCCCCCCATCCTCCCCGCTCAATTTGTGCCCCCTGGGCATGGGGCCTCTGGTAAGATGTCCCTTATTTTTCCACATTGAAGGTAGCAAACCTAGACAGGCCTCACAGCGTCTAGGGTGACACACAAGAAATCTCAGCAACTTCACTTAAACATACAATGTGTAATTTTCTGCTGCTAGGGGTTTCTCAATCAAAACAATGGATGGTAACGGACTTTTGTGGATGTAGTGAAATGTGTGTAGTTTTGATTGTTAAACACTATCTCCAATTTGAATGCATCTGTTCACAGACAAATTTACCCATTCAAGTTTATTCACACTACGTTTATTCATGTCATTCTTATTAAATAGCTGCAGTTTCCCCAACATAATTACGTTTTTCTTGATTTGATTTGTATTGGTAGCTGACCAGTTAGCTAGTGAGCAAGCAAGCTAACATTAGCCAGCAGCTAAAATCACACTATCACAATATATTCCACATGTCAATTTCACCTTTTGGATGTTTTCAACACTGGGGCGAAAGGGGTTTGTTGTAACGTTACTCAACGACACTGAGAGACAGGTGTGGGTGGGGATGGCTGGCGGAATCTCCAAGATGGCGAGGACGTCCGATGGCCAATGTTGTACAGCAGCAGAAGATCTCCCAGCTGCCCGGAATTATCTACCCTTCACTTTGTTGCAATCTTAACTAGTAATTTTAGTAATTACTGATGAACTTATTCATGGGTTAGCACAGTGCTGTTAACCGTGGTCAAAACAATCATACTAAAAATAACTTTATGAGCATGTTGAACGATGTCGTAACCTTATAATGTTACCCACCAAGCATTAGCATTAGCTTCTTGTCAACTAGCACATTGTAGTAGCCTAACATCAAGCTAGATCGATTGATATTGAAATCAATCAATATCAATAAATAAGGTCTCTGCTGTATTACTGTGTTGCAAAGTGGCATGTAATCAATGAAAAAATTATGCCGTGTGGCAGAAAAAAACTGTATTATGGTTACTGAGTATAACTCTTTCTGTGGCATTGTATGATTTACAATTACTCTCGAATGTATCATCAGGCTTCCCGTGTTTTGACGGAAGTTAGAGGAACCAGAGGGGTCAAAGGTTATATGACGCCACTGATAGGCGAAACCTCTGGGTTTGAAAATTGTTGGAAACACACAAAATAAAATATAAAATATAGGTATTGTTGTATATGTTGTATCTTTAAACCAGTGGTTCCCAACCTGAGGTCTGGGCACCCCCAGGGGGGGCGGAAAAGATCACAGGGGGGACGCAAGTCTTTATCTGGTTTGAGGTTGAGGTAAAAAAAAAATATTTGCACATGTTAAACAAATTATGATAATACACTATATAATGTATACGAAAGTCTGTATGAAAGCTATATATTTTGTTGTATCCTCGTTTTTCCTGCCGCCACGGCATCACTATTTTATGGATGAAACATGGCGGAGAAATGTAACAGTGCTGATAACTCCTCTGTATCAAAAAAGAAAGTAAGGCTCTATCTCGAGAGTTACCTCAACTTCGGTTTCGGGGGGGGGGGCTCAGCTTTTCTTAGACATGAGTAGGGGGGGGCGCCAAGGAAAAAAGGTTGGGAACCACTGCTTTAAACAGTCCTTTTTTATTGTTAGCTGAACTAACATATCTGACACTGATAACATTCAGTAACTCTTTGTCTTTCACCCAATAGATTAATCTCAACATTTTCTGTTTACTGAGCCTGAGCTATCAAAAATGGAATATACATTCAAAGCACATTTAACCAGCAATGAAGCTACTGTATATCACAGCTAAGCTGAAACTGTAGCTTTGAAGCAAATTGAACATAGCGGCTAAAGATGGAATTGCCATGTCACGTGATGCCCTCTGGCCCTAAAGGACTTTTCCCATAGACTTAAATGGTGAAAGAGACTTCTGTAAATCAATGGATACATTTTTTTGAGCATCACAACCCCCATGAAATGAGTCATTTCACTATCAGAATTTGATCCATTCGGTCAGATAAAATTTGGAAAGTGTAGAAGAGTTTTTATCATTTAATCATTTAATCTCCATTCAAGTTAGTGGAGCGCTAAACCAGAAGTAGCTGGCTTGGCCCGGCGGAGGTCTCTAGTGTGCCTGCTTTATGGGCCGCACAATGTGGAAGCAAAGCGGAAGATCCGGGTATTTACAGTATAGGCTCCATGAAGGCTTCATGCGCCACTGAAAAACTCTTATAGGAATGAACGGGACTCCGCTTCCAACACTGTATCCAGTTCATACAGTTCAGCTTCCACACTATCTTTTTGGCTTTCAGGGATTATGCTGGCCACCTGGGTGTATGACCCATTTTAAAAAGCAGCATTTCCTTATGTTTAATGCAATTGTGCTGATATATCAAAGCTTTATACTTTATGCTATGTCACTCACCCACACAATATTGTGATGTGAATTTGAACTCCTGCTTTATTGTTGCAACCAGAACAATGTCAACGTTAATTTGCAGCTTATTGTAGATATGATTTATCTTGTTTTGAACACAATAATCCAGCACAATCAAACAGCCGCAGTATGCTGTTTCACAGTGGGGAGCGTGATATAAATCTCACGCTTCGAGATAAATAAATCCCAGTGATTGTTTGCCTCAATTTCTGTAAACAATTTACTGCAGTGAGAAAGAAAACTGATGGAGTTATTATGTGGGCAGCAGGATAAATTAGTGGTGGTGGACGCTGCAACTCAAAGACACATAATTGATAACATTCATAAGTCAATAGCCAGTTTTCCTGTGAGAGCCAAACATTCTATAACTGACTTCTTCTAATACATCAAATTTAACAGGCAAGATCTGCACATTATTTCTGAGCTACATTATTACTCTCAAAACACTCCTACTTAGTCCTTCAAATTTGTCATTTCATGACCGTGTATATTTGTGTAATGTAATCACTCAGCCATCGCTAAGGGAAGTCTGAAAGTTTCAGCTTTAAGTTTACTTGCGTAATTGCACAAAGCTCAAATTTATCCACACTGACTTTCCAACTTCACTAAAGCATTTCAAATGAATATCGGTAGTTACAACACACTTATCTATAAACTTCTGCAGCCAACACTGAGCCAATACATGCTTATACAATGTGCAGTGCTGGAACACATGCAAACTGCAGTTACATAGTGAATAATGAGACGTATTTAGGGCAACACTTTCTATATCTCCTGCAAACTGCCTGTGCGGTTGAGCTTTTCAAAATGCTCAAGCTATGTTTTCTATTCTTGTTTTTGGCACCCTTTGGCAAAGACAAAATATAGTTCTCGCTCTGTGTGTGTGTGTGTGTGTGTGTGTGTGTGTGTGTGTGTGTGTGTGTGTGTGTGTGTGTGTGTGTGTGTGTGTGTGTGTGTGTGTGTGTGTGCGTGTGTGTGTGAGACAACAAAATGAGAGTAGGTGGGGAATGGGGCACCACACAAAAGCAAGTATGTGATTTCTGTGAGCAGTTGAGTGATTTGTGAAAAGGGAGGAAGTGACACCTCTCGAACATTCTGAGAAAAGATGGAGGAGGCAGGTGGGAGAGGTGGAGAGAGAGAAGCTTCCAGGTTTCATTAACACATTTAAACAGAGAAACCATTCAATTCAAATAATTATAGATTTATATGCTATTACTGCTTTCTAAGGCAACTTAATATTGATATTGTTTGTGTATGAACAGCCTTTGGTTAACGGGGCCCTCAACTAATGTTACATGTCAAAGTGTGATGTAGAATAAAATATAAAGGAGTATAAGAAAAAAAATCAGATACAATTGGGTTACAAACTCTTACAAACAGGGTGCATGTGGATGTTTACTAGGCAGGGAAGCTCTAATGTAAGATGCTATAGAGTTGCATTACGGGATTTTGGAGGATCTACTTATAACTACTATGGACATTGGAGGGAGCTGATACCTCTGCCTAACAATAAAACGTAAATATGGGTCGTAATTGCTGATTTTCCAAACGGCTAACGGAGTCATTTCCTTCACATATCTGTCTGCTGTTCCAGGGGTGCTAGGGCTGCACAATTAATCTAATGGCCATCGCGATGTCACTCAAAAATTGTGCGATTTTAAGTAAACAAAAAGGTGTGCTGTGTGAACTGCAATCTCCACGTTATAACAACCTTCACTTTACCTACAGGATTAACAATAGATGAAGCCACCCTGTCTTAAGAAGCTTTTTGTTTACTGCAAACTCACTTTACATCGTCTTTGCTTTTTCCTCTCGCTTTTCTCTCACTCAGCCGCTACAGCTAAGCCCGACACTAGGCCTACTCACGGTCACTCTCCTTGCTTCACCACTCAATGCCTGCCGTTGTCGCTCTCACTAATGCCTGATTCATGGTTTTGTGTTGAATCTGCCCATGGAGTTACGCTGTCCCATGGATGTATTAAGCGAGCCCCTCGTCAGAAAGTCACAAAAAAAGTCTGTCTAGGCAGTAGCGCATGTTTCATATGGTCATGTGAGTAGGCTATCAGAAGTGTAGAGGGGTTCAGAGCACTCAGACAACAGAGGTTGTACAAAGTTTATTTTGTAACTTAAAGCTATAGTGCGTAACTTTTTGATATTTATGAATGTACGTTACATTCAAGCCATTGCAAAATGAGCTAATTAAGACTATCAGCGCCACACAACTCTCTAGATTTCTCAGTATGGCTATGTTCAGAAGATTGTGTCGTCCACTGACTTTCCCACGCAGAAGCTCGAGTGAAGATAATTACCTCTTCTGAAGAGTCCATCATGTTTTTTTCCTCCTTGGCTACTGGGGGGGGGGCTTGTAGCATGTGGACTCGCCAACAGTTTTGTTGTCATTACTTAGAATTACTCATGGGGGCGACAAAAACTATGCACTATAGCTTTAAACACTAATAATTATATTAGCCATCTTATATGTCATCGTTTAAAAGGGCATACAAAATGTATTAATTTAATAACTTATAATAATTATGTAATCATTTATATTTTTGGTATTTCATTTTCAAGTTATTTAAAAAGTATTGCACGTTCTTATGCTCATTTAACTTTGTATGTTCAAAATACACATTTCAAAATTTTGGTGTCTTATTTTCAGTATTTTCCTTCATGATCAAGTAAACACCAACTTTGCCATATCTCGGCCAAAATAAATGCTATCAACGTGAACAAAATGGCCACTAGGGGGCGCTACAAGTACAAAAAGTTTATATCTCATGAATGGCTCATCCGATTTTTACGAAATTTGGAGGGTACTATCTAGGGCAATCTGCGAGGGGCCAAATCCGGCCCCTCGCAGATTTTGATCCGGCCCGCATATCAGTTTAGGTTCACAATAGATTTTGGCCCACATAGTTTTTGTAGTTTTTTTCCGATTTTTTCGCCACTTTTTCCAATGTTTTTTGGCCCGTTTTTACGACGTTTTTGTTGCTTTTTTTCAACTTTTTTTGTAATTTTTTTTCCGTAGAAGTTACTTTCTTTGCTGACTTTTTTGGGTCTTTATGGCAACCGAGCTGTAAGTGAGAAGATTATATGAGTCGTGCAATAATACGATAAAAGATGCTTGACTTTTACGATGAAATAATAGCATGTGAATAACCTAAACATGTCTGGCCCTGGATGGGATTCTTGTTTTGCAGTGTGGCCCTTCGTGGAATTGAGTTTGACACGTATGACCTAGGGCATACCTGGGCATTGTACGGACCCCAGGCCATATCTGGCCCTTTGGGAAGCCATAACTGGCCCGCGTGAGGTCAATGGGAAGTTAGCAATCAAACATAAATAAGTAATAAATAAATAAGTAATAATAACATAAATATGTACATCATGCATGGAATACAACTGCATTGCTTTTATTTTGAAGGCGACTTTTTGTTGTTGCTTTTTTTGTGCAAACGTATGCAGCTTCTTCTTCTCTGGTTGCAAGTCGCACATTAAAAAGAAGTAGAAGAAGAACTGAAATGTGTCGCGCCACAGCCCAGTTACTAATTTTTGTACGTGGGATAACAAAACTCAGAACTGAAATTGGTATTTTTGCATTGTATTATACATCAGCAGGTGTTGTGTAAGTCAGTGCTAAAACTGAACCATGTTATTGATGTTGTAACTAAAACAGTTAACTTCATCAGGGCAAGAGCATTAAAACACAGGCAGTTTGTATCACTTTTGGAGGAGCATGAAACTGAACATGGTGACAGGCTACCACACAGCTGGTGGCTCAGTCTGGGCAAGGTGCTTAAAAGAGTATGGGACCAGAGAGCAGAGATTCGAGAATTTTGTGATATGAAAGGCTAAGACATCCCAGAGCTCTCAGATGTAAACTGGATGGCTGATCTTGCATTTGCTGTTGATGTGACTGCACTAATGAATGAACTAAACACCAAACTGCAAGGCAAGGGCCTATTTTCACTTGAAATGCACAGCCTGGTGAAGGCCTATATGAGAAAGTTGCAGTTTCTCCCAAGCCAGTGCAAACCCTGAAAGAAGCCACACCATCAACCGATCACCTCCGCAGGTACTCATCCATGTTAGTGGCACTGCATGGTGAGTTTTCAACGCGATTTCAAGACAGTTTAGGGTGAAATGTACATGATTTCTTCTCCCTTCACTTGCAGTGTGGACAATGCACCATTGACCTGCAGTCAGATACAGTGCTGTCAGAGCACTTTATGTCTGTATCATTGCTTGAGGAAGAGAGGAGAACTTTCCACACATGAGGAGGCACGCTCAGAAGATGTTGGTTCTCTTTGGATCGACCTACATATGTGAACAAACATTTTCAGTGATGAAGTTTAACAAATCCAGAAACAGATCTTCGCTCACTGATGATCACCTGTCAGCTGTCCTTCGCATAACTCACTGAACAAGAAAAATAAATATATATATATATAAAATTTTGTTCACAATTGCTTTGTGAATGCTGTTCAAATAGTTACATAATGTTGGCATTTTCTACTATGTCTGCCTGATGTCTCCTCATTTGTGCCCTTTCCAGTCGCAGCTTATCAAAGACCTTACAATTTACTGCTTTTCATAAAGAGATAAAATTAATATTGAGCAGAATTAAGTTTAGCCTATTGGTCCGGCCCTCCACAACAGTCCCTGTTTCTCATGTGGCCCCTTGGGAAAATTAATTGCCCACCCCTGAGCTAGGGCCACTCCTGAGGCCACCCCTACAGATGGGGTACTGGTCAAAGTGGGCATGATCTATGGGACCCACGTTTCGATTCACCACTTATATTAATGTGAATAACTTTACATTTTCAGGGTAGATTTACAATGGGTCATGGACCTCACCTACCAAAAAATAGACATGTGGACCACTAGGTGGCGCTATAATGACGTCAAACGTGTTTTTGCCTAAAACTCCCACATTACACATTGCACATTGGAAACCCTTACATCCACGTGTTCCTTGAATCGAGTTGAGTCACATGATATAGGCCCTTCCCATTTCCGCTAAGAATTGTTTTCGCAATATTGCATAATGTGCAAAACCAACTTTTTGGAATTCGTCCTGGGCCGTGCGACAGATCTGCACGAAACCTGGTATGTTGCATCTCCAGATGGACCTGTCCAGAATTTGTCAAAAGAATTTTGCTACATTAAAGTATGCACATTTTAAGTCCAAACAAATTTTCCTAGCTAGCTACCAAACACAAACTTTATCATATCTCGGCCACTTTAAATGCTATCAGCCAATGACTTGGGATTGTTCTTCAACATACCACTAGGATGCTCTGTACCAAATATGGCGAAGATCGGCCATTAGATGGCGCTATAATCAACGTTTATTTGTTTTGGCCGATAACTCAATGCATGTCAAAGGAACATTTGCGATTGCAATTTCTCTGCCCTAGTAATTGTTATCAACACGAAACTTATGATGCGTGGTTGGCATGCCGCTCTGAGGCTCTGTACAAAATTTGGCGAAGATCGCCCATTTGGGGGCGCTATAGCCAACGTAGACGAGTTTTGGCCATTCTACTCAATCAATGTTAATGGGATATTTGCAACGACAATGCGGCTCACACCTCTCGATATTTACTGACGTTTTCCTACCCACCGTTACAAATATTCACTGAATTACAATGCTGTAGAGAAAGGGCGCTATTGCAGACTTATATACTAAGGCTTTGATTAAAGTTTTTAAATATAGTCAGTCGTGAAGTAAAGTGGTCTAAGGCATGAAACTACAGGGCTTAAAATGAGTCCCACTCCGGCCCTGGTGGTCATAGTGCAACATTTCACTTCTTGATGACATCACCGAATCAAAACCTTATTTGGGTGTGTTTTTCTTCTTTATTTTCAGTGAGAAATAATCCTGAAGTGATGCTACCTACTTATCTGGCTTCCTTTCATTCATTGTCAGCCATGCAACCACTCTATCTATTGGGGCAAGGTTGGGCAATTATAGTACTTTTCAGTCGATTGTACCATAATGATATCAGTGTGTTTTTATTTTATAAAATTATATTGTCCTACTTAATGACTCAAGCAAATAAAAAGAAACTATGTTATGCTGACAATTCCTAATTAAGGGTTTTAATGCAACTTCAGGAGACATCTGAGGATTGTATTGACTGTTTTTTATTGCCCAAACGCACCCCAGGGCGAGCCAATTATTGACACACACACAGAGCTAATCCCATCAGCTAATTCCTGTGCCTCGTCTGTTCTCCCATCCTCCAATCACGTTTCCTCTACTGCAGCATTTAAACTGTCACAGAGCTCATTCTGCCCATCAGCTGTTTTCCTACTGCCTCGCCACTGCAGCGCTCATTTCCAATTTTATGATTTATTAAAGAGAATGGGGGGGTTGACCTTAGCTTGACATTGCCATGCACCATCCAACCCAAACTACCCGATAGCTTCATCCAATCCAGCGCTCAATTTCACTGTCCTCTCATGAATGGAACAAGAAGCGTGATCTTGTGAAACACTATCTTAATATTGTTAGAATATACTGCAGAAAAGGCACACCTCTGCCTTTTTATATAACCCTAACCCTTTATAATCTATTTGGACCATAAGAGCTTTTATCTACAGAAGCCCAGGGCAGCCAGACTCTTTTATAAGGTATCTTATTATCACAAGATGATCTCTTTCAGATTCTGATTCTGATCTTGAGATATCAAACTGGTATCTCAGGAGAATGGGCTGAAACAATAGGCAGGCACCACATCTGATCAAGACAAATCACAATCTTGATCACAACCATGTTTCATTTATGTTTTAAGCCAATTATCTTGAGATTTATTTAATTAATCATACTATCTGAAGATATCAAACATTCTCAGCCTGTAATGTAATTATCTTCTTTTTTTTATTTTATAGTTATTTAAATAGGTCTGGTGTTGTGCTCACCTGGGCCACATTCAACCTTGTCAAAACGTGTTTTGAACACTGGTGTGTGTGCAAGCTTACTGCCTTTTTAATTACCATGAGTTTACATACACATCGCTACTGATTGTGAATCATCTGGGTGTACCGAATACCATTTTTTGAACTTCGAAGCTTACGTGAAGACAGCATGTGAAGGAAGCGGAGAAAAAGAGAAAAGAGATGAAGCGACAGTTGTAGCGACTTTGCTTTGTTGTTGCTGGACACAGTCACCTATTTCTTAGTCGCGCTTTGCTAGACCTTCCTCCAAAGCGCTGAAAAGGAGGGTCTGGCTAGTCGACACAGCATTCCGAGATGGGAGAAAAATGTGCTCTGGTTTATTGGCATTTCTTTAAAGCTAAGCTCCGCACGGTGCCGCTGCAAAATAACCTCTGTAAGGAACTTGTTTTTGTGAAACGTGTACGTTCAAAAGTTGCTATAGTTGTGCGAAAAAAAAAAACTCAGATTGGAAAGATAGTCTAGCTAGCTGTCTGGATTTACCCTGCAGAGATCTGAGGAGCAGTTAACCATAGTCCTCATAAATCCACCGGTGTTTAGAATTCCAACACAAAGAAAGGTAACGGACATCGGCGAAAAGACATGCATCCGGCAGAATTTCCTTAGCCTGGATGCCAGCCGAATTTAGCCCCGCCCACATCATTTGATCCGTTGTGGAGCAACTATCCTCGAACCAGAGCTGTTTGGATCAATCAAATTAGGGCGGGCTTTATGCGATGATGGATAGACGATCAACAGTAACGTAATCAACCGCGTCACCAAAGAGCACTTGGGTTGAATTTGTTTACAACAAAGATGGCTGCTGCTGGAGAATTGAGATGTGTAGATGCCACCATCGCGTCTGTTATAGAAGATATCGTATAAGTATGACGACGACAGGCTAGAATTTCCTGCGTACCGGAGCAATCCCAGAAGTGAAATGTAGTTTTTTTTTTACCTTCATAGTGTTTAAACCTTTTTTGTTGCAGCGATAGAGGCAGTGATGTTTCCTGTTTACAGTAACGTTAACGGGACTCTCACACATGATTGTCCACCGCAGGGTGAAGTCGGGTTGCTTTCCTCCAAAATTGGTCTTAACTTTTTTCTGCAGGCATTTAAAATAAATATAATGACCTGCGTTTTGGCCGGACTGTCTGACGAGTGACGACCGACGCAGTGTGTGTGAATGAATGCTCAGCCAGCACCTCACTAGAGCGAATGTGAACAGTCGTACTATCTTTACCTTTATCAAATCGCCTGAAAACGACACCAGGCTGCTACAGTATTAACCATACAGACCTCTCCAAACATCAGATTGCTCACTTGTAACTCAATATTTCTCCTTTCTTGGCTGAGATGGACGACAAAGCGCTGCATAAATTAGCCAGCAACTAGTGGCTTAATACCAACAAAACACCACAGTAAATTTCAGCCTGCGTGCACGTTTAAAAAAAACAAAAACAAAACTTGAATCCCAAAATTGAAAATCGAATACCTACCCTTCAAGCGAATATTCAAATTTGGATCCAGCCCTACACCATTGCACACTGTTGCACATTGTTCCGAGTTAACATTTCGTTTAACAAGGAAACCGTAGCAAAACGTTGCACACCGTTTTGAGATTGAACATGCCCCCTGGCTTCCCAGTGGGAGAAACAGCCGAGCCAATCAGAACTTTGTAGACGAGAGATAAGTAATCGTGACGTCATCTTCCTGTGCCGGAGCCAGAAAAAGGACAACAGAATAGGCTTGTTCAAGATGAGCTGCGCCTAGCCTGTAAAGTGAACGGGAGTAGGCTGGCAGTAGCAGAGGGCGGTGACAAAAAAAGCTGCAGTAAAGTTAGACAGTTTCCAGTTGTTTTAATCCACCTTTAGACTGTACAGGAAGTCATAGAAACACTCACTCCTGTTAGATCCAATTTTGATTTATTACAATGATGTCAGACCAATATATCCATTTGAACGCAGTCTTCAATTGTTTTGATTAGGACATAATAGGCTGCAGGGCTGGACTCGGACAAAAAATTGGCCCTGGCATTTTTGGCCCAGGCGGCCCACACCCAACGTGATTGGTCAGACACATTCCCTGCAGACAGTCCTCTTAAAATATGCGTGCATTCAAGGATATGAGTTACCTAGTGTTCAGCATTCATGTGATCGTTTTGGATCCTTCAAGAGGGGTCTCAAGACTTATCTGTTGATCTTACACTAATAACACTAATACTTAATTAATTCTTAGAGTTATGATTTGTATATTTATGGTATTTTTATTATTGATATTTTATATTGTATTGCCATTATTGTTATTATTACTATTTTGCTTAATATTGGCTTAGCAACTTTAAAAACAGTTTACTGTTAATTTTAACTATTGTAAGATTCATATTTTGTCACTTTGGACACAAGTGTCTGCTAAATACTAAAACCATAACTATAACCCTTCCTAAAAGCTACAATAAAGCTGAGAGTAGTATATGCCTTGGAAAAGAGCACCAATACAAGAGAAGCTAATTAAGCCATTCAAGGAACACTGATGCTTGTATCAACACTGATTTTATAGATCACACAGACTTTTCAGCTACCCAACAGGCTAACCGTTAGCATTTTCAATGTAAGCTTAAACAGTTAGGTTACCTGACAGCCACTAACTTTAATGTTACAGCCAAACTGCTTGTTGTCGTTAAGACATGACGTCACACACACACACACACACACACACACACACACACACACACACACACACACACACACACACACACACACACAAACACTCTCTTCCCCCCCCCCTTAATATGCTAATATTACCACATCGTACATATTGCCTCTCATCTATCTCTTTTCCTTCCTTGTCCCACATGGCCCTGTCGTCCTGCTTACTCTCGCTCTCCTTCTGCTCTTCCTGTCATGATGCTGTTTTGTTCTCTGTATAGCAGCCACCTCTCCTCCTTCCTCGTTCAAGTAATGGTGATGTTGAAGCAGCTACTACACCCCAAAAAAAAAAAAAAAAAGTGGAACATAATTTTTGAGGAATCCGCCTAGAGATTCTTAATCTTTTTCTCCTGTATTTTCTCTGCACCTCCCTTGCACTTTGGTGGTCGTTTGTCCATTTTAACGTGGTTGCTAAACTTCCAGCATAACTAGTGTCTCAGGGCCGGGAGGCGTGGACATAGTGGGATTCGTAAATTTGCGGCCCGGAGTGGATTTTATTGGGTCAGGCCAGTGCCAATAAAGAAAATTAACCAATGGGCTGCTGTGAGTTCTTTATGGGCCGGCCCGGTTCAAAAAATAAAAAAGGCCTATTTATATCGGCGATCGGCCCAAAAGTGCGTCGGCCCACCGGGAAAATGCCCGGTATGCCAAATGGGCAGTCCAGCCTTGATAGGCTGTTAAAATGCTATACAGGTGACCTGTTGCAGATGTTAATATACAACAGACTGTAGGTGATCTGTAATCTGATGTATTTATTCTCTCTGATTACTAAATGTTACCTCAGACAGACATGTATTCTTTTAACAGAATAAAACTTGAGACAAATATGTCATAGTGCACTGTTAAGTCAATTTGGACCTGGATAATCGCCGGAACATCCGGATGTCCCTCTCCTTGCAAAACTCAATTTGTTTCAGAAAAATACAACAAACTTCAAGCTAGCAAGTTAAACGCTGAAAATTGCATGTTTTGAAGAAACAAAAATTACACATTACAGCACAAATCATTTTATTTATTTTTCAGCTCCTACTACATGAGTCCTGTCTCTGTGCGTAGCGTAGAGTTTTTCCAGCCTGCTTCTACGACGTTTAACGAGAGACGGCCAATCACAATCATTATTAGATCTTGGTAGAAGCATGCTGCATGCTTATTGGCTCACTGACGCTGATGAAATTTGCTCCTTAGGTATTGAAACTGGGTATTGAATGACAAGGCACTTTCCGATACTCAATACTTCAGAGGCAATTCGGTCAGTGCCTTAAAAGTATTGAATTCGGTACCAAGCCCTAGTCAGACCAATTCTGGATCAAGTCGGACACAAATCTAACTGGCATGAAAATGCAGACAGAAAGAGATTGATTGAGATTGATGTAGCTAGTTCACTCCCTACTGAATGGTTAGTGCATCCCACCAACAACAATTCCAAAGATAACAAACCCACACAGATTACAGATAACATGAACACAACAGTCATACTGAATAATTAAGTAAAAGAGCTTAGCCTGACAGAAAATATCAGAAAGGGCCAGGATATCAGGTAAAGCGCACAGTGATCTATGTCTGACACAGGCAGAAATTACATTGTGCCACTCTGTTATAAACATTAAAAGAAATCACCATTTGCTCTTCATTCGACAAAAGAATAGATTAACTTTAGACCGAGGTAGGTTAGAAAACCATGGCATTGTTAATGAGTTAATGAGCTATTACATTTGATATTTCATTGATTCATTGAATGTGTCAAAATAAAAACATAGTAAAAATGTTATTGCAGGATAACGGCTGTAATGCACACAAAATAAAAAGCTGGTCATTACCTTCCAAAATATTAAATTACATTACATTTAATTAGATGCTTTTATCCAAAGCGACTTCCAATAAGTGCATTCAACCATGAAAGTACAAACTCCAAACAGCAAGAATCGAGAACAAGTACTTTGGCTTCAAATAAGCCAACTACAAAGAACCACATGCAAATGCAACACAAAACAATCCATTAAAGCAGCCACCTTTACAATTGCAGTTTGGTTTAGGCAACAAAACTACTTGATTAAGGTAACAAAAATATCCTGCTTATGGTAATAAAAAACCATGGTGGACAGGATGCTAATGTTGGTTTCATATGGAATGCTGTTTTATTCAATATTAAATAAATTAATATATACATAAATAAACCTGACGGAGGACCTTTACCTTTACCCAGCACAAAGTCACCTGTTCTGCGGTAACTGAACCACCAAGTACCGCTGACCTGACAGAGCACCACACCGGCTATTTATGTGGACGTTTCTGTCCTCATTCATCTCGTTTACGACGACGGTAAATTCAGATGTTCAGAATACGAAATCGTGAATTATTTTCTAAATTAAGTCACAGTTAAGTTAATGAGCATGATGCATGATGCAATTTATTGAATGCCATTTAAACTCTTAAATTAACGATAGCCATACATAGCCTATTGGCAGATTTGTCGATGTTAATGTTGTCTCCCTGATGTTAACGTTTGTTGTTTATTTGATGAAACCTGCGATGACTTTACTTTTTTTTTCTTTGATGCTTTGTTTGCAAATTCATAACAGTAAAAAAATATATATAGCTCAACAATGAAGCCACCCACATAATACTAAAATTAATACTCTTTTACAAGTATAACATATGAGACCACAGAAGAGTAGGCTACAATAAAAAGGTTTTCATGCCTCCCATTAGAAAGGGGATCTGATATCTAAAATTGAGATAAGAGGAGGTTAACCAATATTTTATTATAGGCTAAATCTTTTTAATCTTCTATAATTTTGAAAGCTGCATTTATGGATATGAAATTTGACAAAAACAATTAGGATTGATATAAAATGTTGGTTAACCTCCTTTCTGAAATCATAAAACATTTAAAACTGCATCAGCGTTTAACGTTGACGTTTGTTTAAGCCATATTACATAAGAGGGTTTAATTTAGAGGTCCGAAGGGCGCATCACTGAAGTGTAGGCCTCCTCAAGTGTGATATTGTGATTATACAACAGCGGTTACCAACAAAATAAGTGATAATCAATCTGTATTCATATTGTGGAGCAATTTGCTCTTGAAATACAAATAACTACAACTGTACCCATAGTCAGGTCAGCGCTAGTTGGTGGTTCAGTTATCCCCAGAATAGGTGACTGTGCGCTGGGTACAGATCACTGCTGCTGCGGTCGTGGTGCACTCGTTCATGGTGCACACGGCTCTGTTCTGAATGTGAGAGATAGCCACGCCCCCTGATTTGCATAGAACTGGAAATAAAAAGAGAGGGAAATAAATAAATGTGGCATTAGGAAATAAAACTCCACGGAAATAAATAAATGTGGATTTATGAAATAAAAGTCTCTTGAAATAAACATGGACTTATGAAATAAAAGAACCATGAAATAATTAAAAGTAAAACCTTTTAATATATTTATTTAACTGATTCATTTTTATATGAATATTTACATTTATTTAATTATTTATGTATTTATTGCCTCATTTATTTATTTCATGATGTATTTCAAAGGCTTATTTATTCATTCATGTATTTATTAATTAATTAATTTATTTATTTAATATTGAATAAAACGGCATTCCATAGTTTCAGGCAATCACCAAAGTCATTGGGATTTCTGAAAAATGTCTTGGCAATCCATCATATAATTGTGGAGATATTTCAGTTTGGATCAAAGTGGTGTACTGACTGACCGACCAACCATCTGACAGTGCCATCCCTATAGCCAACATGGCAAAAAAGTAAACTTAAAGAAAAATATTTTTAAAGGAAGCTTATAGCTTATAGTTTTTATACTCATTATCAGAGTCAGCTTGAAAAAAATCCAGTATCTGGGGCTATATTACTCACAAGAGAAGGTTGCTTTTCAGGAAAATGTAAACAAAGGTCATTTTAACTGTTCAGCTGATGCTGTTGATCTGTTGAACACGATATGATCATGAGATAATTAAGTTAAGATCTTGTAATGTTATGTAACGTTGAACCATGGCTGTTCTGGGCTTCTGTATTACATTTATAACCCTCACATGTATATATTATGTACATTTGGGCAATTGATGTTCATATTTGTATGACCTGAGACAAACTGTGCCTTGACTGTCATTAAGGGAAAACTAATATTTGGGCCCTTTCGGCTATCAGATAATCACATATCAGCGTTGCCATATGTCCGGTCTGTTGCTGTAACAACTTTGGCACTTCACCTAGCAGTCAACAAGCTCTAATTAGCCATCGTACATTAGCATGGAGATGTGGTTGCTGCTGGTATGAATGTAGGATTAAACCAAAGTACAAAAGCTGGCATGTATTCTTCATATTTCTCATATTTCTCCTTAGACTGCTGCTTATTTGTACTTTGATATCGGTATCTCTTTCTATATTAGATATAGTTCACCTTAATATGTTGAAATTGTCCAATTGTATTTGTTAATGAAGCCCAATTTGCTGTATCTTTCTTTTTTTAATCATATTGTTTAATGTAATTTAGATTTTGTAATACCTTACAGTTTAAAAAGACTACACAGCTGAAAATGACAGACAGAGAAAAACAAAGAATATATATTTTAAGCATTTTCTCCTGGGAACAGAGCTAAAGTTCAGCTCAGCAAAAAGTAGGAGTCTTTTTTTCAAAGACTATGTCTGTATAACAAGCACAGAAATAAACTCTGGTTGTGACATCAAAGAGGAGGATAAAGCATAAGAAGTCAGGCAAATGAATTAGCCCAGACAGCTCGTCAAACAGGCAGACGTAGAGAAGAAGGATTCAGGAACATGGTTAGTGCAGAATGCCCCATACACAGTGAGGAGAGCTGGAGAGGAATGAGGTCACCTTAAAAAAAAGAAAAATTGGAATTTGTGTTGGAGAAAAGTTAATGATAACGCAAGTGTTCATGAGTATATGCATGCATTCTGTAGATACACTTGAGATTATCGATTGACCGTCATTTTTTCTAAAGAAAATGCCAAATGTTAATTGGTTCTAGCTTTTCAATTGTAAGGACTTTTTGCTTTCACTGTAAACACAATATCTTTGGGTTGGGTTTTGGACTGTCTTGAGGGGAAAAGGCCATTTGAAGACATCCCATTCGGCCTTAAGAAACTGTTTTTTCCCTATTGGCTGACATTTTATTGACCAAAATGATTAATCAATTAGTGGAAATCATCAGCAAATCAATTGATAACAAAAATAATCGTTAGTTGCAGCGCTTATGATTATTTTCATTACTCAGTCGATAATAAATCACTTGAACATAAGAAACCGGGAAAATGGCCATCACAATTTCCTAGAGCCCAATGATTCTTCAAACCATCTAAGACTACTGCCATCACCACAATACCATAGGATTGAATGGAATTTTGTTTCTGGAGTCAAATCGTTATTTCTGGAATGAAATCGGAATCTCCTATTGCACTGGAGAAATCACAGACCATACTATGAACAGTTTTCATTGGAACTACTTCTTATGAATCATGAAACTATGAAAATTGTATTGGGGCTGCAGCAGAATTACTTAGACCTGGCAGGATACCACAAAGGGTTGTGTACATGAGACAATACATCTAGTTTTTATTTTGAGGTGAACTAATCCTTTAACAATTAAAAGGCCGGATAACAATGCAAGCCACAAAATAATTAAATAAAAAAGTATATAATACTCCTCTTTAAACCGAAGAAAGACCCGACCCTGCCATCAAGTGACCATCCCATTTTCCCCCTCAACGCAGATATAAAAATCCTCAGTAAGGCACTAGCTTGTAGAATAGAAATAGTAACTCCATCAATAATTCACCCAGAACAAACAGGCTTTATCAAAGGCAGACATTGATCCAGCAACAAATGCAGACTATCCAATTTTATTATTATTATTCATCATAATACCATGCAGGAACCATCATAGCTACCTTAGATGCAGGAAAAGCCTTTGACAGAGTAAAATGGACGTTTCTCATAAAGACATTACACCCCACTACTCAAAACAATAAATGACGACCTACTTCTATAGCTACAGTTAAAATGACAACATTTCCTAAAATAAATTATCTATTCACCATGATACCCAACTCAACCCACCCTAAACTGGTTCAAATCGCTAGACTCCAAATTCTACTGGAAAAACAAGACACCAAGAATTAAACTGGCCACTCTCCATAAATCAATCAATCCAATCAATCACATAACACATGGTTAGATAGAGAGCAAACCACTTGTAAAGACATTCAGAATTTAAATTTACCATTTCTCAGCCAATCTATAAAACATCATAGAATAGAATAGAATAAATCTTTATTGTCCACCAGGGTGGAAATTTTCCTTTGGCTCACCAGACATACAAGAAATAAACATACAGACAACATATCAGACATAGTAAGTTGAATATATATTAAAAAAAAAAGATATCAATCCATGTTTTAAAATATCAACAGTAGCAGAAAGGCTGACAGCCTATCGAAATTCCACAAAATCACAGACACCACTTTTTGAGCCCACCATATGAACAACACAGATTATCTCAAGTAATAACAAACCAAAAAGGCATCACTCTTCTTAAACACATCTTCCATAATAACATGTTGGTTTCATTCCCCCAGTTGGTCCAGAAGTACATCAGGAGCAAACAATTTCTGGAATATCTGTAACTTAAAGCATCTGTTCAAACTACATAATACAACTATACATTATGGCCATTATTGATCCTCCTCCCTCAACCTCAGAATTGATTAACATTCCCTCCTCAAAAATACTCCTCTCCAAAATCTAGAAGATAACATCACAATCTGACAAAGGGGAACTAGACTTCACTCCTGATGCTGAATTTTGGATCCAAATTTGCAAAAATATCTACTTAATGACTAAAAATGCCAGTCTACAACTTATACAATACAAGATACTCCATAGAATTCACTTCAATGGGCAAAAAAAAAGTTTGAAATGATGATGATTAGACCAATCAGTCAAAAAAAATAATAATTAAACTTCATTGCGGTAATTACAAAAGAAAACATTAACCCCTTGACCCAGCCAGACTGACCCTGCTGACCCTCTCTGGAGTTCCCTGAAGATGCCCCGACCAAATATTTTTCGTATTATTATTATTATCATTATTATTGATATACTTGTATTACTTTCATTAAAGATATGTGTATTACTTTATTACTTTAATACTTACCAGTAGTATTGGTGGTTGTTGTAGTTATTATTTTTTTTAAATTGTCGTGAGATCTCCCATTAGTCCATCACCCCCGACCCATCTCTCACCCATCCACTCTATAGACTTTGTCCCAGACTGATCGTTTAGACACATACATGCAGAAACACACACAAATACACACACACACACACACACACACACACACACACACACACACACACACACACACACACACACACACACACACACACACACAACTACAGAGGTCAACAGGGTTTCTGCAGGTTTCACCAAGTCAAATTTAAGACTTTTTAAGACCTTTTTAAGACCATTATGAATGAAGTTTAAGACCTTTTTCCCATCATCAAGTAAGCTAAAATTAACTAATTAACTAACTAACTAACTAACTAAATAAAACATTTTCAACCCAAGTATCGCTTAATTTGCACTTCCGCATAGCTGAAGAATAAAATCCGTTTTATGTCTGTGGTACAATCCGAAAGAGACTCACACCGATAACACGAAAGCTGATTGGCTGCAATATAAGTTGCATGTTGGTCTCATTTGTAGTAATACAGCAAATTATATTTGGACTATTGAAAGAAAGAACTACAACACCATGGAACAAAAAAAATGAGCATAATGAGGTAGCGTTGCACGGACGTAGGAAAATTATGACCTGTTTAAAATGATTTAAGAACACAATACTTCAGCAAATGTAAGACTTTTAAGACCTACAATTTCGAGTTTGAAATGTTAGACTTTTTAAGACCCCACAGAAACCCTGATGTGTGCATACCTAAATGCACACGCACACACATAACAACCGGCATCTCTTGTCCTGTAGTCAGTTTTTGTTTGTTTTGTTTTGTTCTGTTGTTGCTATGTTAATGTTTTCTCTCCTGTCTTGCAATAAATAGATATTGCTGCAATACATGTCTATAGTATGAATGTATTTAATACTAAATATTGTAAACTCTCTGACTCTCCTAAGTGGCTGTTTATTCTCCCTGTGATAAGACAGGGAAGTGACTCATTCTAATTGCATCGTTCTCCAGAACTAAAGTCTGTCTGGTTCATAATAAACTTCATGCCGATCATTTCTATATGAGGATACATTGTGTAACTAACTGTGTATCATGAATAGAATAGAATGGAATAGAATGCCTTTTATTGTCACTATACACATTGTACACAATGAGATTAAAAGCAACTCCTTTTCCCGTGCCAACATGTAGGCTACGTAAAAAGTATAGCACCATGCAATAAAATAAGTAGTGCAAAAAAAAAGGGGGGGTAAGGTGCACAGTTCTGAGACACAGTTGTGATACAGTACAGTAATATACCTTTTTCACGACAGACATTTTGACAAAGCAGAAATACACAGGTGTATTTAATGACACTAATGATGGCTGCATACCACTTAGGGGAGGTCCTGGTATTGTGTGTGCTGTCTCAGTGGGACACTTAATGGAACTGAGCCATTGTTAATGTTATTAATCACACCTTGGTTCCTGCTGCGACCAGTCAAAATGTCTGCTATGAAAAAAGTTTGATTATCATCAATGCCTTGTGAAAACCATGTATCTCCAAAATACCAAATTTGTATAAGCCAAGAAACCCAAGCCCTGTTTTCAGATTTATGATACTGCATTTTCAGATAATTCTGTGTGTTTTAAAATGTTTTTTTCTCTTACGAGGTCGAAATTTCTCAACCCATTACAGTAAGTAACACGGAACGCTTTAGTTTATCTGAAAAAAGCTAATTCCGCAAATTTGAAGGTTCATGATTTCACCAGAGGCCTCGCGATACGATATCATCACGATATGATATTATTGCGATTTTAAACATATTGCGATATTCTGCGATGTATTGTAACTTAAAATTTTTCCCAATTTCAAATGATGTCCCCAAAGGAAAACTTTGACAACATATTTTATCTAAAAAGATACATTTCTCTATTTGTTCATCTTAGTTTGGGAGAAAATTGGGATTGTCATATCTAATATATATATATATATATATAATAGATTGATACTTAGTGTCTGTGTATCGCTACAGTATTGCCACGGAAAATATTGCGATACTATGCTGTATCGATTTTTTTCCCCCACCACTAATATGTAGAGGCAATCATATTTTCCTTTCTTATCACTCTTTTGAGAGAATGCTATAGTGCTTTTAAATGGAATAAACAGGCGTATTGGAACAAAAAAACTGCACAACCCATATTTGACTCCCACTTGTCATCCAAAACAAGAAAACACTATGCATCCTTTTACCTGAATATTAGGAAGCAAACAGTCTGCAACACGACGATGAATGATCTTACTACTCCACTCAGACACCGGTACTGCTCGGATAGCTCACACTGCTGTGGCAGCTCTCAGTGGAAGTTACAATCCGGCTTGTGATACATTAAATATGCGCTTGTGTCAGTTTGCGCCTACCGTATGTGTATGTATGGCAGATAGGGAAAAAGCAGTGTACAGTGGTGTGAACCCCACAATCTAGTCCCCTAGTGTTGAATAAGCTGGTTGTTGTAATGTCCATTATGTATATTTTCTATCAAATCTGTACAGTACAGTGGACGTGCTTCAAGGTAACACAACATAAACTAATTAAAAACACACATGAGAAACTGAGAGAAAGAATAATCCAGGCAAGCATAATACCTGGGAGTCTATTAGCCAATGTAGCCATGTCATGTGAAGCCAGGGGAAGGCAAGAGGGAGACACTGCATCAAAAAAGACAGGATATCCCTGTGTGTGTGTGTGTGTGTGTGTGTGTGTGTGTGTGTGTGTGTGTGTGTGTGTGTGTGTGTGTGTGTGTGTGTGTGAGAGAGAGAGAGGGAGAGAGAGAGAGAGAGCAGAGAGCAGGCAGTGAGGGGCTACATGCAGCCAATCAATTCACCTGCAAGGAAGGGTGACAACTGAAAAGCTGGCTGTCTGTGTTATGGAGAGGGTTCCCTCACATATCCAGCAATCTACAGCCCCACATCACAGCCTGAGCGAATACAAACCCACTGCATTCATTCAGAAATGATGGCAAACTCTGAGGGCCAGCCATGCTGACTACTGCTGCTGCACTGTCACCACGCTCTCATGGAGAGATTTTTTCTTTCTGGGGGGAGGGTTGTTGTAGTATGTAGGCTACAGGCCTGGCTGACATGTGGCTATGTAAAAAAAAAATAAAAAAATATAAAACCAAGAAGAAAAGAAGAGCTGCAGTGTAAAATAAATAAAATCTCACCTTTAATGTTGTGTTTGGATAGCTCACGGGCACCTTATGGAAAGTGTTGTTGGAAAGCACAGCCAGTCTGATATCTTCGAAGATGGTGATGATATCATCCAGGAGGCAGCGCTTGTCCCTGTGGCTTAGCACGCAGAGGTGAGCGAACGTGTAATTGAATCCCTTGTAATTGACGCGCAAATCCAACACCTGCTTGTGGACCTGCAGGACCTGGTCGGCCAGCTCCAGGATGTTCCCCCCGGACTTGGCCAGCAGGATCAGCCTGCCATATCTGCCCGGGGTGTGCAAATCCGAGTACAGCTTGTGCTTCGACTGGTCGATGGGAAACAGGCTGTTGGCGAGACTCCGCTCGATCTTAGCCAGGCTGTGAGTAGGGGCGACCAGCACCTCCAGGTCCGTCTCCGGCTTGAATCGGCTCAGCACGGTAGATCCGAAAATGATGGTGAGGACCGCGGGGACAGTGAGGAAGAAAACCGGGTGCCTGCTAACGAATAAGCCGAGCCAGTAGAACGAAGCCTTGAGCCCTCTGTGTATCACTTGCCGCAGCATCCTCCACAAAATCCAGCTTCCAGATGCCCCGTCTCCTCCGATGAAGCACATGTGACATCAGACTCCGTTCCCCGGCTTAGTCCAATTCGTAAGAGAATTGCACCATGCTACAGCACCATGCACTCACATTCACACACACATTTACACACTCTCTCACTCACTCACTCACTCAGACACACACACACACACACACACACACACACACTCACACGCACCACAACACCTGGAAAAACAGCACTGCAGCAATTCGCGGCAAGACACACGGACACACACAGACAGACAGACATACAGACAGTCAGAAAACCATCGTGCACCAGCCGATCGAGACGGGTCCGTGTTGTCTGATCTCAAGCCATTCCGCCTCTGTGTGATGGAGAGGGTGTTGGGAGAGGGAGGGGTGTGAAGCCGCGATTTTCCTTCGCATCACCGGCTGCAGTAGCAGCGACAAGCCGCGGCGGTGTGAAGTGCATAGCATGTGTGTCTCCTGTCAGCCTCTACGGCTCTTACAGCAGCGGTGGCGCCTGATTTATGTACTTTACTGTAACCAATGTGGCGGGGTTTGAAGCAGGGGAGGAGGTGCTGGATGATGATGCCTGGTTATTTTAGGAACAGCGGAGGCAACAGGCAACATGAGAGTTCCTGCTTGTGGCCGAATGACCAAAAGCACTTGCACGGATGAGTCAGTGCTGGCTTTATGAATGGGGCAAACCCACCGTGTGTGCTTCGTGCTAAGTGGTTTTATGCAGGCCAGGCAGGGTGGTGTGACAGCAACAAGCAGACCTCCCTGAATTATTTTTTTTTTTTAATAATCTGCCTGTTTAAGTGGCTTGTGATTATTACAGAACACACACACACACACACACACACACACACACACACACGCACGCACACACATCTAGTTCCATCTATTGTGCTTTCTTCAATAAATAAATAGAGCAGGTGCATGGAAATGGGAGCTTCCAGTCTATTTTTGACAGACTTACATTGCCAGTGTGAAAATGTTATATGGTAGGACATGATAATTGAATGATGTCCATTTGACCGCCATTCTGATGGGCAAGGTCTTATAGCAGTGATGACCTTGAGTCAGTTGCAGTTTCAGGGCTGCAGTCCAGGTTAAGGTTACTGTAGCTACATTCGCATCTACTTGGAAAAACTAGGGCCCTAGGAATGCGGTCCTGAAACTGCAGATTCCTGTATTGCAGGAACATGCTCAGTCGAAGGGCAAGGCAAATCCTGCACCATCTTCACTTTTACATGATTAGCATTAACTTTAATATAAGACATCACACTCTGTTGGAATAAATAATGCTTTGTTACTTGACACCAGTTTTTTTTTCTTCACATAAAAGGACCAACATGTCCAGTCTAAATTAATAAATAAATGATTTGCCAATTCCTTCATGAAAGTCTTTTTAAATCAAATGCACTTTGTTTGCCACTGCCTTCCAAAACCATTGCAAAGAAAATTCATATAACATATATTTTCTCGATGGTGCTTAAGGTAGACTTGTTGGGGTTAGAGAAACATCACAGTTTTGGTAAAATATTTGTCAAGGTAAGGGGACCTTCATTGTCATGGCTAAATATGTCATTGCTTCAAGCTTATTTTGTCCAGTGCCCCAAGAACCAACCAGTATCCCCCCACTGAGTAAGTTTACTATAAAACACTTTTTTTTCTATTTTATTTTTTTTTTTACAAATGCACGATGTCAGCATAATAACAACTGAAATATTAAAGGTAATAAAGGGCAATCCAAACATTTTGTATTGTACTGCCATTAAATAAAGGGACTTGTGAAAGACAGATTAAAAAAAGAATGTCCAACTTCAAAGAAGCAGAGGTAGAGCTATCCTGACTTGTATTCCCTTGTATGGGTCCAGCTCCAAAAATAATGGCTCTTACATTACCCATAATAAAACTCAAAAGCATCTATAGTTAGACTCACCCTCCATGGTAAATACCAAGGATTGATGAATAGACTGTATACATGAAGCCAAAACATCTCGATCGCCCCACTGGTGACCCCATAGGTCATAAATCCCGCATAGACCAAACAACAAAAAAAGTGTGTATAAAAATGTCAAATAATATTTTTCCCAAAGATGGTTTGTCACTTTAGGTAGTTCTTATCACACTGATGTTTGTTCATTTTTCTGATAAATTTTGTTTTTATTAGTTATTTGATGCTGTAAAAATGGGCTGAAACATCATGATTGACAGATGTGATTGACTTGTGATTGGTCTGGCAGGGTGTATGGACGGGCGGGACTTCAATACTGCCCGGTCACTACTGAGCAGAAAATTACAAGATGGCATCGCCTGTATTCCGGGATAATTTGGCTTCCCTTTTGTACAGTGGGAGGAAGTGGAGATGTGTCGCCAATCTTTATATACAGTCTATGGTAAATACCCATGTCCTCAGACTATTTCTTCTCCTCCAGAACATCAAAAAATGTTCTACTTTGACTGGTAAAATTGATGGAGTGCACATTTAAACCGGATTTTGACGCAGGGCCCCATTATAAGCCATTCGATTGGGTAAATATTAAGGAGCCCCTTGAGGATCTGGAGGGTTTGGGGCAATTGCCCACTTTGTAGGTCATCCAACCTTGGGTATTGCATGTTTTTTAATTTATTTTTTAATAATTTCTCTCAAAAACTACATACTAAGAGGAAACAATTTAATAATTTGCACTAATAACATTAGACACTACAGTATCTGGCCCACTCACGTAGCTGCCTGCTTGTTGAACAGTTTCACAGACAGGGATTAAACATCGTCCTAGTCTAATGTTTTCCAGTAAACATCTCATCACTGAAAAATCAATTACAGCTCAGGATTAGGATTAAGTCATGCTTGTTATACTGTAAATACAATTTGTATACTCTTGGGTTTACAATGGTAATCATCATCGAAGCCCGTTCCTAGTCTGTGCACATAGAAAGCCACTGAAGAATCCCCAACAACCAAGATCTCACTGCATAAGTGTTGGAGATTGATGTCATTGTTGTTGACCAAAACCTTACTCCCGCTTTAGAAGAGCCTTAGATTGTCCAAGCAGCAACTCTTATTGGAGCATCAGCAGTGGCGATGTAGCATAAAAAGTAGGGCATGTACAGTACCTACCTCTGTAGTACTACCTCTGCTCCTGAATAATTTCTTGGCATGAGTAAAGCCTCATTCACCAGCCTGCCAAACAGGCCTCCTGAGCAAAAGATGCAGAAGCGTTATTTGTCCTTATTTGTTTCCTTTTGATTGTCAGGAGCTGTTTGGGTGTATTTGCCCATTTAAATGACAAAGCTCTGGCCCTGCTCACTAGACTGGCACAAAGAACACTGCAGAATTCACGTCTGTGCACTTTTGTTGAATAAATCATTATTTAGAATTTTAAGATGTTCAGCGTTCCAAAAACTCAGAACACGTCTCCACTGCTGAGGACTTGAGATAAACAACCTTTCTTTGTAGTCCACTATCAGCTGGGCTGGAGAAGCCTTGACAAAAGACCTTTATCTAGACACAAAGCATTGGAATCAAAAAGCGCATGGCATCCAGTGCATCTCGAGAAGCCCATGCAGTGCATAGCGAGTAGTCTAAAACTGGTATTATATCAAATGTTAATGCATTACTCTCAGAGAGGTCTTTTCAAATTCAGCCATTCATTTCCATGCCACTGCAAATATACTATGTTATAATATAGCTGCCGTATGCATCTGTTAATGCATCACTTGCGGTAACATACATGCTTAATGGTTTACTGCCCTATGTGGGTGAGAAAATACTATATACTCATTTTTTTCTCCTTCCAGAACAGTAAATCCTCCCCTACTGGAAGGACTTAATTAAAGGTCGCACAGTGACCAAATTCCATTTAGCCTCTGATTGAATGCCAAGTGCCCCCTTTAGAAACCAAAGTCTCTGATCACAGGATAGATAGTCGCTAACCTGATAGTATTATGAAAGTGTTCTGGAGTAAACCTACATATATAACTGCTTTTACTATTGTAATTAGTCTGGATCGACGACCCTCGCTTTTCGCTTTCTTTGTGTTTACGTTCTAAACTCCGGTCGCTACGAGGAACAGGAAGCAGAACCTTCGAGCTAGCAAGCTAACGTACATGCTGAAAATGGCATGTTTTGAAGAACATTTAGATTGTGCAACAAAGCAAGCCAGCTTGGTTCTTTCGGGGAATGATTGTAAAGATTTACGAGCAATATGTTTGTTTATCTGTGTTTTAAGCCCCCAATGTCTCCTTCCAGGCAGCGCTGCCTGGAAAGCACTAGGATTAGGCAATGGTTAAGGTTAGGGATAGGTGTCTTGAAGTCAACGGTCGCAGCGCTGCCTGGAAGGAGACGTTGGCGGCTTAAAACACCATCGAGCAATATGTTTACTGCATTTACTCTCTAATCGGGATGTTTTGGGACCTATTGACTGGGATTTGCTATAGACAAAATACACATGGGTGACGCACTGGTAAGAACAAATTACTTTTAACCATGTATCCAGCTAATGGCTACTTACTGTATTGTGTGAACAGTTAACTTCATTTAATATTGTACGTGGCGTTGTCGTTTTAAAGCTATAGTGCATAGTTTCTGTCTCCCCCATGAGGAATTCTAAGGAATGACAACAAAACTGTTGGAGCCCCCACATTCCGTGACCGCACAAGTGCCCCACCCCACTCAGTTACTTGTAGCCAAGGAGGACACGGAGGATTAAAAAACTTGATGGACTCTTCAGAAGAGGTAATTATCTTCACTCGAGCTTCTGAGATACTTGGAAATCCAGAGGGAGTTGTGTGGAGCTGATAGTCTTAATTAGCTTTGTAGCAACTCAATTGGCAATGGCTTAAATGTAACAGACGTTTATTAATATCAAAAAGTTACGCACTAAAGCTTTAAAGAAAAACAAACAAACAAAAAAACTTTTTTTTTCTCCTACCCAGGAGTGTAGTGGGGAAGGGCCAGACCTTACTCTGCAGCGCTGTGGAGATAGGTCTGGCAAGCGAGACAATACTGTAATTGATGGTGGATGTTATCACAAGATATTGTACATACATTTTTCATGACTCAGTTTGCAACCCTCCTTCTCTCTTCTATTACTATAGCACATTCATGCTCCATTACTAATACCAACTTTTTATATGCATTGATGCCCTGCACAGTTGGTAGAAATGTGTATTGGGTCACTGAAATGATTTAATATAACACCATATACAAACCATACAGGGGCCCCCTAATGTTTTTATACAGCGCCACCAGTGGTAAAAAACCTGACACAGTGTCCCTTTAATTTTAGGGACAAATTAAATAATTATAATATTAAAGTTGACAAAGGTGACATGAATAATAATACAATAATAAATCCAAATGAATGATGATGTTGCTCGGTAACTGGCTGGATGTGTGAATGAATGGCTAACAAGTTTGCCATATCCACTTATATGAACAATGTGAATGCCGCCACCAATTGGCCTAATTAAAATTAGGTATAGCCTTTCAACCACAGAAATAGAGACTTGACGTGTTAAAATAAAGCAATGATGTTTGGGGGACTGATACCAATAAAACACAGGTACAAATGAATGTGTGTTGGCTTGTGTGTCTTTAAGTGTGTGTGTGTGTGTGTGTGTGTGTGTGTGTGTATGTGTGAGTGTGTGTGTCACTTTCTGAAAGTGATTTTCTGCCTGAATGGTTGTTTCCCAAATGCTGGCGATGTCCTGTAATCCTGCAGGGCGCTCCAAGGGCTCCAGTGTCGTCCTCACTGCTAATCAAAGCCATTCATCAGCACCTCCTCAAAGACTCTCACACACACATACTGTACACAAGACAGCCCTTAAGATTTTCAAATGCAATTTTATGCACAGAAACACACTGACATTGCAAGCATACATAAAGACATGCATACATCTACAAATGTATGCATTCACACCCACACACATCTCCTCTGGAGGCTAAAATAATCACTTTCCCCCTTGGAACACAGCTTAGCTAATAGGTGGCAACAAAAAAACTTCAGCAGATCTAGTGCAGGCCCCAAGGAAGTGCACCTGGCTTTAAAGCAAATTGAACATAGCAGCCAAACGGTGGATTTGCAACTTTCAGCCCATCACATGATGCCATCTGGCCCAAAAATACTTTTTAGTCCTTTTTTAGACACTGTTAACCACACGGTGAAATGAGAATATCCTCTACACACACACACACACACACACACACACACACACTCAAAATTAACTTTTACAGGGTAGCTTTACATTATGTTATATATTTAAGATAATTATTTACATACACAATAATTATTAAATACTGTAAGTATTAGATTTTAGACTGACAAGTGTGTGAGAGCTTACCTTTAAATTCTGGCTGCCAGTTGTAACTTGAACAGGCTGCTGAAGAACAAATCTGAACGCAACTTTCTAGAACTATGTACAGTCTGCTAAGCTGTTGCCAACAGTTGTCGGGGAGGATGGATTGCTGCAGGTGTCCATCCATTCCGTGTCAGTCCTGAGCGCACATCCATCAAACTTGAAAGGAGTGGCAACCCCATTCGATTTCTGGTGTCATCTTTAAGCAGTGTGACTTGAGAAAATGCTCTTTTAACGAGAGCGTTGGATATGGGGAGAGTGAGCAATCGTATTGCACCGAGTGCTAAATCGTGAAAGCAGTGGCTTCCTCCAGCATCTTTACTCCTTAGGCAACTGTTAGACCGGTGATCTGTTGGACACAACAATAGCAGGGCACAGGAGCTCCAGCTTCTGAAGAAACTCCATGGATGCAAGCAAACACATTTGGTACTGGACCAGGAGTTATTTTAATGAGTCTGTGCAGCGTGTCAAGACCACCTGCTTTTTCTCAGGTGGCATAGCGCTTGCCTCCAACTTCTGACTGAATGTTGTCCCCATTTCAGCATCAGCAGGTGAGATGTATTTACTGGAGGATTGTAGATCCAATCCCCTGAGTTGTTTTTAATAATTTATTTCACTCAGAAGTCGTGCTGCATAGCAGTGTTCAGAGCTTGCTGCCATACTGAAATGTAAAGTTAGAGTCTTCTTCATCAAGGATTCTGTCAATGCAATCTGCTGTCACTAACCAGCAGGTGAGACTTGGAGAAAGCAATTTCAAAGGGCATCCTCTGCTGTTAACTGTCCCATAAAGAGTTCGGTAGTCACTCTGACGCTTAGCCGAATGGGCAAACCAGTTGTAAGTCTTCCTGATCATATATTCTATATTGCTATGGAGCTGCTGCATGGCTTTTTAAGCCCAGGGAATGGCATACACACCTAATCAACTGTAAATTAGGCTGCTTCTGTTTGAGCAGCGTATACACAGAATGTCTCCCTACCATGACGCTCGCTCCATCTGTTGCTATGCCTACCATATCCGCTATATCCAGCACATTAACTTGCAGAAAGTCAATGTAGTATCCACAATACCAGTAGAATCAATGTCCAAAAGTTCGATCAGTCCCAGGTAAGTGCTCACAAATAGATACGGTAATGCTAGTTGTTTGATCCAAGGAAAGGGAATAGGGTGTGTGTCCTGTCGTAGTTCTTCTCTGAAATACGGTGCCACAACCAACTTAATGACAGCCATACATTTGGTTCTGTGCATCTGGAATGCTGTGTTGTGACTGTCCCCAGCGCTTGGAGAAAATTTCCCGGAAAATGTTGAATATTTTGGATAGTATGAAAGGTATGAATGACGAAAGTAATATTAGGAATGTCCTGATCGAGCTGAGCGTTTTGATGTTTGAAGAAGATAGCATTCACATCAATGACTCTTGTTGAATTCTGAATGCCAGCGAACGTATAATTGCTGATTCATTTAATTTGATGTATAAAAGCAACTGTTTCTGATACTGAAATAAAATGGATACACATCTACCTCCCTGAAAATAGCTCACAGCACGAGGAAGATCAGAAAAGTGTCATTGGTATCCAAAATATCTCTGCGCTGAAGGAGGTTTTATGATTCTAATTCTGTCTTTGCTATATCAATAACTTTCAGGAGTAGTGACAGTTAATGAATGCCCCCTCCTTCCTGCATGACAGCACAACTAAACCTGCCGAATCCACCCAATGGAGCACTGCATGATGTGCATAGGAGGTGTTGTCGTTTTATTCGTTAAATGACCTTAATCATTGAGTTAAATGGCGTTAATACCCATTAAAAAGCAAAGGGACTCAGACTGTCAATGGATTCATACTCTTCAGCTTCTCCTCTATTGACCATTAATCTTCCGAGACAGACTTCCTCCAGTTTTTGCTAAATTTAGAAGGTTCGGTAGTGGATGTCACTGACTGATTGTGCTTCTACCCCACTGCTCCCCACAGACCAGACTATGGTTGGGTATCGTTTGGGTTTTTTCCGATACTGGGGCCTAAACAGTGCCTGAACCGATACTTTATTTCAACAATCAGTTGCTGTTATACCATGGTATGGGTGAATTCTCAATTCTGATTGGCTGCAAGGTGTTTACTAAAATTAGACCTATCCTAAAATGTCCTGAAAGATCTTCTCCAATTGATCTTATTCTAACTAATGTACCACATAAATACACAGCTGCTTCTGTATTTGCAAATGACAAATTGCAAATGACAGATGTGTGCAGTTAGACATGCACACATCTGACAGATTTGATGTTGTTTTGTGATGCACCATATTAAAATGTGCAGTACGTGTCCTTTCCTGCTTGACTTTGTTCCTTGCGTTGTTACTTAGAAATAACTGTGGAAATACAAATGCATGGCGTTAATATTTAATGGAAGCATATGAACATGCAGCGGTGCATACACTACAGGACGATGCAGTGCATGTTTTATGAATCTGCAGATGCAGTACACACCAACCCCCTGAAGGACTGGATTTAAAGTTGTGCAGGAGAGAGAGAGAGAGAGAGAGAGAGAGAGAGAGAGAGAGAGAGAGAGAGAGATCCTTCTGGGTTTCTTTCACCACTTACCCACATGAAAAGAGCTTTTATTCCATAGAGACAGAGCAGTAGAGCCAGAGAGTAGAGAAAAAGTAGGAGGAAGATGATAGAAGTCGGCCGCTGCGGTGTGGGGGGGAAGGAGGAAACCCTGTGCAGAGTTAGCATCTTTCTGGCCAATGAGCTTCACTGACATTCTAACATCACATCACTATATCTGCAGGGAGAATAAAAGGCACCGAGCAATGTCCTTATAAGAGTGGGACTTGCAGGTAGCAGATACAGTTTGTGCAGGGAGGATTTTCAACTTGCTAAAACATATCTCTGTGTCACAGTCCTCAAGTACCGATTGTCCTCTCCATCTTTTCTTTGAAGGCTACGAGCAGTTGCCGTGGCAGTTCCTGGATGGAAGGCTTGTCACCTCTCCTCCTTGAACTTGCTGACACACAAACACATACAGTACACACATGCACCATGAATCACCTCCAGAGCGGCCATCTGTCCATTTTACTCCACACTCCAATCTGTCAGCCCGTCCTTTTTAAATGGCAGTGGGCCTGCTCAATGGCTGTTCCATCAAGAGAAGGTTTTCTATATCTTAATGTGTGATCCTACAATAGACATGGCCATAGGCTTCCTGGTATTCCTCTGGAGTCATTCATACCTAGAAACTGCCCAGTACAACCATAGCTGTATCATTAGCTACTGCACCACTCTGGAGCACCTACTGGTTCAGGGGCTTTGTCAAAGCCTCATTAAGTGGTATAGAGGGAGTAATACTCATATACCTCATTAACCCACAGTTCCCCAGTCACTGCAGAGTGCAGTAATATTTATAAGCTTAGTTCTTCATCCTCCAGGTAACTGCAACACCACAGGTTAAGAGTGTCTAGTCTGCTGCTTTTGTATCATTAGCCATTATTATTATACATTTCAAAATGTGTCTACAGTTGCTGTATTGTCAAAGTAAAATTTCTTACATTCTGAAAGTGGAACATTTAAATCAAGACTGAAATTTACTGTCTCAAAGGGTAATTTCATTTTTCTTCAACCTGGACCCTATTTCCCATGCATTGGTGTCTAAGTGACTAATGTGAAGAAAAATATTTTTAAACTGGTCCAGTATCGAGCAAGAATAGGGAAAACGTGCATCGTCAATTTCGTCCACTAAAAGAACTGTTTTTGCCACTGAAAGGCTCAGACTGTTAATATAGGAGTCTAAAAACATTATGGAAAGGATCCCTACAGAGATAGACCTTTTTGTTAAAGAGTAAGATCATTTTTGTTTAACCAGAAACAGCTCCGAAATCGCCAAAACGAAACTCACCAGACTCCATTTAAAAAAAAAACACGATACTTTTAGCATATTTCCACATATAAATGGGTAAATTAAGGATTTATTTCAACCAAACCAGAGTGGTGATTGTTGGAACAGTGGTAAGAACTAACACAGCTTTTGATAGTTTTACTTTGTTTCGGCTGACTTTAAATGAAGTGTAATTAACGATGATAAAATAACTGTGTTGAAATGGAGTCTGGTGGGTTTGGCTTGGGATTTTTCACAGTTTCATGCTATAGAAAAGGATCCTACTCTTAAACATCAATGTGGGAAAGAAAAGAAAACACAAAATGTAAACACAAAAAAGAAAACACAAAATGTAAATTTACAACTGCTGTCAAATGACATGATAAAAACTGTAGTATAAATATGTAGCCACAGTGAAAGTGTCACTTTTTTCCTACTTTCTGTAACAATGGCACACTACTGAGAACTTTCTTTTGCAATAAGACGAAAAGAAAAGAAGAAAAGAAAAGAAAAGAAGAGCCTGCTGTAGTACAAATACATATGTGATATAAAATAGGGACATCCAATCAACATGTAATACAAAATGATCTATATAAAAGCTAGTCTGTAGAGATGTTTATTGAGAAATTATGTCAAATCATACCAGTTTTGCTGCCCTAAGCTTCTCAGGCATCCAGTAAAAAACTAAGAGCATGGATGGCATAGTCCCAATCACCTCTGCACTTTTTATTTTTTTTTACTAGACTTTGAACTTGCCAGAATGGATCTGCTTCAGTATCTGGAGCTAAACACTGGCCCATAAAGAGTCAAAGCAGCAGTGATTAAGCTAATAGCCTACATAATGTGAACAGTGTAACTTACACAATGGTTGTACAGTAGGTTAATGTAAGTATGCCTCAGTGATGTTGACATGTGCTATAGAATTCTGAATAATGTAATTGTACTACAGTGAATGGAAAAAGGACATTTTTGGTGAGTGGGTAGGTACGTTCATATAGTTTGCTCCCAGAACTGCAGGTTTAATATTGGCCCATTATCTTTGCTTCTCATCTATTCTCCCACTCTTCAGTCAAATTTAAACAGTTGCTGTGTTTGGTGCTGAAGTCAGTAGAGGCTTGTCGCGTTCCATGGTTCTGATTGCTTTCACAAGCCTAAAAGACTTTACAGTAGTGGCACCTATCAATCTGTCTCCTCAACATTTATTTTGTTTAGTTTAAATGTGTGAGGCCAATTATATTACACTGCACATTCAGTACAGTTTATCAGCCACCTGCTGAACTGTTAGTCTGCTCAAGTTCTGTTGTTCTAATCTATGACTTCAATAAAATGCTACCTCAGTTTCTTTGTTTCCAGCTGTCATCTGATTGCTGGTTTTAGAACCAATGTTGAAGTTTGACTTCAATCACAAAGGTGGATATCTTGTTATTGGGTTCAATCGCCGTGTTAACTTATGCTGGACGCCTAACCTGGTCGGGAGCAGGTTAAGTTGGAGATCAGAGATCAACCGGTGTAAAAGCACGCCTACTGACCAATCAATACTCGATTGATAATGGCGTCACCGTTCTTAGAAGATCAGGTGGAGCTCGGTGCGCGGAGAGAGAGAGAGATAGAGAGAAAAAGAGAGGGTGTGCTCATACAAAAAACATTTAGTGACCGACAGCCCTGTTAACATTCCCTGATGGGTATATTTGCCGTGTGTAATGCGCACAGCAGTTTGAATTATGTTTTTTATATTTTTTATTTGCTCTCACGATCACTTCCACTGCCAGGGTTGCAACTGAAATAAAAGGCTAAAGCAACGGCAGTTTATGGAAAGTACAAGTGTAATTATGGTCAGATCTTGTGCCTGACTGATGGGGAAGTGATATTGATAGCCTAAGAGTTGTGCACATTTACAGCGTCAGCTATTTTTTTTTTGCCAGCTGTCCTCCTGTTTTAGGAAGCAGCGACTGTATTGCGTTTTGCCTGTAAAACCGTGTCTGTGTTCTTCATATTTATGTAGAATTATAGTTTGCTCTTCTTATGTAAAATATGTGGCTATTGTTGGTCATGTTGTGCAAACATCACCTCTTTTATGTGAACACGCGCCGCTGGATTGGGAAACCCTGATGGTTGATTGAACTAGTTAACCACCGGCATGACAGCTTGCGGGACCGCGGTGGTTAGGTTAGGTGAAGCCGGGTAACTGAAAGAAATCCAGGACATGTTGATCTGGCCTCTGGCGTGTTCCTCCTCGTCTGTGTCTGCATTGCCGACGGCTGATTCTGACATTGCCATTTTTGTTTTGCTGCGACTGTAAGCTAACCTATCCCGCCGCTGAGTTTGAGTATGTTGACGAGACGTGACTGCACAACTACGTTTGATTGGTGAAACAAAGCCACGTGGTAGAGCCTTTAGCGGAAGTCTCTCTCTCTCTGTCAAAATAAAACATTAAAATCAGGGGTACGCGGGGGGGGGGGATAAAAACAATGACGCGTAGAATACCAAAGAGGTAAAAAGAAAAGTAACAAGCTCATTGTAGCCTAATGTAGCGGAGTAAGAGTACAGTTTCTTCTTCACAAATCTACTCAAGTAAAAGTAAAAAGTATAGAGATTTAAAACTACTCCTAGAAGTATCATTTTTTCAAAAACTTACTCAAGTAAATGTAACGGAGTAAATGTAACTCGTTACTACCCACCTCTGGTGACGGTGCCCTTAAAAAATCATAGCGGAGATAGCGAAAGGGGTAAGGCTTTTTCCCAGCATGGTACACCCATTAAGCCAAAAAATGGAGGCAGAGAAAGCGTCTCAATTCTGAAGCAATGAAGAAACGGCACTTTGTCTTACGCAAATAAGGACCCAAGCTTGGACGAAGAAAAAGACTGCCCAGTATGGGGCAAATGGGGAATATTTTAAATGCAGGTGCTATTCTTAAAGGTCCAATGGCATGAAAATTTCACTTTATGAGGTTTTTTAACATTAATATGCGTTCCCCCAGCCTGCCTATGGTCCCCCAGTGGCTAGAAATGACAATAGCTGTAAACCGAGCCCTGGGTATCCTGCTCTGCCTTTGAGAAAATGAAAGCACAGATGGGCCAATCTGGAATATGAGGTCATAAGGAGCAAGGTTTCCTCATCTTTCTCTGCTTTGCCCACCCATGAGAGAGAGACATCATGGCTTTCAAATTAGCAAAGTGGCAGTTGGTCAAGGCCAAAAAGTATTTTTGATAATGTCTAAATTGGTAGCCAAATTGGCTGAAATTAACCATTCACTGAACTAATCTTGACCCTAGGATGATTTATATGCAAATACTCTATACCAAACATTTCAATTGACTTCTTTAGATTTCTACTGGAGAAAAAAACAAAAACAAGAGATACTTATATAGATAAATGAAGAGAAGACAGTATTTTCAGATTAAGTAATTGACATTAAAAATCCACGTTAGGTTAGCTTGAACTTAACAATTGGCATGGATCATGCACAACAATTTATCATTTTCTAAAACATACAGTAACAAGTAGTAGTCTTAAGGGGTAGCTTTGTTTTTTTTTTAACCTGGACCATATTTTCCTGTCTAAGTGACTGATGTGAACAACAATCTTTGAAATTGGTCCAGTATAAAGTGAGACCACTGCAGTAGGCAGCTGCGAAAGAAGCTACAGTGTAGGTTTTTGGGCAATTGCACACCTTCAATTTATTTAAAGTGCTTGTTTTATCACTCACATATTATCATATCCATACCCATATTATATTGTTCCAAGGGTCTGACAACATTATGGAAAGGATCCCTACAGAGGTTGACCTTTTTGTTAAAGAGTGAGATAATTTTTGTTTACCATGAAACTGTGAAAAATCATAATCACCAAACCCACCAGACTCCATTTAAATAAACAGTAATGTTATCATCGTAAAACACACTTCATTCGAAGTTGACAGAAACTAAATCAAAAGGCTTTTTGGTTCGTTTTTTCACTGTTCCATCAATCACCGCTCTGGTTTGGTTGAAATAAACCCTTAAATTGTCTACCTTTATTCACCCGTATACATGCTACACGTATTTTTTATTTAAATGGAATCTGGTGAGTTTGGCGATAGTGATTTCGGAGCTGTTTCTGGTTAAACAAAAAGGATCTAACTCTTTTTACAAAAAGGTCTATCTCTGTAGGAATCTTTTCCATAATGTTGTCTGGCACTTAGAATAACAATCTGAGCCTGTCAGTGACAAAACAAGCACTTTTAGTGGGAGAAAACTGACAATGCACATTTGCCCCATATGATTACCTCGCACCTCTCCGTGAACCATCACCTTATCGTGGTGGAGAGGTTTGTGTGTCTCTGTGAACCTGAGGGCTGTGTTGTCTGGAGCTTTGTGCTCCTGGTAGGGTCTCCCAAGGCAAAGTGGTCTCAGGTGAGGGGCCAGACAAAGAATGGTTCAAAACCCCAATGGAAAAACAAGGTAGAAATGGAGTGACCCTGCCCGGAGGAAGCCCGGGGCCCGCCGCGAGCCAGGCCCAGACGGGCGGGCTCGTCGGGCGACGCCTGGTGCCGGGTTTGCCACGGAGCCCGGCCGGGCACAGCCCGAACAAGCTACGCTGGCTCCCATCTCTCCAGCCCATGGGCCCACCACCTGTGGGAGGAACCGCTGGGTCGGGTGCGCTGCCACATGGGTGGCAGTGAAGGTCAGGGGCCTCGACGGACCAGACCCAGGCAGCAGACGCTGGCTCTGGGGACGTGGAACGTCACCTCTCTGTGGGGAAGGAGCGGAACTGGTGCGGGAGGTGGGCTCTACCGGTTAGATCTGGTGGGGCTTACCTTTACGCACAGTCTCGGTTCTGGAACCGTACTCCTGGATAGGGGTTGGACTCTTTTCTTTTCTGGAGTTGTTAGTCTTTGCGGGCGGGGGGGGGGGGGGGGGGGGGATATTAACAAGCCCCCGCCTGAGCGCCGCTACGTTGGAGTTTACCTCGGTGGACGAGAGGGTCGCTTCCCTACGCTTGCGGGTTGTGGGGGGGAAAACTCTGACTGTTGTTTGTGCATATGCACCAAACAGGAGTTCGGAGTATTTGGCCTTCTTGGAGACCTTGAGTGGAGTCCTGCATGGGGCGCCAGTGGGGGACTCCATTGTTCTGCTGGGGTACTTCAACGCACACGTGGGCAATGATGGAGACACCTGGAGAGGCGTGATTGGGAGGAACGGCCTCTGTGGACTTCTGTGCTAGGCATGGATTGTCTATAACGAACACCATGTTCGAACATAGGGATGCTCATAAGTGTACCTGGTACCAGAGCACCCTAGGCCGAAGGTCAATGATCGATTTTATAATCGTTTCATCTGATCTGAGGCCGTATGTTTTGGACACTCGGGTGAAGAGAGGGGCAGAGCTGTCAACTGATCACCATCTGGTGGTGAGTTGGGTCAGGGGGTGGGGGAAGACTCTGGACAGACCTGGTAAGCCCAAACGTGTAGTGCGGGTAAATTGGGAATGTCTGGAGGAGGCCCCTGTCCAACGGACTTTCAACTCGCACCTCCGGCGGAGCTTTTCGTGCATCCCTGTGGAGGCTGGGGGCATTGAACCCGAGTGGACAATGTTCAAAGTTTCCATTGCTGAAGCTGCGGCGAGGAGCTGTGGTCTTAGGGTCTTAGGTGCCTCAAGGGACGGTAACCCACGAACACCGTGGTGGACACCGGTGGTCAGGGAAGCCGTCCGACTGAAGAAGGAGTCTTTCCGGGATATGTTATCCCAGAGGACTCCGGAGGCAGTTGCAGGGTACCGGCGGGCCCGGGGGCGGGCTGCAGCCTCTGCCGTGGAAAGAGGCAAAGCAGCGGGTGTGGGGGGACAAGTTTGAGAAGACATGGAGAAGGACTCTTCGGTCGGCACCAAAAGGCTCTTTGGAAAACTGTTCGCCACCTCAGGAGGGGGAAGGGAACCATCCAAGCTGTGTACAGTAAGGATGGGACACTGTTGACCTCAACTGAGGAGGTAATAGGGCGGTGGAAGGAGCATTTTGAGGAACTCCTGAATCGACTACTAAATCCGCCTTATTTACTTTTTAGAGGCAGAGCTGGAGGATGACGGGGATTGTCGTCGATTTCCCGGGCGGAAGTCACTGATGTAGTCAAACAACTCCACAGTGGCAAAGCCCCGGGGATTGATGAGATCCGTCCAGAAATGCTCAAGGCTCTGGGTGTGGAGGGGCTGTCCTGGTTGACACGTCTCTTCAACATTGCGTGGAAGTCTGGAACAGTGCCAAAGGAGTGGCAGACTGGGGTGGTGGTTCCCCTTTTTAAAAAGGGGGAACAGAGGGTGTGTGCCAATTACAGGGGTATCACACTTCTCAGCCTCCCTGGTAAAGTCTACTCCAAGGTGCTGGAAAGGAGGGTTCGGCCGATAGTCGAACCTCAGGTTGAGGAGGAACAATGCGGATTCCGTCCTGGTCGTGGAACAACGGACCAGCTCTTCACTCTCGCAAGGATCCTGGAGGGGGCCTGGGAGTATGCCCAACCGGTCTACATGTGTTTTGTGGATTTGGAGAAGGCGTATGACCGGGTCCCCCGGGAGATACTGTGGGAGGTGCTGCGGGAGTATGGGGTGAGGGGGTCTCTACTCAGGGCCATCCAATCTCTGTACGACCAAAGTGAGAGCTGTGTCCGGGTTCTCGGCAGTAAGTCGGACTCGTTTCAGGTGAGGGTTGGCCTCCGACAGGGCTGCGCTTTGTCACCAATCCTGTTTGTAATGTTTATGGACAGGATATCGAGGCGTAGTCGGGGTGGGGAGGGGTTGCAGTTCGGTGGGCTGGGGATCTCATCGCTGCTCTTTGCAGATGACGTGGTCCTGATGGCATCATCGGCCTGTGACCTTCAGCACTCACTGGATCGGTTCGCAGCCGAGTGTGAAGCGGTTGGGATGAGGATCAGCACCTCTAAATCGGAGGCCATGGTTCTCAGCAGGAAACCGATGGAATGCCTTCTCCAGGTAGGGAATAAGTCCTTACCCCAAGTAAAGGAGTTCAAGTACCTTGGGGTTTTGTTCGCGAGTGAGGGGACAATGGAGCGGGAGATTGGTCGGAGAATCGGCGCAGCGGGTGCGGTATTACATTCCATCTATCGCACCGTTGTGACGAAAAGAGAGCTGAGCCAGAAGGTAAAGCTCTCGATCTACCGGTCAGTTTTCGTTCCTACCCTCACCTATGGTCATGAAGGCTGGGTCATGACCGAAAGAACGAGATCCAGGGTACAAGGCGCGAAATGGGTTTCCTCAGGAGGGTGGCTTGCGTCTCCCTTAGAGATAGGGTGAGAAGCTCAGTCATCCGTGAGGAGCTTCGGAGAGCCGCTGCTTCCTTTGCGTTGAAAGGAGCCAGTTGAGGTGGTTCGGGCATCTGGTAAGGATGCCCCCTGGGCGCCTCCCTAGGGAGGTGTTCCAGGCACGTCCAGCTGGGAGGAGGCCTCGGGGAAGACCCAGGACTAGGTGGAGGGATTATATCTCCAACCTGGCCTGGGAACGCCTCGGGATCCCCCAGTCGGAGCTGGTTAATGTTGCTCGGGAAAGGGAAGTTTGGGGTCCCCTGCTGGAGCTGCTCCCCCCGCGACCCGACACCGGATAAGCGGACGAAGATGGATGGATGGATGGATTACCTCGCAGCCCAGGTTTGTGGCTGCCAATTACAGCATTCTCCCTCAATACTGGACCAGTTTTGACAATTTTTGTTCACATTAGTCACTTAGACACCAGTGCATGGTAAAATAGGGTCCAGGTTGAAAAAAACTTGTTTTACCCTTTAAAAGGGGATGACAGCATAGCTAAACATCCATAATGCTGAATGCTATATCCCAGCTGGGCTTATAAAATGTCTTTATTTGAATAAGTGATGCCAAATTAAGCTTGAGAAAGCCAGGCCTTCTACTAAGGATTCGGAGCCCCCTGACAACAAGCAACTCTCAGACACACAAAAAGGCCTTATTCAGCTTGGGCAGCACTGTATTATTAACAACTTTTTGTTTCACTTATGAAGATAGTACAGACACAGATGGGAGGTGGAGAACACCAGGATTTTAGAATATGCTGGTGTTAAAGTAAAGATAAAATTATGCTATGCATTGAGGATAGAAAATGATTGCTCAGCCGTTTTGTCTTTTTTTTTATTGATATATTCAGATGCACTAGCTTTTTAAACGATTACATTTATGGAAAATGAACAGCTACCTGCCGTAAGCATTTGAGCCTTCTATCTGATTTGCATGCCTGTATCCACAACCCTTGATCTACGACACAGATTGTCATGACATATTTCTCTTCCATGAGGTACATAAATAACACTGATGGAAGGGGTGATTGTGTTAGCTGGAGGTACAAGGTCCCCATGCCTAACCACCTCTGGAATGCACTGCAAAGCGGTCTTCGTCAAAAAATATAGCTACTCGTTAAATGACGTTGGAGCAGTCATTCCCAATCTCATTAATCACTGGCACTTGTAGCACCCGGTACGACACCTTGCTGACAAAGCATTTCTGGAAATATATAGCCCTCCAGGCTGAAGGGGGATTTCTCCATGCAACCGTCTTTCATTCATGTCTTCCATCAGTCTTCTAGATGTTCTCTGTACCCTTTCACCTACTCTGTTTTTCTTACTTAGAACCCCCTGTCCACCTGTTGTTCTGATCCTCTCCCACCCTTCTTTTACTTCCACCTTTAGCTCGCTTTCTTAAAGTGGAAGTTATTTCCTATAACATAACTTCTGTTTACCGCCAGGTCAACAACACAACACAGTAATTGTAAGAGAGTAATTGTAAGAGTGATACCGATTTAAGTCTTGGAAAGGAATTGAATAAGTGTAATTCCCAAAGTGTTGAACTATTCCTTTAATAAAATATATGAATGCGTCAAAAGTTGTGAACCCTATTCCCAACAAAAGGTGCAAACATTAAGATTTCCTAGCCATGAGAGATTATGCCTCTTCTCTTCTTTTTCCATTCATCAGCTTTTCCTTTTCTTTCTCTTGTCCCTTTTAAAAAAAATATAAACTTGCTTCCTTACGTGCTCCCAAAGGCCTTACCAACCTTCTTACACCTCTGCTGGCGTTCCTGTCCTCCTTCCTTACACCTCCATCTTGCACATGTGCGAAGTTGCTAATTAATTGACTGGGGGGATTTCCTGGGGAGGACTTTTCTCCCCCACTCTGATGATGAATAATGCAGCAGCATAGCATCTTTTTCTATTCCTTCCCATGTACCTGTCTTCCTATCATCCTCTCCCTCACATTTGTCTTTCCCCTCTGTTTTGTCCCTGTGTCAAACAACGCTCCGCCCCTCTCCCTCTGTCGTCACTGTGGTGGAGGTGACTCACTGTGGCTGGTGTTGATCATGTAGCCTGAAACAATCTGTCTGGGTGAAGGTCATTTCATTGTCTCCGAGGGGAGGGGGTGGGGGGTCCACTGAATGGCTGTGGAGAAGGAGGAGAACTGAGTGATCGAAGAGTGGATAACCTTTGCTGGTTTCACAGCAGCATAAATCCATGATTCAGTCACGTGGATGACACTTAATAGATTGTCCCTCATCCAGAGTCCCTCATTTCTTCCTGAAAAAAGAGATACGTTGGAAAATGCACAAATGGAAAGTGCACAGTATAAAGATCTGCTAGACAAAAAGCTGTTTTATGCATGTGTTATGTATTGTGTTTTAACTCATTTTGTATATTTGCAAAAATCTAGTTTTGCCCACTGGGCTTGCATGCTGTAATGTACACTTCCTACTCCAAGATTTATAATAGCTCCAAATCAAGATGCATTCTCCAAAATTATTAATGCAAACTAAACAAGAACAGGAAATACAGCTCCAAATTCCAAACTCTCTGTATCAGTTTCTCTGTACGTTCAGGTTTGACATCCTGTATACCCCATCAGAAAAAGGCATCAGACCTTTGCCTCCAGTCTCCTTAACATATGATCCCTGTATGGAGGCTCAGGTGAGCAAATTCAGTTCCATTTCCCAAATGTAAAAAAAAGGATTAAATAGAGTAATCTATAAAAAGGCTCTCAAGTGCGGACCAAAATCACTCCCCAGTAATTTTATTGGTGAAGAAGGTGAAATATATATCATTTCTATTGTTGCAACTTATCGTCCCCCCCTGCAAATCTTTCATGTTGAGTTTAATCTATGTGATTTTTGACATGCAAATTCACGTTGTTGAGTAGTTTATGATGCCTCCCCTCCTCTGACCTTTGCCAGCTGCTCTACCCTGAGCAAGAAGATCATTGAACGGGAAGGAAGGATCTTTACACTTCACTTTGTCTATATCCACGACGTTCCACTTCCGGGATTGCTGGTGCCACCGGAAATTCCGCCGAATGTCACTCTTTACGGCCAGATGTCCATATAACTTCAGAGACTTACTGTTGTTTACCTATTTTGTATAGTGATTCAATCTCCTTCTTTGTCACAAAATACCTTGGCTTACCCTTACTGACCGCTCTTCCCGTCATTCCCCTGGCTTCATATGCGGCCCTGAATTTTCTTTACTATAACCATCAACATCAGCACCACACGTGCACATGCAGAGTTTCCGCTATATGCATGTAGTAGCAGCGCACTGCCACTCAATCAGCTGTTTATGAAATGTCATAAAGTCGTAATTATACACGGCTCTGCAGAGACGTCAGCTCTACTGATCTCAGTCGAACAGTCAGCCGCTCTCTCTCTCCCCTCTGAGGCTGAAAAACTGGAACATGAAAACCACACTCACGCGTTTCCCGTGAAATATGACAGCTACAGTTTATCGGAAAATAGCGTTGGGCACCCTGACTTTGATGAATTTACTGTTTATCAGACCCCAGATGCGAAAAGAAGCTAACTTTAGTGAACACTGTGGTCCCTCTGCTTATGACGCCCCGCTGGCTGCTGTGTAAAAAAAAAACAAAAAAAAACAAAGAGATGCTGTATTCCTCCGACACGCTGTATTAACGTTACTGTTTAAACCGCTTTCCAGGTTAGTGGGGATGCATACCGCACAAAACCAACATAAAAAACGTAGTAATCTTCCCTCAGCGTTTAGTTTTGTTGCTAAACTGTGTGTAAAATGAGCGTTGACGTTAAATGATCTGTTTCAAGTAACGGCACACTAGGGTACCGTCTAATTGCTGGATTGTTCCGAGATAACTGTCTGTAGCTAACGTTAGCAGATAAGCCTGTTGACAGCAACGGTAGTGTTCATATTTATGCACAGTGACACATAAAGCAAACTTGCTAAAAAACGAATTAGACGCTGTTTTCAGGTAACGTTACTGTTGAAGTTCAAACAGGCCTGTGTGTGTGTTTTGAGAAATATCTTTAAACTGCAAGTCTATATTTATCTTATTTTTATGTTATTTATATATTAGTTTATTGCCATTACCTGTTTTCCCTGTTTTCATACATACAGCAGTTTAGTTTACTAAATATATAAAAAAAATGTAGTTGGATAGATGTGTGAGAATTTCCCACACCAGGAGTAATTTATATTGTTCTATTTTATAGCGATAGATTATCTATCTTGATTATCTCTTGACTTGCGTAAGGCATTTGATACAGTAAACCATGAACTACTGATAGATAAATTAACACATTTCTCTATTAGTATAAGTACAATTAATTGGATTCAATCTTTTCTCAGTGCAAGGCAGCAGTGTGTATCGATAAATAATGTATCATCTCCCTTACGAGCATGCACTATAGGTGTGCCGCAGGGCTCTACATTAGGGCCCTTGTTGTTTGCTCTTTATTTTAATGATTTTCCGTCTGTGTGTAATAATGTTAAAATGATAATGTACGCTGATGATACAGTGGTGTATATTCATGGTAAAACTATTAAGGATGTTGCCCGAAAGTTAACTGAGGAAATGAAAAAGATTTCTATTTGGCTAAAAACTCTCATTTAACTTTGGAATGTTGACAAAACGGTCTCTTGTTTTTTACAACCCGACGCAGTACTCGGCTTTCGTATGTAAAACTGATCCAAAAATCATAATTGAAGGTCAGGAAATATCAAGGGTTGACCAAATTAAATATTTAGGAGTCATTCTTGACCCAAATTTAAATTTCAAAACATATTAAAAGATAACCAACACCAAAAAAAAATTTGATCATAAAATTTATAACTAAATACAATATTGTACAATTTCTCTGAACATCGACGATTTATTAGTTTCAGCTTACTTCACCCCTTTTTTTTTTTAGATCCTGCGGTAGGTATCGAGTTCCAGTAATCCTACTGCTCCTACTAGACAAAGTGACAAAAACGCCAACATAGCCTGGTCACATGTTGTGATTTGTAGATTAGTCAGCGTGTACACAAAACAACCGTAACATAAACCATCTTCTAACCGTAAAAAACGGGAACTATATTCTCAGACAGATTGCGCGTGCATACATATCACTCAAGCAGTACTATATTCTTCCGCCTGAGAATATAGTTCCCGGTTTGTTTACGGTTAGAAGATGGCTGTGTCTCATGTTACGTTGTTTTTTGTACACGCTGTGACTCTACAAATCACAACATGTAAATATGAACATGTTGGCGTTATTTTGTCACTTATTTGGAGCAGTAGGATTACTGGAACCAGTCACCTGCCTGTTCTGTGATGGGCTGATGCCGCTGGAGCCGTCAGACAGCGTTACAGAATGCACGGAGATGAGAAGGGTACGTATCGACTTGTCTTACTCTGGGGGTTACGGTGAATAAGCTAAATTCCCGATAAGTCGGCGTGTTCCTTTAAGGTTCATGACAAGAAATCTTGGCTATTTCACCACTGTCATATTCTTAAAAAACATAGTATATTAAGTTTTGAAAACAATCATATATTCAAATCTCTGTCTTTTGTTCAAGATATTAAATGGTATTGCAGCTCCTCCGGTTAAAAAGTATATCTCACTGAGCTCAGAAATTACAACTCGAGCGACTCGGTTGACTGTTCGGGGCGAGTGTAGGATTCCTCAGTGTAAAACAGCATTTGGCAGCTCAGCTTTCTCAAGTGTGGCTATCAGACAGTGGAATAAGTTGCCAACAGAGCTGATAACGTACAAATTTTAACATGTTTTCATATCGGGCCAAAAAATGGCTTCTGTTAAAACAAACATGCTCACATAATGTATGGTAATTGATGTGTATGTGGGAGTGTATTTGTAAGTGAATGCTGAGGAATGAATGAAGGGTGTGATCATTTTAATGTTGGTTTTGGGGTAAATGTGTTAAATTCATTTGTTGAAATCAGCCTGCCCAGGGACTACAGGTGGAAACTAGCTGTGCTACAACCTGGTATAATGCATCTCTCCTGTCTAAGGTTAATGTTTATTGTACGTTGTCCCTGTTTAAATAAATAAAATACAAATCTATTCAAAAAATGTTCTATGTTCTATGCAAAATATAAAATTTTCTATTAAAGAAAAGATTGAAAACAAATATTTGTGTGTGTGTGTGTTCCGATTTAGAAAAAATGAAATTTGAATCGGCTAAAATCGGTATCGGCTGGTCAAACTCAATGAAAAATTGGAAATCGGAATCGGCCTAGAAACTTGTAATCGGTGCCACTCTACCCATAAAGTTAATTCACTCCACTAGTCAGACTAAACGTCCAGTCTTTAAAGCTATGGGTCACATACTCATCCTTCTTCTCCTCTGCTCCTCAGGAGATATAGCCTAATCCAGGCCCTACCTGACATTCTAGCTGTGTCCGAATCATGGCTCAGGAAATCAACCAAAAATTTGGAAATTATAATCTCAAACTACAAACTTTTCCGTCAAGATAGAACTGCTAAAGAGGGAGGTGTGGCAATATACTGTGGAGAGAGTTTACAAAGCTCTGTCATCCTATCCAAATCTCTGTCATCCTATCCAGGGTTCTCATTTATAAAACTGTGCTTAGGATTCTTACTAAAAGTGTACGTACACCCAAAACCCCAAATGGCATACGCCAAAAAAAAGTCTGATTTATAAAACCGTGTGTACGCACACCTGTAAGCAACATTCCCTTTATAAATCACAATTACCTACAAGTGTGCGTACGTGGATCAACCTCTTATCCCGCCCTGTATACGCCCATTTTTAACCATAAATAGTCAAGTATGTTAATGACCCTGGCAGTTCTTTCGTTAGACCGAATCATGCCGAACAATGACGACTGGCGGAGAAAAAGCAAAAAACCTCTCAGACGCTCGGGAATTGCTGCAAATTGAATTATAATTTCGGCCTGTTGTCACACAGCGTAGGGAAACCATATCTATAGACTACCTTTATTAATAATATCTTCCAAAACGGCAGGCATTACGGCACTCTGGGACAGCTTCCATATATCAGACCTATATGATAAGATTTAACAGAACTATATATTATATCCAAACAAGCCTTAGTGATAAAGGTGAAGATTATACTGTATAATATTTATATATAAAAAAAAAAATTAGCTGTCTGACATTTCCCTCTGGAAACAGTCAGTTTCCCCCAGAATGGCGAATACCTATATTTGGACCGGGATGGCACGGTTCCGGCGCGTTGCCCTCTCTACTGGACCCAATTCAGTACATAGATCCAAGAGCACAGCTTTAGGAAATTTAAATTGGCATTTTAGCCAGTCATCGTCAAGGTCCCTGAAGTTTCTCTCCTGATTCTTCCATTGGGGGGTTAAAAATGTTTACAACAATTAGAGTGATTGTAGACACCTTGCCAAAATCACAGCATCAACTAGTGGTATCCCCCAAACCGAGATACAATCTGAAGACAAAATGTAATAGGCAAACACGGTTTTCTTCACGCAGGTTTTGTTATGAACAGTATTAAAGTTCGGACCTGTAATGAGGACATTGAGGTTAACAATTGCGCGAGAGCTTAACGACTGTATTTCCAGACGTTGACATTTGATGATATATGCACAGTTTTAAAGACAGATGTTTAGTTATATATATGTAAGGTAGTAGCCTTAAGTAGGCCACTAGGCGGCGCTGTTGCCATTACTATAACAGATGCAGTTCAGCAATTTTTGCTTTTTTGTACCTTACAAGACGCCGTAGTGTACACTTGATTTGTGTAGGCCACCATGTTTGTTAAAAACTGTATGTCCTACGTTAAGGTAAGCAGCTTAATTGGTGGCGTATACTATAAAAGTGTAAATATGTACATTGATAACCACCCACTCAGGCCATTTGTTCACATGTTGCTTATCTAAGTATGGAGTTACCGTTTGTAGGGTCAAGTACTGCAAATTCGTTTTCATTCACTAGTGTACAAATTGAGTTCGGGTTAAACTATTGTTGAGGGATGAAACTGCATTTGAGATGACTTGGTGGTTTATTTAATAATTCAGTTTTATGTGGCAAACCTATTCTTGTTAGAGTGCTATATTTAATTTAGCTTCGAAGAACTATTTATTTTACACTATTAGTTTTGTTAGCCTGTTTGTTTTGTGGATTTATTTCTAACTGGAAAAAAAACCTGTATGTCCTACGTTAAGGGGATGATGAAACCAGCCTTCTCTATAGACAATAAATCCTGATGGTCTCAGCCACAATCTTCAACCCAGCGTCCCGTGCCTCCTTCTCTCTGCACTTCACCCCTAACATCTAACACAACGCAGAGTATCGCAGCAGTGCCAAGGGGTACCTCCAAGCGGCAGAGGCACGGAGGGAGTGGGCTACATATACACTGTGTTCTGCAGTTATCTAATGCTAGGGTATTTGATCCTGTATTCCATGGAGTCGGGCCATCTCCTCCTCCTGCGCTCCGTAGCGGACTCTGTGACGGTGAGACAGCGCTGATTAAAGGGATACTTCACCGATTTAGCATTCAGCTTTGTATCAGTAGAAACCCGATAGTATTTCTGAATGACCGTGCCTCCCTCCCTCATGTCCCCCTGAGACGAGAGATTTCTGCATTTGGGGCCTGGAAAAAATCTTCCGATGACGTAAAATGACGATTTTTGCGTCATTGGAAGATTTTTGGGCCAGAGGCAAAGGACTACAGCCAGTAGTAGGATCTACTTCCGTATGTTTTCAACACGCCCACAGGGGGTTGGACTGGCGAGTCTGGCCGAGGTATTCCGAATGAAAACGACTGTCAGCCATCTTGAATCTTCGCTAAACAGGCTTTCGGTTTTCAGCAGAAAACATTTACAACAATTATCTGCATTCAAACTACCGGACGTGTCTACCACAACGTTATTACAGACGCAATACTCGGCACACTACGCGAAGCCGCGTCGCACGGAGTCCGCGGCTGCCAATGCCGCTTAGCCGGGTAGGGGACATCCTCATCGGCTAGGTGGAAAGCTAACGCTAGCTGTCCACCTGTCCCAGCCATCCTGCTTGCAAGTGTCTGCTCATTAAACAACAAGCTTGACTACATCCTCCTTCAACGAAAATCCCAACGTGAGTTCAGTGACTGCTGTGTTTTTGTTGTTGTGGAAACATGCCAGAAAGACAGTGTACCGGAACCGGGACTATCCAGCTACCAGGCTGCTCTCGCGGCCCGTGGAGGTGGGCTGTGTTAAACGGACTGGTGTAGAAATAAAATCCAACTAGCTACTGCTAACTGCTGGTGGAGCTTGTGACTGTTAAATGCCGACCATTCGACATTCCATGCTAATTCGCCCGCCTGTGTTTATACTCTGTGTTTAGCTACACCAATGCTAGTATGCGTTAGCTGAACTTTACGGATCCTGCTTGCAAGTGTCCGCTCATTTAGACCACAAACTGGACTACATCCAACTTCAACGACACTCCCAAGCGTGAGTTCAGAGACTGCCGTGTTTTTGTTGTTGTGGAAACCTGCCTGAATAGTGTACCGGACTGTCCAGCTACCAGGCCTGCTAGCCCTCCGAAGCTAAGATGCTCTGTCGCCAGGTAAAAGAGGTGGGCTGTGTTAACACCGAGTGGCGCAGAAATGTGGTGATTTGTATCCATTTAACTGCTAACTGCTGGTGGAGTTTGTGACTGTTAAATGCCGACCATTCTACATTACACACTAATTCACGGCTGTGTTTATGCTCGGTGTTTTACAGCCCACCAGCCGCTAATGCTAGTACGTTAGCTGAACTTTTACGGAGCCTATAAAGTATAGTGTGTACTAAATGTAGCCTGTTTCCATGTTGTTTTTATATAATGTCGTTTTTATATATGTTAAATGTGTAACACCACTTGAGTCACGATGAAACGTTGTTTGCGGTATATGGTTGAAATGACAATAAAACACGCTTGAGTTGAATGCCTCTGTCGGTCTGTCAAGCGGTAGGCGTGGCTTTGGGAGTGGACTCAAAGCAACGAAGCAGGTGCATTCTGGGATTTGGTGTTTTTCATCCATATAAGACCAAAACACATTTTCTGGCTTTCCTCGGCCTAGAAGGCACCAATTAAAAAACTTTTTTCACATTTCTACTACATAAGTGACCCAATTTAAAGATATATTCAGCTTTCCAGCGGTGAAATATTCCTTTAAATGTTAAGAACAAGTTTTGATTTAAGATTTGAGTTGGAGGTGTTTATGGAACAATTAGTTCCATAAGGTCCATAGGTGTCCACGGAAAAATAGAACAAAGTTAATCACTCGTCAATGATTAACTAGAAATTCCTCCTCGGGGCAGTGGAGGAAAAAAAAACAGTTCAGGTCGACTGTTTACGAAAATGGTGTCTCTGTTGTCCTATTTTCATCTAGAGAACGATGTCCTCTACTGCAGTTTTGAACACACGAGGCGTGTGTTTCAGATCCAAGAAATCTGTCTTTTGTCCGGAAAATGGATCAATTTAGCACAAGCTTGTCGTGCTGACCTGTCTTCAACCGGAGTTGAGGTGGAAAGCAAAGATTCAGTGGTGATTGAGGCTTTTGTTCATTCGGTCAGCTGGTCGGACCCCTGTTGTGTCCAGTGACTGTTGACCAATAGGAATTCACAGTTTAAACTTCCAGCAGTTTGAAACCCCCTTTCCTCATGGAGTTCTCATATACAGTAGGTGTGACATTCCACAGTGCTACAGCTACATGCAGACCTTTCTTTGTTTAAGAAAGGCCCATGTTTCTCAGAGGTCAGAGAGCCTTCAGGCTGTGGCTTTTTACATGTAGCCTTATTGTTTACGATCAGAATGTATAACTCTTACTTTCTGGTGGTCCCAACAGTCCCCCTTTTTGCTCTGAAGAGCGGTTGGTAAGAGCTAAGAAGTTATTCAGTATACCTACAACCAAAACAAGGAAATTAAATTACATACTAACCTTCTTGGTTGCAAATGAGGCAGCAGAAATGACTTTTCTACCTCATATTTCCATTCCTTGACTGTCCCACCTGCAGAGCCACTGGGAGGATGCTTTTGTTTTTTATGCTTTACAAAAGAATCTCTCAGGAACTTCCACCTTCTTTTGCACCTATGAGGAGAAATATAATTTCATCAATAGTACTAACACAGTAAGATTATTACTACTATATTATTATTACTCATATTGTCAATGACATCTTTTTCTTTCTGACACAGATACCGTGCAGCAGGAGAAAGTTTTACTAGTCTGGCCTATCAGTACCGTGTGTGGGCAATGACTGTGTGCTCATCTGTGCACATGACGTGCAGTGCCATTGAAAAAAATGACGGCAACCCACATTCCTCCACCAACTTTGGACCAGTGGAAAGCCATTGCTTCCAAATTTTGGAACAAGTGGAAATTTCAGAACTGCTTGGGTGCGATAGATGGGAAACACATCACCATCAAAGCACCGCCCAATTCTGGAAGTCTGTTTTTCAACTATAAGAAGACATTCTCCATTGTTCTTCTGGCACTTGTGGATGCAGACTACAGGTTCATCAACATCCAGGTGGGAGACTTTGGACGGGTGGGTGTATGCTTCTTCAAGGCTTGGCATGGAGGCCAAAACACTGAATGTGCCTGAAGACACCCCTTTACCAGGTTCAGGTGTGCAGGGTAGCCGAAATATAAACGGACACGCCACGCAGCTGACACGCTTGCGCGATGCATCCAGTGTGTAACCGGCCTAAGGCAGCATCTGGGCAGATGACTTTAAACAAAAACACGATATAATAGGTAAGCAATGAATTATCCTTTGTACAATCATTGCTGCTGTTTCAATATGAAATTAACCCAAAATATAGTGAAACAAAAAAATGAAGGATGATAGGAAAGAAAAGTGAAGTAGTTGGGGGTTAACAGGTTCACTCCAGAAAAGAATTGGGGTTCGCCAGTGTATGTACATGTGACTGTGTGCGTGTACCTGTGGACGGGTGCATGTATGTTTTACTGTCAAAACAAACACTCAATACAGACTCTAGTCTGTATACATTATATCTTCTGATGCGTATGTAAAAAAAAATCGAGTCCTATCTCTCATTCTTATGAGCTACAGAAATTTGGAATTGCACTGCCAAGACTATAAGTCAGATGTACCTGTGAAGATTGCACAATACGGTTAGTAGCAGATTTATGGGTCTACAACGAGGTCCCTGGAAACCAGGCCGGCTGGCATCCTTTCAAGGCTCGAGTTTGTTGACCGAAGAGCTTCCTTCTCTACCGATGCTTCGCATTAAATCTCTCACTACTCGCACCTGGGTTGTGTTTTCTGTGACACCTGACAGTCTAAAGCACACACTGTGTTTTTGAGGAGCAGAATGGAACTTAATAGTAAAACGGTATCCTGAAAAGAATTTTACTACCGAAGCTTTGAGATAGTTTGATTACTGTTTGGAAAAGTTTAGGATGGGAGTGCATGTCAACAGCGTGAGGTGAGGCATGCAGCTATCCCTATGACTCAACTGGTTTGCGTTTCTATCCTCTTGGGGGGGAAACCTTCCTCCCCCTTTCCAGGTGCAGATGCTGCTCCTTTTCCTGGGCGTTGAGTCGGTCTGGCTGAACATGTAGTTCAGGAGCAGGACCGCGGCTGTCACGGCGTTGCAGTTGGGTGTTGAGAGGCATTTAACCCGCATGGTGAGACTGCACGTGGAGGTGAGGAGGTACTGGTTACTTTGCCCAGTTCTGGTAACTGGGCCGATCAAGTTTACCTGGAGGTGGGGCCATAAGTGTATGACCCCATTTCCCTGGAGTACAGAGAAGGCGCCTGCTCCAGCCACCTTGAGGAGAGTCTGCGGGGACTCTGATGGAAGGCAGTGGTTCTGCTGTGCAAAAGCTGGAGGTGGGTCAGGTGGGCGCAAGTAATGGTGCAAGTCTGGCCTGATGGCAGGATTCTTTTGCCAAGGTGATATGGGCACGTCTGTGGGCGTGGCGCCATAGAAGGGTGCACCTTCAACCATACAGGGGCGGCGCGGTGCATCGTTTGTGTTCAGCGAGCAAAGGAAAGACCTGTGAGGGTTGGAAAAATCAAGGCTCCCAGACTGCGGCGGCTGTGTGCTCGCCGGCGGCAAGGAAGAGTCAGAGCCAGGATCAGGCTCTGGAAGAATCATGGCCATTTGCTCATGAAGGATGGTGACTTGTACGTCTGGGGCTGGCAGCCTGACTGCAGGATGAAGTGGCTTCAAGGTGTCGACCTGAGCCTGACTGTGTCCATGGTGGCAGTCAGTGAGTGGGCCCGGCCCCAGGTGGTTGTGACCGGTGTTAAGTCTTCTGTGTCACTTACACAGATGTGAATAGGATGCACAAGAGTCATCCTCTGGGGTGTGATATCGACCAAAACAGGTTTTGTGATGGGCGATTTATCTGGCAGGTAGCTGGGAATGCGACCACTGAATGCTACGGCTAGTACTGTTGTACTGAGGGGAAGCATTGTTTTAACGACTTCTGTAGACGTGTTAGAATGTGTCTGACTTATCCTGGAGACGCAGTCCAGCAGGGCTAGGGTGCTCACACTAAGGCATGGATACCCGACCCGAGGCCGACGGGTCCCAATGGTACCCGACGGGCCCCAATGGTACCCGACGGGCCGGGACAGGTTCGGACAGATATTTAGAAATTATGGTTGGGGTCGGGTCGGGCTCGGTCACATCAACGCGATAAGGCAACAGCTTATTACCGTGCGCTTGTTGCCCCGTGTGCGCTGATGCGCTCATCTGTTGACATTTCCGAATGCCTTCCTACAGTTACTTAACAAAAGCGGGCTTTCCACACAAACAGACGTAGCCTACATGTGTCATTAGTATGAGGAAAAAAATTTGATTTTACCTGTGTCGGGCTCGGGTCGGGCTCGGACACAAATTTCTTAATACCTGTCGGGCTCGGGCCGGGTTCGGTCACGGCTCTGTCGGATACGGGCCGGCTTCGGACAGAAAAATTTGGCCCGATCCGGACTCTAGCTCACACCCCCTTTTGCCCCTGCTGCGGTATCTGTACCGTGTGCGTTGCCCTTGTGGGCAGGGTCTCCCCAGGATTTCAGGGGAGGGTTTGTGAGGCGCTAGGCGTCGTGGTTTCAGGGAGCACTCTGGGCTCCTCTAGGTCCCCTCCCTGGTCCAGTTCTGCTGATGAGGAACCAGTGTCAGGTCCCTTTGAGGGGACAGTTCTGCAGGATACAGACCTTGTTTTGGGGATGGACATGTGTTGTCCGAGTCATCGGCAGCTCCCTCCCCCTGTGTGGCTTTGAGCTACAGAAAGTATCCATTGCGGTGGATGAAAGTTTTGATCCACTTTTACCACACAGGGTTTGGAAGTTTTCTTCCTCTTTAACAAGTGGAGAAGATCTGGTTTCTTCAGGAAGCAGGATGTTGCAATCAGAAATTAGCTGGGGTGTCTCCTTAAAGGGTGGAGCACCTGTTTCCAGCAAACGGGCCGATAGAGGCTCTTGATGACTCTCAAATATGACCAGCTCTGACCCCTCCCTACTGAAGTTCACTAGGCTGCTAGCCATGGTCTCTGAGTAGACCGAAGTGACTGGAGGCTCAGAGGGGAGCCAAGTAGGTTCATCCAGGTCGGCTGGACCGTTGGATGTGGTAGGAGGATCAGGCTCAGGGTCAAAGGCAGAATCATGTGATTCTTGGACGTGCAAAGGTGTCAGCGTACTTACCCGTTCCGTTGGGTCAAACCAGACACTCTGTCGTGGTCGGAGAGTATCATGCAGCCAAGGCTCGATCTGGCGAGTGCTCAGATCATGTTTTTGGAGCCGGTGGTGGCCATTCAGAACATCAGAAGAATCATAGTCACTCAGTTGAGGACGACTTCTCCCTTTTGGCAGGGGGGATGGAGTCTGATCAAAGCGGGATGGCGAGCTTTGTGGCTCGTACCGTTTGTCAGTGGACAGAACTCTGATTCTACCTGTGTTTCTCTGATGTTGCAAGACATCCCTCCCCCTTTTGGCAGGGGAGTGGTGATCTCTCCTCCGAGGGGGAGGAGATGAAGAAGAAAAAGAGTCTCTCCTCTGGGAAGGTGAGGAAGAGGGTTTTCTCCACCGAGGTAGCGGAGATGAACAAGATTGGTCTCTCCGAGGAGGAGGACGAGAAGAAGATGATGAACGGTCTCTTCTCCGGGAAGAAGACAAGTGGGTTCCTTGCTGAGGTGGCAGAGAAGGAGAAAGGCGTCTCAGACTGTGAGGAGACCAAGGAGGAGGAGAATAGAACGCTGTTCTTTGCTCAGCATGCCAGAGCTGTGCCTACAGATCCTCACGGCTCTCCTCTAACCGAGAAATCTCATCATGCCTGGCTTGGAATCTCTGTCTAAGCCATGCCGTTTTGCGCTGCTCAGCTTCATAGCTGTTCTGCAGCTGGGCGAGCTGTGCTTGGAGGACAGCGCATTGCCGATGGGCTCTTCTCTGATACATGAGCACCAATTGACCAAGCAAGCCTTGTATGGAAGCTTTTAGCATCCAAGATGGCTGTGCAATGTAAGCTAGCTATGTAATAGTTCCTGGAGTATCTCATCGCAGGTAGCTTCATAACCATCAAGGTTATTCCTATCCTCTACGGAGTCTAGGATGAGACAAGCGACCACATTCTGCAGGACTGTGTCGGTTAGCTCATTGGAAGCTTTCGCTTCCAGCCTCTGATAAAAAAAAGCAACAAATTTTACCTCTTTAGTAAACAGCTACCAGGGCTTGCCGAAAAAATTATTTTCTAAAAATAAACTTTTTAAAAAAAAAAGGCAAAGCAGCGGGTATGGGAGAAGTTTGGAGAAGACATGGGGAAGGACTTTCGGTCGGCACCAAGGTGCTTCTGGAAAACCGTTCGCCACCTGAGAAGGGGGAAGCGGGGAACCATCCAAGCTGTGTACAGTAAGGATGGGACACTGTTGACCTCAACTGAGGAGGTAATAGGGCGGTGGAAGGAGTACTTTGAGGAACTCCTGAATCCGACTAATACGCCCTCTATGTTAGAGGCAGAGCTGGAGGATGATGGGGGATTGTTATCAATTTCCCAGGTGGAAGTCACTGATGTAGTCAAACAACTCCACAGTGGCAAAGCCCCTGGGATTGATGTGATCCGTCCAGAAATGCTCAAGGCTCTGGGTGTTGAGGGGCTGTCTTGGTTGACACACCTCTTCAACATTGCGTGGAAGTCTGGGACAGTGCCAAAGGACACTTCTCAGCTGGTAAAGTCTACTCCAAGCACTGCATGAAAATTGGGATTTCTGTCCCTGTAAACGCCCGGAAATACCCCCAATTTTCGGCAGTTATCGACAATTTACAGGCTGTGAACGTCAAGTTCGTCTGTGCCACATATTGTCGGAAACGAACCATGACGTATGTGGAGGTGCGATAATTAGCATATGAATAGCAGCAACACCTCTCCTGAATAGCAGCAACCTGTCCAGAGAATGTCTGGCCTGGCTGGAATTTCCTCACTCAGGAATGAAACCACTACTGTTAAACAATGTAAATAGAGCTTTTCTAGTCTTAACGACTACTCAAAGCGCTTTAACATAGTACAGGAACCATTCACCATTCACACACTGTGGCCGAGGCTGCCGTACAAGGTGCCACCTGCTCATCAGATAAACATTCACACACATTTACACTCCGATGGCGCAGCATCGGGGGCAACCAAGGACACTTCGGCATGGAACTGCAGTGCCAGGGATCGAACCACCAACCTTCCGATTGGCAGGCGACCTCTCTACCACTTAGCTACAGCCGCCCCACAAGAAAAATCTCTCGTGATTGGTTGGCAGGTCTGTCATGGATTAGGCTATTGGTCACCCTGGGCCATTATTATTATAATTATAATAATAAAATTATATATATATATATATATATATATATATATATATATTTACTTATGTATATATTTGTTTCATATATGCTATGTTGTATATTCATTTCATTGTTATCCTAAGGAAAATTATTTGCCAGGAACGTGCTGTTTATTCAAAGATAGAGCTTTATTGACACAAAACACAAACGCAATCAGAAAAAAACTATGTACAAAGCATAGGAGACATACAGCACACACAACAAATACCCCACGCTCACGAGAAGCAGCACCATCAACCCCTAACCCGCGGCCGCCTCGGAGCTGTAGGTAACCGGCAACATTCGGTCTGAATTCGGTCCATTTTGCAGACGTCTGTGGTGCGTTGTCCTGTATTTCGGATAATCAGGTCTATGTGGCGCATTTCCAAATGTCCACCTCACCGGCAGCCAGCACACTCTCGCTACCAGCAGCTGTAAAAATCCATCAATAAAGACAATCAGTACTGCGCAATGAACTGCTTATGGACACAACACATCTATGAATGTACCTGAAAAATATTCACATTGACCAAAAACGGATTTAATCTTACCCTCTTTTCTTCTCGACCGACTCCGAGCTGAACTCTTCACAGCTTCTGCCCTGGATGCCAGATCCGGTTGTTTCTAGCTGAAGCTCCTGCATGCTGTCTCGTAGTTTACAGGCAGCTGGAAAACAATTAAATGAGAGTGGTATGAATAAAAAAAAACAAAAAAAACATAAGTCACAGTGAAATTAAACAAGGAAAGATGAAAAAGTAAAAAATACTTACACACAATGGCGTCAATATCAGCGTCATGTAAATCTGGACTTGCAGACGTAGCTCCGAGCAAATATAGGTCACAGACTCGTTATGAGGCGAGGTTTGTCTGTAAAAAAAAAAAAGATTGGTATCTATTAAAGGTATCTATGTCCTTATACAGAAGGTTTGTAGCGCCTGCTACAGTTTGTCTCCAAGTTGTGAAGACGGCGTACTGCTTCCTGTAAATTACAAGAGCAAAAATATACACTTTTATAAAGTAACTCACCCTCTTAGATCTGTAATGAATGGCGCTGAAAGCAGCCAGGCACACAGCTGAGCTGCTTAAACTCGCAGGTTTAAAACATTACTGCCAATTCTAAGTAGCCTGTTTAACATCCAAATACAGTCATTGTACTTCTCAAGAGTTAATAAACAGTACAGACTAGCTCGCTGTTTCATTAATAATAATAATAGAGTTACGTTGTCTTTTCCTTTACTGTGAGCGCATCTTGATGGAGCCCCGGAGGAGAAAAAACAACTCCTGTGTGTTTCCAAGTGAAGTTTGACAGAGTGTACAGACAACTATTTTACCAGTTGGCCTGAAATACCCCCATATTTCGGAAGCTTTTGCTCTAACTCTCGGACTCATCTCCTGCCGCTATTTTTCAAATCGAAGCAGTGAAGGCGGGGGTAGGGGGCGGGGCAGAGTGATAGAGAGAGACATAGAGGGGCAGATTAACCAGCAAGGCGCGAACAGCGCACACACTGGTGTGGTGGTGAATAACAGTGAGTTTTAATGGAATACTGGGAAAGCTTAATAACAATAGGACAATTGAAGTATAGATTATGAGGCCATTTCAGCAGAGCCAACAGCTTCATATGCCATGGACATGTGAATATGGTGCTGAATTTGCCAGTATTTTAAGAAGACAATGGTTGGGACTTGTCATGCTATGACAAAGCTGATATGCTTTATGTGAAGCACAGTGTTTTGGTGTCAGCAGAAAGAGTTCTCTTAAAAAACTGTACAGTGGTGCCTCTGTCTCCATTCCACCAGACAATGTTGGACGAGCAAGACCAAAGAAAGGTCACTGTAGTCATGCCACTATGCGCAGTAGTTGAGCTCTAGGAGACTGAATGAATCATGGAATGCACATTTTACCTTTGTGGCAAAGCCTGATTAAAACTAATTGTTGAAATAAATTATTTTGTGTATCTTCTTTGAATTACATTGGTCATTGCTAATTACATACACAGTAATTAATCTAGCATACTTTCATTAAATAAATCAATTCAAACTAAAATTTAAGTCTACAATAAAAAGATCTATTTTAAGAGATTTTCTTAAAATGAAGTTAATACCTTTTAGAAAAATGTCACCTGGGATAAAACTCCCCCTGCTGCTACCCTGATTTGCATTTGTATAGCTCACAGCATTTTCATTTACATGTTAAAGCCTCCCCTAGAATTAGAGGGAGGGAAGGTCATGGGGGGACAACTGGCAAGCAAGGCCCACGTCAATTTCCGACAATTTACGGCAGTTTTCGGTGTTGCCTGTAAATTGCCATGTGCAGTCGTAAACCTGAAGTTCCACGACAATCTACAGTGCCCCATAGTGATGAAAATCCCACTTTTCATGCAGTGAAGGTGCTGGAAAGGAGGGTTCGGCCGATAGTCGAACCTCAGATTGAAGAGGAACAATGTGGATTCCGTCCTGGTCGTGGAACAATGGACCAGATCTTCACTCTCGCAAGGATCCTGGAGGGAGCCTGGGAGTATGCCCATCCGTTTCTTGGATTTGGAGAAGGCATATGACCGGGTCCCCCGGGAGATACTGTGGGAGGTGCTGCGGGAGTATGGGGTGAGGGGGTCTCTTCTCAGGGCCATCCAATCTCTGTACGACCAAAGTGAGAGCTGTGTCCGGGTTCTCGGCAGAAAGAATGAGATCCAGGGTACAAGCGGACGAAATGGGTTTCCTCAGGAGAGTGGCTGGCGTCTCCCTTAGAGATAGGGTGAGAAGCTCAGTCATCCGTGAGGAGCTCGGAGTAGAGCCGCTGCTCCTTTGCATTGAAAGGAGCCAGTTGAGGTGGTTCGGGCACTGGTAAGGATGCCCCCTGGGCGCCTCCCTAGGGAGATGTTCCAGGCACGTCCAGCTGGGAGGAGGCCTCGGGGAAGACCCAGGACTAGGTAGACTTATATCTCCAAACTGGCCTGGGAACGCCTCGGGATCCCCCAGTCAGAGCTGGTTAATGTGGCTCGGGAAAGGGAAGTTTGGGGTCCCCTGCTGGAGCTGCTCCCCCCCTTTTTTTTTCAAAAAAGCTGGTCGGACCCCTGTTGTGTCCAGTGACCATGGACCAATAGGAATTCACAGTTTAGACTTCCAGCAGTTTGAAACCCCCTTTCCTCGTAGAGTTCTCATATAGGTGCGACATTCCAGAATGCTACAGCTACATGCAGACCTTTCTTTGTTTAAGAAAGGCCCATGTTTCTCAGAGGTCAGAGAGCCTTCAGGCTGTGGCTTTTTACATGTAGCCTTATTGTTTAAGATCATAATGTTTAACTCTTACTTTCTGATGGTCCCAACACCAACCACCTCGAATCCCACAACGTCCTCTCCGCTACACAATCTGGCTTCCGTGCAGGTCACGGCTGTACCACAGCCACACTCAAGGTCATAAACGACATCATAGCAGCCTTCAACAAAAAGCATTACTTCGCAGCCGTCTACATCAATCTGTCCAAGGCTTTTGACTTAGTTAATCATCATATTTTTATCGACAGACTCAACTACATTGGGTTCTCTCGTGACTGCCTGGTGTGGTTCAACAACTATTTTTCCGATAGGGTCCAGCGCATTAAATCTGAAGGCATGCTGTCTGGTCCTATGGATGTCACTATGGGGGTACCACAAGGTTTGATTCTCGGGTCGACACTCTTTTCCATATACATCAATGATGTAGCTCTTTCTGTCAGGAACTCTCAAACCCACCTATATGCAGACGACACCATCCTATATACATCTGGCCCCTCATTGGAGACTGTGCTGTCAAACCTTCAGGAGAGCTTCAATGCCATCCAGCACTCCTTCTGAAACCTCCAATTACTATTAAACCCTGGCAAAACCAAGTTCATGCTTTTCAATTGATCGTGGCCCATCCCTACCTATCCGATTAGTATTACCACGCTTGATGGGTTGGAATTAGAAAACGTAGCGGTGTACAAATACTTAGGTCACGGGTTAGACAGTTCCTTCTCCTTCCAGCAACACATAAACCACTTTCAATCTAAAGTTAAGGATCGGTTTTATATTCTGCAACAAGGCCTCCTTCACTCATGCAGCCAAACTCGCCTTGGTGAAAATGACAATTTTACCAACCCTCGATTTCAGTGATGTCATTTACAGAACTGCCTCAAACTCTCTCTTGCAAAAACTTGCCAACGTTTTGTGACCAGAGCATCTTTTAACACCCACCACTGCCGCCTCTATGCTTTAAATGGCTGGCCCTCGTTACACACTCAACGCTTCACTCACTGGTACCAACTCCTTTACAAGTCCTTACTAGGCAAGGTCCTGGTGTACCTAAGCTCACTGGTCACAATAGCCTCATCCACCATCTTCGCTCAAGCTGTTACATCTCCTTGGTCACCCCAAAAGCCCGCACCCTCTTTGGCTGCCACTCTTTCCCTTTCTCAGCTGCATATGAGTGGAACGTACTACAAAAACCCCTGAAACTTAAAACCCTTATCCCACTAACTGCCTTCAAATCACGTCTGTCTGAGCTCCTGTCTGTTCACTGCACATGCTACCTGTTATTCCTTCATCCATCTTTCACCAACTGTTTAGCACACCCTTACCCCGTTATCCTTGTTACGCCCAATTGCATATTTGCACAAATGCACATTTTCAATGCTATGATATTCTGCTCTCTCTCTCTTTTGCACCTTTCATCTGCCCGATATGCTCAACTGTTTTTTTTTGTTTATTCCCACCTTACACAATTTTAATACACTCTACCGATCTACATCTCTATCTAACCACAATTCTGCATTAATTGTATATCGACTCTTTACCACATTTAAGCATTTTATATAGCATGTCATTTCATATTTTCATTGACTCTTTCTATATTTATTCATGCATATTGTGTTATTCCTGAACCACATTAGCACATAGACCACTATTTGCACTAAGTGTATATTGACGCTTCACTACATTTAGCATTTTATATAGACTGTATATTCATGTTTACTGTGTTATTACTGACTTACATCTCTAACTAGACCACTATTTGCACTAACTGTATATTGACTCTTCCTACATTCAGCTTTTTATATAGACTGTATATTCATGTTTACTGTGTTATTACTGATCTACATCACTAATTAGACCACTATTTGCACTAACTATATACTTCAATACATCTCAGCATTGTTATAGACTGTCTATTCATGTATATTGTGTTGTTATTACCTTATTCACCCTCGACTCACTTACCCCTCCTTTCTCGATGGCTTTCTATTGCCTATCTGCACTTTATGTATCCTATTGTATTCTGTTTTTCTTGTATTGAATGTGAAACTGTATGTTGTCTTGTACGCTTATGCTTTATTCTTGGCCAGGTCGTCGTTGCAAATGAGAACTTGTTTTCAACGGCCTATCTGATTAAATAAAGGTTAAATAAAAAAATAAATAAAATACCTTCTGCTTTCTTTGTGTCGGCAATCTAAACTGGTGGATTTATGAGGACTATAGTTAACTGCTCCTCAGATCTCTGCAGGGTAGATCCAGACAGCTCGTTGCACAACTAAAACCACTTTTGAACGTACACATGTTCCACCAAGACTAGTTCCTTCCCGAGGCTATTTTGCAGCGGCACCATGGCTCTGCCCAGTGCTTAGCTCCGCCCAAGACAACTCTGATTCACCCAAGACAATTGTTATTGGTTTATAGACATGCCAATAAACCAGAGCACGTTTTTCTCCCATCCCAGAATGATGTGTGGACTAGCCAGACCTCCTTTGCAGCGCTGTGGAGGAAGGTCTGGCAATGCAAGACTACACTTCACCAGATACGAGAGGACGAGCAACTCTTGGACAGTTGCAACCGAGCTGGAAACAACCATTTCACAGTCAGACCCCAGCCTTGGCACGAGAGAAAATGTAATCTCCTTACCGAAGCTCCACCTGTGGCAGATGACCCTTGAGCAAAGTTCTGGCCTGTTCTGGCAAAATGGCTGCCACGCCACGACCACACTGTTCGACAAAAACTCAATTCAAAATGGCTGACTTCCTGTTGGCAACAACCCCAAGAGGCTTTTTCTACATCTCAACGTTCTCATCTCAATGTTACATATGCCTACTAATTTTCCATTAGACATTTAGATGTGGAGACTTAAAAGAAATCGGTAGGGGGTGCTATTGTGTCATATTGTCACACACAATATTTTGCCCCTTAAAAATTAGTGTGTGTGAGAGAGAGAATGGGTGTGATGCAAGACAGACACAACTGGAAAAAACACACTACTATGTACACACAAACACACACACACACACACACACACACACACACACACAGAGATAAGAGGACAGAGTCAGGATGTGATTTGCATTTATAAATTGAAATTGTTTGTCACACACTCGGGTTCACTTCTCTCTCCTGCCTAGCAGACTGAGTGGGGAATTCTTCCAAGCATAGATTCTGTAGAGAAGACAGTAAAAATGTAAATGTACTACTGAAAAATCTCAAATTTGAGAAAATGAGGAAATGAAGAAAAACACCAAAACTGGCACTGTGAGACTTTCACAGAACACCGGAAAGAACACTGATCCATATGCATGACGTTGTTTGTAGATACTCAGATATCTTAGCTATCTGGGATGCAGTGTGTGTGCATCTATTGTGTGCATTATTTGACTGGTTTCACTCCAAAATATCCAAATGTCCATTAGACCAAAACACAGCCTGACTTGTGTTGCTATGCCATACACAATACTGATACCATACAGTATGTACTATATACTAATTTCAGAGCAGTTTGTATACAGTAAATTAATGCACTACTTTACCATTTTATAAAAATGATGCAAGCCATGCACCAAAAGATGCTAAACTGTGACAGTCCTCCAAACCATCAGACGATAGCTGTTGTTTTTCCTACCCTCTATAACAACCCACAGGAGTGTTTCATAAATTTGTGTCCCTAGCGGTGGCAGGAAATACAACCTTTTCTCTAAACCAGAAAATGTTACGTGAATTTTAAACACGTCGGTAACATTGGTCAGGTTTAGGCAAAAAAAATAAAATAAAAAATAACTAAAGTCAAATAAGTGAAATCAAAACTAAAGAATTAGTAGACCGTTCACGTCTACAATTTGCGTCACGATTAATTTTTCATCTTAACCAGTTGTAATCTTTACACATTTCTATGGATTTTTAACTGATTCACGATGCATCGTTACATCCTTAGTGAACATGGGTGTCACAATTAAATATACTGTAGAATGTCTCACGCTTGGCAAGAATATGAAATAGACACATTTGAATTAGATCCTATGTCGGCATCATATGTTTTTTCGATTTTGTAGCTGTTTGAAAATAGGTCAACAGCAATTTTAGGATATTTTCCCAGCTCCGGTGTCATAATCGATTACCTGAGATGTGAATGCTTGTCAGCTTATCCACCAGCACAGCAGCAACACCAATTTTATCACATCTCTCAATTACTCCTTTTATGGAACAGCTCCTTCCCTGTGATCACAAGGTGATTAGAAAGTTCATTGTCATTTAAACTTAATGTAATCACACTGGTCACTGCTCATCTGTGTTTAACACCCTCCATTTCCCCCAAATTACACATAATACAATTTAACAAACCAAATGTTTTATTTATTTTATTTTGGCAGGCTTTAATAAAGTAATACATCATAATTTCTCTCTAGACAGTGAATCTGACAGTGTCCGATATCAATGCTCATAATTCAACCATAAAACAAGGTGTATGTATGTGTGTGAGAGTTATCTATGGATGCTATTCCAGACCCTGTTGTTTACAGAGGTACTGTGTGTACACTGATAGATAGGTACAGTATCTTGTTCATTTAGATGCTACAGCTGTCAACAAAGCTCAGTATAGTAGTGCAAACATCTACATGAGATATAAATATACATATTCTTTCTCAAACTCATGTTTCTTTTGTCTTTGGAAAGCAGAAAGAAGTGTTCATCTGAGCCAGTCATTGCCTCAAAGCTGCACATAAATCACAAATCGTCGACAGGCTTTGATACATCAACACATTTACAGTAAGATTACAGTAAGATTACATACAGGAAGAAACAGTGAAATACTCCCACACCATCGACAGTTGTCGAAAACAAACCACACTTGTGCACCTGCTGCCCCCTTGCGTTATGGCATGCCAGAGTCCCCACCTTTGCCTTTTTCGAAAGCTGGGTTAGGCTACTGTTCTATAAGTAAGACCAATTAACAACAATGAGGCAGAGCAAAATAAACATAGGCTACTGCCATCGGCGCATGTCACCTTTTTTGAAACATTTGAAACTTATTATATTAATGTATTCACATTAGGGCCGCACCGATGTATCGGCTGGACATCAAAATCGACCAATGTTCATTCTATTTTTTTGTCATCGGCCCATAGGCAAAAAAGCACGCACTTGCTATTAAAAACTATAAACTCAATGCAACCCCCACTGAGCATCAGTGTGGACTGGTTGAACACTGTATTACACTTCCCTCCCCGTTTAAACAACTAAGAAGAGAAGTCAGCTCATCAGTGGCTAAGGCTGCTGCCGTGATCCCCTCGGTGAGAGCCCTGAGTCGTCTTTTGAGCAAGGGTGCTGACACAGATCATGGCATGAAATCAACAAAGACTGCATTGTTAGAGGCCATAAACAAAGGCTTCAATCACATTGAGTCTGATCCCATGTTCTGCATTGAAACCTTACTTGATCCCAGATATGAAGTGTTAGTGTTTTCCCCAAACTTTTTATTGTTTTAGGCAACATGGAAACAGTACAGTGATAATTCAAGTAGCATGCTGAACACAGTAAACCACCCCTTCTGACCCACCTTTGTAGCGTGACAGTACATAGATTTTCTTTTAAAGGTCCAGTGTGTAACATTTTTAGTTGTTCATTATCAAAACCTGTGGCCACGTTGGCGCAGTGGGTAGAGCAGGCGCCAATATACTGAGAGGTTTGTGCCTCGACGCAGAGGTCCAGGGTTTGAATTTGACCTGTGAAGATTTCCTGCATGTCTTCCCTTTCTCACCTAGCTGTCCTATCAAATAAAGGTGGAAAAGCCCAAAAAAGAATTATTTTCATGACTATTTACATTGCAGATTCTCACTGAAGGCATCAAAACTATGAATGAACACTTATGGAATTATGTACTTAACAAAAAAGTATGAAATAACTGAAAACATGTCTTATATTTTAGACTCTTCAAAGTAGCCACCCTTTGCTTTTTTTATTAATAAGGGAAAAAATTCCACTAATTAACCCTGACAAAGCACACCTGTGAAGTGAAAACCATTTCCGGTGACTACCTCATGAAGCTCATTGAGAGAACACCAAGGGTTTGCAGAGTTATCAAAAAAAGCAAAGGGTGGCTACTTTTGAAGAATCTAAAATATAAGACATGTTTTCAGTTATTTCACACTTGTTTGTTAAGTACATAATTCCGACTTTGAGCGACTTTGAGTCCATGAAAAGCGCTATATAAATTCAATTTATTATTATTATTATTATTATAATTCCATATGTGTTTATTCATAGTTTTGATGCCTTCAGTGAGAATCTGCGATGCAAATAGTCATGAAAATAAAGGAAACTCATTGAATGAGAAGGTGTGTCCAAACTTTTGGCCTGTACTGTATATACAGTGGTGCTCATACGTTTACATGCTGAAGTTGACTAAAAAGAGGAATAAAAAATTATCTTTTGGAAGTTGATCTTAATGCCTTAATTACAAAAAATGAGGAAAAATCCAACCTTTAAGGACACCAATTTTCTTTGTGAATGAATAATGTATCGTAAATAAATAAATGTTCTTCCTTAAAATACAGGGGCAATAAGTATACATACCCCTATGTTAAATTCCCATAGAAGCAGGCAGATTTTTATTTTTAAAGGACATAGCAAACCATCATCACACTTCACCAAACCTAGAGATTGGCATGGTTTTATTTCAGTTAGCCTAATAGCTGGTTATATTTGCATTGAGAGATGATCTTATGGAAAGTACCCCATGCCAATCTCTAGGTATGGTGAAGAGTATGTGATGATGTAGGGCTATTTTAATTCCAAAGGCCAAGGGAACTTTATCAGGATGCACAGTATCCTGGATACATGAAATAACTGGCCTGTAAAAATAAAAATCTGCCTGCCTCTATGGGAATTTAACATAGAGGTATGTATACTTATGGCCCCTGTATTTTAAGGAAGAACATTTATTTATGTACGATACATTATTCATTCACAAAGAAAACTGGTGTCCTTAAAGGTTGGATTTTTCCAATTTTTTTAAATTAAGGCATTAAGATCAATTTCCAAAAGATAATTTTGTATTCCTCTTTTTAGTCAACTTTAGCATGGGTATGTAAACTTATGAGCACCACTGTATATATGTACACATACATATGTTTACATGCATACGTATGAATAAATTAAAATTATAATATATGAAAAAAACAAAAAACCCTGTAGTACTTAAAAGGGTTACCACATGGAAACAGATTGGGATGATAATGAAAGAGACAATAATCATAGTGGGTAGAGATATTCATAATTAAAGTGATGGTTCGGAGTAATTTACCCTAGGGTCCTTTGCACCATGACCTCGAGCCAAACACCCCCCCCCCAGAAGCTTTTTTCACCAGGGTCTAACACTGGGCGAGTTAACGTAGAGTAGCGTTAGCCGCTGAGTAGCTTAGCGCGGGGCTAATGGACCCACGTTTGTATCTCTTAAATGACCCCACTAATAATGCCCGAAATGATACCAAAGGTCTACACTAGTATATATAGGTTATGCTCTCATAATACGATGGATTGGAAAGTTTGTAAGTACACAAGTTGTTGTGCATTCAGTCATTAAGTTTTCAGTCCTGCAGGTCCTGTTCCCACACCTCCATCAGATGATCCAGCATTTGTGGGTTTATATTACTAATTTATATATAGATAGAGGAGACTACGCCCTTGATGTTGGGATCGAGATCTAAAAGGCTATCAATTGCAGACGGTAGGGGTAAATTTGGGAAGGAACTCAGGTTGCTCTGTGTGAAATGTCTTATCTGTAGGTAGCAAAAGAAATGAGCCCTGGAAAGAATGAGCCACTGGCTAAGTTGCTCAAAAGACAGGAAAGTATTGTTAATGAATAGGTCTTTAATGCATTTTATTCCATTCCTTTACCACAAACGGAAGGCTTTGTCTGAGTGGGAGGGAGGAAAGGCTGGGTTAGAGACAGTCGGACTCAGGATTGATGCTTTCTGTAGACAAAAATGGGCGATCATTATGTATTAATGGTTGCACACTGCTTCAGGAAATATTTACTTTTAGAAAGATTAACTTTATACCCTGAGAACTCACTGAAGGACTGTAGAATAGAGACAATATGTGATACAGAAGAGGTAGGGTTGGAGATATAAAAAAAGCAGGTCATCCGCATACAATAAAACCTTATGTTTAGTGTCTTTCCGAATAATCCCATTAAGGTGAGGGCATTGGCGTAAGAAAATTGCAAGTGGTTCGATAGCGATAACAAATAAAAGAGGGTAAAGCGGACAGCCCTGTCTAGTGCCCTGTCTAGTGCCCTGTCTAGTGCCCTGCTGCAGCTGAAAGTAAGGAGAGTGGACACAATTAGAGCAGACAGAGGCTACAGGTGACTTTAGAACTTAGAATTTCTGCATTAAAAAATCTACATTAAGAAGCGAGATGGGTCTGTATAATCCACAGAGGGTTGGCTCCTTATCCTTTTTAGCTAATGATAAGGAAATTAAGGCTTGGGCAAGAGAGGTAGGAAGACAACCACAATCAAAAGATTCAGTAAACATAGTTAGGAGTAGAGGTGGCAACAATGTGGAGAATTTCTTTAAAAAGTCAACAGGAAAACCGTCGGGACCGGGGGATTCCCCGCTCTGCATAGCTGTTATTGCTCTGGTTATTTCAGATAGACTTAGTGGGCGCCCAGGTTCAGAGTTGAGATGGTCAGCAACAGACGGTAACTCTAAATCCCTAAAGGAGTCTATTAGAGAGGAACTATCTGGGCATTTCGAAGTAAATAAGGATGTATAAAATGTAGTGAAACGATCATTAATGTCTTTGTGGTTGGTTAATATATTTCCATTGGGAGATTTAACCTGGGGTATTAGGAGGGAGGAGATACATTGACGAGCCTGAGAGGCTATCAATTTGCTTGCTTTCTATCCATGTAATAAAGATTTGTTTTTAAGCAGCAATCGCTAACCCTAAACCGCAATTGGTGGAAAGCACATGATATTCGGTTTGGAGATGTAGCCTATCTTTATACAAAAATTCGGATTAGGCGATGTTGTGTTACCGGCCTCAGACCTAGGGGAATCTGGGCAGGTACAAAGCCACAGGCTGGATAGCACTGTGGGTTGGAAAGAAGTGGAGATACAGAAATTATGTCTTTCTCAAGCACTGGATGTTTATTTCTCAGCCAAATATCTCTTTTTTGTTGTTGTTTTAGTTTCTTTTCAAAAAGTAATTAAATAACAATGCCAACAGATAGGCCTAGCACACACTAGGACACTGGACAATTACCAACACATACAATTATAAAATACACTATACTTGTATAAATATCTCAATACTACGAGATCCTAAACTGTAGCTTTAGCCATTACATGGACTATATCATATATAAATGGTCTATCATTACACTGAATACAATAAACAAACCAATATGTAACACATTGGTATAGATCAGATAAAATACAACATCCATTAATAACTATTATTAATAATTGTGAAATAGATACCAGTCTTACGGTATAACATATCAAATATACATCAACAAATGACACTGTAAATCATATTATATCTTGAAACAATTGCTATAGCACTTCCAAGTAGGTAGACACGGGCTTCATGGCTATCTTGCTATCTGTTAGATTATTCCTTTAAAGTGAACACATACAACAGCTCAGAGGCTACATTGGATTACGTCTATGAACTACATTACAATGCAAACAACCTTTTCATAGATCAAATACCAAGAATACTATATTAAGATTTAAACTGGTTACGTTTAAATCTTCATCTTTCTGGGTGAGATTTAGAGCTGTAGGAATGAATATCGAAAGTGTGAATAGTGAGAAAATCAATACTAAGGATGGGCAATAGTTTTACATGATTTTAAAATCGACATTCAGTTAGCTAGTTCTTGTTTCCTAACTGCGTCACGAATTATAGTAACGTTAGCTTAGCTGGGAGCTTCATGGAGAAAGCTAAAGTTAATGTTAGCTGCCCTACAACTTGTCAGAGTTAGCTTTGACTTCATATATTACCTTCTAACGTAGTCTCAGTAACGTGACAATCTGCAAGAAACAGGTAGCTTATAAATCACCAAAATAGTAGTGATAGCACCCTTTGGCTTAGTTATCAATGCTGTTAGCATCGTTTGTTACGTAGTTTATGACAAATCGCTTCAGCAGTACTTTCTAACATGTCATTGTGCTAACCGAGCACCGTTAGCCTTTACAACAGAGCTGCTTCACTACACGTTTCATTACAGTGTTCACTGTTGATTTGTGTTTGTCGCTGTGCGATCCTAGTGGAAAATGAATGTAAACAAAGTTGCGTGCAATGCGCTATGATGTAGGTCCCCTTCAAGGCCAGGCTAATGTCAAAAATCCCTCTAGTGGACAGAATGTGTAACAACAACCACATGCTTAAAGTGGCATTGACAATGCATAAGCCTGAGTAGTGTAGTACATATTAATAATAATAATAATGCATTTGAGCATTTAATATTCAAATGTTATTTGAATATTATTTATTTGTTGGTTCGTTATCATTGTCAGTGTCATTCCTATGTGAGAAGTCTCCGTGTTTTCGTCTAGTTTTAGTCGACGAAAACTGACGACATTTAGTCTAGTTTTAGTCAATGAAAATTGTATTTTAGTCTCTTTTTAGTAATGCAATTCTATTTAACCCAGTCAATATAGTTTACTTACCTAGTAGTATAGACAAAACCAAAATGTTCTTTTAGCCAAACACATTTCAAACAAGGTTATGTTATTATATTATTGTTACCTTATAGACTCAAGAATATATCCATTCCAGACACGGAAGACGCTCTGATTTGAATTTACAACATATTTATTTTACCAACCAAACATGTTAGAAGTACACACACATAAATTGAAATAAAATAAATGAAATAAAATAAAATAAATAAAATAGCATCACATGACAATGCCAGAAAAAAATTACTACATTCATGCCGGCCATGGGTCCCTTTCCCTGTGTCAGACTTAATTTTGTTTGTTGTTATTTACGCTAGCTGCATCTTTTAAATAATGTCGAGAGTGGGGCTTGAGGAAGTAATGTCGCCTGTGGCTGCGCAGTGCGACCTAGGCCTGAAGCGAGACACAGGAAACAGAAATACTGCAAAATAATGAGATGAAATAACATTATAACATTTCGTTTCGTTTTGGTCAACGAAAATGAAGAGACATTTTAGCATAGTTTTTATTTTATAATACACATTTAGTCTTGTTTTTATTCATCAACAATACTGCATTATACATTTAATTATAGTCATCGTCACATGACCAACATTTACGTTGCGTCTCATCTCGCTTTCGTCACGTGATAAAGGTTCGTTGATGACGATATTTCGTCATAATTTTCGTTAACGAAAAAGCAACACTACTCATAATTGCTGTAAGGTGACCAGATTTCTGAAACAAAATCCAGGAACATTTTGCTACGAAGCAAGATTTGGCGTTAACGAGGTAACATCAGGTTCAATCCAGGGTTTTGTGTATCACGACAGTGGATCACTTGCTACCGGGTTAAATCGCCGTGGTAATTTACCCTGAACACCTAACCTGCTCGGGAGCAGGTTATGTTGGAGATTAGAGATCAACTGGTGTAAAAGCACCGCCTACAGACCATTCAATACTCAATTGATAACTCTTAGAAGATCCGGTGCGCGGAGAGAAAGAGAGAGCGAGAGAGAGAGAGAGAGGTGCGCTCATAAAAGTTAAAACATTTAGAGACCGACAACCCCGTTAACATTCCCTGATGGGTATTTTTATGAAAGATAGGGCTATAAATTTTCAGCAGAGGGAATTACGTAGGCCTGTAGGCTATTTTGTCTGCTTCTTGAGCCGTGTTTTGCCAATGCCACACATTGGTTTGAATATTTTTTTTATATTTTTAATTAGGGCCCGAGCGCCGACAGCGGCAAAGTCCCTATTGAAACTGAAGGAATTATTATTTATTTTTCCTGGCAAATGAATTTGCTTTTTGAGGGGCTTGACATATTCAAAAACTCACCAAATCTGGTGAAAATGTACGTATTTTAAGGGTTTCGCCCCTTAAAGGGTAGCGCCCCCTAGAAAGTTAAAAAAATTGAGCCCCTGCAGAGCGTTTAGCGTAGACTCACGAAACTTGGGACAAATATGTAACATGTCAAGATGTACAAAAAACTTCATTAGAGCTATACCCTAAACCCAACAAGAAGTCCGCCATTTTGATTTCAAAGTTCGAAATAAATGTGATTTTGGCCATTTCCACGTCGAACTTTAACGAACTCCTAGAGATTTCATCCGATCAAGCTCAAATATTGGCCGTTTTACGAAAATGTATGGCCAATTGCAAATTTGGTAAGACTGTGTGTCGGAGTTCAGTGGCCGGTGCTCCCTGTGTTGCTGCCTGTGTTGCTGCCTCGCCGCCCGGCCTGCCTTCCTTCACAGACCCCGGCTTGCTATGAGGTACTTGGAGCTCCGTCACGGCTGGCAGCCCACAGCACTCCATACCCGCGCAAAGTCACTGTTTTTTGCGCTAATGGACAACCAAACGCTTTTGCCCTGACAGAGCTCCAGGGCCTGCAACTCCCCTCTTACTGCTAGCTAAATGGCCCGTGTATGTGAGCGAGAGCGCGGTCAGCGAGCTTGTTACGCCAGCAATCTCTTACCACAGTTCCAGTTAATCTTTTAATGTGTGTAATTATAATGTGTTGAGTTATTTAAACAAACGATTGGGGAAAAAAACTCGGGGCTTAATATATTCAAAAACTCACCAAATTTGGCGGAGGCATCAAGTCCGGTGAAAATTTACGTATTTTAAGTGTTTCGGGAATAGGCGCACAAAAATGGCTCGCTATCGCCCCCTAGAAAGTAAAAAAAAATTTTGCCCCTGCAGTGCGTTTAACGTAGACTCACGAAACTTGGTATACATATGTAACATGTCATGATGTACAAAAAACGTCAATAGAGCCATACCCTAAACCCAACAGGAAGTCCGCCATTTTCATTTTAAAGTTTGAAATTAGGCCAGGAAGTAGGCCTAAAAGTCATGGTGCTATACTTTAACGAACTCCTCCTACAGATTTCATCCGATGGACTTCAAACTTAGTCTGTACCATCCTAACACCTTACCGATGTTTAAAAGTTATTAAAAGAAAAACTTTTCATCAGACGGTGTGGGCGTGGCGGCCATTTTGTGCATTTCGCCGCCGAAACAGGAAGTGCGTGTAACTCGAGTGTACATTGTCCAACTGGCTCGAAACTTCTCAGGATTCATAAGAGTCCAACCCTGAGGACAAGTAAAGGCCGATATTTACTTAAAGTCATAGCGCCCCCTAGTGGCAACAGGAAGTAGGCCTAAAAGTTAAGGTGCTATACTTTAAGGAATTCCTAAAGATTTCATCCGGTGGACTTCAAACCTGGTCTGTACCATCCCAACACCTTAACGATGTAGAAAAACTTTTCGTCAGACAGTGTGGGCGTGGTGTGGCGGCCATTTTGATTGTTTAGCGATGAACAAAGAAGTTGTTGTAACTTGAGTGTACGTTGTCGTATCTGCCCGAAATTTCTCACGATTGACAAGGATCCAGGCCTGAGGACACCTACAGGCCAAAATTGACTTTTGGTCATAGCGCTCCCCCCGCTGGCACCAGGAAATCTGCCTTATATGACAAACATCATCCGATTTACATGAAACTCAGAATGTGTGGTCTATATGTGATATTGAGCCGCCCCCTTTACTTTAACCACGCCCACTTACTCAGGCCACGCCCCCTTTGATAAGATTTGAACCGTTTAAGGTAGAGTCTTGTGTGAGGTGTCATTGAACTCAGCAAGAGAGTTCCTTCTTCATTGGTGACGGTTTGGCCCGCCCCCTATGCTTAAGCCACGCCCCCTTTGATAACATTTGAACCGTTTAAGATATACCCTTGTGTGAGGTATCATTGAACTCATAAAACGGCAATTTGCTTACTACGGGGAACTAGAAAGAAATATGAAAGCTCATGAATGCTTAATTCATGTAGATTTCTCCGAAAACTATGCTTGCAAGTACTCTTCTGAAACACAAGCTGTAAACTTTGCTTCGAACCAGCAGCAGGCAACACTCCACACTGGAATTCTACATGTTGGTGAAGTGGAAGAACATGTGTGCTTTGGCACAATCAGCTCATCGAAAGAGAAAGGCCCAGCAGCCATATGGACCCATATACAGTGCCTTGCGAAAGTATTCGGCCCCCTTGAACTTTTCGACCTTTTGCCACATTTCAGGCCTCAAACATAAAGATATAAAACTGTAATTTTTTGTGAAGAATCAACAACAAGTGGGACACAATCATGAAGTGGAACGAAATTTATTGGATATTTCAAACCTTTTAAACAAATAAAAAACTGAAATATTGGGCGTGCAAAATTATTCAGCCCCCTTAAGTTAATACTTTGTAGCGCCACCTTTTGCTTGCGATTACAGCTGTAAGTCGCTTGGGGTATGTCTCTATCAGTTTTGCACATCGAGAGACTGACATTTTTGCCCATTCCTCCTTGCAAAACAGCTCGAGCTCAGTGAGGTTGGATGGAGAGCGTTTGTGAACAGCAGTTTTCAGTTCTTTCCACAGATTCTCGATTGGATTCAGGTCTGGACTTTGACTTGGCCATTCTAACACCTGGATATGTTTATTTGTGAACCATTCCATTGTAGATTTTGCTTTATGTTTTGGATCATTGTCTTGTTGGAAGACAAATCTCCGTCCCAGTCTCAGGTCTTTTGCAGACTCCATCAGGTTTTCTTCCAGAATGGTCCTGTATTTGGCTCCATCCATCTTCCCATCAATTTTAACCATCTTCCCTGTCCCTGCTGAAGAAAGCAGGCCCAAACCATGATGCTGCCACCACCATGTTTGACAGTGGGGATGGTGTGTTCAGGGTGATGAGCTGTGTTGCTTTTACGCCAAACATAACGTTTTGCATTGTTGCCAAAAAGTTCGATTTTGGTTTCATCTGACCACAGCACCTTCTTCCACATGTTTGGTGTGTCTCCCAGGTGGCTTTTGGCAAACTTTAAACGACACTTTTTAAGGATATCTGTAAGAAATGGCTTTCTTCTTGCCACTCTTCCATAAAGGCCAGATTTGTGCAGTATACGACTGATTGTTGTCCTATGGACAGAGTCTCCCACCTCAGCTGTAGATTTCTGCAGTTCATCCAGAGTGATCATGGGCCTCTTGGCTGCATCTCTGATCAGTCTTCTCATTGTATGAGCTGAAAGTTTAGAGGGACGGCCGGGTCTTCGTAGATTTGTAGTGGTCTGATACTCCTTCCATTTCAATATTATCGCTTGCACAGTGCTCCTTGGGATGTTTAAAGCTTGGAAAATCTTTTTGTATCCAAATCCGGCTTTAAACTTCTCCACAACAGTATCTCGGACCTGCCTGGTGTGTTCCTTGTTCTTCATGATGCTCTCTGCGCTTTACACGGACCTCTGAGACTATCACAGAGCAGGTGCATTTATACGGAGACTTGATTACACACAGCTGGATTCTATTTATCATCATTAGTCATTTAGGTCAACATTGGATCATTCAGAGATCCTCACTGAACTTCTGGAGAGAGTTTGCTGCACTGAAAGTAAAGGGGCTGAATAACTTTGCACGCCCACTTTTTCAGTTTTTTATTTGTTAAAAAAGTTTGAAATAGCCAATGAATTTCGTTCCACTTCATAATTGGGACCCACTTGTTGTTGATTCTTCACAAAAAATTACAGTTTTATATCTTTATGTTTGAAGCCTGAAATGTGGCAAAAGGTTGAAACGTTCAAGGGGGCCAAATACTTTCGCAAGGCACTGTATCCCCAATACTTGACCTCGTCAAGGCTTCACATCCCAATGTGAATGTGGTGCATTTCTTCAGCGATGGGCTCGTGCACACAATACAGGCAGAAAGGCAATTTCTATCTGTTTTGTACTAAGCTGCAGCAATGTAGTTTCCAATCATGCACCTGGAACTTTTTTGAGGCGAGCCACGACAAGGGTGCTCCAGATGGAGTTGGAGGCCTCCTCAAAAGGACAGACTTGTCAGCAATGGGAAAGACATACAGAATGCTGATCTCTTCTTCAACGCATTGGTGGATGCGCAGACCTCAGTAAACCTGTTCCATATAAGTGAGGATAATGTAGATGATGCCACAATGAATATGCCAGATAGTCTCTCTGTGGTGCTGTCAACCATGTGTATTCATCAAGTAGTAACAGTTACCCAGGGACATATCAGTTACCGTGATGTAAGCTACCTTTGCACAACAAGACAGACCCTGGGGTGTCAATGTTATAATACCAAAACCTTTACCTTTGAGGTTCAGGCAACAGCAGAGGATAACAGTCAGAACCTGACCGAAATTTCTTGGCAAAACTCTGACATCATCGGCCAGTGGTGTGCTCTAAAATATGATGATATGTATCCTGGAATTATTCAAGAGGTGACGGAAACTCATGTTGAAGTAAAATGTATGCACCGGATTGGAGTCAACCGCTTTTTCTGGCCAACACGGGAAGATGTCCTATGGTATTTGCATGATGATATCATCAGAATGATCCCTCCTCCAACTTTTGTGACCTCATGACGAGATCATGTTGAGATAGACAGAGACATATTGTCCAAGATCTCAGAAATGTGAAGTGTCTAAAACCAAAAGAAACACGAAAAGACAAAAGATACTGGAAGATGAAATAGAGTAGATGAGTTGGAAGGACTGTTGTGGGAATGAGAATAATTAGTATTAACTGCATTTCTGCATTGTTTCATGCAAGATAGATACTTGTTCAATAATTGTATCTTGACACGTAAATTGGTATCAAAATTAAAAGGTTTTATTTTAAAGAAAGGTTTCTCTTCTTTCCTTATGTCAACTGTGTTACTGTCTAATTTTAAATACATAGAAGTGGAAAAGAAAATGGAATGTGTTGTGGAAAAAGACGGGGAGAAATGCGGCCACAAAAACGCAGAAAGAACACCACGAACCTTAAGAGACATCTCAAGGCATTCCATAATGAAATTGAGGTAACTTTTTTTCTTCTTTTACGGACAGTCAAGTCACTCACTCAAAGGTTGATTTACTGTGGTAAAAATCATAGCAAGGATCTATTCCTGTGATAGATTCCAGAAATAGCACCAGTGAAGCAAGTCCCACCCAAGAAGATGGACAAGCCAACTAGTGCTCAGGATTTCTTTGCCACAAGGAGGTACAACGACAACTCCCCAGAGCAACGTACCAAAGAGGAAGGGATAGCGCAGTAGATAGGCCGCACAGGACTCACAGCACTGAGTTCATTGCCATGATGGCAAAAATGGACAAAAAATTAAAAGTGCCAAAAAATTCATAACATTTTAAACTCGATTGACCAAATGTACAAAGAAGAGAAAGAAAAGATCAAACAAAACCTGGCCACAGCATGCAGAATAACTACAGAGTTGGATATTTGGACTAAAACGTGGCTTACAGCATCCTTCTGGAAGTCAGCGCCTGTTACTTCAACCCTGAGGACAACAAGGCTGAACACAAACTCCTGAACCTGAAGGAGATGGTTCACACTGCATAGTCAATTAGTACACTTGTGGAGGAGTCAATGAAAGAATGGGGGATTCCCAGAGAGAAGGTCCTCACAACGATTACTGACAATAGCAGCAACATGGTGGTTTCGTTTCACACACATGCAGAAGTTCCCACAACTTCTGAAGAGGACTCAGAGGCGGAGCACGACGATGCCAATGATGATTATGAGCTTCAGGAAGGGGAGGATGACAGGTAAGATAAGTCTGTGTATGAAACTATGCTATTAATTCTGAATCAGAATCAGCTTTATTGGCCAGGTTTGCATACAAACAAGGAATTTGACTCCAGTTTGTCTTTGCTCTCAAAGTACACAACAAACACTTTACATATAAAGAGTAAAAACACAATGGGACAGTAATAAGTGCTTTAGTGTGTTTCTTGACATAACGGATGACAACTTCTCACCAATTCCTGCAGCAGCATGCTTTGTGGATGCTTGTGTAGCTGAAAGCCTTCTGTAAAATGATGACAACGAAGTACAGAATCTTGTCAGAAAGGCAGAGGACTACATTGCTCATCTTGTGCCACAAAGAGTGCAAGTACAAGAAGAGCAGTTGACCAATTATGAGCAAATCGCAAATGAGGGTACAGAGGCTCCAGGGTCAACCCCCCGCAAAATGGCGTAGATTTAAGTTCTTCGGTGCTAATCATCCATCAAGGCCCAAGACAGCCAAGACAATAAACATTAGTCAAGAGATTATAAAATATAAAGAGGGGCTTTCTGAGTCCCACCAGACTGTTGCTACTAGTGCTGAGGTTGAGGAAGCCGGCATTGGGTATTGGTTAACTCAGTGTTGTTCCACTGCGTTTCCAATAGGGCTGAAACGATTCCTCCAATAACTAGAATAATTTGATTACAAAAAATCCTCGATGCAAAATGACTTGCCTCGAAGCTTCGTTAAATCAATGTTACCAACGTTCTATCGCTGACGGACGGTGTTTCCGCACGGAGCATTATTACTGTCGCACAGACGTGGCTCAGTCTGCTGCTGGTGACACTGTCTATGTGCCAGAGCGTAAATAGCGAGGGGCTAAGAGAAGAGACAGGCTGGAGAAAACGACAGACAGCTAATAGCATAAGTGTAACAGAGCTATGTGACATTATAATCAAATATATAAATGAAAATAGGTTGAGTATAACTACAACATACTTACATATAGGCCTACTGTATATACAGATCAGTCTCAGGTTGAAACTTGTAGTTCTGAAAGTTAAGTTGCACAACTTAATGTAATGTTTGTGTATTTTAATGTATGCCTTAGTTTGAGGTTGATATCATTTGAAAAAAAAATCTTTAAAAACAATGTAATATGGCACTTAAATGCACTTAATATGTTTAGTTTTTTGAGAGATGATATTGTAAGCAATGTAGGCAATACAAATGTTGCTTTCTTCCAAAAATGTTGCTTTTTTTCTCCAGTTTTGGTTTAAAAACGCAAAAACAAATTATCCGATTAATCGATCGATAAAGTGCTAGATTAATCGATTACAAAAAGAATCGATAGCTGCAGCCCTAGTTTCCAACACTGAAAAATGTTTTGTTTGTCCAACGAATCTCTTGGGCTTTTGAATATATGGCCTGATCCATTACTAACACAATTTCGTTCAGCTTTGATTTGTCTGCTAAAGCTATGGAATGTGTTAAGGATGGTGTGCACCATGTTTAAGTCTGTTGGACTGGCATCAATGACATGCAGGTAACTGATGTTAGATTGTGGTGGAATTGCATCTCTCTGCAGCAGTGTATTGTAGCCAGTCCATCCAGGAAGAACACTTCTTTGGACTTCTTGAGTCTTCATGAAGAAGTAAGCACTGTCCATTGTCCTTGCTGTCGCCAATTCTTGACCTAAAACATTCTTGACCTAAAACATTCTGGACCGACCCTTTTTCCTCTTGTAAAGATGTCAATTTGTATAGGAGGAGGTTGAAGGGACATTTTCCTGCTTTTCTGCAGCGATACAAATTCTGAGGTAGGTAGATCACTGGAGGTGGGCCTCTGAATTATGATGCAGTTGGTGTTATGCGTTGTGCCCTTTCCTGACAGCGCTTCCTCACCAAAATCATGGTTGTCCCAAACAAGGGTTGCAGAGATTTCAGGTACAATGCTTGGTGGGATGTATGTACGACATCTTTCAAGCTGCAGCTCTGCGAGAGCAGTGTCATACTCAAGCACTTAGGAGTGCTCAAGACCATTCAAAATCCCAATTACCTGTGCTGAGCCAGTCATATGCCTTACCGCCATGGCTAGCGCAGTATGCTTTGGCATGAGCCACCTTCCTCTCATGGCAAGATTCATGATGTCCTTGCACATTGACCCAATCTTATGCTTGTCATCCACACCAATATTGACATGCTGAACACTGGATTTAAACTGAAGTACCTGTTATCCAAGCAATAACATTGTACAACTCGGGTGGTATCATTCTCAAGGCATTATCATCGTTGAGGTCTTGGGCTGTTGGTGGCCATGGCAGTTTAGCTGTACATTTGCATTTGTCCTGTATGATCTCCTTGAGAGACATGGCTGCATGATACAGAAGTCTCTCATAAGTCTGCCCCTCCACAACATGGCTTGGCTCCGTGTCATCCTCATTGTCGTCATCACTTTGGTCTGATGATGATGACTGCTGTGTTGCTACATCAGGGATAACCTCCTCAGCACAAGTCTTCAACAAACAATAAATACTTTTTTGATGACTTCAAAAACTTTAGGCAAGGATGTGACTTTTGAAGCCTAGCCAGTAGCAGTTTTTGGCACAGGTGAAGCGGGCAGCTGCCCGGGGCGGCATTTTTTTCATGACACATGGGGGGCGGCACGAGTACTTAAAGAGCAATGTGCAGGTTGAATTCATAACTGAATTAATACTTAATGTTGTCTGAAGAGGTCTTTTAAAAACACATAAGTAGAAATTGCTATGTTACACAAACCCTAAAGCAGAAACTTTGATGAAAGGGTGCCCATTTTTAAGCTAGGCTCTGAAATAGCCTTTCCCGCTAGCAACGCGTCATATGACGTAGGCAGAGGTAAACAATAGGTTTCTTCTCACTCTACAGTGGTGAGAGAGAGAGAGCTATAGAGAAAGTTTATGTAAGTCATAATGGTAAATTATTGTGTTTGTGCTGGTTGCACAAAGTCCAGCCTGTCAGGAAATCGTGTACATAATTTTCCTTGTAGGAAAAGCAAGGTTTTACGTTTTTGTGTGCGTTTTGTGCAGGTGAAGTGAGCAGACTTCACTGCCGCGTCTGTCACCGCACTCGGTCGTTTGTGGTGCTCATTTCACTCCGGAGAGTTATAGACCTGGAGATTTGTTGGAGTCTCGGATGGGATTTTGGAGTAAGGACAATGTGAGGCTTATTACCGATGCTGTTCCCTCGGTGCACTCGATGGAATCAAGTACACCACCATCAAAGTTTTCACCTGAATCTGGCGCGGGCAGGACTGGAGGACTAAGTGCTAGCACTTGCAGAAATTCCACGCACCGAAAAAGAGCTCCTAGCAGAGTAAGTCTTACTTTTAATTCTTGTAACTCTTAATTTTGGCTGATTTCGTAATGTTTTAGTCTAATAATTTCAGAATAAAGAAGTGATTTGAGCGTGTATGTATTGGGCAATCCACCATCTAACTAGTAACATACATGTTAGCTTGGCTATTGCATTAGCAAACCTTTGGTAGCTGATGACTTGATGACAGGAGTAGCTAAAATTGCGTCTGAAATCATTCCCTCATCTGGATTAAAAATGCGCTGACTGCAAAATCCTAGCATCAGGGCTTCAGTATACAGAGAGAGGGAGAGACTGAGCTTTAGAACAGGTTTTCGTAATTGTCTGCCTTGAAATAAATGCAGTTTGCATTAAGCTAGCTATGAGCTGTTGGCAGGCAGCTAGCTAGCCCAAACACCCCCGTTTTCCCCTCATTTTATTAAGCTAGCTGTGAGCTGTTGGCAGCTAGCTAGCCCAAACACCCCCGTTTTCCCCTCATTTTATTAAGCTAGCTGTGAGCTGTTGGCAGCTAGCTAGCCCAAACACCCCCGTTTTCCCCTCATTTTATTAAGCTAGCTGTTGGCAGCTAGCTAGCCCAAACACCCCCGTTTCCCCCGCATTTTATTAAGCTAGCTGTGAGCTGTTAGCAGGCAGCTAGCTAGCACAAACACCCCCGTTTCCCCCGCATTTTATTAAGCTAGCTATGAGCTGTTGGCAGCTAGCTAGCCCAAACACCCCCGTTTCTCCCGCATTTTATTAAGCTAGCTATGAGCTGTTGGCATGCAGCTAGCTTGCACAAACACCCCCGTTTCCCCCGCATTTTATTAAGCTAGCTATGAGCTGTTGGCATGCAGCTAGCTAGCACAAACACCCCGTTTCCCCTGCATTTTATTAAGCTAGCTATGAGCTGTTGGCAGGCAGCTAGCTAGCACAAAACTCCAGTTTCCCCTGCATTTCAATTCAGACCATTCTCCCACACGATTTTGTATCCCAGTAGGCTACTCTCTGGTAATTTACAAAGTCCAAAATTATATATTAATCAATATGCTGAAATCTCCTAGATTTTGCCACTAGAGGTTTTGACACGTCAGAGCTGCTTTGGTTTTATTTCTCTTTTTTTATTATTACTGATCCAGTTGGTAACTGAGCTTGTATCCTATTTTTGTGAGTGATTTTGAATCTCCGTGTTTTTCAGATTTTGGCAGAGCGTGTAGCCAGTAATGAAGGGATAGATGCACCTGACAGAGGGCTTCTCTCTACAGGATCCTGGGCCATTATTGCTTCGTCGTGGGTCACAGTGCAACATCAGATGTCTACAAAGCTCATCAGGTAGTGTAACTTGTATCTATCATTAGCTGTATATGACACATAAACATTTACAAATTATTTCTAATGGTAGGAAGAAGACATTTCATACTGGACTGTATTAGGTTGTATGTGTTGTGACCACTGACTATGTGATGTTGTGCAACTCTTTTATTTTAAATTTTTTTCGCCTAGCAGTTTTCCTTGGACTAGGGTGGCCCCTAAATCATGGCTGCAGCTGTCGCCGTGGTCCTGCTATGCACGTCCTGCTACACCATGAACTACTGCAACTACTATTTATACTCGTAGTTCAATTATCTTTATTGTGACTATTATTGCCACTGTTCATCACACCCCCAACCGGCACCGTCAGACACCGCCTACCAAGTGCCTGGGTCTGTCCCAGGTTTCTTCCTGAGAGGGAGGTTTTCCTCGCCACTGTCACACTGAATGCTTGCTCTTGGGGGAATTACTAGAATTGTTGGGTCCCTGTAAATTATAGTGTAACATCTCCAAATTATAGTGTAAATTATACCTACTCTATTTGTAAAGTGTCTTGAGAGAACTCTTGTTATGATGTATTAAAGTTGACAAAGATGAGACTTTATTGATCTGGTGGTGAAATTCACAAGCTACCTGCAAAGTCAAACTAAAGTAATGCAAAGGTAGTGTAAAGCATTACAATTCAGAGACTGTAATATAACTAATTACTCTGAAATGACAATAACTAGTAATCTATAATGAACTACATTTTGGAAGTAACTTGCCCAACACTCCTAGTTACTATCAATTAAATTATGAATACATTTTATACAACAAGACACTTTGTGATTGTGTTCATTTTGTGAAAAGAAAATATATTTATTGATTGCCTCCCTTTCTCTGGAAACTGCCTCCTGATTGCGGCCACAACACAAGCTGGTATTACCTTCCTGATCTCCCTGCCCAGAAACCCATATGTCTATCGGACCACCTGCCTGTAGGCTGTGTATCGAAATTGCCTAGAGAATGATAGGGGTGCAATGTTGATATTGATAATAAGTTAACAGTCAATATGATCAAGAGTGATAGACTTATTTGATGTAACATTTTCAGTTATTCTATTCCATAAAGGTATGTATGCACATCAGAGTTTAAAAATCTGCTAATCCCTCAGCATCAATAATGCACATTAGATTAGATTATACTTTATTGTCATTGTGCAGAGTACAAGTACAAAGACAACAAAATGCAGTTTGCGTCCAACCAGAAGTGAAACAAAATCAAATATGTATAAGTAAGTGTAAGTAATGAACAACATGTACAGATATGTGCAATGTAGTAGGAGTAAAATAGTAGTAAGAATATAGATATATATGCAGGGTATTAACAGAATATATTATAAGAAAAACGGAATAAATATGGATATTCAGTATGAACCATATAGACAGATATGTGCAGTGTGGTAACGTAAGAATAAGTGTACTGTATGTGCAGGAGGAATAGTATGAAGAGCAGTAGAATATGGCTATATATAAGTAGTTACAGTATGTACATTAATTATTTTTGATACAGTTTGTTTAGAAAACTGACGACTATAATAGAAGTGTATAATAATATAATAGTGTTATAAATTAGTCTCGTCTAAACATACTCTGGTCTGTTGGCTTGGAGAGGGCCATACTCCTGCCTGAAGTTGAGGTATGCTACCTGCAGCGAGAACGGGTTGAGGCAGCAGGCATCAAAGCCGGGATGGAGTGTCAGGCAGGTAATGTCCGTGGCCGGGACTAAAACCTCAACTAGTGGCCAGTAGGCATCCACCTCTCGACAACACATGCTGTCCACCGCCGACGCCATAGCCTCACAATGTCCGCACTAAACACCTAGCCAACAAAACGACTATGTGCTAGTGCTAACCTGCTTCTCTTAATGCATCCATGGCTCTGATGGACTCCACAGCTGTCTGAGCGTTAAAATCTTAGGTTGTAGAATATCACAAGACAAAACGTTGCTGGCTTAAATTAAGACAATCTACATGTATGTTTAATCTAAAACATGGTCGAAAGTATGTTTGCTAAAGCAGATTTTTTTGTATAACACCAATGTACTAGCCTAGATGAACCAGAGTTAGCCACCATACTACACAGTAACTCACAAAGTCACTTGCCCTATTTGCCACTGGTTCGCAACTCTACTTCTCTCTTCTGCCCATTGTTCCTCCCCCTGACCCCCCCCCTAATCTCCCCCTGACCTCTATTTCTTCCAGGAGGCTCATAATTATAGGCCTGTGTGCCATCATAGGCATGCTCGCCAACGTTGGAGAGCTCGGTTTCTTCATCCACGTCCATTGTAATTTGAGCATGAACTTGACCAGACTCCCTCGCGTTACGTCACTTCCGGTCAGTGATAGATAGATGCGGAAGTTATTTTATCACAATTTTATCTCAAAATATCGTTTATGGCGGTTATATATTCCTCCAGTTTTGAAAATATAGTTGTTTATCATTAATATACACTATGCTGTATAGGGGTGTCCAACCTGCACATTGCTCTTTAAAAAAATAAAAGTAAAAAAATCTCTGCGCCGCGAAGCAGTTTTCTATTATCTATCATTTCACTGTGTGGGGAATTGGCAAATTGACGCCCCCTGCAGTTGCAGGCGCCCCTGCTTGCTAAGACGGTGCAGTGCACAGAATAATAATAAATTGAATTTATATAGCGCTTTTCACGAACTCAAAGTCACTTTACAGGGATGGTAGATAATAAAATAATGCACAACAAAACAAAACAAAGCAAAACAATACAAGATTCAGGAACAGATGAAAAGGGAGGGGGCGTGGGGCTATGGATAGGCAGATGTGAAGAGATGGGTCTTGAGGCGGGTATGGAAGATGGTGAAGGACTCAGAGGTGCGGATCTCTTGGGGGAGGGAGTTCCAGAGCCTGGCAGCTGCCCTGGAGAAGGCTCTGTCCCCAAAACTGCGGAGGTTGGACTTGTGGATGCAGAGGAGACCGGCTGAAGTGGATCTGAGGGACCATGAGGGTTGGTACGGGGAGAGGAGATCAGTGAGGTATGAGGGGGCCAGATGGTGGTGGGACCAGGATTTTGACCCAACCTGACCCACAGGCCGGGTTGGGCTGATATTTTCCGCCGCTATCCTCGGGCCGGGCCCTTGATCAAGCATTTGTGTTTTTTTAATCATTACTTTATTAGCCTAATTCAGTGGGGAGAAAGCTATGCCTCTCCAGCTTCTCCCGTAGCTCTGGGTGACTTGAGTTGACTTGAGATGACTTGAGTGTGAGGTAAACTGTGCTACATTGTGTCTCCCCCATCTGCAGCAGTGTTGTCAGCCAGTGCGTCAGCATGCAGACTGTGGCGAAGGACAGTATTAATTAGGTGATCAAGATAAGAAAGTCTCCTATAGGCTATGGTTCCAGGGCTTTGATTATGTTGCTGCCTTGATCAGTTACCCACACTATTCGGCTGAGGGAGCTAGGGTCGAGTTTTTTTTTTTACGTTTCTTCATTTGGATCATTTGCGATCCATTCCATTCTGAATAAACAAACAGCGCAGTTTACATGCTTTGTCCTTGTCGCATTATTCATTAAGATAATTCTAAACAGATTTCTGTAGTTCAGACAACTCAGAATTTTAGTTGAGAATGTCATAACGGCCCACGTATTAAAAAATGTTCGGGTTTAAATTGGGCTCGGGCTCATAATTACAGCTAATGTGTCGGGCCGGGCACAGACACAACGTGCACAGGCTCGAGTAGGGTCGGGCTTGAATTTTTGGGCCCGATCTAAGCTCTAATCTGCGGCTCGGCGCACTATTAAGGATTCACAAGGAGGAGTGACGCGGGTGCATACACGGGATGTGCGCACAGGTGTGTGTGTGTGTGTGTGTGTGTGTGTGTGCCGCCTGTCTTACCAAAGCAGAGAATTAGCTCCACACATAGCTCATTATAGGCTAAGTCTTAAATATATTTGGAATATCCATTGAAATATTCACATTTTACATGAAAAAAAGTTATTTTCAGATGTGTCCAGTTTGGGATGTCGCTTAGCATTACGTGCTGGGGTATATTTTCGCATAATTTATATACAAGTGGACACCTGGGTATTATCCCCATATTGTTATAAATTCACCCAAAACATGCTTTTAGAGATATTGTAGTCAAATATAGTGATTGTGATGTCATAATGCAGTAACAAAGTAATCTGTATTTTCTGTCTTAAAAAAACTACTAATCAATTAAAGGTTAAGGCTGGTCTGTATTTTTTAATCAATAAATCCCATTAAAGACCCAAACACCCTGATAAATCTTCTTCCTCGAAGGGGGTCTCGCCCAGGGTGTAATTCAATGTAGAACCGCCACTGAGCCTAGCCTTTAAACGACAGACTGTGTATAGGCCTATTAGTTGGGTCATCTATAGCAGTTCCGTGACCGTGGAGAGGAAAGGTTTGTTTCTCACTGGATTTGTCATCTATGAAGGTTAGAGAAAGAAATTAGCCGGGGTGCCCCTCACAAAATTGTGGGGAAATTTTTGGGAGCCCTATATCCAAAATGGCTGCCGCCAGCCTAGCTGGAAATTAACTTTTTAATGGTTTTGCCCACAGTGCTGCATAATACATGGTTTCTGAGTAAATTTGGGTCAGGAAATTCATAAATGATAAAGATTTATTGATTTGACCTATTTTTGACCTTCAAATTCAAGATGGCCACCAATTTTTGACTCTTTAAATATCAATTTTTCAAAATCGTCAAAGAGCCTTAAAATTAGGCTCAAATGAAAGCTCTGCTCATACTAAGTGCAGTTATGGACAGCAAAATTAAAACATACACATATGTCATCAGATGTCTGGGGTGGAACCAATCAAAGGAGAATTATTATAATTTTCTGCAAATTAATCGCCTTTTTGAGGGGCTTAACATATTCAAAAACTCACCAAAATGGGCGGTCTCATCAAGTCCGGTGAAAAGTTACGTATTTTAAGGGTTTCGGGAATAGGTGCACAAAAATGGCTCGCTAGTGCCCCCTACAAAGTTAAAAAAATGGTACACATATGTAACATGTCAAGATGTACAAAAAGCTTCATTGAAGCCATACCCTAAACCCAACAGGTAGTCCGCCATTTTGATTTCAAAGTTTGAAATTAGTGCAATTTTGCCCATTTCCACGTCGTACTTTAACGAACTCCTCCTAGAGATTTCATCTGATCAACTTCAAATTCGGTCTTTGCCATCTTAAGACCTTAAAGGGTGATAGAATGATTATATAGGGTATTTCACACTGTTCCTTAAGGTCTCCTAATGGGGTATGTAACATTGGTTGGGCTGAAAATGGCCTGGTTGATATTTTATTGGCCCTTATGCATCCTTGTGTTTTGGCCCTATTTGTAACAAGAGCTTTTCTTCCAAATATGGTATGCTCATGAATATTTAGATAAGCTGCACGCTGATTAGTTGAGCGAATCCCCATACACACACATTAGAGACGAGACAGTAGGTCTCATATTCCAGGCACTGCAATGTTTCGTTACCAAATTCACTTCTGATACTTTTTTAATGCGAGAAATCAACTATATAAAGCTCAAATATGGGCCGTTTCACAAAAATTGATGGCTAATTGCAAATTTGGTAAGACATGTCGGACTTTAGGAGCTCCACACAGTCTGACGAGAAAGCGGCAGCCTGCTGGGCTCCATACCCAGGGCAAAGTCACCCTTTGTGGATTACTGCAGTACGGGGCTCCACGGCCGGCTGCCGGCATAACTATAGTATATTTACAGTTTGAATTTCGTCACACACTTATATTGCAGCTACCCCAAGGTCTTACAAAGCTAACAAAAGCTAACAGTCCAATTTCAATTTAAGGCATTTTTGTGAACGTGAGGGGTCTTGTTAGGAGGAGCAGCTAGCTAGCTAGCTATATGTCCCATTCAATACAATGGGAAAAGATCGCGGCTAGCTAGCTACACTTTGTGGTGGCAAATTTTATTTTAACCATTATTGATTAATGATTTTAAACATTTGCTTAAAGATTGTTTTAAACCTCCACAAAATGCTGTTCCTTCCTCTTAGACTCTTAAAGACCAGAGAGGGAAAGCTGCAGCCATGAACTCTTAGCCTAGTGGTTTCTTTTTAAGAAACTCTAGCTTCTCATTTTGTTTAACTTTTTAGCAGACAAAGTCGAAAAGGCCATAAGCCATGTCTCCTTCTGCCTCCTGAGATAAACTATTGTTTAGGCTAATGTTGGGAACAGAGAGCAGGGAGGAAGGTGAGGATGGTTTGACTTTTGGTGATGTCCTCTTTTCAACTATGGCCAGGCTAAAAGATAAAGTTAGAGGGGTGGCTTGAGAGAGGTTTTGACTATATGATGATGTAATGTTTAGATTTTAGGTTAGTAATGCTCATTCAGTTGTACTGCATGTACTTTTAAATCTGTATTCTCATATTTTGCTAAATATAATAAATGCTCAAAGACCAGACTTTGGTTTAATTCTCACACAGTCTTTATGAGTTTTCATTTTTATCATTGATATTTACTAAACTCTGCTGCTGCAAGAAAAATTCCATCACAGATTGGCGTTGTCTGGCAGGATCAACGATCAGCCTGCCTCTAAACCTCGAAATAAAAACATTTTTCAAAGAGAAGGAAGCCAGGACCGCGGAGGACTCCAAGCTGTTTTTTTTTTTAAGAGATTTCTGGCAGCACGGGTAAGATCCAAATTAAACAATTCAATTGGATTGTAAAATCAATACCTGGTCAGTTATATCAAAATGAATAATTGCAAAAATCATTAGTATTGTGTTAACAAACAAATGAAACTTATTCTGACTTTTGAGACTGAGTATTTAGATATGTGTTGTGGGTCATTTTGGGTAACAAAAACATAACTGAGGTTATGAATGACATCTTTGGGCAGACACGGACATATTTATGATTGAATTCTCATATGGTGATAAGACAATTGATTGACGGACAAGACCAGTAAGAGAACTGGCAGAACAGTAGGCAAGGCCTAAAGAATTAATCTACGAAACTGATAGCATGTTTCCTGATTAAAGAGGCGGACTGCAGATTAAATAAAATAGTTAACTATTTAAGAGATTTTAACTGCAGGGTCGCACCGGGTTTTTCATACAAGTTTCCCGAGCAAAAACAAATAGTCTATACTCTTAATGAGTGCTGAACCCTTTAAGGACAACCTGCAGGACGGTCTGGGTTGTAACGATACTCTAAAAAGAGCCTCTTGATTATTTAGAGACAGACTGCAACAAGGCAAAACATACTAAATAAGTCAAGATCCGCAGGGCTGTACACGGGTTTTCACGCAAGTTTCCCGAACAAATAACCTCGCGGTGTGGTGACGATCACATCGAGCAAGACATAGTATACTATAAAGTCCAAGAATCAATTATGGGAAACGAAATTTCCCGTTCCAGTGATGCAACTGGACCCATAGTGGGTGAAATGACTCATAAATATGGACCAGATTGTTTGCGATGTCTGTCATACTGGTCAAAAAGATTTGGCTTTCCGCCAAATGGTTCCCTGAGTGTAGCGAAGCTCAGAATGCTAAAATTAGATCTTGAGGGGGAAGAGAAAAAATTGAAAGGGAAGAAAACAATTAAAACTTAGAACAAATTGAAGATAATAAGGCATGTTTTAATGTGTGGATGAAAGAAGCTGATAACAGAGAGAGAAAGCAGTTGCAGAAACAGATGACACTGTTGAGCATGACTGATACTAACAAAAAAGAGAAAAAAGAAAAAGATATGAACAATGTCACTGACACACTTTCTCCTCTCTATCCGAGTTTGAAAACCGTGGATTCAATTCTGGACATTCCACCCCCGTACCCTACCCCCGCCGCACGGAAGAGGAAGAGAGCAGCCACGGTACCGACGACCCGACAGACGAGAGGCGATCGGGCACGGGAACAGCTCATCTCACTCCTCCGCCGCACTGATGCAGCCACGACCGCTGGATTGCCAGTATTGCAAGGCCTCACAGAGGAAACTGAGGAGGACGAAGATGAAGCTGATGCATTCCCGATGATTCAAGTCCCTACACAAGCAGGGGGAATAGGCCTGGTGTATAGGGCTTGGACTGAATTAGACATTAGGAAAGCCACAAGCAACCTTCCCCCGTGCAAAAGCTCTGGTGCACAATTTACCATGGCCCTTCAGGCATTCACTGAGACTTTTCTGCCCACTGTTCCAGAAATACGACGTCTTCTGATGATAAACCTGGGGCCTATGGAGTATGCAAAGATCCGACACCTTCTCCCCGAAGACCCGACCGATGATCCAGTCCTCCACCATCCAAATCTCGCAAATAGAGCAAATGACCGCTACAATGACCTGCTGGAGGATCTCTTCACCGGCATAGAGACCGTGTTTCCAGACAGAATCGACATGACACGTGTGGCAAACACCAAGCAGAATAAAGGCGAGACGGTGGAGGACTTCCAGCACCGGCTGTCTGAGACTTTTGATAGACACAGCGGCATTGCTCGCACCACTGCCGCCGGAGCAGTGGTTGAACTATGGGAAGCTCATTTCAAAAACGTGTTTTTGAGTGGGCTGCTCCCTGACATTCGAGCTGAAGTGGACAGGACCTGCATTGGACTGCCCGATTCAGCCCTGATGGAGATTGTTAGACATGCTAGACATGCTGAGAAAATCCTGACCAGCACAAGAGACAAGACGGAGAAGAAAAGACAACAGAACAGTGATGCTGCACAGTTAACCCTCATAAAAACTGTGGCAGCAATGTCTCAAGAAAGAAAGGGTGTGGGCAGAGGAAAAGGCAGAGGCAGAGGAAAAGGCAGAGGAAACAGAGGCAGGGGCCGTGGCAACATTCTGATAGTGGACAAAGACACTTGCTACAACTGTGGCGAGAAAGGGCATTGGGCCCTACGAATGTCCCCACCCCAAGAAGGACTCGTCTAAGGGACAGCGCAACGACCCTCAGCAGTTTGCAGATTGACAGGCGTGGGGGATGGAGCTGGGAGTGGAATGGACAGACAGGATGACACGAGTGCACCTGTTAAGTAGGGTAACATGCACACACACACAGATACACATGCTTGCAATGAAGACATGCTTTCCTGCATACCACAAACACCTACACCTCCCCCAAACAATAGGCAAAACATATTAGATGCAATACAGCATATAGAACAGAAGGAATTAGCAGTGAAAATGCCTACTTATGCTATGTATTCATCAGATGTGTATAAAAAACTGCCTACAACAGTGTTGACAATACAGGGGAGGGAAATAGAATTCTTGGTTGATTCAGGGGCTACAAATTCGGTTTTGAAAAAATCATTGTTTCCTAAACAAAAACTGGTAGAGTAATTCTTTCTCGAAGTGCGAGTGGTATGATAATGCCAGAGAAATTTACCGTTCCAATGACTTGTGTGCACACAGATCCTACAGATCCAGACCCAGATAGAAGAGCAAAATGCTCATTTTTGCTCTCACCTGTGTGCCCTGTAAATCTATTGGGAAGAGATTTGATGTGTGTTTTTGGTATAGGGGTAATTCCTACCCCCACTGGCCTCAGGGTTGTGCGTTTTGATAAAAATCATCTTTTTCCTGACATGTTTTCGTTAAAATCGAAAAGCACAAACTCTTTCACATTTCTATGGGACATTAACCTTTGTCAGGCTATCGACCTCCTGACAGAAGCACAACAACTAGTGTCACCTTTAGCAGAGCTAAGAACGCCACAACAAATGCATTGTATCTCTCTTGTCTCCCACTATCCAGACGAAGAATATGTTGACAAATTCCTTGACCAGTCCAAGGACGAGCTTGAGTTGTCTTACGTCTACTGGCACACGCACACATGCGCAGTGATGGTAGCCTTGACTGATAAACAGAAAAAGTTTTTCAGAATTTCTAACTCTGTAGCTCATATTCTTCTCTCTTTGTCTCCAACAGACCAGGGGACAGACCCAGGACACTTTGTCATGACCTGTGAGAAACTGACTGACTGGACTGACACGGCAGATGACTGTATTTCATATTCTCCCTCAACAGGAAATTATAGAAAACTTTTATCATGGCGCGTGCCTGGTATCCGCAGTATCTATATATTGAGTGAAACTGCGCCTACAACTGACACATTTTTGCACGGTACAAATGACATTTTACCTACTGACGTCTCACCACTTTTAGCCAAAGTGCCAACACACCTTTGGGCGACACACAAATATGACGTGGGGTTGATTAAAAATTGTCAACCTGTCGTCATAATACCACGTTCGGACTACAGACCACAGAAACATCAATATCCGTTAAAACAGGAAGCTATTGATGGAATCCGACCCGTTTTTAACTCCTTATTGACTACAGGAGTTATAATTCCGTGTCCAGATTCTCCTGTTAGAACACCGATTTTTCCGGTAAAGAAAATACAGCCAAAAGGCATTCCGACGGAATGGCGTTTTGTTCAGGACTTGAAAGCTGTCAATGCAGCTGTTCATGCGCGCGCACCAAATGTGCCAAATCCATACACAATCCTACAGGGAATTAAAAGTTAAAAGTAATGCTAAATGGTTCTCTGTTGTTGATTTGTCTAATGCTTTTTTCAGTGTCCCGGTGGACAAAGACAGTCAGTTTTGGTTCGCTTTCCTGTTTGATGGAAAACCATACACTTTCACACGCCTTTGTCAGGGATACACTGAATCTCCGACCATCTACAATGACGCACTGCGCGACAGCCTACCAAAACCGGTAACGAAAAAACAAATGATGTCATTTTTAGGAATGTGTTCCTACTGTCGTGTTTTCATCCCAAATTACGCGGATCTTGTTCAACCTTTAGGGGACGTGATACACGGTAAGGGACTGACTGCACACAATTTGGTAACCTGGACTGTTGAGGCTGAGCAGGCCTTTGTAAATCTTAAAAAGGCCTTTCAAAGTCCCCCAACCTTAGGTTTGCCAAACCCAAATCTTCATTTCACTCAGACAGTGGATGAACGCGTAGGATGCATGACATCTTCTTCTTCTCTTTCTGCTCTCAACGAAGGCGGTCGCTTTTCTCCCTCTCCCTACCAGGCCTACCCTGCTTGCTATCTTGTCTCGTGCTGTCTGCTGTTTCTTGTACTTTTAGAGTCTCTCTCTCTGCACTGCTCCTAAACTACGAATTATGGATTTGATCAACTGGTCTCTCGGCGCAATTGACACCATCTTCTCGACGAGAAGCTCGGGTTCGGGGGAACCTGACTGCCCTGCCGGAACGTTCGCAGCTGGCTACACGATGGACGCGTGGGAGAGGTGGCGGGTCGTGTGTCTGGCGATTCTTTCCGTGGAGGACATTGAAGATATCTACCTATTCGGAACCATGATAACAGGTGTTTTGCTGATTGGCTCAGGCATCGCCCTGGTTTATCGAGAAATTAAAGCGAAGACGGGAACAGAGCAAATTACCAGGCTGCCCGTCATGGTTGAAGCTGTGGGAAGAGCTGTCGGAACTCAAATTGTGACTCTAAACTCCATGAGCCACAAATTGGATACTGTGATTATCATGGGCCCAAAATTGGATACCATCTTGGAGAGACAGTCAGCTCTGGACAAGCTGGACAACATCTTGGGGAAACTCACGGTTTTGGCAAGGAAATTTGATTGTTACGGAGACCAGAGGGGACATTTCAGAGAAGTCGGGAGTGACTAACTGCCGGCTCCTAGCCCCAAGACAAAACAAATTCCAACCTTATCTTTTCGGCTCCCTGAACCAGCGCTGGCCTTGGCCAAGGCCGGTGTTGAATACTCACTCCCCCTGGAGCACTACAGCGAGGCACACTCTTCATTTCCCCACCCAACTCCCACTGACACCTGTTGATTGTTGACTCGTACTGGGTCCTGTTTCAAGGCTGACTCCATGGCAACCGGCTGTGTATCGCAATGACAATCGTGCGGACTGAGTAAACCTGATTACGGGGGCCGGACGTAGCTTGACTAATCAGGCCTACACATACACGAACTTGTCATACATACAGATTTGCAACCACACCCCAGCCCCCTATCCAACGCCTTCACCGCTTCTTTCCCCAGTCAGGCGGGCAGGTCTGGGGCCAGCGCCTTTGTTTGGCTGCAGGACCAGATGTCTGTTTGCCTGTCCTGGACTACCTCTACTCCATCACCCCCATACCGATACCCAACATCCTACCCCCACTGCGTGTCATGTTATATTGTTATGTTGTGTTATGTGCAGCAGTGCAAATGTACTGTTATGTGGTGTGTAGCAGTGCAAATGTATTGCTTGTGTGCTTATGTGCTGAGGTGTTTTTTCCTGTTCCCACACTGTTCTTATCTTTATGAGGATAGTCTGAGAGCGGCTTTTTTATTTCCCTCTCCTCTCCTAATGTCATGCTGTATCTGTTGCGAGAGTTAGAAGAGAGTTGAGATGGCGCCGCATATGGCGACTCGGTGTGTTTGTGCATGTTGCTTTAATGTTTTAATGTGATTTGCACTTATGATACCAAGACACATCCCTCGTGTGTGTAAACATACTTGGCAATAAAGCTTTTCTGATTCTGATTCTGATTCTGATCTGTTCTCCTGCAGCCGCATGGAGACAGACTGAGGCCCGTGGCCTATTTCTCTGCAAAACTCAATCCAGTTGCAGCAGGCCTTCCGATTTGTCTCAGGGCTGTAGCAGCTGCTGAAGGGCCTTGGCGGCTTCACGTGACATAGTAGGATATGCTCCACTCACACTGTTAGTCCCACATGCTGTCTCTTTGATCCTACTTGAACAAAAGGCTTCACATTTGTCTGCAGCACGATACCTACGTTATCATACAGTACTTCTTGACATGCCTAACGTAACAGTTAAACGTTGTACTGTACTTAACCCTGCTTCTCTTATGCCTACACCAGACGACGGAGAACCACATGACTGTTTGGCAGAGCTGGCACAAACATGCACACCTCGCCCAGATCGTTCGGATACTCCTTTGGAGAATCCAGACCCCATTTTGTATGTAGATGGGTCAGCCTCTCGCTGCCCACAAACAGGACAGGGACAGGTAGTATTTGCTGAAGTTTCTGACACTGAAACTATGATTGCTAAATCTCTCCCAAACCATTTGTCTGCACAGGCTGCTGAGCTCATTGCCCTCACGGAAGCATGTAAGTTGGCTGATGGCTCATCTGTTACCATCTTCACAGACTCAAGGTATGCTTTTGGAGTGGTGCACGACTTTGGTGCACTGTGGAAACACCGACAATTTTTGAAATCTGACGGTAAGCCCATTTTATATCATCATTTGACCAATGATCTTTTGACTGCTATTCTACTACCAACATGGGTGGCTGTATGTAAATGCGCTGCTCACACAGGAGCACAAGATGCTGTCTCTAGGGGTAACAGTCGTGCTGATATAGCTGCCAAAGCAGCTGCACGCCTGCCCCTCACACTTGACACCTTAGCTCACACTGCAGACGATCACTTCTCACTCCCAGAGTCTGTCATTGCTATGCAGACACATGCTACACCACAAGAAAGACAACAGTGGAAAACAGTAGGGTGCACCTTTAACACTGGCATCTGGCTAGGGCCAGATTCTAAACCATGTCTCCCAAAACACTTTTTCCCACATTTTGCTAAGTTGACACATGTTCAAGATCATGTCTCAAAAGGGGGAATGGTAGTAACGATCACGCAGACATGGTTTACAAAGGGGTTCACTACATTTGCAGAAAATTTTTGTAAAGCTTGCATAATATGCGCACAACACAACATTGGCAGAGGAGTGAATGTAACACGACAGGCAGCACACCAACCACCAACACGACCATTTGAACATTTGATGATGGATTTTGTTGAGCTAACACCGTCAGAAGGGAAAAAACATTGCCTCGTTATGGTTGATATGTTCTCTAAATGGGTGGAGGTTTTCTTGTTATTTTGTCATGGCTTGGCCTAGTTAAGAAGTTCACGCGTGATGTAGGGTATAATGACTCTTGTTATGTTTGTTCACTATTTCCCCACTCTCAGAAGCAGGCTACCCCAGTAAAACCACACACATTGAATCTCACAGAAGTTGTCTGTGCTCTGACAGCACTCAAGGATGTTAGAGAGGAGGGGGGTCAGTTCTATTCGGCTTTTATTCAACCTCCACCTTGTGGGGGTTTTGCGAATCGCACTGTGCGTGCTCCGAATGGTACTATTTTTAAAACTAAAAATGGAAAAGCATCTGATAGTATAGGACAGTTTCACCATAGCCTTATGAAGAATTTGACGCATGCCCTATGCATTGAACGACCTCGTCGCGTGGGTTCTCAGTATTTGGGGGTAACCACGGGTTGTCAGCGGACTTTGAATTGTACGTGCGCAACAGGGGATTTAAATATTAGTGCATGCTTACACTCCACACCAGGGTATCTTAGTGCTTCAGTACTGATACTATCTTTGACTCACACCATGCGTTGGCCTGATGATTCTGGTGCAGGGTCTCTAGTGGATTATGTTTGGCTCTGTGGAGACCATTGGTATCAGATTTTAACTCCACGATGGGTAGGAAGATGTAGTATGATATATTTGACACCTTCCATTACAGTTATGACTTCCCTTGTGCATACAACTCACCACTATCCCATGTACGTGCCCACATCTGATGTTTCTGCTAGAGAAAAGTGAGAGGTTACCAGTCCAGGAACTAAATTTGCGGCAGGCTTTTTTCCTTGGTATGGAACAATAAACAATGCACATAATATTGATAGGGTTCAGGAAAGTCTTGAGAATTTGACTGCTATGATGATTTAAGGGTTTGGAGAATTTCCTCCTGTTATGCAAGCTATGAGAAACATGCTAATGCAGCATCAGATGGGATTGGACCTATTGCTAGCAGCACAGGGGGGCCTTTGTCACATAATAGGCACTCACTGCTGCACATTCATCCCAGACATTTCAGGAAACATGACTGACACCATTCACCACTTGAACCTACTTTTGACTAATCTCAAAGCACAGGACGTCCCAGAACACTATGCAGAATGGGACTGTTGGGCCTGGGTTTTTCAAGGGGGATGGAAGGCTTGGTTAGCTAGATTTGTTGCCCCACTAATAACTTTGATGTTTGGTTTCCTGATCTGCGTATGCTGCATAATCCCACTAGTCAAGAAAATGATTTCCTCCATCTTCATGGTAAATATGATACAGTATCAGGCACTTCAGAATACTGAGTCCTCTGACTTGTTTCGTCTGTCCAGGTATGATGATGAGGTCCTGGACACCGTTTCTGATACTGTGTGAGACTGATTAAAATTTTTCTTTTATTATTTTTACTTAGACGTGAACGCTTGCTACAATTAAAAAGGTTTTTTTTTGTACCTCTTTCAAAAACAGCATTTCAGCAATAGACAATTATATCCATAAGTTTGAATCTTAAGAAGTAAAGTTTGATTATGTGATCAATTTTATAATAAGGTTTGAATCTTTAAAAGTAAAATTTATTTTGTGTGATTATTTTGTAATCAAAAGGGTGGACTGTGGTGGCAAATTTTATTTTAAAGGAATATTTCACCGCTGGAAAGCTGAATATATATTTAAATTGGGTCACTTATGTAGTAGAAATGTGAAAAAAAAATTGAAATTGGTGCCTTCTAGGCCGAGAAAAGCCAGAAAATGTGTTTTGGTCTTATATGGATGAAAAACACCAAATCCCAGAATGCACCTGCTTCGTTGCTTTGAGTCCACTCCCAAGCCACGCCTACCGCTTGACAGACCGACAGAGGCATTCAACTCAAGCGTGTTTTATTGTCATTTCAACCATATACACAAAACAACGTTTCATCGTGACTCAAGTGGTGTTACACATTTAACATATATAAAAACGACATTATATAAAAACGACATACGAAACAGGCTACATTTAGTACACACACTTTATAGGCTCCGTAAAGTTCAGCTAACGCATACTAGCATTAGCGCTTGGTGGGCTGTAAACACCGAGCATAAACACAGCCGTGAATTAGTGTGTAATGTAGAATGGTCGGCATTTAACAGTCACAAACTCCACCAGCAGTTAGCAGTTAAATGGATACAAATCACCACATTTCTGCGCCACTCTGTGTTAACACAGCCCACCACTTTTACCCGGCGACAGAGCATCTCTAGCTCGGAGGGCTAGCAGGCCTGGTAGCTGTACACTATTCAGGCAGGTTTCCACAACAACAAAAACACGGCAGTCTCTGAACTCACGTTGGGAGTGTCGTTGAAGTTGGATGTAGTCCAGTTTGTGGTCTAAATGAGCGGACACTTGCAAGCAGGATCCGTAAAGTTCAGCTAACGCATACTAGCATTGGTGTAGCTAAACACAGAGTATAAACACAGCCGTGAATTAGCGTGGAATGTCGAATGGTCGGCATTTAACAGTCACAAGCTCCACCAGCAGTTAGCAGTAGCTAGTTGGATTTTATTTCTACACCAGTCCGTTTAACACAGCCCACCTCCACGGGCCGGCGAGAGCAGCCTAGCTGGATAGTCCCGGTTCCGGTACACTGTTGTTCAGGCATGTTTCCACAACAACAAAAACACAGCAGTCACTGAACTCACATTGGGATTTTCGTTGATTTTCGTCCAGCTTGTTGTTTAATGAGCAGACACTTGCAAGCAGGATGGCTGGGACAGGTGGACAGCTAGCGTTAGCTTTCCACCTAGCCGATGAGGATGTCCCCTAGCCGGCTAGCGGCATTGAGCGACACCGCTGGTCTCCGTGCAGGTGAAGCTCACGTAGTGTGCCGAGTATTGCGTCTGTAATAACGTTTCCTCCATATTCTCCGATCTGTACCGATGTATCCCGGTGGTAAACACGTCCGGTAGCTTGAATGCAGATAATTGTTGTAAATGTTTTCTGCTGAAAACCGAAAGCCTGTTTAGCGAAGATTCAAGATGGCTGACAGTCGTTTTCATTTGGAATACCTCGGCCAGACTCGGCAGTCCAACCCCCTGTGGGCGTGTTTAAAACATACGGAAGTAGATCCTACTACTGGCTGTAGTCCTTTGCCTCTGGCCCAAAAATCTTCCGATGACGCAAAAATCGTCAATTTACGTCATCGGAAGATTTTTTCCAGGCCCCAAATGCAGGGAGGGAAGCACGGTCATTCAGAAATACTATCGGGTTTCTACTGATACAAAGCTGAATGCTAAATCGGTGAAGTATCCCTTTAACCATTATTGATTAATGATTTTAACCATTTGCTTAAAGATTGTTTTAAACCTCCACAAAATGCTGTTCCTTCCTCTTAGACTCTTAAAGCGCCCATATTATGCTCATTTTCAGGTTCATAACTGTATTTTAAGGTTGTACCAGAATAGGTTTACATGGTTTAATTTTCAAAAAAACACCATATTTTTGTTGTACTGCACAGCTGTCTCTCACTGCTGCAGATCCTCTTTTCACCTGGTTTCTGTTTTAGCTACAGAGTGACACCTCTTTTCATCTTCTTCTTCACTACTATCTTTGATTGCACTCGCACATGCTCAGTAGTTCAGATGTAGATCATGTCAGCTAGCTAACTCTAGAGACAGTAAAAGAAAGCCTGTTTCTCCAACTTTGGTCAGTTACAAGGCCGGATTAGCTGGGAGACTTCTAAATGAGGGCGCACATGTAAGTAGTTCTTTTGTAGATTATGGTGAACTTGTGTGTGTTGTAGCAGTGCATTGCTATTGAGAACGACGTAGCATGGTAGCGTTAGCATTAGCGTTAGCATGCTAATGCTAACGGTTAGCATGCTAACGAGCTAACGGTTGTGGTTAGCTAGCTCATTTCGGACTGTGACGTCACAGTCCGAAATGCCGATTTCGAACAGCTCACTAGGACACTGAAGGCAGGACACATTCAGAAAACTGTATCTCACTCAAAACAGCATGGATGGATTTTTTTCAAAGTTTGTATGTGTGTGGAAGCACCAGAGACACAAAAGAACGTGTATGTGTATTCTCATATTTTGCAAAATATAATAAATGCTCAAAGACCAGACTTTGGTTTAATTCTCAAACAGTCTTTATGAGTTTTCATTTTTATCATTGATATTTACTAAACTCTGCTGCTGCAAGAAAAATTCCATCACAACTTTCGGCATAACGATAGTATATTTACTGTGGGCTCTATCAATGAGATTCGCGGACAAGAGGTGTTTATTTCCCCAGTTTGTTTAAATAACTCAACACACATATCCATTATAAGATTAACTGGAACCTGCGGTAAGAGATTGCGGCCGTAACAAGCTCGCTGACCGCGCTCTCAGTCACACATCGGCCATTTAGCAGGAAGAGGGGAGGGAGAACAGCGAGCTGCAGGCTCAAACTTTGAAATCAAAATGGCGGACTACCTGTTGGGATTAGGGTATGGCTTTTTGTACATCTTGACATGTTACATATGTGTACCAAGTTTCGTGAGTCCACGTTAAACGCACTGCAGGGGCTCGATTTTTTTTTTTTACTTTGTAGGGGGCACTAGCGAGCCATTTTTGGGCGCCTATTCCCGAAACCCTTAAAATACGTAAATTTTCACCAGACTTGATGAGACCACCAATTTTGGTGAGTTTTTGAATATGTTAAGCCCCTCAAAAAGGCGATTAATTTGCAGAAAATAATAATAATTCCTTCAGTTTCAATAATCTCCTTTCATTGGTTCCACCCCAGATATCTGATGACATATTTGTATGTTTTAATTTTGCTGTCCATAACTGCACTCAGTATGAGCAGAGCTTTCATTTGAGCCTAATATTAAGGCTCTTTGACGATTTTGAAAAATTGACATTTAAAGAGTCAAAAATTGGCGGACATCTTGAATTTGAAGGTCAAAAATAGGTCAAATCAATAAATCTTTATCATTTATGAATTTCCTGACCCAAATAGACTCAGAAACCATATATTATGCAGTACTGTGGGCAAAACCATTAAAAAGTTAATTTCCAGCTAGGCTGGCGGCAGCCATTTTGGATATAGGGCTCCCAAAAAACTTTCCCACATTTTTGTGAGGGGCACCCCGGCTAATTTTTTTCTTTAACCTTCATAAATGACAAATCCAGTGAGAAACAAACCTTTCCTCTCCACGGTCACGGAACTGCTATAGATGACCCAACTATATGCTGAAATGTCAGTGATTTCTCTTTCCTTAACTATTGCCTGGAAAAGCTCATTTAGCCAGGACAGCCTGAGAACTTTGTGCTTCTTCAATAGCCTCTCTTCCACCACTGACTTACAGAAATGGTCATAGCCTGCCTGATTTGGATTGTCTTCAGAACCTTGAGTGTGTTTTTTATAAAGATAAGATGTGTAGCATTTGTAACAGCTTTGATGATACATGGCCTCTGAGGCAACAAAGTCTCTCCCATGGATATGGATGCCTCTTATTCATCTTGTCCTCTGACGCAAAAAGCAGCTAACCTGCTTTCAGTGTCTCACATTTTGAAAGCTTTTCTTTTTTCTTTTTTCTATGACTGTCAATAACATACTTATTTTTCCTGCATATTAGGCATCCAGCTGGGAGTAGATGACTGGTAGTAGACTCTCCTTTGTTGTTCGGGGCCATCATCCAATGCAGAGCGCAGAATCTGGACCTTGGAGACACTCTCATTATTGACCGGTAAAGTGAGGAAAATATCTTTTAGGCTTGAGTTGATGAAAACTGACATGTTTGAATACTCACACATAGGTCTAACACACCTTTAGGGATATTACTTTTACTTGGAGTGTACCTATGGGTCATGTAACTCTTACATGACTTCTCACATGACTTCCACACTCATGACATTTGTTTCACAACTAATGTTTCTCATCCTGTTGGGGTATTCTGTACTTTTCCACTGCCACATGCTGATGTGGCCTGTCAATACTATCTCATCATGTGTTAACAGTAAGGGTAAAATCTAATCCAGTTTACACACATATTGCACAGAGCATCAATGATTATCTAATTAGGAAATAGCCCATAAGAATGTGTATGTGTTTATGCAAAGTCACGAAGACAGTGGAGGAGATAAGGAAGACATGATGAAGGGGTTCCTGTTTCCCTCTTGCTGGAGTAAAGACAGACCTTCCTGCTTTCCTGGGGTTCAAGGAGCAAAACCCCCACCTATGCTGAGGACACAGAGGAAGGACTACATCCAGAGAGAATAAATAGGGACTGAAATTGTTCAACATTGGCTCATTTGACTTGGGAGGTGTCGGAAACCTCAGTTTTGTGAGCCCACATGTGCATTATATCTTAAAATACTGTTACTAAAAAGTGTTAATTGTTCTATCGTTTCAGTGATTTATTTAAGTCCATTGGTTAAGAGATCATTAAAGGGGTGATAGAACGCAACACCGATTTTACCCTGTCATAGTTGCATAACGACAGTTTGGTGGGTAAATAGGACATACATAGAAGCTCAAAATCCCATTGACACCCCTTTACTATGAAAATCAAATTTTTTGAAACTGCCGCTGAAAACGGGCGAATCTCAACAAAGCTGGAAGTTGAGGTCAACCTCCCAAAAACCGGAACCTTTGTCATAGCCATGGGTGTATTAAGAGAACGGTCACGCCACCACATTTACATAGGCTACACAACTGACCTGAGATCAGGTAGTTTTCTGAATCTAGCTAGGTCACGCAGATCTCTGCTTACAAAATTCACTTCTGAAACTTTTTTATGCGAGAAATCAACCATATAAAGCTCAAATATGGGCCGTTTTACGAAAATGGATGGCTAATTGCAAATTTTCTCCGACTGTGTGTCGGAGTTTAGTGCCGGTGTTGGTGCTGCCTGGGTTGCTACATCCCTGCCCTGACCGCAGTGTCAGGGAGCTTGTTACGCCCGCAATCTTTTACCGCAGCCCGCAGGTTCCAGTAAATCATATAATGGGTATGTGTGTTGAGTTATTTAAACAATCGGGGAACTAAACGCCTCTTGTCCGCGAGTCTCATTGATAGAGCCGCGGTGAGATGGAGTCCATCAATGAGAGCTAGCTAGTCTCCTCCTAACTCTGACATTCACAAAAATACATTCAATTGAAATCCGAAATCGGACAAGTGTTAGCTAAGCTTTGTAAGAACTTGAGGAACCTGTAATATTCATGCCGTGACGAAATTCAAACTGTAAATATACTTTAGTTATGCGAAAGTGAGCAAGCTGCGATATTTCCCCATTGTAATGAATGGGACATATAGTAAGCAGCTGCTCGTCCTACAAAGACGCCTTGCGTTCATAAAAATGCCTTAAAATCAAATCGGACACAACGGTTAGCTTTATAAGACATTGGGGAATGATGTTATATAAGTGGCGTGACGAAATTCAAACTGTAAATATAATTTAGTTATGGCGGAAGTGTAGCTAGCTAGCTGCGGTATTTCCCCATTGTAATGAATGGGACATATAGCAAGCAGCTGCGCTGCTTCCTACAAAGAGCTACCCCCGTTCATAAAAATGCCTTAAAATCAAATCGGACACAACGGTTAGCTTTATAAGACATTGGGGAATGATGTTATATAAGTTGCGTGACGAAATTCAAACATTAAATATAATTTAGTTATGGCGACAGTGTAGCTAGCTAGCGGTATTTCCCCATTGTAATGAATGGGACATAAAGTACGGAAGCGTTGCTCGTCCTACAAAGACGCCTCGCGTTCATAAAAATGCCTTAAAATCAAATCGGACACAACGGTTAGCTTTATAAGACATTGGGGAATGATGTTATATCAGTGGCGTGACGAAATTCAAACTGTAAATATAATTTAGTTATGGCGACAGTGTAGCTAGCTAGCTGCGGTATTTCCCCATTGTAATGAATGGGACATATAGCAAGCAGCTGCTCGTCCTACAAAGACGCCTTGCGTTCATAAAAATGCCTTATATGCCCCTATATAATCATTCTATCACCCCTTTAAACGAATACGTTAAAGAGGATAGTTTATAGTGTAAAACAATTTAAATCAGAATTTGAGGTGAGGGCCTGGGATCCTTAGGTACAGAACAAGAATTAACCTCTTTACCGGCAGTGGTTCAGCTACATCTGTCAGTGGTTGGGCTTCACCTAAATAATAAAACAGGTATAAGATGGAATATGGTGGAAAAATGTTTTAGTTAAAGATGGCTGTTTTTGAGCTATTTAACTAAATTATTTCTGGTCAGAAGTGCAGTAGTCTTGTCAAGTTCGTTTAAGATGGCTAGCATCTTAATACAAATGTCAAGATGAAAAATGTGATTTAAAATTCTCCGGTAATGTGCGCTTTCTGTGTTTATTTATCTGAATATAATTCAGTTGTTTATCTAACACAGACACTGACATATCATATCTCTCAACAACCAAATTACTACAGAGGTGATCATTGACAATCATCACATCAACAGCGCCATGATGGAGCAGGTCAAGTTTACGGAGTTGCTTAGTATCCACATCACAGATGACCCATCTTGATCTATCGACACCACCAACCGAACCTGGCCAAGAAAGCCCAAAAACTTCTGCACTTTCTCCCACAGTTGAGGAAGGCTTACCTCCCAAAATCCATCCTCTCAACTTTCTATAGGGGAATCATAGAGAGCCTCCTCCTTCCACCCCACCCTCCAATAACCTAAGGGCAGCTGATTGACTTTTGCACAAATACACTGGTAGTTTACACTATCATGCTGCTACACTGTTGTTGTTTTTTTTAATTCTTAAATTTGCTATGAACATTTGACCCCACTTACACACATATTGTGTCATTATAGTCTTTTGCTATTTGTCCCCTTGTTTATTTATATTATGTCTAGTAATGTCACTCCACAGCACTGATATACTATATTAATACAGTGTACATGCTGTCTGCAATTGTTGTTTTTTAAAGATTATTTTTGGGGGCTTTTCCCTTTATTTGATAGTGACAGTGGATAGACAGGAAAGAGAGATAGATAGGGAGAGATAGGGATGACACACAGCAAAGGGCCGCAGGTCGGACTCAAACCCGGGCCGCTGCAAAGGACTCGGCCTACATGGGGCGCACGCTCTTACTGGGTGAGCTTGAGCTGAGGTCACCCCGCTGTCTGCAATGTTAATGAATAACTGCTCCCTAACACTTCTCCATTGCAGTGTTCTGTAATGTGGTTTCTTTTTTTTTTGGGATCAATTTTTTATTTTTTTTTAGCAACATTTATCATACAGACATACAAAACAAATTCCACAATATGTGCAAATGTCAAGTGGTGCATAGAACAGATGAACACAAATTGAACAAGAACAAAAACCCTCCCCCACCCTCCACCCTCTGCGGTCTTGAGGAAAAAAGAACAAAACAAAAAAATACAGAAATCACACCTTGCCTAGTCGCTCTCCTCTAGTTCTTGTGGCATTGAGGTCATTAAGTCTGATATTTGTGCTGCTGCCCTTTCCCATAGGCTGATAGTTGATGGTTTGGCTTTGTTAATCCTTGCTGTAGAGAGCTCAAGCATAACTATGTCTAGGAAATACGCTAACCACTGTTTTATACAAAGCGAGTGGGGGGGCTGGGGGGAGCCAGCGTTGAGCTATTATTTTCTTGGTTGCAGGTGAGCCAGCTAGCCAAATCTTCCTCTGTCTCTCAAGCAGGTGTAATTTAGAGTCATCATTAAGTAACAAAACAATCGGGTCAGTAGGGATTAGACATTCTATCACGTCAGATATTATTGATGTTGTTTTATGCCATAACTCATGCACCTGTTCACACTCCCAGACCATATGTAGGAAAGTTCCAGTTTGTTCAGGTTGACATAATGTACACTAGCGAGTGGGATTGGCTTTCAAGACGTACAGTATATCTTTTGAGGAGTCCAATATGTCATATGGCATATGTTGAAGTGGATATACTGGTGATTTGGGTTCTTGGAACAGTGGAAAGTGTTGTCCCAAGGCACAGCTCTCAGGGCACAGCTCTCATTCCCATTTCTTTACTATTGGGAGTTCTCCTATGGATATTTGCATCAGTTTAGCATAAATCTTGGACACTAATCCTCTCACAGGAAAATCAACAAACCATTTAACGACTGGGTGCGCCTCAAGACTGTTTCCCCATGGCACTCAATAACATTTTAGGGCTGATCTTTAGCACGGATAAAAGTAGAAAGATGTCCTGGGGACCTCAAAACTAGCTCTTAGGTCTTAAAAACTCAACATATATGGCTGGGTTGGCTCAGTGGGTAGAGCAGGCGCGCATTTACTGAGAGGTTTATGCCTCGATGCAGAGGTCCAGGGTTCAAATCCGACCTGTGACGATTTCCTGCATGTCTTCCCCCTCTCTCTCCCCTTTCTCACCTAGCTGTCCTATCAAATAAAGGTGGAAAAGCCCAAAAAATAATCTTAAAAAAAAACAACTCAACATACCTTTCTCATTGAATAGCTGGTCTAAAGTATAAATACCTCTGTCACTCCACTGCTTACAAGCACAGGGCAATAAGTGTGCATTGTGCCATATTGGGGTATTCAAATGCCACTTATGGTGTAGCGTAGTTGCTCCTCCACCTGTTTAAAGTTGGTCAATGTGTTGGTGATAATAGGGCCATGGGCCTGCATCCCTTTTTTGGACACACACCTGCAAAGGCAAGGTCTTGCAGTCTTAGACTTCCAGTGAGGTTTTGCTCTATTTCTCTCCATCGAACTGTAGATGAGAGTTTTTGGGTAGCCTAGGTTGTTTATTATTCCAAATATACTGCCAAATTAAGGTATCAAGTTTCTTCCAGAAATGTATTGGTGGGGGTAGGTGGATCATTGTACTTAAGAAATTTACACAATGCCAGCAAAGCAGACCAATTGGCCAGATCCCTTTGAACACTACTTAATATAGTTTCATAGTGTTCCTGACAACTCGCTGTAGCGATGCGTGTATGTTGATGCTCAAATATGTAATTTTGCTTTGGGTTGGTATCGTAACACTAATGGCTGATGTCACATGCCTGTTGTTCAATAAAAGATCATATTTACTACAGTTCATTTTATAGCCGGAGATTGAGCCAAAGTCGTTGAAGATCTTAAAGGTCCCATGCGGCCGCGTAGCCAGTAATGGGCCACTGGCCCGCCCACTTTACTCACTGGCCCACCCAGACAAGTTTGATCAAAATACGTTTTGTTTTGTTATGAAAAATATTCAAATGTATGTAAAAAAAAGAAATAGTAACAGAACTAGTTGTGTGTGTTTAATGTGTTTTCTCTTCTGATTAAATCGAAACTGTTAAACCAACGTGATACAATTTACCTGAGTTAGATTTACACCTTTAAATCTAAATGACCACTACATGTAATTAATTAACATAGGCTATAGCTCAGCCACGACTTATTCAGCTGATAAGGTTGCAAAGCTCATTTCACATGTAAACTCCGGGTAGCTAATGCTCGCCGTTCAAGGGCATTAACAATATGAAGTGGCTTGGCGCGTGCCCTGGTGTTTCACTCAGTCAGCATCTGGCATGCGCTCCACAATGACGAAAAGCAGAGTGGATATAGCTGTCTGATTAAAAATCCCCCCTAAAGGGGCGACCTCTAGCTCACCTGGTAGAGCGTGTACCCCATGAGTCCTTGGCGGCTTCAGAAAGTTCCTGAAGAAGGCTGGACGCCGAATGCGTTGAAGTTGTTTTTTAATCTTATTCTATTGAGAATTTGCCAGAATTATTAAAGGCATTTTAAAATATTTTTTCTTGAAGACAAGTGCCTTGGGTACTTCCTTGATGTCTATTGTTTTATATCTATGGTGGTATCAATCTTCTAACTCTCGGTAAGAAATATGAATAAGAATAAGTATATTTTTCAAAATGGTAAACTATTCCTATAATGACTACAGTTGAGACCCCCCATAAGTTTTTTGTTAAAGCAGCAATTCCAACCCATATTTATGTTTATAGTGGCGGAATGCTATAGGGTGTAGTAGTAATTATGACGGGAGCAAAGCAGGAAGTAAGATAACGAAGTATAAGAGCGCCTAAGAAAGGCAGGTTGGGGTAGTGGATGAATCAAACACATGAATGTGTGTGTGAGTGTGTGTGTGCGTGTGTGTGTGTGCATGCATATCTTCTTATTATCTGTGTCCAGCAGAAGCAGCGCAGGTATGGAGACTCTGAATGAACTATGACCTGGACGCTGCCTTCAACCATCTGGATCTCACTCAGAATGCTGACATCTACTAACATACTCCCAGAATATGTGTGTGTGTGTGTGTGTGTGTGTGTGTGTGTGTGTGTGTGTGTACATGCATGCAGATTTACATGTGTATGCTGTTGTGTGAGCGCACAGATTTACATGTGTATGCTGTTGTGTGAGCGCACAAATTTACATGTGTATGCTGTTGTGTGAGCGCACCGATTTACATGTGCTTTTCTGGTGTCCTCAGAAGAATAGAACACTGCTTTTTTCAGACTGTGGTTAGCAGAGTGCCGCTGTAATAATCCTCCTGGTTATTAAGTTTTTTCCTCTCCGCTGCTGATCTCTTTTCCCTCTTCTGTTGTCTTTCTTTTATGTATTTTCTCTCCCTTTCTACTCTCTCCTCGTTGCCAATTTGAAAATATAAACCAATAGCTCACGATGACTCCAACCCCCTCCTACGCAATTCTTTCATCTCAAGGCCGGCTGGAAAGCCCATATCACAGGTTCTCAACGACGACCTTGTATCTTTTATTTCCAAGCCGTTTATTACTATTGAGGCATAGGTTTGGTATTAAACAATGGGATCAGTCAACATGTGAACCTTCTACGGTCCACATGTTCTATAGCAGAAATGAAGGGCACATACGTATATTCAGCTGAAGAGGTAATGTACACCTGTTTAACAGGTGTGGATAGAATGAATTGTCTTTGTCACCAGCAGCAGCATACTTTTTAGTATTGAAAGGACTGTTATCGCTATTTAGCACACAGTTAAATACAGTCTCACAAACACATACCAAACATATAGATAGAGATAGGAAGAGTTAATAGAGTTATGTTTTAATGTTTGATTGTTAGCATGTAAAAACAAAAGGTAATCACACTGCCTTCATGATGGTATGAAGGGTAGTAGTAGTAGTAGTAGTAGTAGTAGTAGTAGTAGTAATTATAATAATGATAATAATAATGAACAGAATGCCTCCCATGATTAAAATAAGGGAACACTGAGACTAAAACAACAAGATAATATACATAATCACATCATAAAAACAACACAGAAATAAAGGACTTACCCTATTAATATCTTAGATTTATCTTGTGACCCTTTAGCTACATAGGCCTACCGTGCACCCCCTCCCCCTCCTCCCAACAAAACCATACTTTTTTGAAAGTGTAGAATATAAGTCTGAGGGCCCTATCTTGCACTCAGCGCAATTGCCTTTGTACACTGACGCATGTATCATTCCTATTTTGCACCCGACGCACAGCGGACTTTTCCCTCCACAGACGCACGTCAGTAAATTAGGGAATGTATTTGCGCTCCAGGGGGCGGTTCAGCGAAAATAGGAGGCGTGTTCAGGCGCAAACTAGTGCTATTTTGCAGTTTCAGAAAACAATTCTGCCACAGACCAGGAAAAACCGGGTCTAAAGTCAGTGGCGCTAGTCTAAAGTCAGTAGCGCGTTATTCAGATGCTATTTTAGGGACGCATGCTTGGCCATAATGTAGCGTGTGCACAACACGCATGCACTTTACTTCTCTCATCTACACAGAGGCAGCAGTTCCCATTTTTGCAAACCATACATAATTACAAAGAAATATATTACCGAAAATGCGCTTCAAGTGTTTGGATAGATCAGGAGGCACTTTACAGTACAGTCCTCAAAAAGTCGCAGCATTCTTTGTGGCTTGTTGTGTTTTACACAACATGTCCATGAATCATGGATGTTTTGATGACATAAATGAGGAAATATTAGAAGAGTTAAGGAGACGTGATGTTGAACTACGGTGGGATTGGACACTCCGGCGGAATCTGGTCCGGGATGCACTCCTGGTGGAGCGGTTGGACAGAGATGGAGTGGGGGGAGGAGGAAGGGGCACAACAGGAGCAGGTGGTGCGTTTGGAGGCCCACGCTCCATGGCTGCAGCAATACTCTCCAGACTTGAGGAGATGCGCCCAAGAGGCCGCAGCAACATCGCCACCCAGTCAAGACGGGCGGCGCAAGGCAAATCCGCCGTTATAATAGCAATCCGCCATGGAACAAGCGCGCCTGCTCTTAAAGGGAATGTGAAATGACGCTGTGATTGGTTCATTGCACGTTACGCCCAAACCACACCTAGCTACTTCAGACCAACCCATTTAAGATTTGCGTCGGGCGCACGAGTCATTTATCCCGCCGGTATAATAGCAACAGCGCCCGAGATCCGCCCACAAAGCTACTTGCGTTTCACGTTTGATACTTGCGTTTCTGATCGTTAAAATAGCGCCCTGAATATTAACATAAACAATTTCGGGTTGCACTACCTGTTTTAGCCCTGTGAATAGGGAAACTCTAAAAACGATTTTAAGCGATTTTAACACATCAAGATGGTCCTAGTCAATCAGAACAGCTTTTAGGTGACCCATTACACTTAAACTTCACATATGATGACTTAGGTCAAAGGGCACCCTATACTGCTTCCTGGTAAGTGACTAAAATTAATATAGTTAAGGCCTTATGTTGATTTAATGAGCCCATTTCCAAATAAGAAGAAACATAAGGACTCCGGGGAGTAAACTCCCCAGAGCTAGATTAGTAACAAGCATCTCTGGGACAGGATGCATACAAAAGTAACAAGTAGAGATGAGAGAGCAGCTCAGTGTGTCATAGGAAGGAAGGAGCTTCCCCGGCAGTCTAGAATTATAATAGCATAACTAAGAGAGGCAGGTTAAAGAGAGGTGCCTGGTCGGGCTAGAACTCTCCCCAACCGGATCGGGCTGTACTGGCCTGCCTCCCTCTACTCTCGCTATATAATTAATTATATAATAAATAAAACTGATGACTACGAAGAGAAGCAGGTGGGCCGGGTTAGGTGGACGCTGCATCTCCTCACTCCCTAACTATAAGCTTTATCAAAGAGGAGGGTTTTCAGTTTACTCTTAAATGTGGTGACGGTGTCTGCCCCTCGAACCCAAAGTGGGAGCTGGTTCCACAGGAGCGGAGCCTGATAGCTGAAGGCTCTGGCCCCCAGTCTACTTTTAGAGACTCTAGGAACCACAAGTAGCTCCGCATTCTGGGAGCGTAGTGCTCTACTAGGACAATAAGGTACTAAGAGCTCTTCTAGGTATGATGGTGCTTGACCATTTAGAGCTTTGTAAGTCAGGAGGAGGATTTTAAATTCGATCCTAGATTTCACAGGAAGCCAGTGCAGAGAAGCCAATACAGGAGAAATATGATCTCTTCTCTTAGTTCTCGTCAGAACACGTGCTGCAGCATTCTGGATCAGCTGGAGAGTCTTAAGGGACTTATTTGAGCAACCTGATAATAAGGAATTGCAGTAGTCTAGTCTAGAAGTAACGAATGCATGGACTAGTTTTTCAGCATCGTTTTGAGACAGGATATTCCTAATTTTGGCAATGTTACGAAGATGGAAAAATGCTGTTCTTAAGGTTTGTTTTAAGTGGGCGTTGAAGGATATATCCTGATCAAAAATAACTCCTAAATTTCTGACAGTAGTGCTGGAGGCCAGGGCAATACCATCCAGAGTAGCTATATCTTTAGATAATGAAGTTCGGGGTGCGTTGAATCCCATTGTTTCTTCTTCGCAGAGCTATGCTCTGCGATTCTCTACAATTCCCGGCCGCATCCTGCTGCGTCCTGCTGCATCCGCCGCATCCACCCATGCTCTGCAGCGCCACGTCACATCCCGCAACGCCCTGCTGTGATGTTCCTATGCACAGAGTAGTCAGGATCCGGTATAGGAGACTGCACTACTCAGTATGACACAATGTGCCCTGCTATGACATGAACTTCCACGATGACCTTCGAAGTCACTGTTCCATTATCTTTAATGTGACTATTATTGCCACTGTTCATCACACCCCCAACCGGCCCGTCAGACACCGCCTACCAAGAGTCTGGGTCTGCCGAGGTTTCTTCCTAAAAGGGAGTTTTTCCTCGCCACTGTCGCAATACCCACTGCTAATGCTTGCTCTTGAGGGAATTACTGTAATTGTTGGGGTTTTGGAATTTATAGAGTGTGGTCTAGACCTACTCTATCTGTAAAGTGTCTCGAGATAACTCTTGTTATGATTTGATACTATAAATAAAATTGAATTGAATTGAATTGAATATACAGTATGCACACACACACAATAACTATATACAAGAACTACATACAGCATGGAAAATAACTATATACAGCATATATAAAATAAAGAAAAGCACCTGGAAAACTACTTCATAAAGGCATCTGATATATACTAATATAAGGGCTTGCATCCACAGAGGTCTATCTACTTGCATACCAGTTTGCAGAGGCACAAAATGTCAAGATTCCACAGGCCTGATTGAACCAATCAATGGACTCTGCTCCTATAGGCACCTTGGTGTTCATATGGACAACACCTTTGGCTGGAAGGCCCGTGTTCAAAGTGTGTGTTATCATTTAGAGCAGACACCCACGGTGAGTCAGATGGTTTATGTTATACAATGCTGCATTACAGAGCATTTTAATATGACTCTCATGAAGGTTGTGGAGAGGAATAGAAACCAGTCTCTCCAGGCAAGCATAGATATGGTCTGATCTATCTTTATTCTCCATGCCAAGTACGAGTTCTTATCCTCTGGCAGAAGATATGGGTACCCCAATGTAAACTTAACATTTCTAAACTATAGCCCTAATTTGGACCTACCTCAATTAAAACTTTAAATAATGTTGCTTGAGGCTGCGGGTGTTGTGCAATAGCTTCATGATATGATGCAAATAGGGTTGTGTGTTGCTCTTGTCACTTTTTGTGAAAGATGAGCAATAGATTGCTGCTGTGTGATGTGCTTCAGTCTGACTACATATCACTTTGTTTAAGTTGTTTTTTATTTGTAAGTATATGTCAGCTGTATGATAAAACAATATGTCAAGTGTTATTTGTGAAGCATTTGAACTCAAGGCAAATATCCCTCTGGGAACAATAAAGTATCGCCTGCAAAGTGGTCTCCATGCTATGTAAAAATTAAAGCGTTTTCGTGGGACTATAGCAAACACATCGTTGGAAAGGTCTCAACCTGAAGAGTAACATATGTCATTCTGAAGAGGATACATTACTCCTGCTTTGAAATATTGACCTCTGAACCTTGAACCCAGTACACACTTTGAAGGCTTGTCATTTAGCAACAGAAGGTGCTACACACATAAGACCAGCTGTTATAGAAAGACCTTAGCTATCATGTAGATATGGTTTTCAAAGTTTACCCACTGTAAGCACTGGCAAATATGGCAATAAGCTATTTTCACCTATTTAACGATTAAATTATTAAAATCTGATGACACCAGTGTGTTCCCCATCCCACAAAACCCCAGGGTGTATCCAAAATTATACACTGCCAACTTCTAATTATGAGAAATATACCAATATACTTTAAAACTACAACTCCCATAAGAGACGCCACAGAAGCTGTCACAAAGCTTGTGCACTTGTAGTTCTTCCGGGATGGGTGGGAGGACATGTTCGGCTCCTGTGGTTTCTGCTGTCTGCCGTGAATGGGCTTCATTCCATTTCAGATTGCCGCCGCCAGCCGGCCGGCCAAGCAAACAGTACAAGATTTTATTATTAATGCTATCTTTATTGTTTAAATCCTCCAATACAGTGTTAGACAAAAACATCAATATTACGAATATTATGTATTTTTATCTTCTTATCCGCTGAGCGGGACGTACTACGTCACTTCCGGAGTATTCCGCAGCTTTGTTTAAACGTTATTATGGTACATAACTACTGGTGTTAAAGACCCGCTGATCTCTGCTCGATTCTTTGAAATTAATGCCCGCATTGCATTGGGGGATATCGGCTTTAAATGCGTCTAGCTCGGATCATATCGTAATGTTCTGTATTACAGCATATACTGTAATATTTCACCGGTAATAAGACCAAAATAATATTATTAAAATAAATAAATGAATACCATGATAACATCTAAATAAATGTTGATAGATCTAGCGTTATAGTTTAAAAAATATAAATAAATGAAAAAGCAACCCAGCTTCCCTGGCCGAAATAGACCGAAATAATAACATTAAAAGAAATACATATAAACCATGATAATATCTCGTGAATAATGTTGATTAAAACAGGGGTTATTGGGCTAAAAATACCAATAATAAAACTGTCACAGATTTCGAGTTAAGGCGTTCTCTGTGTTTTACTGTGTTATTACCACACAAGCAGAGAGCCCTATGTCTCAGCAGTACCGTGCTGATTTATGATCAAATTTCTGTCTTTGCACAGGGCTGTTACCTTACACTCAGACAGTATGGACAGGAATGGCAGCAGGTTTGATTTAATGGAAGCCCACCCTGTCTTTGGGCAGAGTTATCACATGAACAAGTTTTGGAGAACTGTACAAAATCAAATATGTGCTGTAAACACTGTTTTAGCATAAATAATCTTGAATGAGCAGTATGTTTTATTTGTAATTTTGTTAAATAATATTTCAAAGTACAAATATTTCTTTTAGGTCATTTATAGTCCTGCTTCCACTTATGTAAAATTAAGCATTTAAAATTCCCTTGATGACTAATATTAAGTATCTGGCACTGATTTCTGATTTGTAAGACTTAGATTTCAAAGACAAAATTGCAATTAAAATGAAATATTCCGTGGCCTCATTTCTGCTCTACCCAGGATAGTTTTTTCCCCTTTTATATTCATGCATTCCCAGGCGCTTTATGCCCTACATAACATTGCTGGTGAAGAGCCTCGTTAGTGAAATTATACATGATTACCTATCCAGTCCTTTCATCTTAACAGCTTTCCCTCAATTTGGTCAAATTTTCTCTCCATTCCACAGAAAGGTTTGTGACATTTTCAACATCTGTGCTCATCTGTGCACAAACAGAAACCCACACAGAGAAACTGGGACAGAGCAGGAAAGGAGACAGGTACACAGTGAGGGAGACATTAGTCCCATATCTAGCACTTGAAAAGCTCTGATGAAATTATTGCTTACATACAAAGTTAACTCATCTGGGAATGTTATTGATTTCACAGCTGGTGTCAGAATGCGAAATAGAATTGCTTGGTGATGCAATGAGACAGTCATGAAGAGCTGCTCCACAAACCGTTTACTGCTAAGCTGCATCATATAAGAACCATCTCCAAAAGTTAAAAACAAATTGTCACAGCCCGATCTTCAATGAGTAGTTCACGCCCTCATATTTTCCTTTCTAGATTACTGCAACTCTCTTTTAACGGGCATCAACAACAAGTTACAGCTGGTCCAGAACTCAGCAGCCAGGCCAACCACCAGTTTTAACAGAAGACATCACATCACTCCTATCCAGTGGTAGAATGTAACTAAGTACATTTACTCAAGTACTGTACTTAAGTACAAATTTGAGGAACTTGTACTTTACTGAGTCTATTCTTTTCATGCCACTTTCTACTCCTTATGAGGTCTCCGGGAACCATCACCTTATCATGGTGGAGAGGTTTGTGCGTCTCTATGAACCTGAGGGCTCTGTTGTCTGGAGCTTTGTGCTCCTGGTAGGGTCTCCCAAGGCAAAATGGTCTCAGGTGAGGGGCCAGACAAAGAATGGTTCAAAAACCCTATGAAAAATCGAGGAAGAGGTGAAGTGACCCTGCCCGGAGGAAGCCCGGGGCCCCCGTCTGGAGCCAGGCCCAGATGGGCGGGCTCGCGTCAGCCGCGTCTGGTGGCCGGGGTTTGCCACGGAGCCCGGTCTGGCACAGCCCCGGCAAAAGCCGGTGGCCCCCATCTCTCCAGCCCATGGGCCCACCACCTGTGGGAGGAACCGCTGGAGTCGGTGCGCTTGCCACACGGGGGCAGTGAAGGTCAGGGCCCCCGGACCAGACCCGGGCGGCAGACGCTGGCTCTGGGGACGTGGAACGTCACCTCTCTGTGGGGAAGGAGCCGTAACTGGTGCGGGAGGTGGAGGGCTACCGGTTAGATCTGGTGGGGCTTACCTTCACGCACAGTCCCGGTTCCGGAACTATACCCCTGGATAGGGGTTGGAATCTTTTCTTCTCCGGAGTTGCCCAGGGTGTGGCGCTGGCCGGGTGTGGGGATACTCACAAGCCCCGGCTGAGCGCCGCTACGTTGGAGTTTACCCGGTGGACGAGAGGGTCGCCTCCCTACGCCTGCGGGTGGTGGGGGGGAAAACTCTGACTGTTGTTTGTGCATATGCACCAAACAGGAGTTCGGAGTATTCAGCCTTCTTGGAGACCTTGAGTGAAGTCCTGCATGGGGCTCCAGTGGGGACTCCATTGTTCTGCTGGGGGACTTCACAGCGCAGTGGGCAATGATGGAGACACCTGGAGAGGCGTGATTGGGAGGAACGGCCTCCCTGATCTAAACCAGAGTGGTTGTTTGTTGTTGGACTTCTGTGCTAGTCATGGATTGTCTATAACGAACACCATGTTCGAACATAGGGATGCTCATAAGTGTACTTGGTACCAGAGCACCCTAGGCCAACGGTCAATGATCGATTTTATAATCGTTTCATCTGATCTGAGGCCGTATGTTTTGGACACTCGGGTGAAGAGAGGGGCGGAGCTGTCAACCGATCACCATCTGGTGGTGAGTTGGGTCAGGGGGTGGGGGAAGACTCTGGACAGACCTGGTAAGCCCAAACGGGTAGTGCGGGTAAATTGGAAACGTCTGGAGGAGGCCCCTGTCCGACAGACTTTAAACTCACACCTCCGGCGGAGCTTTTTGTGCATCCCTGTGGAGGCTGGGGGCATTGAACCCGAGTGGACAATGTTCAAAGTTTCCATTGTTGAAGCTGCAGCGAGGAGCTGTGGTCTTAGGGTCTTAGGTGCCTCAAGGGGCGGTAACCCACGAACACCATGGTGGACACCGGTGGTCAGGGAAGCCATCCGACTGAAGGAGTCTGTCCGGGATATGTTATCCCAGAGGACTCCGGAGGCAGTTGCAGGGTTCCGAAGGGCCCGAAGGGCTGCAGCCTCTGCCGTGAAAGAGGCAAAGCAGCGGGTGTGGGAGAAGTTTGGAGAAGGCATGGAGAAGGACTTTCGGTCGGCACCAAAGTGCTTCTGGAAAACGGTTCGCCACCTCAGGAGGGGGAAGCGGGGAACCATCCAAGCTGTGTACAGTAAGGAGGGGACACTGTTGACCTCAACTGAGGAGGTAATAGGGCACTTTGAGGAACTCCTGAATCCGACTAATACTAATACTATGTTAGAGGCAGAGCTGGAGGATGACGGGGGATTGTCGTCGATTTCCCAGGCGGAAGTCACTGATGTAGTCAAACAACTCCACAGTGGCAAAGCCCCGGGGATTGATGAGATCCATCCAGAAATGCTCAAGGCTCTGGGTGTGGAGGGGCTGTCCTGGTTGACACGTCTCTTCAACATTGCGCGGAAGTCTGGAACAGTGCCAAAGGAGTGGCAGACTGGGGTGGTGGTTCCCCCTTTTTTAAAAGGGGGGACCAGAGGGTGTGTGCCAATTCCATAGGGTATCACACTTCTCAGCCTCCCTGGTAGTCTACTCCAAGGTGCTGGAAAGGAGGGTTCGGCCGATAGTCGAACCTCGGGTTGAAAGAGGAACAATGCGGACTGTCCTCCTGGTTATGGAACAATGGACCAGCTCTTTACTCGCAAGGATCCTGGAGGGAGCCTGGGAGTATGCCCAACCAGTCTACATGTGTTTTGTGGATCTGGAGAAGGCGTGTGACCGGGTCCCCGGGAGATAGTGGAGGGAGGTGCGGGAGTATGGGGTGAGGGGGTCTCTTCTCAGGGCCATCCAATCTCTGAACGACCAAAGTGAGAGCTGTGTCCGGTTCTCCGGCAGTAAGTCGGACTCGTTTCAGGTGAGGGTGTCGCCCCCACCACGGCTGGCGCTTTGTCACCAATCCTTTTTGTAATATTTATGGACAGGATATCAAGGCATAGTTGGGGTGGGGAGGGGTTGCGTTCGGTGGGCTGGGGATCTCATCGCGCTCTTTGCAGATGACGTGGTCCTGATGGCATCATCGGCCTGTGACCTTCAGCACTCACTGGATCGGTTCGCAGCCGAGTGTGAAGCGGCTGGGATGAGGATCAGCACCTCTAAATCTGAGGCCATGGTTCTCAGCAGGAAACCGATGGAATGCCTTCTCCAGGTAGGGAATGAGTCCTTACCCCAAGTGAAGGAGTTCAAGTACCTTGGGGTTTTGTTCGCGAGTGAGGGGCAGGAGATTGGTCGGAGAATCGGCACCGTTGTGACAAAAAGAGAGCTGAGCCAGAAGGCAAAGCTCTCGATCTACCGGTCAGTTTTCGTTCCTACCCTCACCTATGGTCATGAAGGCTGGGTCATGACCGAAAGAACGAGATCCAGGGTACAAGCGGCCGAAATGGGTTTCCTCAGGAGGGTGGCTGGCGTCTCCCTTAGAGATAGGGTGAGAAGCTCAGTCATCCGCGTGAAGAGCTTTGGTAGAGCTGCTGCTCCTTCGGCGTTAAGGAGCCAGTTGAGGTGGTTTGAGCATCTGGTAAGGATGCCCCTGCGGCCTCCCTAGGGAGGTGTTCCAGGCACGTCCAGCTGGGAGGAGGCCTCGGGGAAGACCCAGGACTGGGTGGAGGGATTATATCTCCAACCTGGCCTGGGAACGCCTTGGGATCCCCCAGTCAGAGCTGGTTAATGTGGCTCGGGAAAGGGAAGTTTCGGGTCCCCTGCTGGAGCTGCTCCCCCCGCGACCCGACACCGGATAAGCGGAAGAAGATGGATGGATGGATGGATATATATACATAATATCATTGCTACTGAGTGGGCCGCAGGAAATTCCGCTATCTTTGGTGTTGGAATTTGGAACTCCGGTCGATTTATCAGGACTATGATTAACTGCTCCCCAGATACCTGCAGGGTAAATCCAGACAGTTACCAAGACTATCTGTCCATTCTGAATTTTCTGTTGCACGACTAAAATGACTTTTGAACATACACGTTCCACCAAAACAAGTTCCTTCCCAAGGCTATTTTGCAGCGGCTCCATGTGGAGCTTAGCGCCGCCCATGACAATTGTGATTGGTTTAAAGAAATGCCAATAAACCAGAGCAAGTTATTCTGCCATCCCGGATTGCTGTGTGGATTAGCCAGACCCTCCTCGGCAGTGCTGTGGAGGTAGGTCATGGCAATGCGAGACTAGCTCGGGGTTAACGGCCATGCTCCAGGGCACCTTTTACTGTACACAATCGGAAAGAGGAGCCTTCATTAATTTCTCCAGGGCTGGACTGGGGTAAAAAAATCAGCCCTAAAATTTTGAGACCCAGACCAGCCCATCACAATCAGCCGGACACCACCCCTCCTTGCACTCCCCTTAAAAACATGTACATACCAGCATGGTTCAACATCACCATTAAAGCGTCAGTGGGTAACTTTTTGATAAAAAAAAGTACAATATGTAACTTTCTGCTGCTAGGGGTCTCTCAATCAAAATAATGGATGGTAAACACAGACTTTTGATGACGTTGGGAAGTTGCATGGAATTATAGGAGTTGTGCTTTTTATTGTTAAACACCATCGCCGATTAGAATGCATCTGTTCACGGACAAGTTTACCCATTCAAGTTTATTCACGTTACGTTAAGTAACATTTATTCATGTCATTCTTATAAAATAGCTACAGTTTCTCCAACATAATTATGTTGTTCTTGATTTGATTTGTATTTGTAGCTGAACAGCTAGCTAGCTAGTTAGCAAGCAAGCTAACATTAGCCAGCGGCTAAAGGTTTTTTTTGTAACCATGGTTGTAAAGTTACTCAACGAGGCTGAGAGATGGGTGTGGGTGGGGATTGCTGGGGGAATCTCCGGGACGGCGAGGATGTTCGATGGCCGTTGTAATTTAACTAGTCGTTTTGGTGCCTAACCCCACTTTTTCGGGTTAATTTAGCTAACTGTAAAGACAGTTAAACGCAAAGGGGGGAGAAATTCGGCTAAACACTGGTAACTCTAGTGAGCTATTGGCGACGTATCATTATGGATGGCAGCTGTTCTGACTCGGGTGCCTGGGTCTGATATGGTCTGTTTCCCGACGGTTCTTTAAACTGCCGCTAGCACCATTAGCACCCGGCATTAAAGTTAAGTGCTGGCCGTGTTCGGATTGATGTAATGATATGGCTATTTTTCCTAGAGTACACAGTGAATGGCGATAAACATGGTGGATTTTGTGAGAGATGAAGAGGATGACTTCTCAGACAGTCAAGATTAGGGATGGGACTGATCATATCCAGTATCGGTATCGGGACCGATACCAGCGTAATTCACGTATTGGATTTTCCAACCTGCGGAGATATCCGATATCCATGAGCCATGTCTGCGCTTTAACGTTGTCTGCTGAAATGACTCCAAAAGTGATCCAAAAGTGGAATGGATTTCCTGAACGGAGGCGTGGCTCAATGAGACACAGGGCCCTATCTTGCACTCAGCGCAATTGCCTTTGTACACCGACGCATGTATCGTTCCTATTTTGCACCCAACGCACAGCAGACTTTTCCCTCCACAGACGCACGTCGGTAAATTAGGGAATGTATTTGCGCTCCAGGGGGCGGTTCAGCAAAAAGAGGAGGCGTGTTCCGGCGCAAACGTTATGTGGTCCTATTTTGCAGTTTCAGAAAACAATTCCGCCACTGACCAGGAAAAACCTGGTCTAAAGTCAGTGGCGCTAGTCTAAAGTCAGTAGTGCGTTATTCAGATGCTATTTTAGGGACGAATGCGCATACACTTCTCTCATCTACAACAGTTCCCATTTTTGAAAACCATACATAATTACAAAGAAAAATATTACTGAAAATGCGCTTCAGGTGTTTGGATAGATCAGGAGGCACTTTACAGTACAGTCCTCAAAAAGTCGCAGAATTCTTTGTGGCTTGTTGTGTTTTACACAACATTTCCATGAATCGTGGATGTGTTGATGACATAAATGAGGAAATATTAGAGGACTTAAGGAGACGTGATGTTGAACTACGGTGGGATTGGACACTCCGGCGGAATCTGGTGAATATGGAGTAGCCTAATGCGCGATGCGCTCCTGGTGGAGCGGGTGGATGGAGATGGAGTGGGGGGAGGAGGAAGGGGCACAACAGGTGCAGGTGGTGCGTTTGGAGGCCCACGCTCCATGGCTGCAGCAATCCTCTCCAGACTTGAGGTGATACGCCCGAGAGGCTGCAGCAACATCGCCACCCGGGCAAGACGGGCATTTATTACTTTGCCGCATCCCGGACAGCTCCCGCTGGCATGCGCCAGGCAAATCCGCCGTCATAATAGCAGTCCGCCATGGAACAAGCGCGCCTCCTCTTGAAGGGAATGTGAGATGACGCTCTGATTGGTTATTTTCACGTTACGCCCAAACCACACCTAGCTACTTCAGACCAACCCATTTAAGATTTGCGTCGGGCGCAAGAGTAATTTATCCCGCCGGTATAATAGCAACAGCGCCCGAGATCCGCCCACAAAGCTACTTGCGTTTGGCATTTCATACTTGCGTTTCAGATCGTTAAAATAGGGCCCACAGAGTTATGAGACACGCCCCCGCTCAGGAAATCCATTCCGTAGTTTGCAGCCAGCTAGCAGGATAGCATTAAGCAGCATTGTGGCTAGCCAACATGTCCGCTGTGTGGAAATACTTCACACTGGAAACACTGCAGAGCAAGACAGCAAAATGCAATGTTTGCAAAGCCGTAATTCATAGAGGCGGAAGCTCCCTCACGTCGTACAACACAACAAACGCAATCAAACATTTTAAAAAGCACCACGTTAAAGACCACGAGGATTTTTTAGCCAGGGGGCAGAAAGACAACGGGAGCCGTCAGGAATCACTTCTGGAGTCTTTCCAGAAGCAAGTTAAACTCCAGGCAGAAAACGTAAAGGCTAAAGGGATAACCGAAAAGTTGCTCAACTTCATCGTACTTGATGACCAACCATTATCAGTGGTGGAAAACGCTACCTGAACGATACAGCTGAGTGTCAACCAAGTTAGCTGAGAAATTAAAAGGAGTACCAGCCCTGAGCTTTACTACAGATATTTGGACTTCAGATGTCTGCCCAATGTCGCTGATAAGCCTGACAGTGCACAGGGTTGACTCAGATACACATGGCCTCTGTAGTGTGGTGCTTCAGGTAAAAAAGTGCAGGGGTTCACACAAACGAGCTACACATAGCCTCCATTACAGAGATGTTAAATCAGTGGGAGATCCCTCTGGAAAAAGTGCATGCCATTCTACGGGATAATGCACGTAATATGAAGGCTGCGATGGAAGACTTGACAGTTCCTAATTTGGGCTGTTTTGCTAACTCGCTGCAACTCGTTGTGCACGAGGGACTAAAGTCACAACACAGCGTTAGTGATGCATTAGCAAACAGCAGGAAGATCGTAGCACATTTCAAGCATGCACAGTCTCGCTTGGAAGACCTGCAGCATGAAATGCAAGGTGCGGGAACCACGACCACCCCAACTCGTCTTGTTCAAGATGTTCAAACAAGATGGAACAGCTCCTTCTGTATGATCAAAAGCCTTCTGAAAAAGAAGTCACCTCTCTGTGCATATGCTGCTGACCGCAACTTGCTGGCAACACTGTCAGCCGAGTGGGGTTTACTGGAAAAAACAGTAACGGTGCTGGAGCCCTTCGAGGAGTTAACCAGGAAAATCAGCTCACCGACCTCCACTGCAGCCGACGTAATCCCAGCCGTCACCGTTTTAACACGTCTGCTCGCTGAGGAGAACAATACTGACAGCGGCATCCAAACAATGAAAAGCATTCTCCTCCAAGCCGTCAGCAGGCGATTCAGCAGCATTGAAAGTGAACCCCTCTATGCTGTTGCCACTTTAGTGGACGCTCGATACAAGGATAGGTGAGTCATCTTTTTATTAATGCCCTATTTATTAATGTTGGTTAAGTGTTAAACTGAAAAAGTTAAATCCTGCTAAACCAAAACTACATGTTGATTGATTGTTAATGTGGCCTACAATTAATTGGATAAGGGGGGGAGGTGTGTGTGTGTCTGTTTGGCTGTGTACATGCATGCAGGCTGGGTTCTTGCAGCAGCAACAACTAAGTTGTACTCAACCTATTTCGTTTTTGTGTCAGATTCCTTATGGGTGAAGAAACTGCCAGGAGAGCGAAGGCTCTCCTGACACAAGAGCTTGAGAAGATGGAGCAAGCACTGCTCAGGGCATCAGCTGATGAAGCAGGGGCAACGGAGGCAGAGCCAGCAGAAAAGGTCACTTGCATGGAAGCTGGTCCAAGTACTGGTTCTCCTACAAGCACAAGTAAGAGCAGCTTCAGCAGTCTGTACGACAGAATTCTGGAGGAGCATGATGAACCTGCAGGAGGTACCCAGGCAGCGGTTATCCAAATGCAAATGTATTTGAAAGAACCATGTTGAACGCTACATCACTCCCTCAGTGTTAACCTTTTTGAGGAGTCATTTACTTTTTATTGTTTTCTTTTGAAGAATAGTTAGACTCTGGCGTTAAGCTTAATCCAGGTCATCTTCAGTGCCAAACCTCATACTGTACTTGATTTGTGCTGTTCAGATGAACACTGTTTTATTGATTGTGTGTGTGTGTGTGTGTGTGTGTGTGTGTGTGTGTGTGTGTGTGTGTGTGTGTGTGTGTGTGTAAGATCTTTGCAGTTATTGCACTTTTCTTATATTTCAAATATTTGACATTTTAAAACCTTGATTTGTTGATGCTACAAGATCCAGTGTACTTGATTTGTGCTGTTCAGATGCACACTGTTTTATTTATAGTGTGTGTGTGTGTGTGTGTGTGTGTGTGTGTGGTGTTTACAGTTATTGTACTTTTCTTATATTTCAGATATTTGACATTTTAAAACCTTGATTTGTTGATGCTACAAGAGCCAGTGTACTTGATTTGTGCTATTCAGATGCACACTGTTTTATTGATAGTGTGTGTGTAAGATGTTTACACTTGCACTTTGCATATTTCAAGACTCAAGTATTTGACATTTTGGGAATGTAATAAATATTGACATGACAATCAATTTGAAACCCTTACAGTTGCATATTTGTTTTCAGAATGGGATTTTTCCTGTTAACAGGATTTACTGTTTTTCCGACTTCCTTTTCAGACCTTATACTTACCTCGAGTTGCCTTTTGGGACATAAATGCATACACACGTACATATCATACTTGCCTGTTGAGGAGTTTATTTCAGCATCATATAAAATCAACAATAATGATAATAATAATATTAAAGCAAACAAGGCTCTGGTATTGGAATAGTATCGGTATCGGCCGATATCCAAATTCAGGTATCGGAATCGAATCGGAAGTGAAAAAATGTGGGTAGGTGCATCCCTAGTCAAGATCCAGAAGCATACCTCTACGAACCAGTGTTTTCAGAAGAGGAGCTGAGTGCTTTGGAACGACAGGAGGAGGAAGTTGCGATCGCTCAACAGCCCGAGGATGTGAGGATGAGAGCCAACACGAACTGGTTGTGTGAGCGTGGGGGAATATGCCAGTCCTGCAGTCCTCGACTTTTTTTCCGGTGTGATATAGTCAACTGGAAAAAACGCCCAATGGACCCAATAAACAGCTGATTATTGTAAACATGATGCATGGTTATTTTATGGGATAGATCGACCCTTATTAGACCTGTACTCACACAGAGTTGCTGCGTAATATCTCTGTGCCCGAGTAGCAGTGCTTCGGCTGTGCTTCCACCCAATATAGTCCCAAATCAACATCTGCCTAGGAAATCGTATAGTCTTAATCTGCTATTTCAAAAAATGGTGCCGTATTCCTTTAAATATGCAAGTGGCTGGTAGATTTGCTTGACTCACCAGCCAAAAAAAATAAACTTTTAACATTCATTAGCCATCTGGCTGGTGGACAAAAAAGTAATTTTGAACCCTGCATACCAGCCCCTAATACTCTCATTTAGCTGAGTGGTAAGTAAGATAGTATGATTCATAGTATGAGTCAAAAAGGCTGTCTGGTTCTTGATGGCAAGATGGCTAAAGGTTGAGGGTGGAGCATGGCTTTCATCAAGATGTTTTGTATAGTTAACAAGTGATAACATCTGTAAGTTAAGCTAAAGCTGCATGTTGCACACAGTATGCAGCTTGTGTTATAGTGGAATGTGGATACATCAGAAAGTTATGGTACTATTTTTGCAAGTGCCGTAGCTTGCTAACACATACATTAGCTTACTAACAGCTAACTTGTTCTCTCTGGTAGACATAGGGTAGTAAAATAAACGTTTGACATGCTTAAATCTCATTTTTTTAGCTAGCTACTGGCACTTTGAGTAGTTATTTTCACCGCCGGTGGGGGCGGGACTTAAATGTAACTAGTAAACTTCCAGCTGCAGCCACAACTTTTCTATATTTTTCAGCTACTGTAATTTTCCCAGAAGTCATCGTAGACCTCATTACTCGTCAATGTTTTTTTTTCAGGGACCGGATCCATCCCTGGCCACGCTGACAGATGTTTTCAAGGACACTGGCTGTAATCCCCAAACTTAATGGCGCACTCCACTCAATCACAGGTAGATCAAATTGCAATAGAAAAGCCATCATCACCTACTCATTCAGTGACAGGGAGAGGCTTTTTTTCTAAGTGATTCCTGGCAATTGCAGCTGATTATGGCCAGCACCAATTTAGTTGTACTTGTACTGTATTTTTTCCATTTACAGTTTTGAGAGAAAAGCCAGATAGTGATGCAGAGTCATACATGGAAATATGTGGGAAATAGCAATTGGACAAAATTAAACCTGAAAACAAAATACTAAAATGCTTCAAGAGAGACACTTTATAATACAACCTAAAATTTACAGTGTCATGTTGTATAAGTCAGATACTAATAAAATACTTGCTCTGTAATTAAAGCGTAAAAAGGAGAGACCAGTTGAATTTACAGCCTGCAGTCCCTACTGTGTACAGTAATTACAGTAAAACTTTTAATTTAAATTATTAAAATAAACACATTTTAATATAATAACATGTCACATGCTTTAGTTAAAGTATTTAAATATAGGGTTTTTTCCTCAATAAACATGGAGATTAGCTATGGTTTACATTACTTTCTTTTATTATGTTGTAGTTTTACGTTATTCATTTAATGACTTAGTTTGCTATTGGCAAGTTTTTATGAAACAAGCCGATCATGATTGTTTTGTGGTTTGTACCTGGCATGTATACTGGCTTGACCTGTGTGAGTTTATTCTGAAAGCCGATACGAGATCTCGGACAACAAAGAAGTGACACGAAGCAGGGTTCAGTTCACAATGTTCTAAAGGTTTAAACACACAAGTATATATACATTTACTAACAATTCCCTAATTCACTTCGATGATTTGAGAGTAGGAAGATAAGGCACCAAATGAAAGGATTGGTTCAAGGTAGGTTCACGCAGATAAATCCTCAGGAAGGACACAAATGTATGATACAAATGTATGATGGAAGAGAGCGGAGGAAAAAAGGAGAGGAAAAGAGGAGAGGAAGAAAGGAAGAGAGGAGAGGAAAAAAGAAGAGAGGAGGAGGAGAGGAAGGAAAGATAAGAAGAGTTATTTGTTAGCTAACATGATGTCATGACTCCTAACTGACTTCAGGCCCCAACACAAAACAGATGTTTTCAGAGAGACAAGGCTCTAGTGCACCTTTGATAGTCCTGCTTCTAACTTTTTTTTAAAGCCTCAAAGAAGGTTGAGTATTTCAAAAAGTATTAATGTGATTTGAAAGTTGAATACTGCCCTAATATTTTAAAGTTTGAATATAGTTTCTCGAAAATTCTGAATAACCAAACACAAACTGCTCCTCCTATCATGGAGACTCTTTACTTTGGGCCGTGTTAGCCAGTGTTATTCGGATGTGCACCAAGTAGTAGGCACACTGTCAAAATTTCCTGCGGAATTTTCTAGTTAGAAGATATTATCTTGTACGTATTATCTTGTACGTACCAGAAAAACTTTAGGCCTCATTCCGCTGTTTGAGAGAGCGAGAAAGAAAGAGAGATTGCTAATACACTACCATCATAAAACTATGATTAGACCACCGCACATACAGTGCATACGGAAAGTATTCACAGTGCTTCACTTTTTCAATATTTTGTTATGCTATAACCTTATTCCAAAATGGATTACATTTATTTTTTTCCTCACACTTCCACTACACATAATACCCCATAATGACAACTTCAAAAAAGTTTGTTTGAGATTTTTGCAAATTTATTAAAAATAAAAAAACAAAGAAATCACAGCCTTTGCGATCAGGGTCAAAATTTAGCTCAGGTGCATTCTCTTTCCACTGATCATCCTTGAGATGTTTCTACAGCTTAATTGGAGTCCACCTGTGGTAAATTCAGTTGACTGGACATGATTTAGAAAGGCCCACACCTGTCTCTATAAGGGCCCACAGTTAACATGCATGTCAGACCACAAAACAAGCATGAAGTCGAAGGAATTGTCTGTAGCCCTCCGAGACAGGATTGTCTCGATGCACAGATCTGGGGAAGGGTACAGAAACATTTCTGCTGCTTTAAAGGTCCCAATGAGCACAGTGGCCTCCATCATCCGTAAATGGAAGAAGTTTGGAACCACCAGGACTCTTCCTGGAGCTGGCCGTCCCTCTAAGCTGAGTGATCGGGGGAGAAGGGCTTTAGTTAGGGAGATGACCAATAACCCGATGGTCACTCTGACAGAGCTCCAGGGTTCCTCTGTGGAGAGAGGAGAACCTTCCAGAAGGACGACCATCGCTGCAGCACTCCACCAATCAGGCCTGTATGGTAGAGTGGCCAGACAGAAGCCACTCCTTAGTAAAAGGCACATGGCAGCCCGCCTGGAGTTTGCCAAAAGGCAGCTGAAAGACTCTCAGAACATGAGAAACTAAAATCTCTGGTCTGATGAGACAAAGATTGAACTTTTTGGCGTGAATGCCAAACGTTATGTTTTGGAGGACACCAGGCACCGCTCATCACCTGGCCAATACCAGCTTTTTCAGCGACAGGAACTGGGAGACTAGTCAGGATTGAGGGAAAGATGAATGCAGCAAGGTACGGAGACATCCTGGAAGAAAACCTGCTCCAGAGCGCTCTTGACCTCAGACTGGGGTGACGGTTCATCTTTCAACAGGACAATGACCCTAAGCACACAGCCAAGATATCGAAGGAGTGGCTTCAGAACAACTCTGTAAATGTCCTAGAGTGGACCAGCCAGAGCCCAGACTTGACTCCCATTGAACATCTCTGGAGGGATCTGAAAATGGCTGTGCACCGACGCTCCCCATCCAACCTGATGGAGCTCGAGATGTTCTGTAAAGAGGAATGGGCGAAACTGGCCAAAGATAGGTGTGCCAAGCTTGTGGCTTCATATTCCAAAAGACTTGAGGTTGTAATTGCTGCCAAAGGTGCCACAACAAAGTATTGAGCAAAGGCTGTAAAAACTTATGTACATATTATATTTTTGTTTATTATTTCTAACAAATTTGCAAATATTTAAAAAAAAAACTTTTTTCATGTTGTCATTATGGGGTATTGTGTGTAGAATTTTAACGAAAAAAATTATAATTTAATCCATTTTGGAATAAGGCTGTAACAAAATGAAATGTGGAAAAAGTGAAGCGCTGTGAATACTTTCCGTATGCACTGTATTTCAAATACCAGCAACAGGCCGCCAGTGTTACACAACCATAATTGCAGCTCTCATAAAATAGGTCATATTTGCAGAAGAGTCATACAGAAGACAAATAAACCATAGACAGCCAGGCATTGGGTCAGGTCATAAAAATGATTCTGATTAGTAGCTGATGGTTTGCCGATGGGTGAAATAATACATCATTAATGTGGAAAATATTACTACATTTATAGAGCTGCAGTGTGCTTGTATTTCTCTATTATCAGGCTCCGTTTCAGTGCCATACCTACACACAAACCATGCTGTCCATGGTTCTGAAACAACAGTGAATTATAATCACCTGTAGTTTGATGAAGTAACTGACGTGAATATTAATTAGCCATGTGGACCGCTGGTAGAAAGAGAAAGAGGCTGGTTCGTCTCAGCAAGCAGCTGAGTTTACAAGAATTTACAAACTTAGATAAACAGTTAGACTACATACAGACAACTTTCACTTTAGCATGTTTGTAGCAATTCGCTGCTCATGTAAAACATGTCAGTGGATGAGAGACAGATGGAGCATATTGAAATATTGGTTAAAGCTGCAAGCATCGATGAACGGGCCCTCGCCTCCATGCATTTCGGGGGTACTGGCGGACGCCGCTCCTTGTGGCTGTGCATTTGCGCGGCACTCAGACATTGCAAATCATCACCAATGAAAAGGGAACTCTCTGCTGAGTTCAATGATATCTCACATAATAGTGTACAAGAAACGGGTCATTAGGTATTAAAGGGGGCATGGCTTAAGCATATGGGGCGGGGCAAACCGTCACCAATTAAAAAGGAACTCTTTGCTGAGTTCAATGATACCTCTCATAAGAGTTTACCTTAAACAGTTCACAAGTATGAAAGGGGGCGTGGTCTGTGTACATGGGTGTAGCTAGAGTATAGGGGACAGCTTAATATCAGTAAGCCACACATTCTAAGTTTCATGTAAATCGGAATAACTGTTGCAAAGATTCTGACTTTCTGTTTTGACAGCCACCTACAGGAAGTTGGTCTGTATAACTTGCACAATTTTTTTAACTATCAACATTCTTTTGATAACTTTTTGGCATGAAAGTCCACCGAGTCTACACGCACATTTTCGTGCAGATCGGACTGATGCCCTAGGAGGAGTTAGAAAAAGTAAGTTCCACATATAGCGATTTTGCTAATTAATTAAAAAAATTAAAACAGCGCCAACTAAAGGCTGATTGACGCCCCTTAAACCTGTACGTAATGACGTTACATGCTGTTTTGTGGTCAAATTGGTATATTGAATAGATTTGAGACATTTTAAGGTGTTTCCATTAATTTTCGCACTGGATCGCACAAGAGTCAAGCGAAGCTGTGAACAAAGTTTGCTAGCCAAACTGGATCGCGCATTCTACCTACAAATGATTAATATTGCACGAGTTGTAAAAGTGCTTATGTGCCAGCTGATAGCAACATATCAAGCTATTATAAGACAACGATCAAAGCTATGAGGAAGCAGATGCACGTTATGGCATTTGTTAGATGTTTTGTTATATTTCGCTTGTAAATTAAATTTAAAAAGAAGAGGAATCCGATGAGAGCTAACGTACAAACATTGTGTCAATATTCATGAAATTCAATCGAATTTTACTGTTTCCATAAGGTATTTTTCATTCGATATTACTTAATTCGCATAAAAATGTGTGGATGGAAACATGGTGTGAATAGAAGGAAATGGGGGAACATTTGATGGTGATGAAGTAATTTGAGGGTCATTCGACTGAGCCAATATTGGCCTAGCTGCATATTTTGATCAGCTTGTGCACATCACTTCTAGAATCTGCGCCCTACTGTACATTAGGAGGTGTTTCTGGTGGAGCTGCATGTCTGCCTGCTGAGCCCTGTAAATCAGCACGAGTGAATTTTAAATCTAAGTCTCATTTATTCAGTCATGTTTTAGCGACATGTTTGGGAAATAATAAGCATAATTTTACAAAAAATAAGAATTTCTTTGTCTTTTGATTCTCGGTTCACCATGGAGGCTTGTGACAATAATGTTTTCCTTATAAATTCAAGGCAACACTGTAATTAATAATTGATATGGTCAGTTTTAGGGTGAAGTATTCCATTTAAAGGTTTGATTATTTCAGACGCTGAGCCACACCACCATCTGCTGGTGATCGGATCGCCTATTGGTGATCTTGAGTAATCGTGACTGGATGATGAAAATAGAAACGATCACCCAACCATAGTCTGTCCCAGTTTATTGGAGGTCTGTGCTGAGGTTTTGACTCTGACTATTTCTCTCCACCTCTCTTACCCACACAGATACTCAGTCTTGCTATCCACCCTTGTTATTGTCGTCGTCAGTGGCGCGTGTCAGATATCTGAGTATATTGACTCCTACAGGGTTCCCTGCTGCTGTCTGGCCCCTGAGCCCTGAGAGGGGAAGCATTGAGGAAACATAAATTGATTGGTTTGCGACTCAGACGCTGATGCTGAGGTTTCCTGCCGTCCTCAGCGACTGTGTGTGTGTGTGTGTGTGTGTGTGTGTGTGTGTGTGTGTGTGTGTGTGTGTGTGTGTGTGTGTGTGTGTGTGTGTATGTGTGTGTGTGTGTGTGTGCGCCGCATGCTTGCCTGCCTGAGAACGTGAGACTCACTGTCTTGGTGTGCATTGCTACAATACTAAAATGCTTCAAGAGAGACACTTTATAATACAACCTGAAATGTACAGTGTCATGTTGTATAAGTCAGGTACTAATAAAATACTTGCTGTGTAATTAAAGAGCTGTGGCTGGCGCAGATGAACTAACGCTAGGCTTGTTACTGTAAGTAGGCTAAAATAAAACCTTCGTGAGTAAAAAGTCACTACTTATCAATAGCCTACCCACTCACCCGTCTACAGGCATAAACATGTAGAAAGCAATATTTCAATCTGCTCTGTCAGCACAGTCCACTCTTGTCCACCACGCTGTTTTACGTAAACACAGCTCTACTCTGCAAATGGCGAATTTTTACAAACAGGCTAAAACAAAAGCTGTTGGTTTGTAGTCTAACTTAGTTTGCCACGAATCTTGAAATTTGGACACATTCTTGTCAACTTAATTGCTGGCTGAACAAACCATTCTCTACATCTCTGGATGTATTATAATACCAAATATATGCATGTGGCTACTTAATATGCACGTGAATGACGCGATAGTTTTGTTTAAGTTCTTCATTCTTGATGATGATACTGCTTATCAGTCCATTCATCTGAGATCATTTTCTAGTTAAGTCTAGCTAAAGCCAGTTAGCATTATGGAGTTTCCATGTTTTTTAGGCGTTTGCTCACACTAATGCATTTAAAAAAAGATAGCATTAATTCAGTAAGAAAGTGAAAATACTGAAGAATAAGCGTATTAGGTATAAATACATTATGTTTTCTTTATTTGAAAATTTGGCCCCCAGAGTGTCTACCTAGAAAAATTCTGGCCCTTGCAAAAATGTAGTTGAAGACCCCTGCCCTAATTGCTCTGTGTAATTGCTGTGTATAGTTTCAATATGTCTTATTTTGGATTTATACTTTGTGTGTCTGCGTCGTTCTAGCGTATCTCTTTAAGTGAATGGCAGAGCCCGTATGTCTGTATGCGTGGAGAGTGTGTGGTAGAGCGAGAGACGGGGATTAGCTTCAGCGTGAGAACCGGCTGCGGCGGTGAAGATGGAGAAACAAAGCATCTCCCCTGTGCTTTCTGACCTTGGTCAGAAAACTGCAGCAGGAAATGTTAAGCCTCTCCTTGATTTCATGTTGTTCATGGAGAAGGACGACCCAGAAATGAATATAGGGGAAATGCGACGCTACCAAGCCATGGCCAACCGTACCAATAACAGCCTTGATGTGTTGTTACATTTCTAGGGAAGTGCACATTAGGCTACAGCGTAGGGTCTGTATCCACACGTACCTATGCACGTACCTATGGCGTAGATTCAAAGCAGAACCATAAATCAAGCTCAAAGAAGGAAAAGTCGCTGATTTTCAACCCTTTTGAAACAAGTCATCCAGTGGAGTTGCGGGCGGGTCAGTGTGGACTGTGGGTACTGGTGCCGTCATTTGCATGTACAGCAGTACACAAAGCTGGTTGAAAATCTGAAGACCTTCTCTGAAGTGATCAGCTAATGCCAGCGCTAGCTAGCTAGCTTGGTTGGCATAACACTGACACTAATGAAGTGAAAACACACAGTGAGAGGGTCAAAGTTTAAGATGAAAACATAGACAACACCCAAAAACAAGTTCAATGCTATTTTAATGTACACAGTGTCATGGATGAGCATTGGTCAGCTCAATCATGGTTGACAGGTCGACGTGTAGCCACTCCCCTAAAGCATCCCCTGCTTTATCGTTTATCTTTAAAATAAATTATTAATAATTAATTAATAATTAATTATACTGTTTATTGATCCCCAGTGGGGACAATTTACACTCTGTTTGTTAGAAATCACTACACACAGATAGAAATTTGAAAAGGAGTCTTTTTCCAATAGACTTCTATAAAAACTGACTTCTTTTAGGAGTCAGTGAAGTCATCCACTGCTGGAAATTAGATAGAATGCAGGTTTAAGGCATTTCCTTATAGGCTTCACTTTTTAGGCCTGGAAGTGGCTGCTTCATTGTTATTCTTTAGCAGCATTCAGGCCTTTATATGACCCTTTTTTGTTGCCACATGCAACATCCTTCCCCCCTCCTTCTCTACTGTCTGGCACCAAGTCAAAAGCAGCAGCACCTTTTCCTCATCGATGGGCCTCCGGCTCATTGACAGGCAGCGAGAGGGACCATCTCAATATTATTACTGCTAATGAGGACTCACAACTCTGTGCTGGGTCTCAGTGTGTCTGAAATTATAATGGATTAAAGCAAAATAATATCAGGCAATACTATGATATCAAAAGGCCTGCCACAAAGGGATTCCGAAAGCTGAACACATGTAGCCATGTAGCCCAAACTCAGTCTCTGCAGCTCCAGCCTGCTCAGAGGGGGAGGTGAATAAAACAGAAATAGAGAAAACAGCTCCATATACAGTTTGATACAGAACATTATAATGCAACCCTTTTCCTCTGGCTACACACTGCACATGATGAAATATTCTGCTTTATCTCTGAACCAAAAAATTTTTTTTCCCATCAAGGCTGAAAGAAAAACAGATTACCAATAGAACACTGTGGATTTGTCAATCTCATTTCCAAAATGTGTTGAGAATCCACAGCACGTTTTCAACAAAAACATTTTGGATCTCTTAGTTTATTTTTCAACCTCCATATAATTCTCCTTTAGACCAGCATTCTATATTTTTCAAAAGTAACTATAAGAAGAAGAGGCTAACATGGTAGAATAATTTATTTATGCCAGAACAGGTGGTGCCTGAGGCAACCTATCAAATGACCCCTGGCAAAATTGATGCAGGAAATAGCCTCTTTATGCTATATTACCACTAAAGTCCAATAGTAATCACCAAACATTTCTCTTAACACAATTTGGCTGGAGTAAGAATATACTTTGTAGGATACAAAGGGAGAAATAAAGTGAGGATAATATTTCTAGCAAACATTAACTTCAACTGCTTAATGGCTGGAACATTACAGGTCTGCTAAATCATTATGAGAAATACAAAAACAGCTATTTATTGTTATGGTTGATAATTATGTGGATAAAAAGGCAGCACAATAGTCATAAGAATAAGAATGATATGCCAAAACTGTACTGATTGCAAAAAGTGCAGCTCTAAACCAGTAGCATACCTGTCACGTTTTGGATTTTAAAATAAGGGAAATTTTCCTGCGCCCACCGCGAGCAGACCCACCACCCCAACCAAATTCCAGTATCCCTTACATTTTAAGACCGGTGTACAAGAAAGCTAAAATCACCACTTGATGCAGAATGCTGAAAACATTTACAATTTATATACATTTTTTTTACATTTTACATTATATTTCATTTCACATAACTTTCTTTCATATTCCTTTTATTCAGTTTCTTTAACTATAATTTTTCTTTACTCTTTTAGTGAGTTATTGTACAAATTTGTTGCAGACTTTGCATTCTTTAAGACTGTTTTGGAAGGAGTGTATTTGTGGGCTGGGCCAGAGTGGTTACAGTTTTTTCCAATTGCTAACACACTAAAATGACATGGCACAATTATTTCAAACTGACACACAGAGCGCAAAACCTCTTCTCAAGTCTCCAAAAGTCTAAACACATTTTCTGCTTTACACACATTTTGCAATTCGAAATGGCCCTTTTTAAATGCACTGAACAAGGTTCTCTGCATAAGACACAACAATCTGACATAAAGTCACATGTCTGCCATTTCTAAACACTGCCAATCAAAATGACACTACATGAGCTAATTGGCCAACATATGTGCCACCTGGCCAAACACCTCAATGCTTTATTGTTACCACTTCAATCATAAAGTAAGCACTATAAAAAGACCACATGTGAGCACCTCTTTTTTTTCTATATACTTTTTCAGTTTACTGTTTGTTGTGAGCATATTTCTGTTCAGTCCTATGTAAATATATCTGCTGTGTATATGTTGCACAATTCAAACTGTTTCAACATCATGTGTGTGTATCTGCAGATAGATAGATAGATAGATAGATAGATAGATAGATAGATAGATAGATACTTTATTCATCCCGAAGGAAATTTTAGGATCCATTAGCTTAGACAACCTTACTGTAACAGAACAAACACATATACACACATATATCACACATACATAAGAATAAAAATAAAAATGAAAATCATGCACAGAAATGCAATGACATGATAAGGTCTGTGCAATGACCATGATAAGGTCTGTGATAATTTCCTTGTGGTTAATGCAAAAAAAACAAAGGAGATGACCATAGATTTCAATAAAAAGGGAATTATAGTTCCTTCCTCAAATATAAATGGTGTAGTGGTAGAGCGGGTTACAACATATACATATTTGGGTGTTGAAATAGATAATACACTGACATTTAATGAATGTGCACAAAACAAGTGCAAAAAGTTACAGAAGAGGATGTTTTTTCTAAGGAAACTTAACAATTTTAGAATAGATAGCTGTATTCTTCAGATGTTTTACAAAGCTCTCTTGCAGAGTGTCTTATCTTTTGGCCTTATCTGTGCCTTTGGTAACATGTATATCAAGGACCAAAAGAAACTGCAACAAATAGTTAAAACAGCGAGTAAGATCATTGGAGTTGATCAGGTACCTGTAGCTCAACTGTACAATGACCTCAGTTTAAAAAAGACAGAACAAATTCTAATTGATTCAACCCATCCTCTTCATCAGATTTTTTTAAGAAGTAACAGGTCAAGTGGCAGACTCCTGCAAAGGAAAATTAGGACTACAAGGTACAGCAAGTCTTTTGTGCCTACAGCAATTAGATTGCACAACAATAGACTTAAAAACTCTTAGGCATTTTTAAATTACGGGTATACTGTACTATATACATCAACATCTAACTCTAAAATACATGCTTGTCATGTTTTCTTAATGCTTCTATTGTCTTGTCTGTTTTGTTAAATGTTTTGTATTTATGTTTTTTTTAATGTTATGTAGTAGGCTGTATAACGTTGGAGTGTGTAATGGTGACCACATGAATTTCCTACTTGTGGATAATAAAGTTTACCTTGACCTTGACCTTGCATGTGAACAATCTGACGAATTTTCTACAATTTTAGTATTATGGCAAAGCATTCTAAAGATGAGAGTGCTTTTCATTAATCTGGTAATATGAATGAAGTGTGCCATGCCATGTGGTGCAAAAGTTTGATTTTGATAATGCTATATGTAGTTTTGGTTGCAGTGCTTCATTTTGCAGGATATATATGGTATTTTGCAGTTTGGGTGTGTGGTTTTGTGAATTGAGTTAAGTATTTTGATAGAACCACACTAGTTTGCAAAACTGTGTTTTAGCAATTGGAAAAAACTGTAATTTTACATGAGAGTAGAGCGCAAACAGTTCTGTGGTCTTACGTCATTCTCTGTAACAATCTTTCGTACCATGCTAAACACCCTTTCTGAACTTGCATTGCTATGGGGAATGCATAGTAAAGCCTTCATAAGTTTTGGCAGCGCACTGTCTCTGTCGTAGCGTCCATCATCCGTCTCTGTTTTTTTTCTTTTTTTTCTCTTTTTTCTCTTCATATGACCTCACACACTAAACTCGCGACAACCTACACCACCTACAGTACCTGTAGTAGGCTACTGCCTACTGCAGGTGGAAGTTATCGCGAGGCTAGTGACAGAGCTCAGATTGGGAATGTTTTTGTTTTTTTTACTCCGCCCGGGCCCGGGCTATAATTATTTTTTAATAACGCAGGTTAAAATACGGGAGATTTACGGGAAAATACTAATACGGGAGGACGGCGGGAAAGAAGGGTAAAATACGGGACTTTCCCGGCCAAAACGGGATACTTGACAGGTATGACCAGTAGACATCTAGGAAGTACGGTGGCCACGAAGGACAAAACACAATGACATTCCAGAAAACACGACATTTTACAGCATTTCACAAAACAGACATTTTAGAAAACTTTTCAGGAAAAATAGTAGCACTTCAGAAAACAGACATTTCATAAAACACGACATTTCACAAAACTGAAACATCAAAACTGAAAAACACAACAGCATTTCAGAAAACTTTGGCAAGACTCAAACCGGAAAAGGTAGGTACGTGTTTGACAATGATTCTTATGATGACCTATTTTCAAAGCTTACGTGTAGATGGGCCTAAGTCCACCGAAAGTAAAAAGAAAATAGACCCCTGAATTAGCTACTGTAGCTAACAGCACAGAAGGGTAAGTGCACGTTGGCTTGTTTAAATGTTAGGCTGTGAGTCGTTGTCGATTTACATTCATGCTAGAGAAGAGGCACCAAGTTAGACAAGTTACATAATAGGCCGCTAGTTTTGTTAGCCGGCAGGTTACCCCAATAGTTAATACATATGCAGTTAGCTACAATAGCTAACAGGGAAACTATTTTGCTATGAGAACAGCTTGTGGCCCGATATGCATTGGAAGTAGCAGAAGTAGCGAAGTGCAAAGTTAGCAGGATAAATGTGTTCATGGTTTCCAAAGACGTCACTTCCAAGACCATATTTGTGTCTGACACAGTAATAGAGCCAGGCTAAAGATACGCAGGTTTTTAGATACAGTCATAGCAACAGCTTATCTAAATGAGACCGTATTGGTCAGAATATAAGACTTTTTTTTTTTTTTCTGGAAATACATCTGAAAAAATGGGGTCGTCTTATAATCGGGGTCTAGACTTTTAACTGTTCAAGTCACAAAGGCTGGCTTCAGAATGTAAGGGACGTCACCTGTTACAACAGCCAATAGAGAAGTCAGCTGGTTAAGTCAGCTACAAACTATAGAAATTAAATGATTCATAATAGATTTTATTTTAATGTTACAAACAGCTGGTCGAAATGGCAGAGTTTAAGACGGAGCCTCAACAACTGCCCAAAAGCACGGTAACGTTATATGATCAAGCCAGATAGACAGACACTGAAGAGCTAGAGAGAGCGCCCAGCGGTGTTAGAACAAAGCAGTGAATCAGAGAAATAAAACGTGTTTTCGCCGATTCATCACTAGAAGTGTAACTGTAGCAAGCATCTCACTATCACTAACTTTATCCACATTCATTCTTAGCAACAAATGATATATCCAGCTACGAAAAAGTCTAAAGTTAGAACGGACGTACAAGGATACGTTGTCATAAAGATGATACACCGTTTAAAAATGCAAATAGGGGTCGTCTTATATTCGGACCAATACGGTACATCGATTGGAAAAGACATCCGTTATTGGTTGTGATCCATATTTATTACCTCCAACTGTATTTTGTCACTGAAACAACAATTATCTACCAATCAACAATGTTATTTTGGTGATGGTTAAGTATAGATTGATCATGCTAGTAGCTAGTTGTTAAAGGTCTAACAGGTCGTTAACTTATTACATTTTTTTAAACATTCTTATTTATGAAAATAAATAAGAAACAATAGTGGAACACACAGAAGCTCTCCGAGTGATTCAGTCAGGTTAAACGACATAAGGTTAAACCACAAAACAACGACAAAACAACGAAAAAACAACGCTTTGGATTGAACTGTTATTGGAATTGTTTAAATAACATTAGCTGTGCCGGTGACACAGACACACCATGCTATGTTAAAAATAGCCTGCTACATGTGAAGTTCTTGGACGTACAGGATCTAACTCTGTCGATGGAAAAAAATGTTTAAGCAGATATCTTAGTTATGACAAGATTAAGCTAACAAAGCAGTTTTGTATTTATGTGTTTCTCAGGATTGGGTAGTAACGGATTACATGTAATCTGGATTATGTAATCAGATTACAAAAATCAAGTAACTATTATCAACCCAGATTACAATAAAAGTGTAATCAGATTAGAGTTACATTGTTTACATGACCTGATTACATTTTATCATGCAAACAATGCAACCTTTTTATGATAGCCCAACTATGTTTTAATTTGACAAGCAGTTCATGTTTGTCTAGATGTCCCTATCATCCAATTGCCTATGTAATTTCTTGACAAGAACGCTAACATCTACTTCAAATCTGAAATGAAAATGTTTTTAGTTTTAAACATTCAATATGATGTGAGAAAAGAGTTAAACAGATTGATATGAGGATATGTACTGAGAAACGGATATGTTCAGAGTAAAGAAAGTACTTAGTAATAAATATAAAATTTTGAGTTAATAACTAATAAAGTTAGTTATTCATTTAGTTAGTTCACACAGGAATGAATTAAAGGTGCTCTAAGCAATGTCACGCGTTTTTTAGGCTACAACATTTTTGTCACATACAGCAAACATCTCACTATACGCTAGCTGCCTGTCCCCTGAACACACTGTAAAATAACGCAGTCTCTGTAGAAAGGCTCCACAAACAGCAACAAAAACAAACTGCGCCAACCTGCACCACCAAACATAACAAACAGTGTTCCAACCAATTGCCGACAAGAAGGAGTTGGTTGAGCCATCACCGCAGCAGCGTTAGCACGGAAGGGAGGGAGAGGGGACAGGATGAGGAGGAGAGAGGGGCGAGCTAGCCTCCGTGTTGTTTGAAAATACTTTGAACGTCAACAAGAAGTAACGTCACCCAACATCGCTTAGAGCACCTTTAATGAGAGCAAAAAGATTTCTTAGGTGTAATGAATAAAGAGAAAAATAAAACAAAAATGTATTGATCAATTCTGTGGCTGTGTCTTTTAACTTAAGGTTCATATTTATTGAAGTGATCTAAGAGTAATCCTAAAGTAATCAGATTACGTTAGATGTTTTTTGTAATCCAACTGATTACATTACTGATTACAAAAATGTTCATGTAATTTGTAGTCAGTAATGGATTACATTTCAAAGGAATCTGACCCAACCCTGGTGTTTTTTATTCAGTTTGGGAAATCCTACAATCTCTACAAAGCTAACGTTAGCTTGAGTTGGCTGGCTGACTAAACAGGGACCAGAAATTGTCTCTGTTGCTTGAAGTTTGCGAACAAACTTTCTCCTTTGGGATGGAATACAATTGTAGTCCGGGATGTCTTATAGGACTGTTACTACAGCCAACAGCACAGCATATGTGTATCATCTTGTGCGTATCGCGTATCCGTCTCCTTTAGTAGTTGTATTTGCCATGACGTACATCTCGTAGCAGTGACCGGACATAAAAATGGCGGCGACAAAGCACTGTGACGTCATGTGGTCCTTATAATTACTTTAAATGAAACCATTTCTAGCATATATGCTATGATCTAGATAATATATGCTTAATAATCATATCAAATATACAACTTGTGGTGGCTGATTACCTCAGTTGGTTGAGCGGGCGCACACGTGCAGAGTTTTATTCCTCGACGCAGAAGGTCCAAGGTTTGAATCCGACCTGTGACGGTTTCCCTGCATGTCTTCCCCCCTCTCTCTCCCCTTTCATATCTCAGCTTTCCTCTCTAATAAAGGCACAAATGCCTAAAAAAACAAACAAACAAAAAATAATATACAACTTGTGCTTTATGGATTTGGTGTATTGGATAGTCATACAATACACCAAATCCGTAAAGACTGTCCATGGTAACACAGCTGCTGGCCATATAGGGGTGGTTCTTAGAATACAAGCACTTTCATATCCTTTGGTCATATTTGTAAAAATACATATACATGTGTGTATTTCCTTGATAAATTAACAATAATACAATCTTAAATTCTTTTTACCATGGGTCCATTATTATTTTTCTTACTTTTTAGCATCCTTAAAGACCTTAACATCATATAATTTTCTTTGCGAATACAGCAGTGAAATACAAGCTGTTCATTTTGGGGATTTTCATTTGGGTTCACCTTTCAAAAGTTCTTACTTTTATAAAGGATCAACATCCTACTGCTTCAATACTGCATGTTGTCAGTGATGGACCAACCTCACAGTACCGATCCAAAAAAAAAATTATATCTCTTATCCAACATGGCATATAAAATGGGATGGAAGAAAGTGACTTGGAACTTTCTGGAAGCTGGCCATTCAAAAGGCCCTGCAGATGGGATAGGAGCTGCGGTAAAAAGAAGAGCTGAAGACCTGATAGCTGGAGGGAAGGACATACCAAATGCTCGAGTGCGCATTGATGAGCTCCATCCAGCTTTTCTATGTTTTCTATGTTGACTCAGAAGACATCGAGGCCGTTCACGTGACATCTCAGCTGCCAACAATTCAGTGCAGAAAAAAAACAATGCAGTTTATCCGGCAATTATGACGGAGATGTGTACCCAGGCATCGTACCAGATGTTGACTGTTACAGCGGTGCTCTTGTTAAAACAATGAGCCGCATAGGTAACAATCGATTCTATTGGCCAGCAAAAGATGATGTAATCTGGTACCACTCCATGAATATTGTAGGCCTTATCCCTGAACCTGTGTCAGTGACCAAACGACACAAGGAGATTGCATGGTCGGTCTGGGAAGAAATTTGTCAAATCCTTGATTACATTTGGACACACACACACACACACACACACACACACACACACACACACACACAGAGCAAACCTTTTTCAAACACATGGAGTTTAGAGTGGAGTTGTCTAAGTAATCTATTTGTACAGGAGTTGTTTTTCAGTTATGTTGCTTGTTATCTGTTCTGGACACATCTAGTGAACACTCTGTAAAGTTACTATGGTAACATTAAGTCATGATAATAATGCACACAATGTTGCTGTCCTTGTCTAATAATGCTGCTATTAATCACTCCGGATTCTTGTTCCATGTGTCATGTAGGTGCTGCAGTGTGTGGAACCTGGATATATCCCTCTAATAGGTCTTATCAATGGAAACACTTAGAGGTTCAATCCTTTTTTTCATCTTATTTTATATGGCAGTATAGTGAGACAGAATACTGTTTAGAAAAATAACTATATGTTGGGATTCAGTCCTATGTTTCCATATGTTTTTCCTGTTCGTGCCCTCCAGTTTAGCTTTGTGATTGCAGGTGCAACATAATGAGCTCTATGGTTCAGAGACTCATTTATAGTCACCTGGTTGATTTTAACAAAAGAGGTTTTGTGTGATTTGCAGTGAAGCTGGAGGTTGGGGTTTTTACTTGTGAATGGATTAAATCTGACATGTTACATGTTTGTAACAAGCTAGTGGATCGTACACAAAAATGCAATTAAATACTGAATATTTCAATTCCCTTTAATTCTTCATAGGCATGGAAATTGAGAAAATGTGCTGCATGCAGTATAGAAGTATATGAACTTATCAGCCATCTGATCACGCAGATACTTTTATCTGCAAAATGTTTACAGATGCAGATCTATAACCACACAAACCCATTTTTAATTTATATGAATTATCTTTTGCTTACATTTTTACCTGCTATTATTTTGCTGTTCAAATGTTTTATCAAATAAATGGTTCCAATGTTTTCAATGTAATATTCTATCCATCCATAGTCGTTAAATATCATTTCCACAACACAGTGTCATTTCCATCACGGCACACATTTTACTTCACCATAATTTGTGAGCACTCTGTTTATGTAATAATACATTTTTTCTTTTTTTTTTAAACAGTACATACCTAGGCCAAGATTATATTTCAGGTTGTAGGTTGGTAAAGGTTTAGCTATTTGGTTCTTTTGATGTTAAATTATTCAGAGTGTCTATTTGCACCCCCGGTACGAATAGCCTCGGCCACACAGCTGAGCTATTCACACCCTGTGACGTAACAACACCGAAATAACAACAAAAACACGTTGCTCGCGTGCACCGAAATCATGGCGGACGTTCATCTTCCATGACTGCAGAAACTGGCATATTAGGAAAGTTTTGTCTCTAAAGTTTATAACAATTGAATTTCTAGCGGAAAATGGATACTACAGTTGCCCTTTCTGTCTTCAGTGAAAGCATACATCTGTTAGTTTGTTAATTTTTTTGCAGGTTGGTAGGGGAAGACTCATGAATATGCCTGCTCTGGTTGGGTTGATTAGGTTTAGGCAAGAGTGGGATTGGTTATGGTTAGGGTAAAAATGTCAGGGTAACACATGAGTAGTATGGATAACTGTGTGTAAATATATGCCAAGGTACTGTAAATGCACAGGGGTGCAAATAGCATACATTGATATTTGTACCAGACGGGGTATTAATAGAAAACATTGCTGTGTGCACCGGCGGGGTACGAATAGCATTCATTTCTAATTGCACCAGGGTACGAATAGCATACACTGCTAATTGTATCAGGGGTGCAAATAGCCTCACCCTAAATTATTTTAATTAACAAATGTTTAATTATTGTACAAAAGTATTTGCTGTCAAATCTATTCTTGAAAATAGTCATATACATTATTGTGGTGTGATATATATCCTTTTTATTTTTAAGTTAAAGTCATTTATTTAGATGTGGTGAACATTACATTTGTTCATTAAGCACCAGAAAAAAATTCAAAAAACACCAAATTATCTTGAGATTGCAGTGCGTCCACTCTTGGACCTCAAATTTAGACATATTAAAAAAACTTGTGAGACTGTTATTAGTGTGATTTGAAAAAAAAAAAAAATTATTTCACAAGGCCAAAAGTGCTCCTAGTTGAAGAACCACCCATAGATCAAGGCATCTATCTCAGGCTGATGATGCGGGCGGCCAGTACTGATGATACATGTTGATGGCAGGCAGGTAATACAGCTGGATAAGGTAGCCAATGCAGCTTGTACCAGATATATAGATAGCTTTTCCTGGGCTGCGTCAAGGTTGCCAAGGTTGTTCTTCCTGACCAATGAGCCGTGCAAATGGTCATTAAGCCTTTGAACCCCCGACATGTCTCCCTCTTTTCTCCTTCTTCTCATTTCCTTATTTTTCTTTCTTTTGATCTCAATTTCCCTTTCTTCTTTCCTGTATCAATCACTCTCTGTTTTTGTATAAATACGTCTCTATCTCTATTTCATCTCCATCCATGCCCTCCCTTTCTAAAAATAGATGGCATCTGGATAATAGTCCCCTTCCGCTCCGCTCTTTTTACCTGATTTATGCCAGTAACCGAACTGGCCTGCCAACACAGAGGCTCAGCAGAATACCAGATCTCATAGTTTGGGACCCAATAATCATTTCATGCTTGGTCAGCTGATGAATGGAGCATGACGCCATCCATGGGTTACGGGGAGGCAAGGGCAATCAAAGTTGATTAGCAGCCAGTGAGCAGGGTCACTCTGTGAGAGGTCACATAAAGGCTGGCTATTCTGACATACAGAAATGTTGCCAGGCCTTTATATTAGCACCACCAAACATTGGTGAGTTTGACTCACTGACAAACATCTATCTCCTTTCAATTTTTAATTAAGCAAATTTAAGAAGTAGAATTTATGAATCCCCAGTGGCAAATTAAAATCTGTACTCCTTTTGTATGTGATTTTTATAAATGTGTTAGCAAAAGTTAGCGAATCTTGCTCTTCTTGCCTTAGCCTACCAGCATGTGAAAAGGAAATGCTTGGATGAATGGGGAAAATCACGGAAGCAGAGCAGTTCCAGAAGTGGGCAGTCACTGTTGAGCTCTATTTCTGTAGGCTCTAACTGCTAGTTCCATGCAAAGGAAAGAGTATTCATTACAAATCTGTAAGAGGTTGAATTTTCATGGATGAAGTTGCATAACATTTCTGCCCCTCACTCCCCACCCTAAGCGTCACATTTAATTGTCTAATTACTTATATATATATATATATATATATATATATATATATATATATATATATATATATATATATATATATATATATATTTATAAGTAATATAATAGAATAACATAAATAGAATAAACATAAAATAAGGTTTACCTCCTAAAATGACATATCACTGTGCAAGGGGTGCTTAAAGTGCCTAAAGAGTGGCAGACCGGGGTGGTGGTTCCCCTGTTCAACAAGGGGGACCATAGGGTGTGTGCCAATTACAGGGATATCACACTTCTCAGTCTCCCTGGTAAAGTCTACTCCAAGGTGCTGGAAAGGAGGGTTCGGCCGATAGTTGAACCTTGGGTTGAAGAGGAAACAATGCAGATTCCGTCCTGGTCATGGAACAACGGACCAGCTCTTCACTCTCGCAAGGATCTTGGAGGGAGCCTGGGAGTATGTCCATCTGGTCTACATGTGTTTTGTGGATCTGGAGAAGGCGTATGACTGGGTCCCCTGGGAGATACTGTGGGAGGTGCTGCGGGAGTATTGGGTGAGGGGGTCCCTTCTCAGGGCCATCCAATCTCTGTATGACCAAAGTGAGAGCTGTGTCCGGGTTCTCAGCAGTAAGTCGGACTCATTTCAGGTGAGGGTTGGCCTCCGCCAGGGCTGTGCTTTGTCACCAATCATGTTTGTAATATTTATGGACAGGATATCGAGGCGTAGTCGTGGTGGGGAGGGGTTGCAGTTCGGTGGGCTGGGGATCTCATCGCTGCTCTTTGCAGATGATGTGGTCCTGATGGCATCATTGGCCTGTGACCTTCAGCATTCACTTGATCGGTTCGCAGCCGAGTGTGAATTGGGATTAAGGATCAGCACCTCTAAATCTGAGGCCATGGTTCTCACCAGGAAACCAATGGAGTGCCTACTCCAGGTAGGGAATGAGTCCTTACCCCAAGTGAAGGAGTTCAAATTCTTTGGGGTCTTGTTCGCGAGCGAGGGGACAATGGAGCGGGAGATTGGTCGGAGAATCGGCCATTCAATTTATCACACCGTTGTGACGAAAAGAGAGCTGAGCCAGAAGTCAAAGCTCTCAATCTACCGGTCAATTTTCGTTCAGAGCAAAAACTTACACACAAGTAATCACAAAAGGCAAAAAGGCCAGGAAGCAAGGAACGAGCAGGCACGACACGACAATACAGCACAAAAACAGAACAATGATCCGACAAGACACAAAGAAAACACAGAGACTAAATACAAAGGATAACAACGTATAAAAAAAGGACTAGTGATGACGAACTGACCGAAGAGCCGGTTATTAACCCGATTCGTGTCACTGAGCCGGGAGAATCGAGTGCCATACGTCAATGAACCGACTCACTCCTGTTTTTTACCTCATTAGCGCCTCCACTGGAGTGGTGGTAGAATCAATCAGGAAATGGGCTACCTCGAGCAGCACGATTCATTGGACCGAAAGAGTTGTTAAGAGAGTTGTAGAGACCGTGCACCCGGCTACTGCCAAGAGTCTGCACTGCCGAGAGTCAAGACCGAATGTAACCGTTAACAACCGCTCGAGTATATAAGCAAACGGTTTGTCTAACGGTTCTCGGCAAGTTTGAGTTATTAACCAAGCCTTGTTTCTGATGCATCTTAGGTGATTGTGTTCGGAAATTCACACATTATTGATTGGGAAGTGCATCACATACAAATACACGTTATCTTAATTATGTTAAGTTAAATGTTAGAGAAGTAAATGTTACAGGCTGTCACGAGCAGACCGGGCGGGCACCCGGCTACTGCCGAGACCGGGAGTAGCCGGATGCCGCAGCCGCAGGCACGTGAACCGTTGACCGAATCTATAGACTCGGTTCGCCAACCAACAACCGTCTGGTTGAACCGACTCGTGTAAAAGAGCCGGTTGTCACATCACTATAAAGGACAGGTGTAACACATCAGGGCGGGGCAGACAATCACAAAGGCGGGAAAACACAAGGCAGGATGTAAAATAAGACAAGACAAGACAGAAAAACAGACTACCAAATCAAACAGGAATCAGACCAAATGCATAATCATAACAGAGAATATCCATGAGGAGCTCGGAGTAGAGCCACTGCTCCTTTGCGTCGAAAGGAGCCAGTTGAGGTGGTTTGGGCATCTGGTAAGGATGCTCCCTGGGTGCCTCCCTAGGGAAGTGTTCCAGGCATGGCCAGCTGGGAGGAGGCCACGGGGAAGACCGATGACTAGGTGGAGGGATTATATCTCCAACCTGGCCTGGGAACGCCTCGGGATCCCCCAGTCAGAGCTGGTTAATGTGGCTCGGGAAAGGGAAGATTGGGGTCCCTTGCTGGAGCTGCTGCCCCCGTGACCTGACCCCCGGATAAGCGGACGAAGATGGAAAGGGTGCTTAAAGGGGAATAATAATAATAATTATACTGTTAATTGATCCCCAGTGGGGAAATTACAATTTACACTCTGTTTGTTAGAAATCACTACACACAGGCCTGAAATACACACAGACATGCTCAGGACCTATTCATGCACAAATGGAGAGATGTCAGAGTGAGTGGGCTGCCAGTGCTGGACCAGCACCCTGAGCGGTTGGGGGGTAGGGTGCCTTGCTCAAGAGCACCTGGCAGTGCCCAGGAGGTGAACTGGCATCTCTCCAGCTACCAATCCTCACTCTGTACGTTGATCCGTACTGGAACTTGAACCAGCAACCTTCCGGTTCCCAACCCAAGTCCCTACGGACTGAGCTAATGCCACAGGATTGTGTTTTTAAATGTATTCCATCATTTTTAATTCCACAGCTTGAGCGTCACACCCACATAGACCCCCAGAGGACTATTAAAAACAATGATGGTAACAGTTAGCGTAATGTAACGTTAGTGGGGGAGGGGTGTTTTCATAATGAAATTATGTTTTGACTGAATATGTAAATCATGCAGTGGAAGCTTTATGGAAACAATGTTTGGACAATGATTACCTTACAGTATTTTTATGTCTGTGATCATTTTTATTTTCAGATAAGACCACCATGCCCCTGCTATCCAGATTTATCTCACAGCTAATTCTCATGTGCTGTCTGACAAACTTGATAAACTATTTGAAAAGAGAGGACAGATAGGCAAGCATCTACAGAACATTATGGCACACGTGTCAAGTAAGAATGAATTCTTGGGGAAGAAAATACTAATTCGTACATATCTGATTGCGGTAAAGACTCCAGGGGCCTCATGTATAAAAGACTGCGCAGCTTTCAAACCAGAAGATGGCGTATGGCCAAAACTTGAAAAGTACCTACGCACAGAAATATTCACATGTATAAAACCGGTCGTACGCCAGGTCCTGCGCACCTTTCCTTTATACATCACAATCAACGTGAAATTGACGCACATGAATGAGTGACCGACCCCGCCTTGCCTCCTCCCATAAATGAATATGGAAATTACTATAACGTCATTCTTTGACCAATCACAACGGGTTATCCCACTGCAGAAGAAAAAAAAAAAATCACCAACTGAGGTTGAGGTGCTGATTGCGGAGGTAGAGGCGAGAAAAAAATATTCTGTTTGGAGGTTTGTCATCTTGGATAAGCAATAAAAGAAAATGCCCAGAATGGCAAATGGTGACCGGGTGGTGAATGCACCGAACCATGGCAGAAATAAAACAATATATATGTTTAATGTCGAAGTGGAAATCAAGAGAATAGCGGCAGCGCCACACCAGTTACAGAACAACATGCAACTCAGTGTCAGTCCAAATTACGCATAATAAGCAGTTTGAACTCACTGATGTAATGCCATTTACTTTATTTATTAAATGTTAGTACGCTCAGTAAAACCTAGTCGAGCACGAGGGAGACCCGACTCAGAGGAGGAGAGGTTAGTGAGGCCAGCGTCTCCACGGCAGGTGACAGTGGGCACGGATCCGCTGCGCGAGCGTGGATGAAATAATGAAATAGTAAATAGGACTACAGTAACAGAAATATGTGCAGAATTAAGACAGTCAAGACGGCCGAGTGTTTGGTGCACCGGGTACACCTTGTTCACTTTATAGCCTACATACGCAGCCCCAACATTAATTAGTTCTTGCGCCAGCTCTTCAAACCCCTCGCCATTTACGACATTAAAAGGCTTAATGTCTTTACAGCAAAAGCTGACACACTTCTCCGTCACTGGTTTTATTATACCAAGCGCTTGTGTTAGCGTTAGTGTAGATGTCGTTTGTCTGGTTTTTATTTGCTGACCAAACTGCTTCGTCAGAAGGTTTAGGGCAAGTGCTCAGCTGGGCTGCTTCCACTGAAGAAGAAGATCCAGGGTTCGGATCCGACGTGTGGCGGTTTTCTGTGTGTCTTCCCCCTCTTTCTCCCCTTTCATATATCAGCTTTCCTGTCCAATAAAAGCAGAAATGCCCAAAAAATATATATATAAATAAAAATCTCAATATTAAAGTGCCCATATTATGAAAAAAACACTTTTTCTGGGATTTGGGGTGTTCTTTTGTGTCTCTGGTGCTTCCACACACATACAAACTTTGAAAAAAATCCATCCATGCTGTTCTGAGTGAGATACGGTTTCTGAATGTGTCCTGCCTTCAGTCTCCTAGTGAGCTGTTCAAAATCGGCCTCGGACTGTGACGTCACAGTCCGAAATGAGCTGGCTAACCACAAGCGTTAGCTCGTTAGCATGCGAACCGTTAGCATTAGCATGCTAACGCTAATGCTAACGCTAGCATGCTAACGCTAATGCTAACGCTAGCATGCTAACGCTAATGCTAACGCTAGCATGCTACATCGTTCTCAATAGCACCATAATCTACAAAAGAACTACTTACATGTGTGCCCTCATTTAGAAGTCTCCCAGCTAATCCTGCCTTGTAACTGACCAAAGTTGGAGAAACAGGCTTTCTTTTACTGTCTCTAGAGTTAGCTAGCTGACATTATCTATATCTGAGCTACTGAGCATGTGCGAGTGCAATCAAAGATGGTACAGAAGAAGAAGATGAAAAGAGGTCTCACTCTGTAGCTAAAACAGAAACCAGGTGAAAAGAGGATCTGCAGCAGTGAGAGAGAGCTGTGCAGTACAACAAAAATATGGTGTTTTTTGAAAATGAAACCATGTAAACCTATTCTGGTACAACCTTAAAATACAGTTATAAACCTGAAAATGAGCATAATATGGGCGCTTTAACAAAATGGTACTGTCCCGCTGCTGTCTTACGGCATTTCAGTGCTCAATTGAGCCCATTAGACTGTGCCTGCCTAGCGGCGCTCCTCTTCAGAGGAATATATAAACAAATTACAATTAGCTCGGCTTTCACCAACTGCAACAGTAATGTTGTCATATTAATGCATCAATAATAATATAGATTATTTTGAAATGGGCCATTCTATTCTATGAGTACTTGGACTTTTAGTAGGATACTTAAAGTATATTCTGATGCTAATACTTTAAGTTTTGTACCTTAGTCAAATTTGAATGCAGGAATTTTACCTCCAACAAATTATTTCCACACTGTGATATTGCTACTTTTACTTAAGTAAAATATTTGTGTCTTTCTTCCACAATTGCTGTAAAAATGTAGCTGCATTGTGTCAACCCACTTCCTGCCTTTTACCCCAACAGAACTGTTCCTTAAAGGTCCCATGACATGGTGCTCTTTGGATGCTTTTATATATACCTTAGTGGTCCCCTAATACTGTATCTGAAGTCTCTTTTATATAGACCTTAGTGGTCCCCTAATACTGTATCTGAAGTCTCTTTCCCGATATTCAGCCTTGGTGCAGAATTACAGCCACTAGAGCCAGTCCCACAATGAGCTTTCCTTAGTATGTGCCATTTTTGTGTCTCTAGCTATTGAGGAGGAGAGGGGGGGGGGCAAGGTGGAGGGTGGGGGTGCGGCCTTCACCAACTGCCACTTTTCTCGTTTGAAAGCCATGATGTGTCTCTCCCATGGGTTGGCCAAATTCTCTGGGTGGGCAAAGCAGAGAAAGGGGAGGTAACCTTGCTTGTTATGACCTCATAACAAGCAAGATTCTAGAACGGCTCATCTGAGCTTTCATTTTCTCAAAGGCAGAGTAGGATACCCAGTGCTCGGTTTACACCTATCACAATTTCAAGCCAATTGGGGATCATAGGCAGGCTAGGGGAACGCATATTAATGTTAAAAAACCTCATAAAGTGAAATTTTCATGCCATGGGACCTTTAATTCCAGTTTCTCTCTCCTGCCACCATCCCCATTGCCATGAGAACCAAGATACAGAAGGTTCTGGAGCAACCGTTTTTCAGTGAAAAGCATGCCAAAACAAAACAGATATGTTGATCAACGTTGATTATTATTAAAACATTAGATGCAGCTTTGTAAGGCATATTTGGGGAGAGATGTTGTGAGACTGTGTAGATTCTAAAACGTACAGAGTCCTGTTTTACAGTTGGTGTCATGTCTGGTTGCATCTTTTTGTTGAGTTAACACAACACATACACACACATACACACACACACACACACACACACACACACACACACACACACACACACACACACACACACACACACACAGTGCTTGTTCTACAAATATCATCTCCTTTTCTTTTATCAGCCATACTTCCAGACCCAGGAAGATGAAACTGCCAACCCTGTGACTCTTGCCTGCCTTGCCCAACCTACGGCATCTGCTGACACCAGTCTGAGACTGCTTATACTCCCAGTACTAGACACCTGTTAGCACGCTACCTGCTAGAGAGACTGTGAGTGGCCTCATCCTCCCTATAGGCTTCTTTTCATAAGGTTTGATGGAGCAGTGTATAATATACCATCTGTTAATTAGAGCCTCATTTCTCTGTTACTGTTTTCATCTGCTACCTGGTGGTGTAAGCTATAAAGGCTATGAATGATAAACCAGTGGTTCTGTTACTGGGCGGCTGTGGCCCATGTCGAAGTGTCCTTGGGCAAGACACTGAACCCCAAGTTGCCCCCGATGCTGCGCATCGGAGTGTAAATGTGTGTGAATGATTATCTGATGAGCAGGTGGCACCTTGTACGACAGCCTTGGCCACAGTGTGTGAATGTGTGTGAATAGTTCCTGTACTATGTTAAAGCGCTTTGAGTAGTCGTTAAAACTAGAAAAGCGCTATATAAAAACAGTCCATTTACATTACCAGGACAAATGTCTCACAGGCTTCTGCTGTCTGCTCCAGAGCACATTCTGAGACTGACAGACAATTAAACACATGCTCAAAAGAAATGTACAGCGACATGTGGACTCTTTGTTGAAATAGATAGAACAATGCCTACACACCACTGCTGTGATGACAACTGAACTCAATAGATGATTAGTATAATCTCATTCACTGTTAACTTCTAACAGAAGATTAAGAGGCATATTTAGCATTTTCTTTTCGTATTTGTTTTGCTTTCAGTGTGCATTGGAAGCAGTTATGAAAGGTTATTTTCACTCAGGTAAAGGGATATTAAAGAACAGTCAAATGATTTTAATATCGTCACCTTAACTTTTTTCACTATAACTCTTGCCTTTCTGTTGATAAAAGACCTGTACAGATTATGTGTCCTTTGTATAGAAAAAAAAGTTTGATTGATTAGTCAAACCATTTTCATCTGTGTTATTGGTAAAGCATTGAATGACATCACAGTATATTGTCACTACTTCCACCACACAATTACATATAGATCAATAGTTAAACATTAAAGGGGTGATAGAATGCAAAACCGATTTTACATAGTTGAAAAACGACCAAAAAAAGTTTGGTGGGTAAATAGGACATACATAGAACCTCAAAATCCCATTGACACCTCTTTCCTCTGCAAATCTCTGCTGAAAACGGGCGAATCTGAACAAAGCTAAAAGTTTACGTCAACTTCTCATTTTCATCAGTTATTGTATTAAAATCACCACACAGAATAAGTTTATAGCCAACTACGTCAACTTCTCAACTCCTCCTCATTTGGCTCTAGTCTCTAGTCTTTGTCACGCCCCAACATTTACATAGGCTACACAACTGACCTGAGGTCAGCTAGTCTTCTGAATCTAGGTCACGCAGATCTCTGAAATTGTAAACATTGTTCATCTGCTATTTTACCACTAAATTCACTTCTGAGACTTTTTTATGCGAGAAATCAACTATGTAAAGCTCAAATATGGGTCGTATCATGAAAATTGATGGCTAATTGCAAATTTGGTAGGACAGTGTCGGACTTCACAAGCTCCACAATCTGCCGGGACAGGCGGCGGCTGCCGGCCAGGTTTGCTGCCTTCTCTGTCAGCCTCTCCCCCTTCACAGACCCGCTGAGCTGGATCTCACACACAAGCTGCGCTATGTAGGACTTTAGAAAGAACAAAGTTAGGAAGTTTTTCAAGGATATTGAAAATGAACCACAGTCGTAAATGCAGTGCTCCAGGCTGTACAACGGAATAGCCTACTGGCCCAGAGAAAAGTGTTTAGAATGAGCATATCGGACAATGGAGCGGGAGTTGTGGATCCAACGCAGCGCTGCAGAGGCACTGGCAGAGGACATTGCAGGGGTTCACTCTCCGCTCCCCCCGCTTACTAGCTATTAGGTGAGTTGTGATGCTTTGGTGGAGGTTTTTTATATCCCAAGGGTAACATTACAACTACACTAATTATAATGAAAGTGTCGAAACATTTTGTCTCGGCTACAGCCGCTGCAGCCGGCTCTTGCCCGGACATGTCTGGGCATGTAACAGTGTGTGTGTGTGTGTGTGTGTGTGTGTGTAATATGAGACTCCAATGTATGTGTATGTGGGTCGCTCAACCAATCAGGCGCTCATCTAAATATTCATGAGCATACCATATTTGGAAAAAAAGTTCTTGTTCAAAATAGGGCCATATTTACAGGGTAGTTAATGGCCCACAGAAAATCACTTGGGCCATTTTCAGCCAAACCAATGTTACATACCCTATTAGGAGACCTTAAAGATGAACTGAACTGGAATTTGAGTAAAGGTGATATAACAGATGTGTTGTATTTCTTCTCGTTGGTACAATGATTAAAATGGCTGAATTTGTTAAAAGGGATAAAATAGTACATTGAAAGTGTTGTTGTTGTTACATGGGCGCCGCCATGTTGGAATTCCACAATTGGCTACGTCACTGGCATGGTAAGCAGGCATAGAACGTAAACAGTCAGAGGCTAACGGACATGGCTTAGGAAACGGAAACCAACAGGTCTATGGGGGTTCATACTGTATTGCCCCTGGCTGCAGTAATGAATTGTATAGTGCTAAGATACATTTCCACAGGCTAAGAAAACCAGTCCTCAACTCATGGCTAGCTGCCTTAAAAGTGGCTAGCCCTCCAAAAGCCCCTGTACCAACACCACTGATGCTTTCTGCCGCAGAGACAGGGCGCTGAAACGCTCCCATCAGGCAGAGGACAAAAAGGTATGTTTAGCTGTTATCCAGCATGCTAGCAAGTCTACTAGGCAAAGGGCTGGATGTAACGTTGTTGTCACATACACAAAACACGTACATATTCACTTACACGCACAAATAAAGCCTAACGTGTAGGCTTTATAGCGTTCAACCAAACTGAGACTGACACACTGGCCATTCATTGAAATTGAGTCACTAAACCGAGCTAGATACCACACGATCCAACCTAGGGAAAGGGCTAGCAGCTAAACACTTTGGAAACACTTATGTCAAACTCCACAAGCTAGCACTCCGACCATAGACTGTATGAATAAATCCTGACTCCGACGATATCACAGATCAATAATAATGCGTTACTAGCTGCTAACTAAACCACAGCAGGTCTGTTAACAGACTCCAATGTCCCTTTCTACTCACCCTGATGCTAGCTGATGTTCACCGCCTCAGGGCACATTGTTGATGCAGAGGGAGTTCAACTCGCAGAAAAAGCTGCTACTTCCATAGTAAGAGGTATCTGTGCAATATCCATCAACGACCACAAGGAAAAAAATCTGCCAACTCTACACTAGCCTAAAGTAAACGGCAAAACTCGTGAATCCTCCGTGCATCTAGGGTTAACCTGGGGTGACTCTCCTATAGGCAGCGAATTTCTTTTTTTTCAAACTTTATTTATTTTGGTTTTAACATTTTGCGTGCAGCTAACTTAACAAGCAATCCCATTGGATGAATTCATCCAATCACAGATGGATTCAGTTGCAGTGTCCATGCGGCGGCAGCGCCTTCTAATATACCGGTCTATGGGCACCGCCCACACACACACCAGTCACTTCCCCCCGACACGATCCGAAGGTGGAGCCTGAAACTGATCGTCCTCCATGTGGTGGTAGTCAGACACTACAGGCCTGTCCCTCACAGTAGTGATGGGCATTCCGTCTCTTTTTCGTGAGCCGGCTCGTTTGACTCAGCTCACCGAAAAGAGCCGGCTCTTTTGGCTCACAAACGGCTCTTTAAAAAAATTTATGTTTTGACTATGATAGGTGTGAAAAACAATTATAATTAAATTATTAAATGAAATCATACTCACAATGTCTCACAATTTCTTTAAAAATGCATTGATTTGTTATGAAAAAAGAATACTATTAAACATTTGCATTTAAATTACAACTTTTTAATGTATAGAAACAACATTCAAAACAAATACAATCTGAATCTGAACAACATAATAGAACCCATATTAAAGAAAAATAAATAACTAAAAGGATTAAACTGGTCCCTCTTTTTCTCTCTGTTTTGTTTTCAGAGCTGTTTTTCCTCTCCTCTGTCCTCTCCTCAGAGTTTGACAGTGTGTGTGTGTGTGTATGTGTGTGTTTTGTTCTTTGAATTAGTCAATTATTTTAAATAATATAAAATTCACTCATTTCATTATTACATAATGATTTAATTTCTATAGGCTATATTTTTAAAAATAGAGTCGGCTCTTCGGATATGCGAGCCAGCTCCCGTCGTTCGCCTACAAGAGCCGGCTCTTAGAGCCGACTCATTCACGAACGACCCATCACTACCTCACAGGCTCAAATGCGTAACCCATGCCATTAAAATTACTCATTTTCATGTGTATGCTGCACTGTAGCCTATATACCTTCGCAGGTCCTACCATGCCAGTGACGTCATCGAAATTGTCAGCGTTCTAATACTAACAAATGTAATTTTTGTGTTGCTTAAAAAAAGCTATATTGATTTTTTTTTATTAAACTTTTTAGTGTAATTCATTTTTATTGGTCATACCCAACACGTTATCAACGCTGATTATTTCAGTTCAGTTCATCTTTAAGGAACAGTGTGAAATACCCTATAATCATTCTATCACCCCTTTAAGGTTTTTTATTTCTCAAACCTGTTTAAATTGTGAATAAGTACTGTGTAGCTGATGCAATGATGAAATCAGGTTGTACAAACATGTTGTATAAGTGCTCTTTGGAAACATCACAGTCAATACTTAACTTTTATTCATATTTTTCCTTTACGTTGTAAACCTGCTGTTTTTATAAAATGAAATGAGATCTCGATCCATGATGAAGTAGCTAGTTGTTTCCCCATTATGTCCAGTGATCTGAAATCCAGCGCAGCCGCATGAATGACATGAGTACCTCATCCGTTTGTAGGTAGAACAGCTTTAACTTAACTTTAATGTCACAGCTGGGGCTAATTGTAATGTAGTAGCTAAATGTATCAAATGAATGTAGTGGAGTATAACATAAAATATTTTCCTCTGAAAAGTAGCTAGTGGAGTATAAGTATAAAGTAACAAAATGGATTGATTATTATGGATTATTGATTAGCAATTAGCAATTCCTACTGGCAGGCATTACTTTAACAATTAATTTAAATAACGTTAGCTACACAAGACAAATAGCTTTACGTTAGTTATTATTATTATTATTATTATTAATAATAATATTATTAATAATAATAATACACAAATAGGCTACACACCTTTCCACTCTCTGAAGGGTAGTTCCGAGTCGGTGGGCACAACCGGAACTGAGCAGCAGAGGGGACAGCTTCAAGCATTAAAGTCACACGCGCACTTTAGTATGGTGCGCGTGCAACTTAGTAAGACTTAAAAATAATCGTCCATGGGTAATGCTGTAGCGTTACAAGTTATTTTTTAATGCCACGAATCTTGTAATGTAACAAGTTACATTTTAAAGTAACGTGTATTATACATTTCATAATGACTTTGCGAATGACCAATACGTACAACCCATTACACATTTCGAAAAAGAAAAAAAGTATTTTTTAGTTGAGTAACTTCCATTTAAGTCATGAGCTGCCTTTAAAGCTCTTCAAACCCTGTAAATCATTTGTCTTGACTCAGACAGTCTCTGGGGAGCTGAACAGTGCAAGTGATGTAGTGTTTAGTTAAAATTCACTTGTGCAGTGAGTCGTAAATACATGAACGGGGGAATGTCTAGTAATTCATTGATGGGAGAAACATACACATGGTTTAACTGTCCCAGTCAATTCTCTGGAGATTAGTACGGGGAGATGAGTTCAAAGGTCAAATGAGTGGTAGTGACCTCAAATTGACACCTATCTAGAGACTGGCACTCCCATTGATAATATAAGCCTCTATAAAGCTCTGCACATCGCAAGTACTGCACTTTAGTGAAATACTAAGTATTTCTCAAAGTCAAGGAAGAATCCTCCGAAGCCGGAATTTCGAGGATGCTACGTCATCAAAGTCCGTCGAAGGACTGTTCCAATGTCGAGGACCCCCCGAATTTCACCAAGGACTGAGTCCTTCGTTCAGAGAATTTTCCATAGACAGTAAAGGATGCGTATGTGTTGCGCTCCCAAATCACCCACAATCCTAGCTGACGGCGCAGTAATCATTTAAATGTATCTTTAGTGTTTGCCGTACGTTTGTTATCACTGTTAACGTGTTACATCAATGTTAAGCTAAACGCTTTAATAATGGTATAAATTGCTATTAATAATTAGATAGATACATCCCGAGCTAACGTTAGGTTAGCCTATCATTTAACATTAGGCTGTTAGCTGGATTGCTGTCTTTTGTGCCATTTGTGTTTGTAAAATTTAATGTCCAGTGGCATTTTCATCTCTTTTTATAAGCCGTTACTGTATGCGTAACATTAGCAGAGATTTAGAAATTGGTGTGTTTATCAGTTGTAGCTGCAGGATGGGAGGTAAAGCTGCACCTTGTTAACTTCACTAGCAACGTTAAATGAACGCTAAAATGTAAACGTAATGGAAATGGAAAAGTAGTTTCCCATGTTTAGCTTCACCATTTCCTCTGTGTTAACTGACGTTTACATTATAAAACTTGAGCCAGCTGGCTAGCAGAGTCAGCAGGAGACTGGCAAGTAGATTTTCTGAACCTGATTAGTGATTCATAGCCACATGCCATCACCGTCCAAAGTCAACCATATAAAGCCAAACTCTTACAATGTTGGATTTTCATGTTAAACGTGGCCAAAGCTTTAATGTGAGGTAAATGTATTTTAGAGAAATCCCTGTGAGCAAAAACCTCAGATTTCCCAATGTTGTGAATGTTCTACTCTCAGCTCCGTGTCATGTAACATGGAGCTGGTTTTCTATGATTGGTCACCTTTCCAGGCAGGCCACTGAAGCGATTTTTTTAGGCTAACGTTACTGCAGTGTTTACATTCTCACAAGTAGCTACATGCTAACGTCGGATAGCTGTAATCTTGGCTGTCATTTCTCCCCAATTTCGGGTCAAATTACTGTTGGAACATGTCCAGATGTGTAGTTTTTAGTTTAAAAGCCTTTATTAGTGATTTTTCCCGGTATGTACCGTCATTTTGCATCATCGGAGGCTTTTTTGGCCAGAGGCTCGAGACTACAGCCAGTAATAGGAGCTAGTTCCGCATGTTTTCAACCCACCCATAGGGGGTGGGACCGAGCCCTCAGCGAAAGCGCCATATCTTAAAGCAACCATGGGCATAGCGGATAACGGTGGAATTGCACCCCTCTGGCCCAGAAAGACTTTTCCCATAGAATTTGCATGGCGAAAGAAACGTCTATATTTCAGCAGATACATTTTTTGGGGGTACATCAACTTACCAGCCCGAACACTTAAAGGGTCCTTGTTTAAAACGTCACGTTTTTTAAATTTTTAACATTTACTAGTAGCCAAATCCAGAGTTATTAAAATAGGCATGATGAACGCGCATAATGGACGCGAGCAGATCCGTGGGACTGTGCCCGCCCATGTCGCCCTGCACTGCGCATGCTCATATGTAATTTATTAGGATTTTAGGTTTGATTCTTAATTAAAAACACTTTTGAAATTTACAAATCCTGAAAAATGGTCTGTCCTCAGCTAAATTTTAACTACCTCATCCAAAATTTTGTTATTCTGAAAACTGTTATTTAGAAAAAAAAACACTATTAATTACAAGTTTAAGTTATATCATTCACATTAATTGATTAAAAACATTAAATGCTACATAAATTCTACAAATAAATCAACCCAGTATCACGCCTAAGCGTGTAATACACCCGCTGGTCCACTGGGTTTTGCGTGTCAGTGTCACGGTTTGCCTCGCCGAGGCGTGAACATTACACGCATTATGAAGGTACTCTACCAGCAGGGGGCGATACTTTTCCTCAATGCCAACAATTCCCCGCCGACCAAAGAGAAGAATAGTATATTCCAACTTCCTTCCCTACCAGGTAAGAGAAAGATACATCCTTGATAGATTAATGTATTTTAAGTAATGAATTGCTTTTGTTTCAACTGTGTTAGCTATATTACCTGTAAGTGTTGCCATGTTAATTTAATTTCGTGGTAGTAGAGAGCCGAGGTTATTAACGTTAGAGATGAGAATTGAAGGATTTAGGAAATAAGTAGCATAATGCATAGCTCCCCGCTTGTTTTAGCATTCCAACGCGTTAAAAAGGCTAGCTTTATATATTTTAATTCATTAAGGTTTTTGTTTAAACTGTTATAGCTTGTCTATGAGTGTTGCCATGTTAATTGCATTGCGGTAGAGAGCTGAAGGTTATTAACTATTAGCTAATAAAGTAACGTGATTTACATTAATACACGTTAACTTAGCTATCTAATGTTAGCTGCGGAAAGGCTATCTTGACGGGTCCGACGCCGCGATCCGGCGGGAACGGGTCAGTCGTCGTCCGGTTGGATCTATTTAAGCAATCGTTTATCCTTATTTTCGCGTATTTTCAATAATGCTGTAAAGTGTTGTAAACATAGTTTTAGCCTACGTGCCACTGGCATTATACGTGTGTGGTCGCGGAACTGTAACGTTAGAGCTTTGTAATAGTGAGCTCAAATAGCAATCGTTACTGTCCCTTATTTTGCTAATATTCATGCAGTTTACATGTTGAGTATGACTAAATACAAATTGTTTACATTAATCACCACTCAACAATATCTTCTCATACTTGGTTATCTTTTTTTTTTTAAAATACTTTTATGCAAGATAAATAACCATGTTTTTTTTTTTATTTTCCTCTCTTTGACAGCTCCTGTTACCAACCACCCTTGTCCCTATTACCTCAACCTCTACAGCTACCCCCTTTATTATTAAAACCAACGGCTCTTTTTAGAGCCACTCTAATATTGATTCGACATACACAAACAACACACACACACACACACACAAAAAAACACAAAAAAAAAAAAAAAAAAAAAAAAAAAAAAACACTTTCTTTTTTTTTTTTTTTTTTTTTTTTTTTTTTTTTTTTTTTTTTTTTTTTTTCCTTTCTTTTTTTCTCTCTCTCTTTCTCTCTCTCTCCCCTAAACAAAAAAAAAAAAAAAAAAAAAAAAAAAAAAAAAAAAAAAAAAAAAAAAATTTTCTTTTTCTCTCTCTCTCTCTCTCTTTCTTTCTCTCTCTCTCTCTCCTCCTCTCTGTTTTTCTCTCTCTCTTCTCTCTCTGTCTGTCTCTCTCTGTCTCTCTCTCTCTGTCTCTCTTTCTCTTCTTCTCTCTGTCTCCTGTCTCTCTTTCTATCTCTGTCTCGCGTTCACCTCTGTCTTGCGCTTCCCCTGTTGCGATCTCCTATGGAAGGCCTACTGTCTTCAAGTAAGTATTGTCATTCTATTCCTTCTTTTGTATTTCACATTACTGTCTTACTGACCAAAAACACAGTGCATGAACATTTGAACGTGCCTATGGCATTTTTTTTTATGACAATGTTTTTGTCTCACTTATTGGCCTATTGTCTTCAAGTGAGTATTGTCATTGTATTCCTTGTATATCTTTTCACATAAGGGACTTGAAAACATTATACTGCACAGCCTTCATATTTAACCACATTCTGTCCAATACAAGCTGCATCACGTCAAAATGCTTTAACTGAATTTACAGAAATATCCGTCTGATTTGGGTCAAAATGCTTGCAACGTAAAGTCAAGCATGATGTTAGGTTAGTCGATCACAGTCTTCCCATTCTTTCTGCTGATTTCTCGCGCCTGTATCCACATCTTCATAAAGCTGCTTACACACCGACCAGACGGCTGACCGTTGACAGAAAAGTCAGTCGAAATGATCAGTCTTCGTGTTGGTCCGAAAAGTGCCACAGAACACACCAAAGAGATGAGACGTAAAACATCTCTATAACAGCAGGCGGCCCTAATCTGTATTGTTGCCCAAGAAATGAAAACCGGCAGCTGATTGGACGAATGCGTCACATGGGTTTGTTCTTTCCGGAAATTCAAAGCCAGACTGTCATGGCGGCTCGTTGAGAATACGATCTCATATTGGACTAAAATAATTCACCAAAACGTGTTTCTGAAAACATTTTAAGGAGAAATAGGCCGTGATGCAGTTGCTGAATCTGTCTTCATTTCAGATCAACAAAGGTCAGTTTAAAAGATTTTGTCAGATTTTGAGAGACTCTAGTCACGCTCATCCCGCTCTCCCCCAGACTGACGACGGCACGGGAAACACCGAACAGATTTGAGTCACTGACCTCGCCAGACTGTCCAACGGCTGATAATCTCCTTGGTGTGTCAGCACCTTAAGAGTTTTTTCATTTTGGCAGCTTATATTTCGTAGTTATGGGTTTCTTTACCTTGTTGGTAGATAGTATTGCAATATTTGAAGCGCTTGTCAATTCAGCTTTGCCTGTGGGCAGTAAAATAAAATAGTGTTTTTTTTTTTAATAATGAACCATGTGAACATGTTCTAGTAGAAACACAATATGTGTGTGTGTGTGTGTGTGTGTGTGTGTGTGTGTGTGTGTGTGTGTGTGTGTGTATGTATGTACCTGCTATTGGTTCTCATGACATCCCTATTTATCATAATCTTTTTGTGTCCCTTTCTGTTTCTCTTACTGTATTTCTGATAGAAATGCCAGGTCAGGGGACAACTTTAAGAAAGTGTGTGGTCTGCCACACAGAAATCAATGTCGCATGCAAAACTTGCAAGGCATGCAAAGCAAAGCAACCTCAAAAGCTAAGGCTAAAAAAAAAATTAGAAAAATTTGATGAAAAGCGGGAGAGCTGGGTCCATACCCACCAAAAAAATCGGACCACCTCCCACATCGTGGATGAAGCTTCTATGCTGGTATGTAATTGCTTTTATTATTTCCATGCAGTTAAGTTACACAGTGTTGCTCTGTACATTTTCATGTTAATTTGTGTGTGTGTGTGTGTGTGTGTGTGTGTGTGTTAGCTTGAAAAATTGCAGGCCCTGGGTGTAAGGGCTGTAATAGTTTTGTCCAAGCCCGGAAGAAAAGAGAATGTCTGGGTTTCAGAGGTTTTGGCACCCCGTTGTCAACTGACAGACACTTCTAAAAAGTGTCTTGAAAGAATAAAGACACTCTATGAACTTGTTATTCAAGGTAAGAATGTTCTGTTATTTACAAAAAAACATTATTGTATTTGATGGCTTGTGTTCCTGTCACAGATAAGGCTGTGGTTGCCTTCTCTCAACTAACGGAGCAATCTCATTTATAATTATGCTTTATGCTTTTTAAACTTAACTTATTGAGATATGTTAAAAACATACCAGCTAGCTAAATGCTATTAGGTATTTTCATTACAGAGTTTTTTGGTTCAGGCCTCTTCAAAATTCTTTACTTTTCTCTACTACTGTGAAGACATAAGTATGGCAAAGAAGTGAGAAGATAATGGATTTTGAGAAAACAATTTGAATTCTTGTGAACCATGTTAACATTTCTTGAAACAAATCCTAGCCAAAGTCAAACCTGCAAAATAGGATACCACAAGAAAGGCAGAGTTTAATATGACATCTAAAAAATAACCCTTTTTAGATACAGCTAATTAATTCACAACAATCTTCATCACAGGGAACTTTACCTTTAAAATAGTCCAAGTATTATTACTGTTAATCATTTAATACTCCTCCAATGAAGGCTGGACCCCACAAGTTGCTGCAGGACATTCATCATCCCCAGTTGAACCCCAAACTACACCTCAACTGGCCACACCAACAACACAGGTTGCTGTTGCCCAGCCTCATCCCCCTGCAGCTCCACCTACACCTCAACTGGCCACACCAACAACACAGGTTGCTGTTGCCCAGCCTCATCCCCCTGCAGCTCCACCTACACCTCAACTGGCCACACCAACAACACAGGTTGCTGTTGCCCAGCCTCATCCCCCTGCAGCTCCACCTACACCTCAATGGGCCACACCAACAACACAGGTTGCTGTTGCCCAGCCTCATCCCCCTGCAGCTCCACCTACACCTCAATGGGCCACACCAACAACACAGGTTGCTGTTGCCCAGCCTCATCCCCCTGCAGCTCCACCTACACCTCAACGGGCCACACCAACAACACAGGTTGCTGTTGCCCAGCCTCATCCCCCTGCAGCTCCACCTACACCTCAACGGGCCACACCAACAACACAGGTTGCTGTTGCCCAGCCTCATCCCCCTGCAGCTCCACCTACACCCCCGAAGTCTTTGATTTTATCAGTAGCCTCCACTGGACCCTCCCAAGTTTTTCAAGAAAAAGGTAAGCATAAGTAAGGGATAATGTAGAGTGAGGCATTATCCTGCCTATTACATGGCTACTTAACTAAATAAATAATTTGACACCAAATATTAATTTAAAAACAATAGTATGGCTACCGATAAATAAAAAGGTCTGTTCCGTCTCTATGGTTGGTATCCTGCGTCCATAGCAACGTAAACTGTAGCTGTTTAATACAACCCTCCGTCAGTCACTCAACACCACAGTATCTCCTCCTCCATGCTTGGCATCAGTGTGTGTGCCTACCAGATAGCCAGCTGTTTGCAGCACATGCATTTCTGGCAAAAGCCAGGGTCCAACATGCATTTAATCCCCCAATTACAGGCTGTGGTAGTAGCTTTCTATTTTACCGCCAAAATAAGTCAGGCTGTAATGGGGTGATGCCCTGCTATCGCTAGCTAGGTGGAGAAAACTCCTTCATCCAGCTGCTGTTTTAATCAGTGCTGGTTGACTGAACTGAACATTTCCATTGATGGTGAAATGAGACGTGAAAAGTGAATGGGACTATTTATGTTGACGTTTCTGTCCTCATTCATCTTGTTTGTGACACACATGTAAAAACGATGTTGCAATGTAACTAATTAGCGTTGTTGTCCCGATGGCTGAAGTTACTGCGTAGCTATCATAGACTGTATGAACAAATGTAGCAATAGGCACTCACCAGTTCTGCTGCCATTGCCTGAATTGCAGGAGTTGCTCGCTCCACTTTTCCCCACTTCTTCCCCACTTCTTCCCCACTTTTCAGCAGATTGATGGCGACCATGACGACACCCTGCTATGCATGGCAACGGTCTGTTATACATTGCAACGGTCTGTTTTAAAGAAATAGCAGACCATTGAATGCCGTCGAATTCAACTAAGCTGTGTAAGAACAGGTTCTATATGAAGAGTACTGGAAATAAGTTGTAAGCCCCTCACAATACATACTGTTCCTGCTAACAGCAGAGCCTGGTTATCCTAAAGGGTGTAATTTCTGTATCCAGTAAACACTTTGCGCTGCCTTCAGTCCCAGATGAAGAAAGTATTAATTGCACGCCTTCGTGTTAACTCATATTCCAAAATTGTCAGACCCCCTAATGAAAGACATTGGGTCCATAATTAATATCAGAGGGCCAATAAAGACCATCTCAATTGTAAACTGTCTTAATAAATAGTTTGATTGTTTTTCCCTGTAATCAACAGGTGACAGTGTTGAAGGAGGCTGTCCAGCTCCCAGTAGAGTGGTGTCACGTAAAAGAAAAGGTGTGTTCATTTACTGTGTGTGTGTGTGTGTGTGTGTGTGTGTGTGTGTGTGTGTGTGTGTGTGTGTGTGTGTGTGTGTGTGTGTAAATCTATACATTTTGAATTGAAATTCATTGTTTGGAGTCCTCATTATTGCTGTATTTGCATTTGTAAGTGGTTGTAACCTATTATGTTTTGGCGATGCATCCACATTTATTTATTTAGTTGGTAAGCTTGACATTTAAATAAATCAAGCTAAATTTAATCTGTGGTCTCTTTCCCCATTAACTACTGCCAATCCATCAATAAGAAATGTCTTTTCCCCAAAAGCCGGTATCTGCCGCGGGAGAATATGTTCCACAACTCCCTGGCACCACAATCACTTTTACTACTTTAGGATTCATGGGATTTCGACACTGAATGCCAACATATTTCTCCTATTGCCTAATCTTATAGTATATAAATAAGGGTTAATTTACTTATAGCTTACTTATAGTTAACTTATAAGGGTTGCCTCCACTTATACCATGGTCACTTTTTTTTTAAACAATTACTATGTTTCAATGGTTACGCCTGAGGCATTACATTCACGTTCCATAAGGTTCTTATGCAATGCAAACAGTGTTCACTGCTCCAGTAAATAGAACCAACCTTAGATATGACTTGCCACACATAGAAACGGGGGATATTTGTTGTCCACTCAGCTCATAAACCCTTTTTTTAGCACTAGTTAGAAAGCCAACATGTTTTGCCTTGGTTAACATTTTTTTTACTGTTGACAACCAGTAAATATAATTAATTTATTATACTTATGCTTTTTATTGATCCACAGTGGGGAAAACAGAAATAATTTCTGACACTATGTGACACCCTGCAGCCAATAAGAATCAAGTATTCACCCAGACCATTGTATAGAGTATCTTACCAGTGTTGCATTCACATTTTGTACAAGAATAACTTTGATATAAGAAAACTCGATAAGTAATGTTTTTTCAATAATCTCTTATAATTCTGTAAAGGCTTGTTCAGTGTAGTAAGCTTGTTAATATATTTTTCCTTTCAGAATGCCTACACACACTGACAGGGAGCCAGGATTTTTACCCTGTGAAGAGGGTTGCCAAATGCAAAGTTGTTAAGGTTAATGATAAATAAGGCATCACGGAGTCTCTTCCGTTGTCATAAGAAATTCAAAAATTAAATTAAGTGAAAATATGTTCTGCAGTTTGTGCTCCCTTCGCTTAATGTTTTCAAAGGCCCTTTTCAACTGTAAGGACTTGACTGTACTTGCTGTATAGTCAATTTCATATATATATATATATATATATATATATATATATATATATACATAATATTTTTCATTTGAGAAAAACACGATTCCAGTTAAGTTTCCTGGAATCAGATTTTGATTTGATTTTGCTGTTTAACACAGCTTTCAATCAAAGTTGTATTGTTTTAGGCAGGAGCCCAACTTGTCTCTTAAAAATGAAAATGTATATTTCTCGAGAATTTAGGAGTGCTGGGTGTCGAGTGCACACCTTAGCAAGTTGGTTCTTCATACAGTGTAAGAGGAAAAAGCAATTGCTGAACTTCACACCAAATGAAAGTCTGAAGATACAGATTGTACCAGCAAATGGTCTGGTCGATTGCATTTTTCTGTTTGGAATTGAATTGTCTTAAAAGCATATTTTAGAGAATAGTATAACTGTTAAGACATGCAAATTTAAAGTTTATAAAACTCACTGTTTTATAGGGCCAAAAAATGAAGCAGGTCGAGGGGAGCCATGCAAACTCTGGTATGTATGACTTTTCATGGTTAACACATTGTCAATTAGTGCAACAAATACAAGTTAATGACAAAATGTATGTACATTTCTAAGTTAAAGTTAGTCTATATAGGTGCTTAAACACTACTTATGAAAACTAATTTAGTATACCCCACATACATCTTATACCCCTTTCACACCGGTGACCAGGGTTGGACCCTGATTATATGTTCAGCCAGTCAACGTGGGTAAATCCCTGGTCATGACATCACCTGGTAGCCGAGAGCCACACATAACAATTACTTTAAGATATAGAAATGGGCAGAGCTTTACAGCGTCATATTCAGTGAACAGCTAACATCACATACTCCCCCCCAGCTGTATACCAGCAGAACTCATATTTTGTAGCTACTTGAATCTGTTATTGTGTAGTTGAGAGGGATAAATAAAGCTTAGTAATGATTGTTTTGCAGTGATTATGTTCTAAAGCACACATAAATAACCATCAGACAATTAAATTATTTTGTGCAGACGATTTCTCTTCCGCTGCAATGGAAAAGCAAATAGGTTACTATAGTATCGTTTTTTTTTTTTTATCACTTTAAGACGAGGGAAGACTATTTCTCTTTGTTTGATTTATTTTATAGTACGCTCAAGAACTGCCCACCTGCTTGCAGGTTGTTAACGCTAAGGTAATCAGGTGCTACAGCTACAGTATTCTAGCGTAATTGAGGGAGGGAGATTGATTCATGTTTTCATGTTTTTGACTACGTTAATGATACACCACCACCATGACTCAAATACCAGCTAACAGGCCGCAGAAAGCACAGTGAGACAACATCTGTATTGTATCATAGTATGCGGCTGACTCCCCTCTATAATCCCGGCTGTTAGTGAACAATTTACACATTTTTGCGATGTAACGCTGGATTTTTACAGACTTTTTGTTTTTGGATTAAAAACCTTTCAGAAGGATATTCCTCATTTGTTTTGATGATGGTAGAGTTAATTAAAGGTGACGCAAAGTACCATAAATCTTACTTAACACTTCATAATAAGGGGCTATATATATATATAAACACACACAACGAACACATTTATATTATATTAAAATATATATATATATATATAATATCGATTCAACACGGTTTGGAATGCAATATATATATATTGCATTCCAAACCGTGATTCACATCATAAACTCAATGAATTATTGTACACAGTAACATTGGAATATTATACTATGGTAACATCTACAGGAAGTCTAAATTTGTCTCATTGTGTCCAGGGTTCTAAATTAGCACCGTTACCAGCCAAATGCTGGTGAAATATGCAAGTGGCTGGTAGATTTGCTTCACTCACCAGCCAAAAACCCAATGGTAATCTATTGAATGGCTGGTAATATTTGAACATTCATTAGCCATTTGGCTGGTAGACGAAAATGTTAATTTTGAAGCCTGATTGTGTCTACATTTTATCTGCATAACTCAAACTCAAACTTTCCTTTTGTTTTACAGTGGAAAGAAGTGGCCATTGAGTGGGTGGCGGATGACAACACTTGTTAGGCTTCCATTGTAGGTGCCATTGGTGCGCGGAGATCTGCTATGAGTCGTCGAGTTTGCCGTTAGGCGCGCGCATCAGGGTTGGGGATGTGACAGTTTTAGACGAGTGAGGGAGGAGCCATCAACGCTACTTACACTCTACATTACGTTACACACTTTTACTGGCAATCACATCAAAGCCACGCCCTTAAACACCCCTCGCTTTATCGCTGATTTAAAAACGAGACCATAATTAAAAAAATGAATATCATTCTGTGTTGCAGAAGACTTAAAACTAGCGTTTGAGACCATAAAATTATGAAAATGTTTACTGAGGTCATGAATCAAGTTAGAAGTGGCTGACTTTCTCCTAGACTTCTACAGGTTTAAGACACTAACGCATTTGCAGCACTTCTCTGAAACAGATGCTTTTACATTAATATTTACAGTCAGTGTTCGAATGTCTATATATCCATTTCGTTTTGCCGGCTGTGTTAATATTGTAATAACTTGTAATGCATGTACTTTTTGTGTTTGTTTGTAATTGTCACTCTAAGCTAATGTTGTATTTCAGTTTAGTGCACTTCATTCAATAAAACAGACAAATGAACTTGTTTCTTTTTTTTAGTATCACACACTTTTAATTGAATAGTCTACTTCAGTTTTATCAACATCCAAGATAACCTAAAATATATCTGGGAATTTGGTTAAAACAATAGTTTCAAAAAAGCACGTCAACATTCTTAGCTGTGGCATCCTTAAAATTTCTACAGTATATAGAAACCGTACTGGCTATCCTATGAATAGTCAATTATTTTGTTCTATCCTCAGCCTACTACACTAAGGGCTAGATTTATCAAGCTAATTGGTCGCAAAGACGGACGTAACCGATGCGGCATATTTACAAACAGGGCGCACTTGGGTAAAATCGCAGATTGTCGCCACATGAGCGAGAAGAGACAAGTTGCGCTTTCAATATGCGTTCGTGGGAGGGTCGTGGGGAAAGTGGGAGTTCCACCCAAAAAGGTGGGAGGATAAGCGCAAAGTGCGCCTAATTATATATCCCGTGGTATTTACAAAGACTGTCAGTAAGAGCGCGCCTCTATTCTGCGGGGGAAATTCTCCGCCTCTTAAAGCAGGTCAAAACCAGCCGCAGTCGAGTTTCCTCGTAGACCTTTATGCCGCTGGTGAAATGGCAACAGTAATTTGAGCAAGACGACGACATAGGCGAGGCTGAAAATATTTATAACACAAGAATCATAACTTTGTCAGGGAGCACAACATCATTTAGCGTTACAGATCAAGCAGCCGTGCAATATTAGAGTTACTGGAAGAAATCAAAGATGAAATTGAATCTCCCACTCAGCGTTCACATCCCATTACAGCAGTTGTTAAACTCCTCGCTAAATTACAAATATTGGCATCAGGATCATATAAAACAGTCCTAGCATCAGCAGTGGGAATATCTCAGTCTGCACTCAGCCGTATCATAGCAACAGTACCGCTTTGCTACAGCGCAATTTACGGTCTAGTGGGCGGAGAAAGACGCTGATTGCCTGATGGGTGTCAGAGTTGATAAATAGGCTACTAAGCAAAATGTGGAAGCATAGCGTGCGCTATTGCCGAACTCGCATAAACAGACGCAGCGCAAACTGCTCTAGTGTTAGTAAATCAGGCCCTAAGACTTTTTGCACCCAGCGCAATTGCCTTTGTACACCGCTGCTCTTCTCTGCCTCTCCCCCGTGAAATGCGTTGTTTGTTTGATGTGTGTGTGTGTGTGTGTGTGTGTGTGTGTGTGTGTGTGTTTTTTTTTTTTTTTTTTTTTTTTTTTTTTTTTTTTTTGTGGTCGTGTCAACCCAGTGTCTGATTGTAGGTGTCTGTGTGTGGGAATGTTGTCTTTCTGCACCTGCTATTCCAACACAAAGTTACCAAATTGTTACATTTCAAGCACTTTCACCTGTTTTGATTAAGTTTAAAGAAAAAAGCACAACTGCATAATTGAATTTTCCTTGTTTTTTAACAAAAACGACAATGATCATATGATCATAAATGTGATCTCATAGGGGTAAATGGCAAATACGAAACATAAATGATGTGTCATTGTAAATTGAGCTAAATCTGTTACATTACATTATTAAATTTGTGTATCAAAAATATGAACACTACACAAGGGTTAAGGCTTCCAAACAGGATTTTGTTTTGATGTTCTACCTCTGTTAGGAGCACCTCCATCTCACAATCACTGAATCGTGTTTTTTCCCCATTTTTTCCATTTCGTGATTGGTGATCGAGGGCTCCTTTCAAGGCTGAAATATTCATTGATTGATTAACATGGACCTTATTAGGACAAATATGGGACGACCTTGGGAGGAGCGTAAGGCTCGTGCAGGACTGCATAATGCACGTCCGTATTTATAACGAGAAGAGTGCGTACCGGTGTGCGCAGCAAGTATAAGGTCTTCTGGAAGAAGATATAGGGTAAACCAATGTAAACTCGACATTATTTTAAACTAGGCCTGATTTGGACTTGCCTCAATTGAAACTTAAAATAATGTTTCTTCTGGCTGCAGGGGCAATTGCTTCATTATATGGTGCATGAGGTTAGGCTGTCTTAATCACTCTTTGTGAAAGATGAGCAATAGATTTTGGCTGTGATATGCTTCCACTGAGTTTTTTTTTAATTTAAAGTATATGCCAGCTGTATGATAAAACAATATGTCAACTGTTATGTTGACAAATATCCCTCTGGGGACAATAAAGTATTGCCTGCAAAGTGGTCTCCATGATGTAGTAAAAAATAAAACCTTGTCGTAAGACTATACTAAACACATCGTTGGAAAGGTCTCAATCTGGAGAGTAACATATGTCAGTCTGAAGAGGATCCATCACTCCTGCTTTGAAATATTGACCTCTGAACCTTGAACCCAGTCCATGTTTGAAGGCTTGTCATTTAGCAACAGAAGGTGCTACACACATAAGACCAGCTGTTCTAGAAAGCTCTGGACCTCAGCTATTATGTAGATGGTCACCAAAGTTTACCCACTGTAAGCACTGTCAAATATGGTAAAACGCTATTTTCACCTATTTAACGATTTGATTTTTAAAATCTGATGACGCCAGTGTGTTCTCCATCCCAAAAAACCCCAGGGTGTATCCAAAATTATACACTGCCAACTTCTAATTATGAGAAATATACCAATATATTTCAAAACTACAACTCCCACTAGATACGCGCCCCAGAATCTGTTCCAAACCAGTATACTTGTAGTTCTTCCGGGGTGGACGTGTTCGACTCCGGTTTCTGCTGCCCGCCGTGAGTGGGCTTCATTCCGTTTCAGATTGCGGCCGTCCGCCGGCTGACCGAGCACACAATACATGAGACAAATACATGAAACTGTATTTTATTATTATTGTTATCATTATTGTTTACATCCTCACATACAACGTTAGACAAATAAATCAATATACTTGTGATATGTATTTTTGGGATTTGTCTTTCGGATCCGCAATTACTACGTCACATCCGGCGGATCCCCGGTTAAGTAAACGTTAGCCTATTATCTTATATACTGTGTATGGTTATTAGACGGTACTTAACTTACTGGAAAAACTAAGCTACGGTTGCTGGTGACAAAATTACTCATTTAATATCCACATTGAAGCGATTCTGCCGTTAAAGCACTGCCTGATCGCTGTCCGATTCTATGACATGAATGAATGATGCATTGTGGGATATGGAATTTGAGTGCGCTCAGCTTGTACCGTAGTGTTTGTTTACAGCAGCATATTACGGTATATTTCACCAGTAATAAGACCAAAATAATGTAATTGAATTAAATAAATTAATACCATGATGTAAAATGTAAATGTAGATTAATGTAACGTTATAGTTTTAAAATATCAATTTAGCAATCCAGTATCCCTGGTAAAAGAACCCAAATAAGAACCCCCATTGTGTTAATTATAGTATCCACAGCAGTCCTTCAGCAGGATGATGAAAAATATATTTATTCTAATGTTATGCAATAATTAATACAATATCTAACTGTATACTTACTTGACATCCAAAATGTCAAATGTTATTTTGTCTGAAAATTATTTTTACTTATTTTAATCACCCTGTATACAACTGGCATACAATGTTAAAAGAAATTTGTTATTTTGCACATATTTTATTTTCATGAAGATATTAGCATAAACAAGGTTACATGCACTTACACTTACACATTGTTTTATTCCTGCAGTAATGGCATTGGGAAATTTGTTGATTTTTTTTAACAGTAACAGCAGTATAAACAGGAAACACTACAATCAAAACTCATGGGTAATGATCATTGTAATTTAAAAAAAAAAGTTAAATGTAGTAGCATGTACCTTCAATTCAAATGAGCCACATTGTCACTATGAATAACAATATACTGGATTAGGCAATAAAACAAAAAAAAACTAGGGCACACATATCTACAACAGGGTTTTTCACATTTTTGAATGACGATTAATTCTACAGTTAAGAGCATGATTTTACAATATTTAGTCCTCTGCCCCCAAACAGATGGGGCAGATACGGTAAAGATATCTTTAACGTAGCTATATAAAACATATGCAACTTAAACACTGCATATCTAGTCAAAACAGTTCTACTTGTCTAAAAAGGAGTGCTAAGTGAAACAGCATGACATGATATATATGTAATAATGACAAACAGTGGTAAACAATATTGTTTGGGATCACTTTCAGAGCGATTTGATGGACAATAGTTATAGATAGAAAACACTGACAGCCAACCAAATGTACAACACGACATGGCAGATGTAACTGCAGAGAAATTACAATTACTACATTGTCATTGTAAAAATGAATTTAAATAGTTTGCGTGGTGTGTGTCATCCTCTAGGTGTGGTCAATCCCTGTTAATGCACTTGTATTCAGTGTTTGTTTTTTACTTAATTTGTGTTTAGAGCAGTTTGCAGTTGCGTATTAGTTAAGGCATTTAGCTACATATTTTTATATTTGCAGCACATATTTGTTGTTGTATTGGTTTTGTAGTTTTGTATGTGTTGTTTTTTTTTTTTTTTTTTAGTTTTATAAAACATGCTCACACGCAAGCTATATATGCTGCGCAGATTTTAGTCTTTGCATAACAATTCTACAACCAAGACTCGTGCAGGTAGCTGAGAGCGTGACACAAAGCATTGGAAGTGTTACATAATGACATCTTCATGTATGAAACTAATTACACAAGCACAGAGCAGCCACCCTCGTGCTGAGGAAGTGTCTGCTCTGAGAGAGCTGAAGGTCATACATGCTCTTGCAGGGAAGATTATATCCGCTTGACATACATAAACCGATGCAATACCTTTCCATCTATAAAGCTAGTGTTTCGGAAAACTGGTTTACACTGCCTCAAAATCACTCTCATCTGAACTCTCATATACATGTTCTTTGTGGTCCTCCGGTATGTCCTCGGGTCCATCCTCAAGCAGAGAAGCAGCATTCGGTCCTAAAGCCTCGCTGTACCTTGAGCTAACGACTTGGAATCTCTCCACATCAGCAAGCCTTTTCTGATGAAGACACAGCAGCCCACGATGCCCCTCTTCACTTAAACTGCCTAGAAAGAAAATGAAAAAGAGGTGTGACAATACCTCAATTGAGTTAATGTAGCTCAGCTAGTCATTAACTTTACTGAATGAACTACAGATAATGTAATACCCGAGGACCTCAAAGTGATAGTCCAGGTCATATAGGCTTCCCCTGTTGTTGCAGAATGGGCACATTTATTCAAATATGATTTTGTTATCATCAAGGGACCTTGAAACCGCATTGAGTGATTTCAGAAGCGCGTTTTTTTCAATTCTGAAAACTCACCTGTGCTTTATGGAGACTTGTGCACCCCAATTATAAAAAACAAGCTAAGTTGCTAGCCTAGCCATTTTCCCCTTAATTTATACTTCTGCAGAGGCTTCACGCAGACCTTTTGCCATAGCCTACCTCACTAGATATCTCTACTGAGCAAATTACAAAACGCTGAACAAAGAGATCATTTAGCAACAGTGACTATAAAATACCACTTGATTTTATAAAGTGAACCTTCTGTAGCACTTTATTATCATTGCCTGTAAAGTATAGTGTGTCTTTGCACTGGAAAACAATTGACGAGGTTTGGCCATGTAAATTTCAGTTGAGCGGTGTTGTTAATGTTGCACTGTCCAATTAAGTCGGCGCACTTGATGGGTTAAGGACCACTGACAAAAGGTCATGGTGTCAGTCAAATCAATAGGCAGGACCTGCAGCACAAGTTGCTTAGGAATTTATAGTGTCACTGTAAGGAGAACATAAAAAATGTAATTTGGCTTGTTACCACTGTTCCTGCCAGAAGACATTTCGGACATCATTTTGCGGAGACTCCAGGCCAGCTTTCTGAGGTAGGTGCAATGCTGTCTCATCTCCCTTATCAAAATGATCTTTTCCTCTTGAAGCCGCATTTTTGACATGTAAACATCAAAAATCTTCTTCTTCGTAAGGATATTGCTCGATTCTGAAGTCACAAAAACAACATCCTTTGAACACAAGTTTGACTTGTACAGAAAGCATACCTGTTAAAAGATAAGTAGTGTAGGCAAAACCTAGCCTGGAAATCCAAACCCAAATCCGAAAGATTAAGGGTCTGGCAATGAGTAATGAAAAATGGCCCAACTCCTAAGCAAAACCCATAAATACTAGCAATACACACATACAGAAATTGTTCAATACCTCTGCTGTGCACTTCCCACGGCCATATTAGACAGTCTGCCCCACTGTCTCCTTCCACCACAGAGAGTCTGCTTTCCACCTTATCCTCAAGGATGCGCTCCTCATCTGCAACCTGCTCATTGTACAGCTTGATTTTTTCAAACAGTTTTTTCTTCTCTTCTCCCAATTTCCTTCGTCGCAACTGTCGGATTTTGTTGCTGTCTATAGTTACAAAATAGAGAAAACATAATGCACAAGTATGTGTATGCAGATATGATACATGCAATACTGTTAAAGCCTTATACTTAAAATCATTTAACAATTGATAAATCAAAAAAGAAAAACAAATGAATTAAAAGACAAAATAGCCCTAGTATCTGTAAAATTCAAAAGAAATAGATTTTAAAACTAAAGACTTGTAGATACTAAGGGTGGGGGAAAAAATCGATACAGCAGAGTATTGCAATATTTTCCGTGGTAATACTGTATCGATACACAGACGCAAGTATCAATCTTTTATCGTGTTGGTCAGTCTGTCTGCTTGACAATCCCCATTTTACAGCAATAAACTGAAGTGAGATGAACAAACAGAGAAAAGTATCTTTTTAGATAAAACAGATGTTGACAAAGTTTCCTTTGGGGACATCATTTGAAATTGGGAAAAATTTCAAGTTGGACAAAAAGGTAAGAAATTGCAATATATCGCAGAATATTGCAATATGTTGAAAATCACAATAATTTTGTATTGTTACACAAGTATCGTGATGATATCGTATCGTGAGGCCTCTGGTGATTCCCACCCCTAGTAGATACAGAAATAAAACAATCCAGACAAGATATCTGCAAGCGATATAAATGACAATATTAGATCAGTTATCAACATACCAGTCTGATTATAAAGGCTGGCTTTTCTGTGATGAACCGCAAGGAACATTTCTTCAATTGATTCCTGAAGAGGTTGTTGGTCATCACATCTGGTACCTGCAGAATCTTAAAATACAAAAGCAATATAAACAACCAAAAACAAAACAAATCTGATCGATCTTTTAGATTGTACAAGCAAAAGCTAATGGCTGGGGAAGGAGCAGGAGGTGCAGGGCCATGCAAGGAAACAAGTCTGAGTCATATATTATAATTGACTATCACAATACATTAGAAAACTATGTAAAGGATTTCCATAAAATATTATACCATCGGAAGCCCATTCTCTGACATCATGAACCCACTGATGCACCATGTTCTCAGGGCAACCAAGTTGATTGGTCAAATCTTCCAGTCTCTGAGAATCAGCCTCCGCCTTTTCACAAGTCTACAGTAAAAAAAAGCAAGATTTTTTAGATGTTATCTTCAAAGGGTAAGACAAATCATAGAGGCTTTATATTGTCTATACAGTATCTAAGACACACTGGTCAAACATGACATTGATTTTAAATGAATATGGTCAGTAAACCTGATCATGTCTCACATTATCTGGTCAATACCTTGACGTATCTGCTGGATAATGCAAGATGAAGGCCTTCCTGCTTCCGTCGGTTCCATCCAATAGCATGGACTGTTAACATGTCATTCCTGGCTTTTTAAACATAATGAATAAGTGATGGAGGAAAGTCCCATTAATGGTCATTCAGTTAGTCAACTTCTTCACAGTTGAGCTTTAATTTCAGATAAATGTAACAATCATAGGGGATTATTTAGAGTTTTATCTTAAACAAAGATTAGATCGACTTACCAGATTTTGTCATGTACTTGGTTGTGAGGGCACAACGAGAGAGGTAGCTGTTTACCATTTCGACCTCCTCCCCTGCAGTTGTACCAGCACCCTCTTGATTTTTGCCACTCCAGATTATCTAACAAATCAGTGTGGACATTTATTTTATAATCATATGTATTATACATAAAAGTTACCGTTTAAATTTGTATGATAAAGAACATGTAGTACCTCACACTTTGTTGAATGGGCCTTGGCATGCATGACAGAAAGGAATGGCCTCATCTGCAGTAAAGGTCTGAGTTCTGACATGGAGACCGACAACTTTTCAAGGTAGGGCCAATACTTGCAAGCAATATCCGTGCAAAAGAACTGTCCATTTGTGGCTGCCTGAAGCTCCTTTTGCAGGAACAGCGGATAAGCAAATATTTCCCCCCTATACATGTTGAGGGCCTTCAATAGCACTCCGTGTCGGCAAACAACCACCTCAATGCCCTCTTCATCCAGTTTACTAGCTCTTCTGGCTGTCTCCCGTGCAGCAGACCACTGACTGGCTCCACAGATTCCTCTGCCGGCAGTCTGCATGACAAAATAGTTTGACAAAATAGTTATGCTTATAACAAAAACAAAACAAAAATATCCTATGTAATTATTTAATCCATCAGGACCATGGAGTCAGGTTACATTACACCAAAGAGCATCTGTTTAATGATTGGAGACATTAAATATTTACTTTCAAAATACAACTGGAGGTTTAGTCAGGGCTCAATGAGCTTCAGAAAATGCATCTTTCACTTTCCTATCTTCAGCTTAACAAACAATAACTCACTACCTATTACCAAAATCTAGCCACTTTGGATGTCACCACACATACCCAATTTCAAACCCCAAATTACTTTGATGAGATGCAACATATTGCTTAAATATCTGGTTGGGAGATACTAGTCTGTTCCATTTAAGCTGACACCATCTGGTCTTGAGGGAAGAAATAACTAATTTGTAATGGAAAATCCTACATTTCAAGTTTTAAGCCATACATTGCAAAAACAATATATAAATATTTAACTAACACTTTTCATTTTACTCCTGATCTCCTCAACAAAATGCTGTACTTCAGCGTCCTTGGCGATGAAAGTACCGTCAAAATATGGTTGCTCTGACCTAAATAAAATAAGAAAAAAGATCTTATTCAGTGTAAGACATTATTTGTTCAGTTCATTTGACTTAGTGTAAAACAACCAACCCTTTTGACTGTCGAAATCGGTACTGCTTTCTGTTGCCATCTGCGCAAAGAGCTATCATGTTGGGTGTACATGCCGGGCAGGTGAAGTGCTCTACACTGGCCATATTCTCACAATGGTACTGGCAGAATGTGTACTCCAAATAACTCCTTTGGAATACGTCTCCGTGGATTTTGCCAGCCTATACATTTGCAAGTTATATTTAAAAGTCAAATTAAATAGTTATAAAATATATTTTACTTGAGGCAACTATTATCCACGCTGATCTTACCCTTCCAAATTGACAGGTCCTCTTCTCCAACATCCGCAAAACCCTGACGCGGACAAACTGGGAGCCACAGTTTTCAACTCTTCAAATGAAGTAAAGACATCCATTGAAAACAATGTGTCAGCATTCACAGATGCTGGCGCACGCACTAACCGCGTATGAGGTCACTCATGTCAGGTGTCCACTGTGTCAGACATAATTTGCAAGACAAGTTTGGCAAGTGCAAATCATACTGACCTATAAAAAGAAAAGGTAGTACATTTAATGCATGGTTAGGTCCTGAAAATAACTCTGGACAGGAAAAGAAAAAATAAATAAATAAAAAGCCATAGTTCATACCATTTATGCAAACCATAATTATTGCTCTACCAGCTGATTCTGTTATGGTTGCAGGATCACACGTGCACAACTGGACAGGCCTCACTGTAGGCAAAAGACATACTGAAAGAGAGAAGTTCAATAAATAGTGAGAAGCTTTAAACAATTATTTGCAATTTATTATTATTAAATTAAAATTTTAAAAAAAAAAGACACAACTTCACCACTCTTTACAAAAAGATCAAAGCACTACCTTGATTGACGAGTGTATATCCGCCATTTTGCTTTACGCAGCACACTGTTGGCTCTATGGGCTTGTAAATTCCCCCAATGCAGGACTCCCTGTTATGGAGTGTGTGTTTTTTGTGGATGTGTATGTCACACTCCGTACACAGCCACTCCTCTGGCATGCAGTCTCTGCATCGAATGATGGCAGGAGATGTGCAGTGGCTGCAGTTCTTCTCTGGAACCACGTTGCAGAACAGCAAGCAGCTCAGATGATGAGACCTCGCTTTCCGCCACTCATCTTGGGCTGCAGATTGGCGCAAGCCCCATGATGTGGAGGTGGAAGGATGCCCACTTGCATCTGGATTATCTTCTGAGGTCTGCAGAATGTCCTGCAGTTTGTTCATCTCAGTCTCTGAAAAGCAGGTAAAATAAAACAAACATCCATTTCATGCTTTTTACTAACTTGCTTAATTATAGTAGGGTTTCATCTTACCAAATAACTGTTGAGAGGAGTCTGATTGGGTCACTGTGAGAACCTCCTCAGCTGACTCAAAAGGAATAGAGTCCTCACTGGGAACCACGGAAACTAAAAAGATAGATAGAAACAGGCTGTAATAGGCATACAAATACAATGTTTGTTTGGTGACTTCAGGCTATAATATGGAAATGTTACATGTAAATCAATATTAGTTACATTCAATATACGGTAATATGAACCTGACCACGACTGCTTCACTTACATTTCACATCTTTGGATTAGTTTAGCAGAAGTTGACATTAAAATTAACATTGCAGAATGCATTTATAGTCCTAGTTTAAAATATACATTTCAAAATAGATGAAGTCAAAACATACATAACAGATCCACCTTATGGTTTTCTAATGGCACAGTTTAACATATTTAAAAGGAAAAAAATATCAAAAATAGGAAACAGAAACCCTATTAATATCCGAAAATAAAAGAAACACCCCCTATTTTTGTGGTCAATGTTATAAAAGGAAACAACAAAAACAAAATGTAATTACATAGGGCTTAGATAAAAAATACCAAACTACATATTGGATCTAATGAAGGTTAATTCCAATTCTTGAGGTGGGTAATTAGAAATAATCTTGGAAGACTACCTGTAGCTGAAGCACGATTTCGTGTCTCTCCACTTCTGCTTCTTTTTAGCAGTGGACTTCCTTCAGCATTTTTTTCCACCCATCGGACCTGAAAACTACTGCCTGTAGCAGAGTCTGCTTCGCCCTTGGCTTTCTTTTCCTTGGATGGCAGAAATATAGCATTGTATGACAACACTGAAATACAAATATCATTCTCTAATTCCCACACTGGCAAGATTACAGTCTTTTTCTTGAGCCAGAAGCATATCAGCAAGGAAAATAGCATCTTCTGCTTCCCAGTCGTCTTGCTGATCAGCCATTTCAACAATACTATGTTGTATAAGTGAGACAAAAACATTGTCAGAAAAAAATAATGCCATAGGCACATTCAAATGTTCATGCACTGTGTTTTTTGGTCAGTAAGACAGTAATGTGAAATACAAAAGAAGGAATAGAATGACAATACTTACTTGAAGACAGTAGGCCTTCCATAGGAGATCGCAGCAGGGGGGGAAGCGCAAGACAGAGAGAGTGAACGAGAGACAGAGAGAGAGAAAGAGAGACAGAGAGAGAGAGACAGAGAGAGACAGAGAGAGAGACAGAGAGAGAGAAAGAGAGAGAGACAGAGAGAGAAAGAGAGAGAGAGAGACAGAGAGTGAGCGAGAGACAGAGACAGAGAACGAGAGACAGATAGAGAGACAGAGACAGAGAGAGTGAGCGAGAGACAGAGAGAGAAAGAGAGACAGAGAGAAACTGCCTGTGTGTGTGTGTGTGTGTGTGTGTGTGTTTGTGTATGTCGAAAATATTAGGAGTGGCTCTTAAAAGAGCCGTTGGTTTATTAATAAAGGAGGTACTGTAGAGGTGGAGGTAATAGGGACAAGGGTGGTTGGTAACAGGAGCTGTCAAAGAGAGGAAAATAAAAACAAAACATGGTTATTTATCTTGCAGCAAGCATGAATTTCTCACATTAAAAATACAGAAGTGTATCAAAATGAAAAAAAAGATAACCTTGATGGAGATGTTGATTAATGTAAACAATTTGTATTTAGTCATACTCAACATGTAAACTGCATGAATATTAGCAAAATAAGGGACAGTAACGATTGCTATTTGAGCTCACTATTACAAAGCTCTAACGTTACAGTTCACGAATACACGTAATGTCAGAGGTAACGTAGGCTAAAACTATGTTTACAACACTTTACAGCATTATTGAAAGTACGCAAAATAAGGATAAACGATTGCTTAAATAGATCCAACCGGACACGACATGACCCGTTCCGACGGATCGCGTCGGACCTGTCAAGATAGCCTTTCAGCAGCTAACATTAGAGCTAGCTAACGTTAGCGTATTAATGTAAATCACGTTACTTTATTAGCTAATAGTTAATAACCTTCAGCTCTCTACCGCAATGCAATTAACATGGCAACACTCATAGACAAGCTATAACAGTTTAAACAAAAACCATTAATGAATTAAAAATATATAAAGCTAGCCTTTTAGCTAACGTTGGAATGCTAAAACGAGCTAGCGCTAGCTTATTTATGCTACTTATTTCCTAAATCCTTCAATTCTCATCTCTAACGTTAATAACCTTCGGCTCTCTACCACGAAATTAAATTAACATGGCAACACTTACAGGTAATATAGCTAACACAGTTGAAACAAAAGCAATTCATTACTTAAAATACATTAATCTATCAAGGATGTATCTTTCTCTTACCTGGTAGGGAAGGAAGTTGGAATATACTATTCTTCTCTTTGGTCGGCGGGGAATTGTTGGCATTGAGGAAAAGTATCGCCCCCTGCTGGTAGAGTACCTTCATAATGCGTGTAATGTTCACGCCTCGGAGAGGCAAACCGTGACACTGACACGCAAAACCCAGTGGACCAGCGGGTGTATTACACGCTTAGGCGTGATACTGGGTTGAATAAATCGTATTTACAACTGTCCCCATGTTTTCGGTCAGTCCTGTCACGTTAGATAAAAAAACGACATCAAAAGTGTGTAATATGCCTTTAAGGGTATGACTCAGAGGACCTGACATCATTTGACTGAGTTGATGCTGACACTGATGAAGGGTAAGTTTTTCTCAATGAATTTTATGATTTAAAGCTAGTTTTTTCAGGTTTTCTTTGAGGAGGACGAGCTAAAGGGTCAGTCACTGTCACACTAAAATATCCTAGAATAGAATGAAAGTTTTGGAAAACCAAAACATCTCTAAAATGTTACTGAAATGCCTTGCTTATAAGCTAACAGTTTTTTTATGCTAGGAAGCTAGCATGCTGAGTAATGGCAGTTAAAATGGCCGACTGTCAGGCCTCGTCACATCAGGCCCTGTCACGGCTGGTCATGGCCCTGTGTGACAGGGCCTGACAGCCCTATGACAGGGCCTGACAAATGAATGATACTGTTTCTTTTTATTACCTTAACTGTATATAATATGTATTTAAAACATGTCGTCGTAAAACATTTTATAAATACATTACATTACAAACATACACTGTGAATGTATAGCTTTTAATGCTTTTATGACAAACGTTTTGAATATGTTCCCTCTTTAGGCTTATGACTGCTTTTGAGATTGCATTTTGTATATGAATAAAATTGCAATACATATATAATTCTAATATGTATAAGCTTTGAGTAATAATGACTGTAAATATTTCAATGTATACAGATTACAGTTAGATGGCTCCAGTTAGTGCAGCTGAGAGACAAAGGCAGTGTCGGGCACGATGAAATGCAGATCCTGAAAGAAAGGAGAAACATCTTCAGAAAGAAAGGGAGCAATGGAGGCAGAAAAAGGATGGGAGGAAAAGAGTTCATGAGTTGAATGAGCGAGACCAAAGACATAGGCGAAAATTATGGAGAGAGCAACAGAAAAGATCTAGGCTCAAGAGAGAGGCCACAGTTCCAGAGCCAGGGCCAGAGCCAGGGCTTTCAAGGTTAGAAACAACTACCATCATGGTGCCACTTCATATTACAGTTTGGTAATAAAGGTAATACCATTGTAATATCTACATTATTACCAAGGATATGACATGCACATATGTCACACAGTTACATGTCTATTGATTAAATTTGCTGTATCATAGAAAAATACACTTTATACATTATGAAGTAATATTTCCATTTCCAACTACACAGTAACTTAATAGAGTAGTGTAAGCTTTTAATGACTGTTAATGGTTGTGTGAGAATATGTGTGATATGTTGCAGACAAAAGATAGAGGGGCGAAAGCGTTCCAAAAAAGAGAGGAAGAAACTCCAGGATGAAGTGAAAGAGCTACAAGAGGCCTTAGCAGCTGAAAAAAGAGAAAAAGAGTGATATAAAAAAAAGGTTCAAACAGGTGTTGATGAGGTCAGGGTCTCCAGCAACAAAAGCAAGATATGCGAGACCAAGAAACACTCCAATTGCAAGGAAATCCCTGTACCATGAAGCATTGATTGGAGACCTACAGCAACACCTTCAACAAGCAGTTAATAGTCAAGAAGACAGATCAGTACATTGGTGACAGGGAACATTGGAACAACAGAAATATGCTAAGTACACTTGGCTTTACCCAAAGGCGATGAAAGTCAGTGAGAGGGAATCAATACTCCTTCTCAAGAAAGAAATGTGTCTGCAAAAACAATACAAAACAATGTATACAAAAACAATGTAAGAACCTTTTATACCAGAGACGACATCAGCCGTATGACAACAAGGGAAAAAATAGACGGTAACACAAGACAAGGTCAGGATGCAAAAAAGATTCCTTGTGGACACGCTGAAGAACCTGCACAAGAAATACTTGTTGGCAAAGAATCCAAGAAAATCTGTGTCATATACTCTGTTTTGCTGGCTATGGCCCTGTTGGGTTGTGCACCCAACGCTTTGTGATAGGGAAAGAACTTGGGCTTTGTAGCTCAAAAGCTTTGCAGCATGAAGTTGCTTAACACTCCTGATCTGGAAACATTGACGACAGAGATCTGATGTGACCAAACCAAGAAAGAGTGCATGTACAATGACTGTGGGAAATGCAAAGAGAAGAACGTCCCATTGCTCAGGGAATTTGAAGGCTCCGCCCAGGTGTCATACATGCAGTGGGTCACAGAAGCCACGACAGGACAAACAAAGGAAAGCATTGAAACAACTTTCAAGAAGACAGTCAAAAAGGAGGTTGAGATCATGCTTGATGAGCTCATCGAGCTCTTCAACGGCATGCTGGTTAAATTCAAACACTATGCATTCAACATCCGACAACAGTACAGATACTGCAGGGAACTGAAGAGGAACATGGCTGAGAATGAATGCATTATACATGTGGACTTTTCTGAGAATTACATATGTAAATATGCATCTGAGATCCAGGCAGTGCAATAGGTGCATTCCATGAGCAAGCAACACTGCAAACTGGAGTCTTATATGTAGGCCCAGTTGCTGAACCACTCTACTTCAGCACCATCTTGCCATCACGACTAAAGGGGCCCCCAGCAATATGAGAGCATCTAAGCCCCATTCTGTCTCATGTCAAGAATGCCTTTTCTGCTGTCACAGTGGTCCATTTCTTTAGTGATGGACACAGTACCGCCAGAAGGGGAACTTTTACCTATTCACCTCACTCCTCCACAAAAAGGGATTCCAAGCTGGGATGTTGATGTTTTTTTAGGCCTGCCACGGGAAAGGGGCGCCAGATGGGGTTGGAGGTGTTGTAAAGAGGTGTGCGAATCGGCTTGGTGAGCCACAGACGCAACATCAAAAGTGCAATGGATCTGTTTGAGGCCTTGGTGCACACAGGCACCACTCTGAAACTGTTCTATATAAGTGAAGTGTCCATTGACAGGGCAATGAAGGACATGCCAGATGGCATCCCCCAAGTCCCATCCACTATGAGGATACACCAGGTGGTAACTACCTCTCCTGGGCAGATGGTGTACCACGATGTGAGCTGCATGTGCACTGTAGACAAGATTCTACAGTGCACATGCTATAACACCAAGGCCTTCAGCTTTGCCACACCAAGCTCACCACCAACAACAGAAGAAATTGAATGGGGTCCAGAAGTGATAGAAAAGTGGTGTGTAATAAAATATGAGGGAGACCTCTACCCAGGTATCATTCCTGCCATTGATGAGGTTCAGGTACAAGTAAGATGCATGCACCGTGTAGGAGTGAACCGCTTCTTCTGGCCCACTAGAGAGGACATGATCTGGTACTTGTATTTGAGCACGTCATTCAATTCATTCCACCCCCTCAGCCTGTAACCAACCGTCACCATGAGATCCAAAAAGACATTTGGGCAAAGCTTGCGGAGTATAAAGATTAAAGTAAGTGTGTGTGTGTGTGTGTGTGTGTGTGTGTGTGTGTGTGTGTGTGTGTGTGTGTGTGTGTGTGTGTGTGTGTGTGTGTGTGTCAACATAACATGTTTTTTTTAATGTATTTTTATGTAATACATTTATGGAATTCTAATTGTTTATTGTTATCATTAGTGTGTATATGTTATTAAATGAAATGAATGTTAAATGAAATTTCGATGAATTGTTAAATGAAATTTCGAAGAATTTTAAAGGAATTGTTAATTAATTTCTAAATGAAAGTTTTTATATTGAATATTCTTACTGAATTAAAATATGTTTGGACTATATCAGTTATTAAATTAAAAAAGATGTTTCAACTATCAGTTGAAACATAATAAATAATAACAAAATAATAATAATTCCAAAAGTTGAAGAACACAAAAAATTTTACTACATCAACAAAATCCATAAAGTCAGTCACGTCAAAGTCAGTCCTGTCACGTCACGGTCAGTCCTGTCACACATCACATTATGATATAAAAATTGACTTTTTAAGAAATTATTCATGAATTAATCTCTTTAAATGTGTACACGAAGGCGGTGGTATATATCCACTGTTGCATATTTGTAAAAATCTGGGATGTAAAGGAAGATTTTTTACAATCTTATGAGTAGCTGGCGGTTATTCTGTGCTTACCATCTACTACAATTAACCAAAAGTCACTTGTATTTATTATAGGAGTTACAAAACCATGTCAGATACAATCAGGGACATGTGATCAATAAGAAAATTATATTTATATCAAAGAAAGTCATTAGGAAACCTTTCTGACATTTAGAGATTTGTCTGTGACAGGGCCTTACATTATAGGGGTTGAAATGCTGTTAAAATGTTTTTAATTCAGGCATAAAAACATGCTGAGATGGCATGATATGTGTTTCTCATAGTTTAACATGTCCTTCATATGGCTTAATGTTCAAATTTAGTACGACATAATGATTACATCTCCTTGGTTGTCTAAATACATCCATTGTTTATTTAGATAAGCATGTAAACGATCAGGAACAACGAAAACACAATGTTTAACGTTAGTGAATATTTTAGTCAATGAAACGGCGAGTTCATGAGACAATAGGCTACTGTGTGATCAGAAATAGAGTTGACTATTAGCGAGAGTCTTACCTCTAGGCGAATGTGTTTAGTACTACCAGATGGCTCAGGTTGTTCGTCGTCTGGGAAGGTGAATATCGACGGAATTGCGGTGTCCTTCAGAGTGGTTCTCTTCGTTCCAAGGACATTCGGTTCATAGTTTTCCTGCTTGAAATGGCGACTGCTAACCCTCTGGTTTTTCAGGTTTTCCATATCGGTTTCCTCTCCAAACTTCGCATCGCTCCAAATGTTTAACCGGCAAATGATGGAAACCTACTGCTTGTCCTTTCCTGGTTTTGGCTGTACAAAGCAATTTAGCACCATTTCGATGGAAAAAAGGCTAGCATTTCAATTAATTTATCAACTAACTCGTCACGTAGACTCACGATAAAACGGCGTCTTTTCAGTTTGGAGTCAACTAGTAGTTGTATTTCCCTCCTCTGTAACTGGTAGGCGTGGCTTGGGAGTGGCCTGTAGGGCAGTGAAGCAAGTGCATTCTGGGAGTTGTTGTCTTTCATCCATACATTTTCTGGCTTTTCTTGGTCTAGAAGGCACCAACGTCTAAAATTATTTCACATTTCTACTAAATAAATGACCCAATTTAAATACATATTAATCTTTCCAGCAGTGAAATATCCCTTTAAAGAACGGCTTGCTGAAAGGTGACTGTGCCCTGGGTACAGACGAACTTGCGGCCTTATTCTTCCCCTGCTTTTGTTTAGCAGCCGTAGCTGACAAACCTCAGCTTTCTCAACCTGGCGACCCCCGTCAACTTCAAGTTTAGGGAGGGTGGGGCCAGAGAAGACAAGTCTCTCCAGTATTTTGAATTTGGACTGCAGTAACCATTTTAAACGCTTGCATAACATTTTGCACCTTTTGAAGAGACAGCGCTCCAACAGAGCGTCTTATACAGAGGGTGAATACAGGTGCAGCAGCCATGGCCAGTAGGCTATGAGAAAAATATATTTTTTGAACATTAAAGCATGTAAACATGTTCTAGTAATCAGTGTTGGGAGTAACGGCGTTTAAGTATAACGGCGTTACTAACGGCGTTATTTTTTCAGTAACGGAGTAATCTAATTAATTATTTTTCCCATCGCTGCAACGCCGTTAACATTACTGAGAATGTAAAGTGGTGCGTTACTACAATTTGGTTCAATGAAGCGCGAGGTGTCAGGCTTTGGCTACACACCAGCTGCCTGGAGAGAACAGGGGGGGGGGGATGATGACACCGTTGCAAATGCGATGATGATTGGCTGGGTGGGCGGATGCCCTGCTCACGCTGTCTCACTGCACGCTCTGACAACCACTCTACACAAGACAGCGACAACGGCAATGAGCCAGGGACATTCAAAGGTAGCGTTCTCGAACTGGAAGTACCGGCACTACTTCTCGCTCATTGAAATTAAAGACAAGAATGTTTATGTAACATGCACGCTATGCCCAGGAAAAAAGACTTTATCCACGTCTGCCTCAAGCAACTCAAATCTTATAAAGCACCTCACATCAACACGACACTTGTTGCTGCTGCTAACCCAACCCCAAGCCCAAATGTAGCTAGTGTGTGAACATTATTCATTTTCAATATTTAATTTCGTTACTGTACTGAATATTTAAGAGTTGGATAGTGTTCTGTTTATTGTGCAACAGTTACAGAGATTTGCACTATTTAATGGCCAGATTTTCCTTTGTTTTTTTCCCCCAAGTTTACATTTGTGTGTCTTAATTTTGCACTTGAATTTTATTTTCAATATTTATTTTTTATATGTTTTTATTTCTATGCATATCATATGGCAGGCTGCAATCTATTGAGTTCAAATAAATACCAAATGTTCTAAAATACTGTATAGTGTTTTTATTCTTCAATCAGTTAATATAAACATCTTTGACGTTAAAGATGTTATAGAACGTAATAGCGTTATAGAACATAAACAATAATATCACAGTTACTTTGCTGAGTAACTAATTACTTTTACAATGTGGTAACTGAGTTACTAACTCAATTACTTTTTTGGAGAAGTAATTTGTAACTGTAACTAATTACTTTTTTAAAGTAAGATGACCAACACTGCTAGTAATATCGCAAAATACAAGTATGTATCTGCAAACAGTACTGTATATAATAGCTCACCTTTAAATATTTGTAAAGCCACAGATGGACATAAAGGGTGACTAATAGCATTGATTTTTTTATTATTTATAATAATTAAATGACAAATATGGAGATGTGAAGTTTCTGCCCGACAGCAAAATTTGTAAAATTAACAATTCAGCATACAATTTGCACAGCTGATGGAAAGTTTCTGTGCCTTCCAATGGCTGACAATTCGGACCAATCATTTAGTGTTCAAGAACACCACTCTGTATGCCTTTTATGGGTAATCCTAATTATTCACCAGTGAGAAAAATAAGACTGAGTTTCAGATGCATTATCAACCAAGATGCTTTGAAAATCATAAACCACCTCCCTGAGAGTAAATTATTAATACCCGAACAAACAAAACATGTTTGCTCAACATCTTAACACTTCGACGTGAAGAAATAAAAACTTTATTCGTCACATATGATGTAGTTAAATTTAATTACTGCATTTAACCTATCCTAAGTATTTGGAGCAGTGGACAGCTATACATACAGCATCTGGGAAGCAACTTCAGGTTCAGTGTCTTGCTCAGAGACGTGTGGCAGGAGGAGCCTGGAATCGAATTGCCAATCTTGTGGTTGAGGGGTAACCACTCAGGGCTCTGAACAGGAGTAGCCAGGAATTGAAGATAGCTAAGCTGGAGTGGGTTGCAAATTATAAGGACCAGAATTCTCCAAGACAGTTTCCTTTTCCATGCAGAATGTGTGTGTACCTGGCCAGCAGCTGGTTGGCAGCGTAGCAGAGCAGCTGTCGTTGAATTGATGGCCTGTGTTCAGGAAGAGCCGTGCAACTGAAGTGTCCTCGAGCATCACAGATAGTCCCTAACAGGCCTCAGCTACCTTACAGTTCCTACCTGGCCTCTCTAGATGTGGGAGAGCAAAAACACAAGTATCAATAAACCTTCACATCAAATCAGTGTCTAATTTAACATTTGTCTTGACTTATCTGGAGGCTATGATGAACATGCAAGGACAGCTGTCAATCATGCAAATATACGCTGAAGGTGTAAGGTTTTCTGAAGGACAGTGACCAGAGGCAGTGAAGTACTTGGGATGTGCTTCAGTGCAGCACTTGAGACACTGTCTAGACGATCACCCCCACCGGATGTCTGCTGGTACAGATTTAGGTTGTTTTGCTCTGTTTCCAGACATCTGGGTTGGCCATAAATATACACTGTCCTGCTTTCTGAATCCTCAGTAGGGAGGTGTGATCCCCAATCACATCCTCTAAACTGATCTAAATGTCCCAGTGTTGCCTAGAAAATAGGCCAGAAAAGGTGACTCAGCAAAGGTGACTCTGCAAAGTTGTAAAAAAATTTATCTGGTCAGAAAACCGGTACAGTTTTTTGTTAAAGGTCCAATGTGTAGGAATTTCTCCCATCTAGCGTTGAGAACATATATTGCAATCAGCTCTCTCGCACCACGCAGTTCAAAGTATGTATTATAGCTACATTAGCATTCACGCTTTAAAAAGCCGGTCTCTTGCTCTTTTCAATATCCTTTTTCTTTTTCTGGGTGACTTTTGTTCCTGAAGTTTGGATTTTGAATATGTGTGGTCCTCCATGTTTCCTTCTTCAAACTTGCCGGGGCCGGGAAGTTAGCAGCATTAGCAGCACCTGTGATTTTATCATGTGTCAGCTAAAACGCGAAAGGCGGAGCAGTATGTCCTCTATGTCCCTTACCGGCTAACGTATTTGAAGATGGTGCATGAATATGGAGCGTCAACCCCAGTTCATGTGAATGCAAATGTAAAATTTCAAGCCAAAAGGAATACTTGGAATTGATGGTGGAGGTAAGTATTCATGAAAAAGGACAAGTTTGTGAACGGGCAACACAGATTTTTATAATGAACAACTAAACATGTTACACACTGGACCTTTAAGGCATTAATTATTTAATGGCACGTAGTCTAGCTTCAAAACAAGACTCAGTGACAAGCAAATGTAAGATTTTATTTTGAGTTGACTTCATTTTATTATTTACACCGGTGCTTTTGTTATGACATGTTAAAATGTCTTCTATGAACACTATTGGAAAAATAAAAAAACTTTCAGGGTAAATCTAATATATTTGTTCTTTAAATGTAAGGCCTCATGGAGCTAAATTATGTGATTGGAAATCAGGTGTTTTATTTTGCCAGCTTGAGTGTGTAGTTTTGTTATCCTAAGTTTATTTACATCTTCCACGTTAGTTTTTGGTTTTCATATCCTGCAGCCACATCAGTAGCCTTATTCACTGTCAACACAACACATATAGGGCGGGGTATATACATCTGGGTAGTCCAGCAGACACATTATGCTGAGTATGTTTTCTTCTGTCCTATTTTCTGTCTTCAACCTGCTCTCTTCCTCCCCCCGCTCCTCTTCTTCACTGGTCCCCAGGTATCATTTTGGAGGACAAAGGCTGTTCCTTCGCACCCCATTCTCTTATCAGCAGTTTATGAGAAATAGGATGTTTTAGCATTTAATTAGCTGAATCAAAATTTCAAATGAATCATGCTAATCCGGCTTGACATAATCTACTTTCTCCACGTCTCTGAGCACCAACACAATTAAAACAGAGTAAAAGAAACAAAGGATTACTACATGGACTAGAAGACACAAGAGCTACTTGGCTTCACTTGGGAGTTCATCTCGGATCCATTTAAATGCCCTGTGTGTGATACAATAGTTTGTATGAAGTTGCAGCAGGGGGGACAAATGCCCCTAGCCCTTTATCTGGATAGCACCCAAGTGTCCACTTCAACTACACTCCCACAGCCTTAAACACATTCACATGGAGGGTAAGGATTATGTTTTTACAAAAAAAATGTTAAAAGCATAATGAAGAGTTTTTTTTATGAATTGCAACCAGGGCTGTAGCTATGATTGAGAACAGAGAAAATGTAATTTACCCCTGGGGATCATTAAAAGTATGTTTCTTCTTCTTCTTCTTCTTCTTCAATAGTTGTAGGACAGTTGGCATTAAAAAGTAACAATGAATATTTACATTTGAGTACACTCAGGACAACAAATAAATGAAGGATTCATTTTATTCTAGCAGTGTAGAGAAGGTTTTAAAACAATATGTTTGAAATTATTGCTTCCCTTTCTGCGGGATTCCTGGATTCCTGGGATTTCTCAGCATTATAAAATTACATTTGAAACATCAAAACTGCGGAAAGTAATTATGAGTTCAAGTTTATTCAAATGTTCTAATGATTTTCCTTCTTATTTATTAGATTGTGTGGTAATATAACAAAGGTTATGCTATTATAACCCTAGTTCTATAAGCACAGACGGAGCCCTCTACTGGACTCTATAGGCACATAAGGATAAGGTGTCTCTGTGGTGTGCTCAGGATTGGAGAGGAGTATTACCCATAGAGTCCAGCAGAGTGCGGAGCCTGTGTAAGATAGAACAAAGATCCTCTATACTAAAGCATTTCAGGCAGCGCCAATGAAATGAAACGATGCACACTTCCTGTCTCCTAAGTGGGCGTGGCCTCGTTTAAAAATGAACGTTGTGTGGGTGGATGAAAAGTTATATTTGTTTGCTATTATTTTCTTTTACTAACGTTAGATATGTACACAGCTAAAAGACATATTTAGCATCACAGAGATTAGTTTTGTTAGGGTGTTCACGGACGTTAGTTGACTTTGGTCCTGAGACAGATACAGGTCTCAAACTAAGTTAATTTTCTTCTATTGTGTCCATCTGAAAAATGCCATTTTAGTGTCAGACCGTCCTGGAGATATCTGGCTTGTGGAAAAATGGCTCCAATATTTACATAGTGGACTATGGGGTGAAAGAATCTGTCATAATCTGTGTTCACGTTCACTATTGCCATTGGAATCAATACACTCAGAACCTGCCGATAGTCTCCTAAAGAGGCGGAGCCCCACGAGACAGATACAGGAAACTACTCTGAGTTGACGTCTCGGTTCTAAACCGTCTCTGGATAGAACAATAGTTCCTTCTTAAAAGTACACTTTTGTTGATGTGGAAAACACACACACACACACACACACACACACACACACACACACACACACACACACACACACACACACACACACACACACACACACACAAGCACAACCCTATAGAATCGTCTGATCCTGTGTTATTCAGCATATTCTCTTAGCGTTACCAGTTTAATACATCCAAATGGTTATAGTGTGTAGGACCATCTTAGTGCTGAAGTCATACTATGTGCAGTAGCAGAGAAGGAAAATATTTCATATACAGTCATTTCCGCTCGTTAAATGGTCTAAAGTGTGGCTGTATTTCAATTGAAAGAATTCCAACACCAAGAGATCCAGTCCGGGACGTGCAACAATCAGTAGCTAAAGACACAGCGTAGCTTACCGGTAGCCTGCAGCTTCACTTTTCCAGACACCACGGCCGCTGCCAGTGTCAGAGATGTCGGAGAAACAACAGAAGTGGAAAATCCTCCGGCTTCCCTGAAGTCACCTGTTTGGCAAGAATGCGATAACCTCCGTTGTTGAAAAATTAACAAAAAAGCTAACACTGAAATGCCAAAACTGCTGTTTCATCAAATGACACTTTTGGATTAGCCGGGAGTTAACCAGGAGCCTCCCACTTTGAGCTTAATTTGTATATATATATATATATAACAACAAAAACAGAACAAACACACTTGAACAAGAACAACCCCCCTCTCTCCATTCTGCGGTCTTGAGGAAAAGAAAGCAAAAACAAAACCAAAAAACAAAAACAGAGATCACACCTTGCCTAGTCGCCCTCCTCTACTTCTTGTGATGCTGAGGTCATTAGGTCTGATACTTTTGCTGCTGCACCTTTCCATAGGTCTATAGTCGATGGTTTGGCTTTGTTAATCTTTGCTGTAGAGAGCTCAAGCATAACTATGTCTAGAAAATACGCCAACCACTGTTTTATACAAAGCGAGTGGGGGGTGGGGGGGGAGCCAGCATTGAGCTATTATTTTCTTGGTCGCAGTTGAGCCAGCTAACCAAAGACTTGACCTTAAGGCTGACCTTAAGTGAAGATAAAGGAAAAAGGGATGTCCTAGGGATCTCAAAGCTAGTTATCAGGTTCTCAAAGCTCAACATATCTTCCCCATTGAATAACTGGTCTAGAGTATAAATACCTCTGTCACTCCACTGGTTACAAACAAAAGGTTTGTTACCAGACAGATTAAATGCATGTTGTGCCAAACTGGGGTGCGCAAATGCCACTTATTGGTGTAGCAAAGTTGCTCCTCGACCTGTTTAAAGTTGGTCAATGTGTTGGTGGTAATAGGGCCATAGGCTAGCATACTTTGTGCTTCATTTTAAAAACCTTTGGGTAATGTCACAGAGACTACGTCTCTGTGACATTACCTGGAAGATTCCAGATTGGCCCATCTGAGCTTTCATTTTCTCAAAGGCAGAGCAAGATACCCAGGGCTCCGTTTACACCTATCGCCATTTCTAGCCACTGGGAACCATAGGCGGGCTAAGGGAACTCATTAATGTTAAAAAACCTCAAAGTGAAATTTTCATGCCATGGGACCTTAAAGGATTGGAGAATGTGTACATGCTTCAGTTTATACAGTAGTCTTATGGCTTCAGATTTATGTCATAGCTCACGAGTGCGATAAAACTATTATATTTTTATCATTTCACACATGCAGATGACCGGAGTTTAAAATTCCAACACAATGAAAGCAGAAGGTACCGGACATCCGGCCGAAAAGAGTGAAATCTGGCGGAATTTCCGGTGGCAAGCAATCCCGGAAGTGGAACATCGTGAATATAGACTAATAGGCATGTAATGAGGGATAGCTGTGCATCATGTAGGGAAGACTATGTAGTGCTGGAGCACATAAAACCTTTCAGACCTGGCAACGCCACCTCCTGTTGAGGGTCAGGAGGAACCCTTTAAACCTTTAATATGTTAATTAGTGTGTCATGTTCTCCCCGAACAAGAACAATTAACAGAAGGCGAATATTGTACAAAAATAGGTTTGGTTTTATTACAAAGAAGTTTAAAAAAAATCCCAATTAAAATAGCAGGGGCAGATTAGTAAAATAATAAATTAGATGGCATATACATTTGGTCTTACTCTCCTCAAAGTAGCAAGGTTGGGTCAGCACGCACACACCACTCCGGGAGACGACTGTGGGAGACAAAAAGAGGAGACAGAAGGCCCAGCACCGACAAGGACATGCACTACACACTTATTTCTACACAATTCACTACGGCATATCATGCAAGATTCACTACAAAATATAATGCGAATCACTATAAAATATCATGCAAGTCACTACAAAATATCATGCAGTCACAACAAAATATACAGTATCGAGACTACATACACACCGCAACAGAGTGTCACCCAGTGCAGTCTCATCACGAGGAGGCAGTGTATTGACACGGACCCAGCCTTGTACATGATCAAGCTGTGGATATATACAAAGCGAGGAGAGCAACCTGTGTTAAAACGTCCATCAACCAAATCCGTCAATCTCACAACAGACCACTTGTAAATGCAATCACAAAAATGAATCGACCAAGGCAAATAAACAAAAGAAACAAAATGGTAAAATAACCGTAGAAAACAGTGACTGGACTGGTCCCCCTTTGAGAAAACAAACAAAACGCATTAGTAGCCAGTCACAATGTTTCCGTGTCTTGCAAATAATTATTAGCACAATAATAAAAAGAGTAAAATATAAGCCTACTTTGCAAGGACACAACAAACTCCTATTCAATCAGGAGAGACTTCGTTGAAGATATGCAAATATTTATTGTAGATAAGCATAATATGAAATGTACATGAAATGTACAAAGTCTTTGGGGATTAGACTCCATCATTAAAATATTTAAAAAGGGGTAGAGAGGACAAATCCCCCCCCCGATGGAGCCTAGACACTGGTGATGGCGGAGAGGGAACCAGGAGGCCGAACAAAGGACCCGTCTGCCAGAAAGGGACTCCGGTTGCAGTGGATGATGAAGCCCGGAGGTGGAAGGGGGGGGGAGGAGGGTTGCACGTTTGCCTGAGAAGCCAGCTGATAGCAAGGAGAAAGACATTTAAAGCGGGATGTCATGCTGTGATTGGATCATGAATCTTTGGCCAATTCTGATTGGTTTACTGAAGAGTGAACACCTCTTAACAGCTGAAAAGATTTAGTGGTGATTGTAGTCATTAGAAGTCTTCCTGAAAGAATTTGCACTGAGCTTCATTAGCACAGTTAATGCGGGAGGAGGGAATTTCCAAAGCTCTACAGCCACAGCAGCTCATTAGTAGTCAGGTCAGTGGTAAACTGAAACATACAAAGAAACTTAACTTTAAAGAAACTACGGGTTGAAGAACATCCTATAAAAGTAGCGCACGGCGTATGGTAGTATAAGCAACACAGAAGGATAACATTTAGCCAAATTCTGCCCGAATTACCACATCCAAACATTGCGTACCTGCACAACAGGAGAATCCACACAACGCGGTGCGCTCAGCGAGAGGTAAGGGACTAATGATTGAAACTGTTAAGCTTTTTATCACTTCCTGTTTGGCAACAGGTCACATGACCACGTGATGCGACTACATGCACAAATCAGCTGGTTTCCCACAACCATATTACATTGCAGGTATATGAATGACATTTCCCCTTCATGTGGCCTTGCCATTGCTGAGTGAGTTATCTCCTCCATCTTGTCAGAGGGTTCATATTCATACACCATCCCTGCAACGTGTCAGAAGGCAGCGAGCTTGAAGTTGTGTCCTTCACTTCCTCACCTCCTATCTGGGTCTGCACCTTAACCTTTAGATCACCCACTCAGATTGACTGTCACTCCGTTCCAGCAGAAAGCATCCCAACCCCAGTGACCCTGTAGGATGAGTGACATTTGGAATGATGGCAGCTAAACTCAAGAATGGAAATTTGACATGTGATTGAGTAAAGAAAGTGTCTACAATATGTGTGAATGTACGAAGGTTTGAGAACATTTGCAGCCTCAATGTGACCCATCAAACACTGTGCATTAATTAAAGGAGAATTCCAGTCGATTTCAACACGTAGCTCTATTGTTTGTAAATTTGGAGTGCTGTCAGTAGCGAAAAAACCGAAAACAATCGGTTTTGCCTACACCGTGTTATCCTCCTGCTACAGTTTGCAACCAGGAGGCTGAAACAGGGCAAGTTTTAAATGTGCTTTTAGCCTCTTAACATGTTCGAAATGTCATTAAAGTGCCTATCCATGTGAGGTGATTCCTTCCGAGTGAACACAGTGACTCTGATTGCAGTAGAGGTGAAATAAATGCATAAAAGTTGTGCTAATTCAGCTCTGTTTAGTTTCGGTGTTGAGACGTAGTTTGAAGACTTAGGGACCGTCTTCAAACTACAACACCGAAAAGAGATACAACAAAAATATTTATCAATTTAATGACTGAATAAGGTAGTGTCTCCAAACTTACCTCAATTATAACTCTTATAACTCTCCTGCTAGTTGTACTACAGCACTTACTTTGAAAAAATAAGCATATGCCTATTTTTGAAAGTATTTTTATATCCCTTTTCAGTGTTGTAGTTTGTAGACCGTCCCGAAGCACTCGTCTTGCCATCTCAACACCAGAACTAAACAGAGCTGAATTAGCACAACTTTTATGCATTTATTTTATCTACTGCAGTCAGATTCACTATGTTCACTCGGAAGGAATCACTTCACATGGGTAGGCACTTGTAATTACATTTCGAACATGTTACACATTTAAAACTTTTTAAAACTTGCCCTGTTTCAGCCTCCTGGGTGCAAACTGTAACAGGAGGATACGGAGCCCCCGTGGCGTCAGCTGAGAAAAAAAAAACTAAACCGTGCGCACAGAATAAAAATCTGTTCCCTCTGTTTTATAAACTGCACGCACGGATTCATAATCCGTGCCCTCGGTTTTATAAACTGTACACACGGATTCATAATCCATGCCCTCGGTTTTATAAATGTGAGCAAAGTTGGAAAGATATTCACAGATTCGAACTTCTGGGATCAATTAATCTATAGCGAAATGTTATTAAATCACAAACGATGCATCTTTCTTAACGTAGTAAGGTTAACAACGAGCTACAAACTCATTTTCATCAAAACGAGCCGTCCTCCGACCTGGAGAAATAACATTGGTCTCTAGTAGCAGCCGGCGGTGAGACGGCAGTAAGACGAGTGCTTAGGGACCATCTACAAACTACAACAACGGCACAAAAAAATTTAATTTAACCGTATTTTTCTGGATCAGCCATCAGTCACAGAGTTTTGAGGGGCTTGGATTTAGGTAACTTCCAGTGTTTGAACAGGGTAATATAACTAATAAGCGTCATTTAAACTGGACAGCATGGGGCCCTGAGGGTGCTGCAGCATACTTTTATACTGGCACTCATTGTATTTGCACTTTCCTGCTACACATCAATTTCCTTCAGGATAAAGTTTTATTTTATATTATAATCCCGACCTGTGAGAGGCAGCAATGTGCCGCAAGGCATCCAGTCTGCTGGAAATCCAAAAGTCAATCAGCGACGAGGAATCATTGTCCAATAAAATTGTTGTTAGATTCTCACCAAATGCTGTTGTTTTATATTACACAGGATCCCAAGATCACAAAAAATCCATCTAGTCAGGCTTCAAGTAATGCATTTTTGTCTGAGCCACCTGGCCTGGCCAATCAGCGTACTGGTGCTACTGGTAGCTACGGCCGTGGTTTATTAGAGGTGACTGTTGGTGCAAAACAACAGTATCCTAAAAAGGTTATCATAGATGCTGCAACAGCATCAGTTATATAAGGGTTGGCTTGTGCTCGGAGGTAGAGTGGTCACCCCATAACCACAAAATTGTCAGTACAATCCCAGGCTCCTCTAGTCACATGTCAAAGCGTGAGGCACTGAAACCCAAGTTTCTCCCCAGATGCTGTATGAATAGCTGTCCATTCCAGTGCTCCTAATATTAATAACTAGGAGTATTTCTTCATCGAAAGAAGAGCAAAGAACTGCACTGAAGGCTTTTGTCCGATGGAAATTATGTTTGCGTTCTTCTACCAACTAGCTTCAGCAAGACTTTGATAGACAGTTGGTTTATAAAATCACCTGCTAGTGACTTCGAAAATGGCTCACCTTTTCCCCAACAGTTTCCAAATACAGCTTCTCAGATAGGTCTTTGTAGCAAGCCATCTGGCAAGTCAGGTTACTGTTTTGCTGTAGTGTTTTGAGACTTGGCATTGTGTTTTGTGAAATGCTGTCAGGGCTGCATGGTTCTTTTACTGTAGAATTTCACCGTCTTAAAGCGTAACTCTCGCCAAAATGCAACCTAGGGTGTTTTTGTAAATGTACCCCGAGTCAAACGTTCGTTTAAAAGCATACTTTGGATGGAAGCGCCACTTTTAAGATTTATCGTATTCTCGTTTTTCGGTCCTAGCTCTCCCATTGAAAAGGCCATTTGACCGAAAACGAGAATGCGGTAAATCTTAAAAGTGGCGTTTCCGTCCTAATTATGCTTTTAAATGAAAGTTTGACTCAGGTACATTCACAAAAACACTCTAGGTTGAATTTTGGCAAGAGTTACGCTTTAAGTGTTAATAAAAGACTAGACTAATGCACCAGGAATGTGTATGCAGAATGAATGGACAGGTTAAGTTAAGCCAATATTGAGGTACCATGTACAAAAGTTAGCTAACCAACATGGCTAGTTTAAATTAACATTTTCCTAACTTCTACTATCTATGATAATGAACTTCTAACATTTAATTATCAAAACTCAAATGTGCAATGCCATTTTACATTATAGTTATGGCGATAACTACACCACAATCATTACAAAACCAAAAAACTTGAATGCTTCCATTCTTTTTCAGTGTCTAGGCTTTCCTATAATACATTTTAGTGATATTCTGGATGTTTCTACATGACACCAACCTGTTAAAACAGATTAAATAAGACACGACAGCATTAGGTGTCCATAGTTCCCTTTCAACAGAATGGCAAGAATACCAACGTGAGCACAAAGAACAGTTCTGCTGAGTAAACCAATGCACTGCTGCCTACTACTGACCAGAATAAATATCCCACATAATAATTAAGTCCATGGAGGACTACAATAACATCAGCACAGATGCTGGAATATAACATGTCTTCTTTAAAAAAAAAAGTTGACCAACACTGCAGCTCCATGCCGTCCATCTCCTCCAAGAACATAGAATGTCTGGCTGAGTCAAGTTATAACCTAACAGTCTTATGTGAGTAGACTCTGTGATCTGTGATGTTATACTGTAGCAGCCAAGCAATTTAACAGTGAATGGCCGTTGGTAATGCCACTGCTGGCATTTTTCTATAAGCAGAGCATGCATTTTAAATGTCAATATTGCAGTTGATCATGTTCATTTAATACCGGGGAAGCCCAAATTGTGATTGCGATTAATATTCAATTAATTGTGCAGCCCTAAGTGCTGTTGTGTTTTGAGAATTTCTGTTGTGTTTTGAGAATTGCCATTGTGTTATCTGGTTTGCTGTTGTGTTTTGCACTTCATGGCCACCATATTATACACTTCCCTTGCCTTCTTCTAAAATGGTGCCATTTAAATAAACAATTTTGCTTGGTTCAGTGCACACAGTAATGGCCACACTCTCCATCGATGGCATTGTGCTCTGATTGTGCTGTCAACGTGTTGTTCTTCCTTTTCAGAAAACAAATGACAATTTTTCTTGAAATGCCTTCTTTTTCTGGTCCTGTCTTACTCTCTCCTCCATTACTTTTATTTTCCTTTCGACTTACTGAGGATCGTTTGTACGAGCAAACAAATCCTGTGCTTGCTATTGTGCTGACATTGCTGTCACTTTACAACATCTGTTTGTACTCATGCCATCTTTGGTCTCTAAATATAGACTTTTGAGGTGCACATTTCTCAAAGTATTTGATGCATTGATGTCAGAGCTAATAGTAGATTTTCTTCTTTTCTGGCAAGTAAAACAAATCTGAAAGTAGATTTATGCAGAGGAGTGTTTATCACAGAAGGCCACTGCTTTATGAAATTAAATGTATATTAATAAACCCTTTTAAAATGAATCTAGCAAAGATATTGTTTGTCCTGGACAAAGCAGTTCACAGTATCTTCTTCCTCGGCCGTGTTAACCCTGCTGTCTCTCTGCAGAAATGTGCGGAAGCCTTTTTGCCCTGCGGTAAAGGCTTTAAAAACATGCTGCTTTCAGATGCGAGCACCCACTGTCTATGAGGCCTGACATGCTATGTTGAGGAGATGGATTTGGGTAATGGTCCAGCAACAGTCTGGGTATTAGGGTGTCGCACAGAGGAACCCGCAGAGACAATGGTGAAAAAGGACAGGATCCAGGACTCCCACAGACCTTTGAATGGGAGGATGTATTTCCCCCCCATGTCATTCTGGTGCTAATTTCACTTGACGGCTGCTGAGAAACATCCAATGATGTTGTAATGAAGATAGAAGCACTGTCATGGTGCATAAAACCTTAAAATGGCATTGTGATAAAATGGCATTTTCAGTCAGTGATCGGGAGATATGTAGGGCCTGAGTACCAACGACTGTCGGTCGGCAAATTTCCTATTTAATTTGCTTTGTCTCTGAAATGAATTGCATTTTTCAGGGGCTTAAGTATGGAGCCCCGGAGGTGACATGGAGGGAAAAAAAAAGAAATATGGAAAAAAAAAAAAAAAAAGACGAAGGAAAAAGAAATACATGTACTGGGGCAAACGCTAAACTCAGGATCTTGACTTTCAAACTCAAGATCTTGACTTTAAAACTCAAGATCTTGACTTTAAAACTCAAGATCTTGACTTTAAAACTCAAGATCTTGACTTTCAAACTCAAGATGTCGACTTTCAAACTCGAGTCCATCTGCGGCTGCAGGATCTGGAGCTCACTGCCTGCTTGCTGGGAGCCAAAACCGACACCACGCAGCTGGAGGCCCAGGCCGTACTGCTGGGCCGGCTGGAAGGAAGCGAAGCCCGGGAGAACCAGTACCAGGATGGAGCGGAGCGGACTGTCACAGCCTGCTGAAGTTTAAATCGCAGGTTTCTTAAAGGGAGTCTGGCGGGACTCAGACTGTGGACGACGAAACATGACCAGGGGACCGCCGCAGCAGCTAGGCGAAGCTGTGTTCCTGCCCGGGGGAGGAGACGCTGCCGCCAGCCAAGGAAATCTCCGCCTCCCGCTGCCATCTGGATTAGCTGGGACCGGTGCAGCAACGAGGCAAAGCTGTGTTCCTGCCCGGGGAAAGAGACCCTGCCGCCGGCCATGGAAATCTCAGCCTCCCGCTGACATCTGGATCACTTTGAAAGTCGAGATCTCGAGTTTGAAAGTCGAGATCTCGAATTTGAAAGTCAAGATCTGAGTTTAGTGTTTGCCCCCAGTACATGTATTCTTTTTTTTTTTCAGTCCAGGCCTGAGGAAATCTGCATGCCAATATTGACTCATAGTCATAGTGCCACCTGCTGACAACAGGAAGTCAGCCTTATATGACAAACAACCTCTAATTTACATGAAATTTACATTGTGTGGTCAGCACTTGATATTAAGCAACATAATGCGTCTCTCGTGCCGCTCACGGTTTGCCCCGTCCCCTATAAATTAACCACACCCCATTTCATAACTAATGACCTGTTTAATGTACAATACTGTGGGAGGCATCATTTGTTTTGCTGCTGTTCAATGGATGTTTAATGGATTCAAAATAACTCAACTATCAAAATCAAGTCTCATGAATGTATCATCATTATCGTGGAAGATTTTATCGGAAAAATAATCAAGAACATTTTGTCTCCCAGTCCTGTTGCAGGGTACAATTTATCAAGTGACCATACTGAGTGAGGGAAAGGCAGGTGTTGTTTTTTGTGCTTATATCCAGGTGTGCATGTGTGGACTTGCCTTTCAGTGTAAGTGGCATCACTTTGGGTCTTCACACAAAGGCCTGTTTCCCTCCACTGAACTGTGAAGTGCAGCAATTTATTTTTACTGGGGCCTGATGGCTTGTGAATAGGTGTAAAGATAGCGTCTGGGCTATGATACATGGGCTTTCCCATGCTCACCTTGGGATCTCCTTTTCTGCTCCATATCATTACAAGAGCTTCTACATTATCACAGCAGAAATGGGAAATGCTTTGTCACAATGTGGCTGAACAGAATGTGGATTACTTAAGCTATTTTCCAGCCACCAAAATGAAATATATTCAGTGTACGCATTAGACTTAGCTTGGAATGTGGAAGTGTTATTTTTGATGTTTTTTTCTACCTTTTATCCTTGTGCATGTTTTCCTGTGGGACTGTGGCATTTTAGTTTTCATGGGTCTTTGTTATGCTGCCCTGATTTTTGAGCAGGAGGCATGTGGGACCAAGGCTGCAAAAGCAAAAATCAATAGCTTTGCAAGCAACATTTGACTAGCAAGAAGTGCATTTATCAAATAAAAAGCAGTTCTACTCAGCAAGTGAATCTCCCCTGTATAGTATTACTCTTTAAAGCTGCAAATGTGTTGTGTTATAAATTTAGTCTGTGAAACCACAAGGAGAGAATAATGCTCCATCTTTCTCTGTCCCTGTTGTTAAGTTAACTTTATGGAGCCCCTAGGAATCACTTGCCTTCCAATGGGTATAGATGTGATTGCAACTGTTGTCATATGTGCCCTAGTTTAGTGAGGATGGATTTAATGAATATAAGATGCTCTCTGGGGACGTGAGTGTGGTAAATGAAGGAGCCAGCAGGTTTAATCTGCAGTACAGACAGTGTATGTTGGGCTGATTCTGATCCAAAAGATTTGAACTGTAATACCGTTAATAGAGCCAGTTTGCTACAAACTAAGGCATAGATATTCAAGCAATATAAGTAAAAGAGGTAGAAATACATTAAAAAGGATATGAGATCTTTACAACTACACATGACCTATGACTGTAACCAACTTTAGCACAAGACAGATCCACAGTCCAGTCTCCCTTTCTTCAGTTTTCAAAGAACAAAGTATCTAAGTAGCACAGTGGGGGACACTGATGTGAGGAAAATTAAATACCACTGCTGATAGCATTGTAGACTGATTACTGTAGCTTCACATTCAGAAATCAATCTCATTAATATTTTCTTTCTTGAAAGAGAAACCACTGCTGGTGTAGTTCTGCATCCATGAAACAAATCAGAGTCCATTGCCGAGGCTTTGATTACTGCTGCTCGATAGATTTTCTTTTAATCTTTCTTTAACACTTTTTTTTTTGAACCAGAGCGATTGGGCTCATTGTTCATTACAGTGTTACTTTAAGTGAATGGATGGGATTTTAGAGGAAGGCAATTTGCTGTGTGTGTGTGTGTGTGTGTGTGTGTGTGTGTGTGTGTGTGTGTGTGTGTGTGTGTGTGTGTGTGTGTGTGTGTGTGTGTGTGTGTGTGTGTGTGTGTGTGTGTGTGTGTGTGTGTGTGTGTGTTTCGTGCCCATTTGTTGGTATGCTCATACAAGTGCAGTAGCCTGGTGGCCCAGTTGTCAGGCAGATTACCCTGTGAATTGGAGGGTTGAAGGTTGAATTATTTAGGCTGACTGTGTCATTGCACATAAATGTGTATACGCAGGCATGCATCAAACCCAGAAAGTTGCAGATGTATGTTGTTCCTGGGTGTCATTTTTATTATGCACAATGACTTCATAGCGGCTGTGTGGAGCGTCAAGGGCAGCCATAATAAATATTGGGGTTTTAGCATCGCTGGTCTCCCAGGGGCTCGACAGTGAATAATGATGAAGCTCAGTGTTGTGTGGACCTCTTGTTTGATCTAGCTGCTATATGGCTGACCTTCAGTTGAGGCCTGGCCAATGTGATTCATATAAGGGTCTATTTGTAATATGAGTTGGCACTCCTATACATGCTAAAAGCTTTCGATTTAAAGAAGAGCTTCGGCTTTGTAACAGACTGCACACATGTGGATGCAGACTTTTCCATTGCTTTCAAGTTGAATTATGAGCTATTTTATGACAGTCCCTCCTAGAAATGCACACCAAGGTTGGTTGAGCTAGGTAAACATGCAACATGCTATTGTTTTGTACGGAAGAGGATTAGGACCACAGTATTTGACTTCTGAGTTTAAACTCAGAATTCAGACTTTTTGGAGATCAAGTGACTGCAATGGTCGCAAAAGACTGAGGCTCTCTTACCCACCTCCGCATTTCATTAAATAACCTGGGGTCTCATTTATAAACGTGACGTACGCACAAAACGGGGCTGAAAATGTGCGTACGCCACTTCCTACGCAAAGGTTGTGATTTATAAAAAACAAACTTGACGGGAGAATGTGCGGTCCTCCACGCTAACTCCAACCCATGCGTACGCACATTTTGGAGACAAAATAGGAATTGGCAACGCAGATGGTGAGGTGGTGAACTGAAGTCAGACTGCAGAAAGTAAATGGGAATAACGATTACTCTTAATATTTTGAAGTATTGATGCCTGCATTGTATTTTTACTTCCGGAACCTGCTGTGGGCTGTGGACTGTTGAGCTCCATTTATAGCGATCAAGATTAACATAAAAATTGCCCCGAGTTCTCCTTTAAGGGAACATTTAACCAGACAGTAAGAACATGGTGAATGCTGGCTATACAGTTTATAGTCTGTTTTGTTAACACTTAACCAGACTGGAAGAACATGGCTAATGCTGAGGACACTGTAAGTTTTGGAGCCAAGCCCCTGATGACACTAAGAGACCGCAAAAGCGGAGCCCGCGAAAAGAGAACCCAAAGCACGACGGTGACGAGGCTAAAGTCAGGAAATTTGACTAGTGTGTAGTGAAATGCAATGGCAAATTTCCCATTCATTGAGTAAAAGGCCAAAACGCTTCTACCTCAATTATAGCGCCCCCTAAAGGGCGATCATCACCAAATCTGGTGTAGAGCCGCAGAGTGGCATGTCGAACAATAATCTCAAGTTTTGTGATGATAGCATTTACTGCGGGACAGATATTTTAATTAATAAATTTTTTTTTTCCCATTTAAATGCATTGACTTATTTGCCAAAACGCGTCTTCGTTCATTATAGCGCCCCCTAACGGCCGATTTTCACCAAATTTGTAATAGAGGCTTGGAGTGGGATGTCTAACAACAGGACCAAGTTTTGCTGTGATACCTGTTAATTTGGTTCGTGTTTTGTGGCTAGCTAAGAAAATTATTGTAAATTGCGAATAGTTTAATGTAGCAAAATTCTTTTGATAACTTTTGGTCAGGTGCATCTGGAGATGCTTAATGCCAAGTTTCATGCCAATAGGTCGCACGGCCTAGGAGGAGTTCGAAAAGTTGGTTTGCGCGATATTGCGAAAAAACTTCTTAGCGGAAATGGGCGTGGCATGTATGATTAGATTCAGCTCGATTCAAGGAACAGGTGGATGTAAGGTTTTCTAATGTGCGATGTGAAATGTGGGAGTTCTAGGCAAAAACACGTTTTACGTCATTATAGCGCCACCTAGTGGTCTACATGTGTCATTTCTTTTAGTAAGTGTGGGGCATGACCCATTGTCCCATTGACCCTGCAAATCTAAAGTTGTTCACATTAGTGTAAGTGGCCTATGGGACCCAAGTCTAGATTCAGACTTGGGTCCCATAGGCCACGCCCAATTTGACCAATCAGTACCCCACTACAGAGGTGGCCTCAGGAGTGGCCCTAGATGGTACCTTCAAAATTTCGTAAAAATCGGATGAGCTGTTCATGAGATATAAACTTAATAAAAAATAATAATCCTTTTGGATTCCAAACGGTTCCACAGCCCTGCTGTGCAAACGGCGTAGCTTTGCTACCGCCGGTTCTTACAGACTCGGGCTTGGACCCCTAACAAGAGTTATCTCAGGACACTTTACAGATAGAGTAGGTCTAGACCACACCATAATTTACAAAGACCCAACAATTCCAGTAATTCCCCCAAGAGCAAGCATTTAGTGGCGAGGAAAAACTCCTTTTAGGAAGAAACCTTGGGTGGTGAGAAAAATGTCCATTTCGCTGCAGGATGTAGCAGGGCACTGCAGAGCGTAGCAAGGTGTAACAGGGCATAGCAGGGCGCGGAGCAGGACCACCAGAATATCTGCAACCATGATTTAGGCGCCACCCTAATCCAAGGAAACCTGCTGTGCAAAAGAAACACATAAGGACTCTGGGGAATAAGCTCTCCAGAGCTAGGTTAGTAACAAGCATTTCTGGGACAAGGATACATGCTGCAGCATTCTGGATCAGCTGGAGAGTGTTAAGGGACTTATTTGGGCAACCTGATAGTAAGGAATAACAGTAGTAATTTTGGCAATGTTACGAAGATGAAAAAAGGCTGTTCTTGAGGTTTGTTTTAAGTGGGCGCTGAAGGATATATCCTGATCAAAAATAACTCCTAGATTTCTGACAGTAGTGGTGGAGGCCAGGGCAATACCATCCAGATTAACTATATTTTTGGATAATGAGGTTCGGAGGTGTCAGATTTGTTTGCGTTTAACATCAGAAAATTGTAGGTCATCCAGGATTTTATATCTTTAATGCATACTTGAAATTTAGCTAACTTACTGGTTTCATCTGGCTTGATAGGTATAATTGGGTGTCATCCGCATAACAGTGAAAATTAATTGTTAATTAGTTTCCTAATAATATTGCCTAGAGGAAGCATAAGGTGAATAGTGAAAGTGATGGTTCGGAGTAATTTACCCTAGGGTCCTTTGCACCATGACCTCGAGCCAAACACCCCCCCAGAAGCTTTTTTCACCTGGGTCTAACATTGGGCGAGTTAGCGTAGAGTAGCGTTAGCCGCTGAATAGCTTAGCGCGGGGCTAATGGACCCACGTTTGTATCTCTTAAATGACCCCACTAATAATGCCCGAAATGATACCAAAGGTCTACACTAGTGTGTATATATAGGTTATGCACTCATAAAACGATGGATTGGAAAGTTTGTAAGTACACCAGACGTTTATGTAAATAACACTTGCCTGCTGGCTTCTGCTCTCTGCTGTTGTTGTTGCTGCTGTGAGACGAGTGCTTAGGGACGTCTACAAATTACAACACCGAAAAGAGATGCAACAAAAATATTTTTTAATTTAACTTATTTTTTAAAGTAAGTGCTGTAATATAACTAGCAGGAGACAAGTAATAATTGAGGTAAGTTTGGAGACATTACCTTATTTAATCATTAAATTAATACATATTTTTGTGGGTATCTCTTTTCGGTGTAGTAATTTGTAGACAGCCCTAAGCACTCGTCTAACTGCAGGTAGCAGCGCAGCAGCAGCAACAGAGAGCAGAAGAGAGCAGGCAAGTGTTCATAAACTTCTGGTTGTACTTACAAACTTTCATTACAGTACTCTTTATGAGTGCAAACCTATTTGTAATAGCTTTGACCTATCATTCGGATTATGGGGTCATTTACGAACAAACGTAGTCCAATACCACAACACTACTCTAACTTCAATGTTAGACCCAGGTGAAAAAGTTTCTGGAAGGGAATAATGGTACCTCGAACCATCACTACTTTAACAAATAGAGATCAATCTGAGAAATAGGACTTAAACCAGCTTAGTGTGATTCTTTTAAATGCCAACTAAATGTTCCAATCTCTGTAACAGGATGGTATGGTCAATAGTGTTGAATGCAGCACTAAGATCTAATAAGACAAGTAAGGAGATAAGTCCTTTGTCTGAAGGTCGTTTTTTTTCTCTTTTTTTCACCAGTGCTGTCTCTGTGCTATGATGCATTCTAAATCCTGACTGAGAGTCTTCAAACTATTGCTACGTAGAAAATCACATAACTGATTAGCGACTAACTTCTCAAGGATCTTGGAGAGAAAGGGAAGGTTAGATATAGGTCTATAGTTGGCTAAGACCTCAGGATCGAGGGTGGGTTTTTTCAGAAAAGGTTTTATCACAACTACTTTAAATTACTGCGGTTCATAACCTGTTAATAAAGACATATTGATCATATCTAATAATGAAGTGTTAACCATGGGTAATGCTTCTTTAAGTAGCCTCGTTGGGATGGAGTCTAAGAGACAGGTAGATAGCTTAGCTGAAGAGACCTTTAGCATTAATTGTTGAAGGTTTATAGGATAAAAGCAGTCTAAATATTGTCGTTCTTTCTAGCAGTCCTGCGTTTAAAGGTGAACCGTTAGAAGTTTAGGTCAATCACACAAAAGCCTAAAAACATATTTTAGATGTTTAGAGCAGTTGTGGAATCCCACCATCTTACAGATATATGGAGGATGCACAACCCTACTAGCAAGGATTACACCTTCCTTTCCACCACATTCCATGATATGTTAGGAGAAAGATCTAGGAGATGGCAATTTAATAATTCCCTACTCCAGAACACAGCCTTTGATGCCGAATTTAGAGCCAGACTGGCTGAGTTTATATCAATCAACAACGACTCAGTGTCTGCAACTAAAGGATTTATTAGAGATTTCACATCTTCCTTTGCGGTCAATTTGAAGAGGAAAAGAGGCATAGCAAACCAAGCAAATTGCTTGCTCTGACATTAAAACAAAGCGAATCCAGAGCTACTATCAACAGCATCCGCACAGACCGAGGTATCGCAACAAATCCTAAGGATATCAGATAGATAGATAGATAGATAGATAGATAGATAGATAGATAGATAGATAGATAGATATTTTCAGTCCTTCTATTCAAAGTTGTATGAGTCCTCCTGCAACTCAGACACAGTGCCAGGAGTTCCTAAAATAACAAAATCGGCGTCTTCATGACCCAGATCTTATGGATTGCTCAAATTTCAGGCCCATCAGCCTCATCGGGACTGATATTAAGCTTTATTCCTAAGTCTTGGCTCTTCGCCCAGAGGGCTTTATTGAGAAGCTAGTCCACCCCGACCAATCAGGTTTTATACCAAAGCGTCATGCTGCAGACAATGTACGCAGACTATTTCATGTAATAGAAGAAGCCAAAAACCTTCCAACAACGGCAGCAGTATTATTAGTGGACGCAAAAAAGGCTTTTGACCGCCTAGAGTGGAACTACTAGTGGCAAGTAATGGAGAGGCTTGGCTTGGGGGCCAAATTCATTGACATGGTGCGTACTTTATTATGCGAATCCCACAGCCATAGTCTCAACCAATGGCTTGCATTCTCAGACATTTCCCATGGCTGGGAGCCCGTCAGGGAGCCCGCTTTCCCCCATCCTGTTTGCAATCTCTCTTGAGCCATTAGCCCAAGCCATAAGTCAAAATAAAATCTGTAATGTCCAGATTAAATCCAATCGCAGCTCAATATCATTATTTGCAGATGATATTTTGTTGTACATCTCTGACTCTAGTCCAAAAATAGCTGGAATAAATCTAATCTTCTTTAATTGAACAACAGGCATGTGACATCAGCCATTAGTGTTACAATACCAACCCAAAGCCAAATTACATATTTGGGCTTCACCATACACGCATCGCTACAGTGAGTTGTCCAAGACAACTATGAAACTATATTAAATAGTGTTCAAAGGGATCTGGCCAATTGGTCTGCGCTGCCGACATCCAGGATTGCTGTTGTTAAAATTAACATGGTTCCTCGTGTGAATTTGTTAAGTACAACCCCCACCAATACATTTCTGGAAGAAACTTGATACCTTAATTCGGTAGTATATTTGGAATAATAAACAACATAGGCTAAAATACTCTACCCTGCACTATACCACAAACACGGGAGACCTGGCCCTCCCCAACTTTAAAATATATCACAGAGCCTTTCAGTTACGGGCCCTCAGAGTGGATGGAGTGTGGATGGACCCCTCATCTACAGTTCCATGGAGAGAAATAGAGCAAAACCTCACTGGAAGTCTAAGACTGCAAGACCTTGCCTTTGCAGGTGTGTGTCCAAAAAAGTGTATGCTAGCCTATGGCCCTATTATCATCAACACATTGACCAACTTTAAACAAGTGGAGGAGCAACTACGCTACACCAATAAGTGGCATTTGACCATATTTACCCCAATATGGCACAATGCACACTTAATGTCTGGTAACAATCCCTGGAGTGACATAGGTATTTATACTTTAGACCAGCTATTCAATGAGAAAGGCATGTTGAGTTTCGAAGACCTGAGAGCTAGTTTTGAGGTCCCCAGGACATCCTTCTTCGTTTATCTTCGCTTAACCCTCGTATTATGTTAAGGGTCAATTTGACCCATTTGCGTTTTTGTGTTGACCAAAATACTGGTTAACCTATCTTTTTCTTCATGAAATTGTATGACATTTCCTCATTTAGGGTCATGAACTTGTTCATAAAATCTGGACACACTGATGTGTAGTGGAATGTCTGTTCAGAGTTTGTATACAAAGATGATGTTGCGGGTCATTTTGACCCAGAGACTTTCAACACCCATTTAGGTGTGTGTGTGTGTGTGTGTGTGTGTGTGTGTGTGTGTGTGTGTGTGTGTGTGTGTGTGTGTGTGTGTGTGTGTGTGTGTGTGTGTGTGTGTGTGTGTGTGTGTGTGTGTGTGTGTGTGTGTGTGTGTGTGTGTGTGCGATGCTATTGACAATCCGAGTTGTGAATTTTCCTATGATGAAGAGGATTCAGGGGACCAGTCTGGTGTAGTATACATTAGCTGAAAACAATGGGCAGCAATCATCCTCAACATGGACAGCTAAAGATGCTAACATAAAATGGTCAACATCACCACACTGACGCCAAGGCAGACTGTCATCAAGATGACTCCAAGCCCCACAAGATTTTCTGCCACACTAGTTCATCTCTTCATATCCCAACCAATAGATAGGATCATAGTGGACATGACCAACTTGCAGGGGAGGTGTGTATTTCAAAAGAAATGGAAGCCACTGGATCAGATTGACTTGCATGCATACATTGAAATCCTAGTCCTGCTGCGTCCGCAGCATCCACCCATGCTCTGCAGTGCCATGTTACATCCCGCAACACCCTGCTGTGATGTTCATACGCACAGAGTAGTCAGGATCTGGTATTGGAGACTGCACTACTCAGTACGACACGATGTGCCCTGCTATGACATGAACTTCCATGACTACCTCGAGGTCACTGTTCCATTATCTCTAATGTGACTATTATTTGCCACTGTTCATCACACCCCCAACCGGCCCCGTCAGACACCGCCTACCAAGAGTCTGGGTCTGCCGAGGTTTCTTCCTAAAAGGGAGTTTTTCCTCGCCACTGTCGCAACAGCCACTGATAATGCTTGCTCTTGGGGGAATTACTGTAATTGTTTGGGTTTTGGAATTTATAGAGTGTGGTCTAGACCTACTCTATCTGTAAAGTGTCTCGATTTGATACTATAAATAAAATAAAATTGAATAGTATTAGCTAGAGTGTACAAGTCAAAGGGAGAAGCAATTGTCAGTCTGTGGAATGATGAGAGTGGAAGGCCAATATTTCTAGCAACAATGTCTTTGGAGTCAATTCATACGAAAGCATTGGGTGTTGCGCAACACCAGAGCTGGTCGAGTGAAAGAGACAAACTAGCTGAGATCAGAGATGTATGGGATGAATGGGTCAAAATTGTACCTGTCTTGTACAATCCTGGTCCCCATGTCACTGTAGATGAACACCTTGTTCCATTCAGGGGGCGCTGTCCCTTCTGACAGTACATGCCCAACAAGCCTGCCAAGTATGGCATCAAAATATGGGCATCCTAGAATGCCAAATCTAGCTACTATGCATGGAATATGTAAGTGTATACCGGAAAGATTTTCACTAAATAATTGGTTAATACAGTTTTGGGGGAAAAAATGTTTGTGATGAGGAAAAAAAGTTTGTTTTGAGTGTATTTACACTGTACGGGTCATTTTGACCCGTAACATCATCAATGTCATTTTTTTTCAGCCCTAAAATGTTATGGAGTGCCATGGGGAAACAGTCTTGAGGCGCATCCAGTCATTAATGGAATACGCCACCGTTTGTTGAAATAGGGTTAGGGCGGCGCCGGACTAAGACAATGCATGTACTGAGACAAAAATGCGTTTGCCCCCCTATATAAATATAGAGACGGTGAATAACCCTATTTCAACAAACGGTGGCGTATTCCTTTAAATGGTTTGTTGATTTTTCTGTGAGAGGATTAGTGTTAATTGATGTAAGTATCCATAGGAGAACTCCCAATAGTAAAGAAATGGGAGCGAGAGCCGAGCCCTGAGGTGAACGCAATTAATTGGGAGACAGTTTGGGACAACATTTTCCACTGTTTCAAGAACCCAAATCACCAGCAGATCCATTTCAACATATGTTATAGGACATATTGGACTCCTCAGAAGAGATGCATCTCTAAAGCCATTCCCACTCCCTATTGCACGTTCTGTCAACCTGACCAAACAGGAACTTTCCTGCATACGGTCTGGGAATGTGAACAGGTGCTTGAGTTCTGGAATAAAACATCAATAATATCTGATGTGATAGGATGTTGAATTCCTGCTGACCCAATTGTTTTGTTACTTAATAACGACTCTAAATTACACCTGCTTGGGAGACAGAGGAAAATTTGGCTAGCCGGCTCAACTGCAACCAAGAAAATGTTAGCTCAACGCTGGCTCCCCCCTCACTCACTTGTATAAAACAGTAGTTCCCATATTTTCTAGTCATAGTTGTGCTTGAGCTCTCTACAGCAAGGATTAACAAGGCCAAATCATCGACTATCAACCTATGGAAAAGCACAGCAGCACAAATATCAGACCTAATGACCTCAGCGCCACAAGAGGAGAGTGACTAGGCAAGTTGTGATTTCTGTTTGTTTATTTTTGTTCGGTTTTCCTCGAGACCGCAGAGGGTGGGAGAGCGTTTTTGTTCTTGTTCAATTTGTGTCTCTCTGTTCTGTATGTCTAATGATAAAAAATAATAAAACAAATTGATCTTAAAAAAAAAGTTCTGAATTTAAACTCAGAACTCAAATACATGTTTCATATGTGGCCCTAATCTTCTTCTGTAGTTTTGGTATTAGAAGTTGGATTGAAAGGCGGAAGAGATGAGAGACACTGCCTTCCTGACAGTCATAGGTGACCGATTGACCGTAGGTGAAAATTGTCTGAATGCAAGGATCTCGCATCATGGATATATAATAAAACCTGGATACAGCGTTCGAGGTGGAGCGTTCTTTCAACCAGACTGTAAACATGTTTAATTCTGCTGTAATATTGGGCATTTTTAACATGGGGGTCTATGGAAATTGACTCACTTCTGGAGCCAGCCTCAAGTGGTCACTCGATGAACTGCAGTTTTTGGCACTTCCACATGTGCTCAGCACGGGAGGTTGCCCCTTGGGCTGAATACAATAACACTAACACAGGCTTTTCCGGTTTACAATGACATCTGTGAACCGTCAGAATGTGTGCTCTGTCTTCTGTGACTTCGCAGGAAAAAAATCGGACCCGGGCAAAGGGATTAATAAAAAAATATATAAAAAATGTTCACTGTTAGTCTTGTTTACTGTTACAGGTCTTTTATGATCATCACATGGAACATTACACAGTTTCAGAAACATTTAAAAGTTACATATATAAAATATACTTTAAATGGCTTAAAAATTAACTTTAACCTACTGTATATAAAACACTTCTACTACTTAAATATGTTGATATGTGTAATATGCAGGATTTTACAAAGAAAATGTACAGTCTAATACAGAAACAATCCCCCTCAATCATCACTTCTGACCCACTAAAAGTGTGTGGTCATGTCTGTATTTACAGAGATCCCTGCCCTCTGCCTGCATTTTCTCTTTTTTTGCTGTGTGCAGGACGTTTATGCGTCAACAAAGGGACTTTTGGTCCATGTGGGTGAGTAACCCCCAGACAGGGTATGTAGCCTGTTCTTATTCCCAACCGCCACTTTGTCACACCCTAGCACATCATAGCGACACACAAGGCAACCTTTAACATCTGTATGATACAAAGCGGCTGTATTTGACAAAGAACAGGTTATTATTATATTGCTGTGTTTTTATGTGCTCAAGTGTTTCCCTGCTCCTCTCCCTTTCCTTTCTGGAAGTTTTTTGGCCTATTTATTCAAATGGTAATGCATTTTGCTAACAGGCAATTCAAAGTGCAATTTGATCATGCAATTTACTTTGCATTTCGCAATTGGCAATTTAATCCTTAATTCAGTTTGAATTATTTTGACAAAAAATTTGAATGAAAGATCTATCCATTGCATTTCATATTGACGTGGTATTCAAATGGAAATGCACTGCAAATGGCAATTCAGTTTGCAATTTTGTCATGCATTTTGATATGCATTTTACTTATCTGATTATCATAATTAGAATAATTATTATAAAATTATATTATCATTCATGTACCCTTGTTATAAAGTGTTAGGGATTCCTAACACTTCTTCCTTCTCAAGTTCAATACTCACCAGCCTGAGAATGGAGCATAACGCACGTGCTGTTTACATTGTAGACAACCAATACGACATAACATTCAACCAAAAATAATTTTTGTGCTTTATAGACACTATTGATTGATCACCAAGAGAACGGTTTATTTCTGGTAATTGTGCTGACACTGAGATTATATCTCTGGACGTATAGTTCAGAAAGTTTTTCCTTTAATAATTCAGATTAATGCTTTATTTCCCAAACTGAGCTAAGTTTACCCAGCATGAAATAACGTGACTAAATGTGATTAAACGTAACACGAATAACACTTTAATACAGATGTCGGCAATGGTGGTTGTTTAACAATGAAGACAACTCCCATCATCCCGCCCTACTTTACAACGTAATCAAAGTCTTTTGTAATTGTTTTGATTGAATGACCCCAAGTGTCAAAATGCTTGCTCTGCAAGCATGTGGGACCTAAAGACGTTTACATTGGAGAACCATCACTCCAGCCTAACAAAGCAAACTAGAATATAGTGAGGCAGTTACTGAGTGTGAATACTTTGAATGGACACTGCTGAAAAATGACATCAATTGTATTAAAAAAGGATCTTTGTATAATGAAAATCATAAGCACTCTAACTAAACTGATTGTTAAATTGATTCAAATTTAAAAATAATAAAACAGTCAAATAAATTAGGCCCAAACAACACAATTTTTTTCATTACGATCAAATCAGAGTACTTGGCCTGTACTTGGAAAAGGCAGCAGGTCTTAAGAAACTAGACAGAATAACAGTCAGCTGCAGGTGATCTGTACTGTATTATTCTGATCTCTGCAGACAGAAAGGAAGACAGATGTGTTTCTCTGTTGGATCAATGGCTAACTCTCCCATGGCACTTTCTGACTCATTTATCTTCTTGACTTTGATTTTCTCCTCATGAATGCTGGAGCTCAGCAGTTCTAGCACTCACCCATCTCTGTTGGATTAGTTGTCTTATTTCCTTAGTGACAATGTCATGATATTGCAGTTTGGTTGTCACTGCACTGCATGTAAATCCAATAGTATTTGGATTGGTTTGGGGTCTAGATTACTATATTGATCATGCTGGTCTCCTGCACTGACTATCCTTTGTGTAAATATATTACTTTAGTATACTCAAAAAACTGAATCAGGGGATTCTGCACTTTAAATAGTTGTTTAATGTTCAGTTTACTTAAAATAAATGTATTTGTTAGGTTAAAATGTTAATTTCAAATAAAGTCAATGTAATTGTGTCTATTATTGAGATAAATACTGCCCAAAGAAACCATGGAGATGATCATTCATGCTTTTATTTCTTCACGGTTAGATTATTGTAATTCCCTTTTTACTTGTTTTAACAAATTTTCTCTGAGCCGTCTCCAATTGGTGCAAAATGCAGCAGCAAGGCTTTTAACAGGAACAAACAGAAGGGCACACATTACTCTGATTTTATTTACTCTCCACTGGCTTCCTGTAAAATACAGAATTGATTTCAAAATTTTAGTTTTAACTTTTAGAGCACTACATGGACAGACGCCTCAATATATTGGAGACATGTTGACCCCTTACTCTTCTTTCCGCACTCTTCGTTCCTCAGGTCAAAACCTCCTGATGGTTCCTAAAACCCGCCTTAAAACTCGGGGAGACCGCTCTTTTCAGGCAGTTGCTCCCAAATTGTGGAACGCCCTGCCCCTGTCGCTGCGTATGGCCGATTTCTATTGTTTCTTTTAAAAAACAGCTGAAGACACTACTATTAAGACAAGCTTTCAGTTGACTGAGCTATCATGTTTTATGTTTTGTATGATGTTTTTCAAATTGTTATATTCGCTGCTTGTGAAGCACTTTGTGATTTTATCTGTGATAGGTGCTATATAAATAAAGCTTACTTACTTACTTACTTACTTACTTATTGTTACCTGTAAAAAATATGAATGTGTTGATAAAACCAAAAATATTTAATTTAAGTGAATTAGGATTGCAATACTTGTTACATCCTGAAGACGGCAATATAAAACACCAGCTACCATTTAAACCAAAACAGGAGAAGAAGACTGAGATGCTTCAGACTGCGCATGCGTTTAGTTTTGAATTCCTGACCGGACCTGGACCGGACAACCACGCCTGACCCTCCTTCGGTTAATTTCGGTAATTCTGTCGGAAAAGTTGCAGTTGGTGTTTGGTATCTGATATGGAAAAGGTAGGAGGACATTTTCTTTCACTCAAACCTGTTTTGTAATATTTTCTTGAGCATTGTACTTTGTGTTTGTGATGCAAACCTGTAAAAGCAGGTGGGTCTTCGTCATGTTTGCTATTGAAACTTAGCTAGCTAGCTAACGTTAGCTGTATGACCCAGGTCGGTTAGCTGTTTATCCATACTGTCTATGTGTTTATCCAGCAGGGCGCCGCTTAGCTATAGCTAACGTGTGTAGTGTTTCTAAACTTGAATTTAGTGCTGGTGGCCCAATGTAATTAGCTCAGGTTAGCCGTTTGCTCCGGTCAGCTCGAGTGAGGGAGAGGGTGAACAACCAGATAAATGACGTTCGGGGTCGCATCCACAGTGGTGTGGCCGCGGTGCTTTCGCGGTTTATTAGAACATATATTCCTGCAGGCCACAACACCACAAGCAACATGCTGCTACTAACGTTAGCCTCTGAGCCTGAAGTGAATGTTGTGGCTGTGTCATGCTCACTGCGCGATAAACTTTCTGCATTTAGCTAATACAGAAACGATAGAAAAGGTGCCCATTTGTGGACCTGAGGTATGGTTAGCTGCAACACTTCATATTACTCATGTTTAATTTTAAAGCAGCTGGGCAGGACCCTTCCACTTATTTGTGGTGAATTTGAAAGTTTACTTTGCACATGTATTTAGAGTATAAAATATATAACCCCCCCCCAGCCAAATCATTAGTTATTTTTTCATTGTGTTTTAATCGGGTTGAGTGTGTGAAAGTCATGCTAAGGAATTATGTAAAAGCAAGCTTTAAGGACATTTTTGTCATATTGTAGCTCAGCAACACTATGTAACTACAGCTCGCGCTGTACCTCCACTCCCCCTACTGGTTGTCTCATTGGAACTACAGCTCGCGCTACCCTCCACTCCCCCTACTGGTTGTCTCATTGGAACTACAGCTGGCGCTACCCTCCACTCCCACTACTGGTTGTCTCATTATAACGACAGCTCGCGCTACCCTCCACTCCCCCTACTGGTTGTCTCATTGGAACTACAGCTCGCGCTACCCTCCACTCCCCCTACTGGTTGTCTCATTGGAACTACAGCTCGCGTTACCCTCCACTCCCCCTACTGGTTGTCTCATTATAACTACAGCTCGCAATACCCTCCACTCCCCCTACTGGTTGTCTCATTATAACTACAACTCGCGCTACCCTCCACTCCCCCTACTGGTTGTCTCATTGGAACTCCAGCTGCAGCTAAAAGTTGCATAGTGTTGCTTTAAGAACCATGTAAAATGTGCCCCAATAATTGATCTGTTAACATCATTTGTCTCTTTTAGTAATCATTATGTTGCAAAATTTCAGATCCTGAAAAATTGCTTCATTGATGATTTGTGCTCCTGTCTGGATAAGACCTACTCAAAAAAAGGTAAGATCGTAACTAGCTACCTAGTTACTGCAAATCGGCTTTTGCATATTTTTAGGAACATTTATTAGGTGACAGCTTCATTATCTTGTTCTGAATAGATTTTTTTATTTATTTTAAGGTATAGAGCGCTCTTAAATGCAATTAATGCATTTCAGTAGTTGATGGCTTCTGTTAATCTGTTGAATTGCAGGTCCTGGCTGGGATAGCCTTTGTCCACTCCCTCTGTATTGATGTGTTATAGCTGGACTGCGGAGCTTTCATGTGGTACATTATGGCAGAAAATAGAAAAACCTTTTTATGAGGTATTACTAAAATAGTGAATGTTGACTGTTTTAGTAGGTACCATTAATATAATTTGTGTTCGTGGGCATGTTTTCAGATGGAGGCAGAATTTGTCTTACTACTACTACTCCCCTTCTCTCAAAGTTCCTTACACAACTTGGCCAACGCACTGAGCAGCTCATGAAAGTGTTGAACAAAGGAGACTCTGCAGGGAGGAAAATCAGGATCATTATGGCCCCAATGACACAGGTATGTTTTGCTGTTGGTAGAAAATATTATGGAATTATAAGTTGATGTTGACTAGTGAATCTGACTGACTAGATAGTATCTGTGAATGCACCCCTCAGGAACCTAAGACCATTTTTACAATTACTTTTCCGTCTGGTTTTATTTTCTAAAAAAGCTTGTAAAACATCAACCCTGTTGTCCACAGTCAATCAATGTACATCATTTTTTTCAGGAAAAACTGGGCTTTTAGAATATTTGTGCTGTAGTGAGGTCAATTGAATGTAAAAAAAGGTTGTATGACCTTTAAAAACAAATAAATAAATAAAACGGAAAATGAATCTCACAGATATTTATTGATATCACACACAGAACAATAAAAACTAAGCCAATCTCCTGTCTAAATCAGTTCCCATTCTTGGGTGTCAAACTGTAAAGAAATAAACATTATAACTTATAAAGTTGACAAAATATATACATTTTTTCAAAAAAAGTCCAGACGCTTTTGCCAATAATCAAAATAATAATGTCAAATGTATTGATATCACACACAGAGAAATGGTACACAAGAATTTGTGTTGTCTAAAACAGTTATCCTATATATTTGGAGTCATCCAGTGCAAAAATAAACATAATAAACGTTATAACTCATATAAATGACAAACTATTTACATTTCTTCAAAAAAAGGCCCAAATGTATCCCAAATATCTAAACAGTGACGCCATTATCTCTCTTTTTCACTTTACGGTTTGTTCTCGCTCGGTTTTCGGATTTCCTGCAGTCAGTGAACTCACCTTTCCACTGTGACGGACCTGCATTCCCATTGATGAAAAACATAAACACACTTGCAAAGCATCATGAGAGATTTATACTAGACAGCAGAAACACAGATCTAGCTGAAGAAATGACCGAAAACGTGATAAATTATGGACATCGAGTGGATAAATCTTGGATGTAAGCGTTTGGATTTATTGCTGAACAACTCCGAAAAGACGCACAAGCTCCAGGCTGGATGGAAAACCTTCTGTAAAGGCTACGAAGACAGAAAAGACATCACTGTGATCGGTAGCTTCTTAGCTATTAGCTGTTGAAATCGGCTAACAGCTAGTGGCAAAACTGACCGAAAACGAGATAAATTACGGACATCAAGTGGATAAATCTTGGATGTAAGAGTGTGGATTTATTGCTGAACAACTCCGAAAAGACGCACAAGCTCCAGGCTGGATGGAAAACCTTCTGTAAAGGCTACAAAGACACCAGAGACACGCCCGTGATGGCTAACTTGTTAGCTTTCAGCTGGAAAAAAAAGAAAATCGATTAAACTTTCATTAAATAATATAAATATTTATCGGAGGTGCCGTGTGGGATCGTGGAAGAGTAGGCTATGAAGTTGGGTTTTGATGGTTGCCTCTTGTGCTTCTTTCAAATTATGTTTTATTTGCAGCCACCTCTGAATATAAACACAGATCAATCAATGTAGCTGTTTGTAGGGATGAAATGTATTGATATTTGGAATGAGAAACAGAAGTTTGCTTCTCAACATACAGCACTGATCACTCAAACAATTGAGGCCGGTTAACTATTAGTGAGTGTTGTGAAAATTGCGTAGGTAAAACCTTTTCTAATATAATTGTTTTTCTCCTTGGTCTTTCTCCTCTGTAAAGGAAGCCGATGGTACAGCTGTTGAGAGGGAGCTTGAGAAGTCATCTTTGGTATCTACAGCATCGATGTTAAGGGAGGTGATACCACCACTCCTCCAGCCGATGTTGGAATTGTGATTCAGGGTGTTGAAGTTCTGCACGACTTGGGAGACTTTGCCTCTGCATGTGCCGACAGTTATCCTAACAGACTGAAAGCCTTCTTTGAAGTACTTCAAAAGTTCTTCCTTCAAATGGATGCTTGCAGACTCTCAACCAAGGTACAGCTGCTCAAAAACCAACTGTACGAATGAGACAATCACTGATTTGGATGCTGAATGTTCCATAGAACAGGAAAAATATTTTGGGCCGAAACTGAAAAAGATTATCTGTTTGAAAATAGAGCAGAGACACTACACTTGAGGAAAAAAACAAATTTCTTTGCAAACTTTTGAAAAACCATACATGAAAAGTGGTAGTTGAGTGGCACTACTAGAGAAGTGATGTAGAATTGAGAGACCATGCTGCGCAAAAACGGTTGATATATAACTATGGATATTTTGTGGATCATCAGAGTTCAATCATCAGACCATCTTAACCATCGTTAAAGAAATCCTACTTTAACAGAGAGTAGATGTTTGTTAAAGTGTTAACATCTAAAATAAAGTTTCCAGTGGCAAGGCTGTTAGATGGAGAGACTATTATTTTGTAAACAAATTTGAAAACTGTAAAAAGTATTATTTATTAAACCATAAAAAGTGAGTTATTTATTAAAGTGTGAATTATTTATATATTATTCATTTGTGTGGACCTGTTTAATTATGTCAAAGTAAATAGTAAAACTTATATTAGATGAAAACCTAAAGTTTTCATTAACTGAACTTAAATTGATTATTTAATGACTACAAATGAGATACATGCTGAATTGACAAATGTAAAATATGTAGCCTGTACATATATTATTTAGGTTAATATAACATAACTGACTTAATTTGGTTAAGCTTAAATATGTCTTGTTGATCAGAAGTAAAAAATTTAAATTAGCTGAATGTACAATCATTGTGTTACTGTAACATAGGTTAGTTAAATTAAATAACCTTAATATTTTTGCTTTTAACTAACAGAATAAAAATACGTGGATCCTGTTGCCATAATAAATTTAATTAAAGTCAATGATTGAAATTTTTCAGTGTAGGTATATCCTCATGATTGCTGATAAATGGTAGTATCCTGAAGTGAAGGGATACATATCTGTGGACAGGTATGCACTCTTGCAACCCATTAATACAAAGTCTTGAAAAAGAAGATACATTTAAAATGGTTTAAGTTTGATTATTATTTTTTTTAGATCTATTCTAGATAACGAAAAGAAAACTTTAGTCTATCTTTGCTTTGTATTGTGGGTAAAAAGCTAAAACAAAGAAGGGAAATCCTTAACAAAAATATTAATGTGAAAAAGAAACCAGCATTTTGTGGGTAGGTCATAATTCAAAACACAGGCCTGTTTTACTGCTGCATTTAGAAACGTAACTAATATAACACTACACACACCCCACACTGTTTAAAATCCAACACACAAGCACAATTTCTGTAATAGTTAACCACTAATATCAATCATTTTGACTGTCAACACTAATAACAGTCCCTCTGACTGAGCTGCCTGCTGTTCTCCCTGCTGCTCATATGGCCATTTTGCTAATGCCATGAGTTGGTACAGTCTTAAACTCAAACATACTTTTTCGCATCTACGAGGCTGTAAGGGTAGAGTTTTAGTACTATGATAGTGATATTAATTAGGTCTACTGTGCTTATGCATTATTTTAGCAGCACTGGTGTTTACTGTGTGTGTTTTATTCACAACTGTACCAAAAATAATGTTGTTTGTAATACTTATTGCAGTAGTGCTGGGCAGTAGCATTTAATAATTACCTCTCATGTGAGCCCCTGTTGCTCATGTAAGTAGTTTATGTGACTTGTTAGTCACAATATGGTTTTATATCAAGAGTATATTGTGTGCTATATTGAGGAGATATAAAGTTTAATTTAACTAAGATGAAGTTTAACTAAGTGTCACAATTTTACAAAGTCATTCCTGCTGGCTGGCAGTCTGGCTGGGAGGGGAGAGAGGAGAAACTGCAGAAACTGGGAAAGACTTGGGTGCCTGGGTAGCTCACCTGGTAGAGCATGTGCCCATATATAGAGCTTTACTCCTCGACGCAGCGGCCGCGACTTCGACTCCAAGCTGTGGCCCTTTGCGGCATACCATTCCCCCTCTCTCCCCCTCCATGTTTTCAGCTCTCCTATACAAATAAAGGCCTAAAATGCCAAAAAAGAAACTCTGAGAAAACCATAGGCTTAGAGGCTGGGACCAAACACCTCCCCTCGGGTAGTCTCGCATTGCCAGACCTACCTCCACAGCGCTGCGTAGGACGGCCTGGTGATTGCACACGGCATTCTGGGAATTCAATTCAATTTTATTTATAGTATCAAATCATAACAGAGTTATCTTGAGACACTTTACAGATAGAGTAGGTCTAGACCACATAAATTCCAAAACCCCAACAATTACAGTAATTCCCTCAAGAGCAAGCATTAGCAGTGGCTATTGCGACAGTGGCAAGGAAAAACTCCCTTTTAGGAAGAAACCTCGGCAGACCCAGACTCTTGGTAGGCGGTGTCTGACGGGCCGGTTGGGGGTGTGATGAACAGTGGCACATAATAGTCACATTAAAGATAATGGAACAGTGACTTCGAAGGTCATCGTGGAAGTTCATGTCATGTCGGATGCGGTGGACGCAGCAGGATGCAGCCGGGAATTGCAGAGAATCGCAGAGCATAGAAGAAACATAAGGACTCCGGGGAGTAAACTCCCCAGAGCTAGGTTAGTAACAAGCCTTTCTGGGACAGGATGCATACAAAAGGAAACAAGTAGAGATGAGAGAGCAGCTCAGTGTTTCACAGAAAGGAAGGAACTTCCCCGGCAGTCTAGAATTATAATAGCATAACTAAGAGAGGCAGGTTAAAGAGAGGTGCCTGGTCGGGCTAGAACTCTCCCCAACCGGATCGGGCTGTACTGGCCTGCCTCCCTCTACTCTCGCTATATTATTGATTATATGCTAAAATAAAACTGATGACTACGAAGAGAAGCAGGTGGGCCGGTTAGGCGGACACTGCAACTCCTCACTCCTTAACTATAAGCTTTATCAAAGAGGAGGGTTTTCAGTTTACTCTTAAATGTGGTGATGGTGTCTGCCCCTCGAACCCAGACTGGGAGCTGGTTCCACAGGAGAGGAGCCTGATAGCTGAAGGCTCTGGCCCCCAGTCTACTTTTAGAGATTCTAGGAACCACAAGTAGCTCTGCATTCTGGGGGCGTAGTGCTCTACTAGGACAATAAGGTACTAGGAGCTCTTCTAGGTATGATGGTGCTTGACCATTTAGAGCTTTGTAGGTCAGGAGGAGGATTTTAAATTCGATCCTAGATTTTACAGGAAGCCAGTGCAGAGAAGCCAATACAGGAGAAATATGATCTCTTCTCTTAGTTCTCGCGTAACACGTGCTGCAGCATTCTGGATCAGCTGGAGAGTCTTAAGGGCGACTTATTTGAGCAACCTGATAGTAAGGAATTGCAGTAGTCTAGTCTAGAAGTAACAAATGCATGGACTAGTTTTTCAGCATTGATTTGAGACAGGATATTCCTAATTTTGTCAATGTTACGAAGATGGAAAAAGGCTGTTCTTGAGGTTTGTTTTAAGTGGGCGTTGAAGGATATATCCTGATCAAAAATAACTCCTAAATTTCTGACAGTAGTGCTGGAGGCCAGGGCAATTCCATCCAGGGTAGCTATATCTTTAGATAATGAAGTTCGGAGGTGCGTTTGTCCCATCACAATAACTTCAGTTTTGTTTGAGTTTAACATCAGGAAATTGTGGGTCATCCAGGATTGTATCTTTAATACACGCTTGAAGTTTAGCTAACTGCCCACTTTCGTCTGGCTTAATTGACAGATATAATTGGGTGTCGTCTGTGTAACAGTGAAAGTTAATTGAGTGTTTCCTAATAATATTACCTAGAGGAAGCATATATAAGGAAAATAGAATTGGTCCAAGCACTGAGCCTTGAGGAACGCCCGGGCTAACTTTAGCATGCTTGGAGGGTTTATCGTTAATGTTAACAAATTGGGATCGCTCAGAGAAATAGGACTTAAACCAGCTAAGTGCGATTCCTTTAATGCCAACTAAGTGTTCCAGTCTCTGTAACAGGATGGTATGGTCAATAGTGTCAAAAGCAGCACTAAGATCAAGTCCTTTGTCTGCAGCAGTTAGAAGGTCGTTAGTAATTTTCACCAGTGCCGTCTTTGTGCTATGATTCTTTCTAAATCCTGATTGAAAGTCATCAAATAAACTATTGCTATGTAGTAAATCACATAACTGTTTAGCAACTACCTTCTCAAGGATCTTGGATAGAAAGGGAAGGTTAGATATAGGTCTATGGTTTGCTAAGACCTCAGGATCGAGGGTGGGTTTTTTCAGAAGAGGTTTTATCACAGATATTTTAAATGACTGTGGTACATAACCTGTTAATAAGGACATATTGATCATATCTAGTAATGAAGTGTTAACCACGGGTAACACTTTTTGAGTAGTCTCGTTGGGATGGGGTCTAAGAGACAGGTAGATGGCTTAGCTGAGGATATCTTTAACATTAATTGTTGAAGGTCTATAGGATAAAAGCAGTCTAAGTATATGTCAGGTCTAGTCGTTCTTTCTAGCGGTCCTGCGTTTAAAGGTGAACCATTAGAAGTTGAGGGCAAAAGGTGATAGATTTTATCTCTAATTGTTATAATTTTATCATTAAAGAAGCTCATGAAGTCATCACTACTCAGAGATAGAGGAATAGATGGCTCAGTAGAGCTGTGACTATCTGTCAGCCTGGCTACAGTGCTGAAAAGAAACCTTGGGTTGTTCTTATTTTCGTCTATTAGTGATGAGTAATAGTCTGATCTGGCTTTTCTTAGGGCCTTCCTATAGGTTTTGAGACTTTCTTGCCAATGCAAATGAGATTCTTCCACTTTGGTGGAACGCCATTTACTTTCGATGTTTCGCGAGATTTGTTTTAATTTGCAATACCTAGTTATACCAAGGTGCTAGTTTCCTTTGCTTAATCATCTTCTTTTTGAGGGGAGCAACGGAGTCTAAAGTCGTCCGTAGGCAGGTCGTAGCACCGTCTACAAATGTATCAATTTGAGAGGGACTGAGGTTAACATAAAGGTCCTCTGCTCTGTTAAGGCATGACAAAGAGTCAAATGCTGTTGGAATCTCTTCCTTAAATTTAGCTATAGCACTGTCAGGCATCTAGTGTAGAAGCTTTTATCTAATTAGGTATAGTCAGGTAGTAAGAATTCGAAAGTAATTAAAGAATGATCTGATAATACCGAATTCTGGGGGGAATATTATTAAATCCTCAATTTACACGAATACGCGAATGCCCGCACAAGGTCGAGGGTGTGGTTAAAACAGTGCGTCGCCTTGTGCACACTCTGACTGAAACCGACTGAATCCAATAATGAGTTGAAAGCAGTGCTAAGACTATCATTGTCAACGTCCACATGGATATTAAAATCACCTACAATAAGTACTTTGTCTGATTTAAGGACTAAACATGATAAAAACTCTGAGAATTCAGATAAAAAATTCAGAATACGGACCTGGAGCCCTGTAAATAACAACAAATATAATTGGCTGTAATGTTTTCCATTTTGGATGTTGAAGATTAAGAATAAGACTCTCAAACGAGTTATAATTTAGTTTAGGTTTAGGATTAATTAACAGGCTTGAATCAAAGATGGCTGCAACTCCCCCTCCTCGGCCTGAGCCTCTAGGAATTTGAGTATTAATATGACTGGGAGGAGTGGCTTCATTTAGACTAACATATTCTTCATGGCCCAGCCAGGTTTCAGTAAGACAAAATAAATCAATTTTATTATCTGATATCAAATCGTTTACCAATACTGCTTTAGAAGACAGAGATCTAATATTTAATAGTCCACATCTAATTTTCCTATTTTGTTCTATCGTTGCAGTCGTTTTAGTTTTAATTAGGTTGTTAAGTATAGCGCATCTTTTGTTTACCTTTGATTTAACCGATCTGAGACGGGGGACAGACACCGTGCTTATTAGACTATGAGTGGGCGACTGCTCCAACGGAAGCACAGAGGGGTGCGTAGCACTGCAGCAATATCAAACTTGGGTTGTCATGGTTTATGACCGATAATAGACTCAGTCAGATTTTTTGATATGAGAGCGGCTCCGTCCCAGGTGGGATGAATGCTGTCTCTCCTAATCAGACCAGGCTTTCCCCAGAACGCCCTCCAGTTATTCACATAGCCCACATCATTAGCTGGGCACCACCCCGACAACCAGCGGTGGAAGGATGAAGTACGGCTGTACATTTCATCACTGGTCAGGTTTGGCAGGGGTCCAGAGAACACTACAGAGTCCGACATTGTCTTTGCGTATGCACAAAGTGACTCAACATTAATTTTAGTGATCTCCGATTTACGACCATTACCCCCTACGTGAAGTATGATCTTACTGTATTTACGATTATTTTTAGCAAGCAGTTTTAGATGGGATTCTATATCGCCAGCTCTAGCCCCGGGGACACATATGACCGCAGCCGCTGGGGCCGCCGGCTTCACATGTCGCAGTATAGAGCTCCCAATAACCAGAATTGGCTTCTCAGCGGGTGTATCACTGAGTAGGGAGAAACTGTTAGAGAGGCAAAGATGATCCGGTTTAGAGCGACCGTCATCATGTGCACTCCCTGGTTTAGATCTAACGCTACGCTTCCCTCGGATAGTCACCCACTCGCCCGGCTGCTCAGGGCCTACCGGGGGACAGCTAGCAGAAGCTACAGAAGCTACAGTATGTTGGCCTGCTTCAGCTACGTGGCGCTGGCTAGCTACGGAAGCATATGATTCTGATTCCATGATGCGTAGCCGTGCCTCAAACTCACTAAGCCTTGCCTCCAGAGCAGCGAATATACTAAATTTATTAGATGTATTGTTATCACTAAAGGAGGCAGAGGAGTAGCTAAACATTTGACACACAGAGAAGGGAAGGAAGGGAGAAAAACGTGCTCTGGTTTATTGCCATTTGTTTAAACCAATCACAATCGTCTTGGGCGGCGCTAAGTGCCATAAGGAGCAACGACGCCTCTGCAAAATAGCCTCGGGAAGGAACTTGTTTTGGTGGAACGTGTACATTCAAACAGCCTGGTCTCACAGAATTCCGTGAAATGATCACGAACTGTGGCCACCACGGAAAACAATGCCAATGTAAAGTCAATGAGAAGATGATGTAGCATTAAGAGCGGGCGACTATGGTAGCGAGTAGTATGAAAACCTGAAAATCTGCGTAGGGAGTTGGTTGGGGTGGTGGATGGGTCAATCAACACAGGACTTTCACCCAGGAGACCGGGGATCATGTCCCGCGTGTCACGTTTCTTAAACCCAACCGTCCCGTTCTTCTTTTCCTAAACCTAACCATCCCGTTCTTCTTTTCCTAAACCTAACCGTCCAGTTGTTGTCCCACATGTCATGGAAACGTAAGCCCACCCACGACCTTTTCCTTAATTTAAGGAACAGTGTTCATTTCACGGAATTCTTCCGTAGGCCTATCACATGAAATCAGGTTGCATTCAAATATTGTTTAGTCGTGCAACAGAAAACTCATATTGGACAGATAGTCTAGCTTGCTGTCTGGATTTACCCTGCAGAGATCTAAGAAAAGGTTAACTATAGTCCTTATAAATCAACCAGAGTTTAAAATGCCAACACAAAGCAAGCCCAAGGCATCCTGCCTAAATGAATGAAATCGGCGGAATTTCTGTCTGCAACAGAGCAATCCCAATCCCAGACTACCCAAAAAGTGATGACAAGCTGCGAGGGCGGAGCAAAGCTCTTAAATGGAGGAGAAAACATTTTCCGGCAGGAGGAGGCATCTCCTTAAATGAAAACCATGGATCTGTCAGAGCGATTAAGGTTTACTGTATCATTAATCATTGACGAGACAATAATGGCACTAAGAAAAAATTATACCAGCTGCTTTGCTGTAAGTTTTAGGCAAACTACTTGTGAATGTAAAACCTGGAATGCAGCCATTAAGCAAAAACACTTAATTCATCAATTTAAGCAGTAGTGCCAAGATCGAAAAGGAAATGGTATGCCGCTAGCGGCATATGCCGATCCCATGGTGGCTTATGCTGCTCGCTACAGCGACAAATTTTGATCCCCAGAGTGGTATGCTGCTTGTGTTGCACCGGCAGAAACAGCCTCAACAATCCTTGTCGATGTACTCAAAGTTAATATTAGAGCTAGCCGTAGCTAGCATAGCTGTTGTTACCTGAGCTTTTGCCCCATAAGGACTGTGCTTATGCCAAACTGTTACTCATGAATCTAATTATGGTAAATAGTCTAATAAAAAAAATGCCATACGTATGCCTGGATGATGTTCTGGGACATGGCGTTTTATATGATGTAGGCTAATGTGTGATCACGTTCTACTATTAAACGTGCCCAAAATATTAAGTGGTTTTAGTTTGCCCTAATCTCCTAACGCCTTATATACAGTCTATGCTTTAAAGTTGTTGGGTTGAAATCTCTGTTATAGATTAGTCAGGGAGTGTACAGTGGCTAACACTAGGTACATGTTAGCAAAGATACTTTGTTAGCAAAGGCAAGATCTAATGTTACTTTACTGTAATTTTAAAAGCATCGCACATTTCCCAGCACCAGCATGGACGAGAAAACTGTATAACGTATACATTCCTTTATTTGGTTATTTGGCTCTAAATTTCAGTTTTTTATTAGTCAGACTACGGTGGCTAAGCTAACAATACCCATGCTCCATGGATCTGCATGCCACTGTAGTGAGCAGCATAAGCTGCCAGGGGATCGTCTTATGCCGCTGGACTGACTTTATTTGCTGTTGGAACACTGGCTGCACTAATACACCCAACTATCAGACTATTAGAGTCAGTTTAATGCCTTCTCGTGGACAGTATAAACAGTAGTATCTTTTCATTGCTCATTTTTCTGTCGCCCATACGCTGAAGTCAAGAAGGATCTCTTTACTGTGGCAAGAAAAACAAAGGCTTTGGGAAATATAATTAAATGGAGCCAACACACAGAGTTCTATCTTATCACACAGCATGAAAACACCTGTGGCGAAATTGTCACCTGACAATTTGATTACTGTTATTTTCAAAATAGGCAGCAAACCATAAATAATTCATCGTTTACCAAAAGAAAAAACAACCCTTTGAGGTACAGCAGTTACCCAATAATCACTGGAACAGAAACACACACTGCCGAAAAGGAAGAGTTGCAATTCCTTTACTTTTTGAATGAGTTAAGGCTATTTTAATTTATTTACATAATGTCACTGTTATTTTTAAATAAATTTGCCTTAAGAACCTCTGTGAATAGATACATAGAATTAAAACACATTAAACTGAATTATAACCACTTTCAGGATTATAGTCCATGTAATGTATAGTATATTATGCAAATGAGAAGGTACATTATCACAAATATAGGAAATTCCAGTTTTTTGTAAAGCTAGGGCCAGCAAGTTATACGTTTAGCTTAGCATAATAACTTGAAGCAGGAGGAAACCGCTAGCCTGACTCTGTCTTCCCGCATTTCTAAACGTCTATAACTGTTGTTTTTATTCTAGTCTATATTAGAGGTGTGAATCTTCACAGATCTTTCCATTCGATTACGATTATCATGTCTTCGATTCGATACCTCAATGCATCACGATGCATCAAAAACATTTTTCTATTAAAGCTATGTATGATATTTAATTCATAGCTTTTCAAGCTGCAAAAACAAAACATTATGCAGTGCTCTAATACTAAATAAATTGGATACATAAAACTACAGCACTGAGCACATGGCACTTCCTGAATGTGCAAAATATAACAGAATATGTAAACAGAAATTTTGTTAGGCCTACATTAAATTCTAAACAGAAATAATCGATTATGAGCCTGCCGATTATGGATGCAGCATCGTCCATGTCCACAAGTCGATGCATCGATTATTTGATTAATTTCAACACCTCTAGTCTATATCCACAACCATTTCCGGGATTGCTCCGTTGCCTCTGGAAATTCCCCCGGATTTCACTCTTTTCAGCCGGATGTCTGTCACTTTCCCCTTTCTTTGTGTTGGAATTTTAAACTCCGGTGAATTTATGAGGACTATGGTAAACTGCTCCTCAGATCTCTGCATTGTAAATCCAGACAACTAACTAGACTATCTGTCCAATCTGTCCGAGGCTATTTTGCAGCGGCACTGCTGCTTTTTGTTTTGGCACCCTAGACGATTGTGATTGGTTTAAAGAAATGCCAATAAACCACAGGACGTTTTCCTCCTAACCTGGAATGCTGTGTGGACTAGGCAGACCCTCCTCCGCAGCGCTGTGGAGGAGGGCCTAGCAAAGCAAGACTATTTTTATTCTTACAGAGCCAGACCAGCTTGCAGTCTTTATGCTAAGCGAAGCTAATCGTCTCCTGTCTCTATCCTCAAGTTTAACAGATATACACAAGAGTAGTTTATTACTACGATGTTCCATTGCCGGGATTGCTCCGGTGCCGCTGGAAATTCCGTTGGATGTCCCTCTTTTCGGCCGGATGTCTGTTACCTTCCGCTTTCTTTGTGTTGGCATTCTAAACTCCAGTGGATTTATGAGGACTATGGTTAACTGCTCCTCAGATCTCTGCAGGCTAAGACAGCTAGCTAAACTTTCTGTCCATTCTGACAATAAATAAAAAAAACTGGTCAAATATATTCAGAGGAGCACTGCCAAATTTTCAATACTACTATTGGGCATGTAACATTCATAAATTACTTTATTGGTTTGGCTTCAAAAGCTATGCCTCTTGTCCGCCCTGGGTGCATGTAGAGATATCTTCATCTCGTTGCTTACTTTTTAATATCTGCTCCCAGCTTCCCCTTGGAGTACACAAAATCTCGAGCAATCCTATAGTTATCAATACTATTAAGATTTGTCATGAATTCAGAAAACAATTTGGTCTACATGGAGCTTCGATTCATATGCCAGTTTCAAATAACCACTTATTTTCCCCGTCCCTTTCAGACAGCTTCTTTGATATTTGGGCAGCTGAGGGTCTCTCTATTCTAAACGACCTGTATGAAAACGAAGTGTTCTCCTCTTTCTCTTCTTTGTCAGCTAAATTTAACCTTCCTAATAGTCATCTCTTTCGTTTTTTTCAAGTGAGGCACTTTATTCAAAAGCTATTTCCCCATTTTCCCAATCGTCCTCCCGAATCAGAAATTGATTCAATTCTCACCTTCGACTCTGGTCAAAGATAACTGATTTCAACCATTTATGGTAAAATTACAGTGCCTTGCGAAAGTATTCGGCCCCCTTCAACTTTTCGACCTTTTGCCACATTTCAGGCCTCAAACATAAAGATATAAAACTGTAATTTTTTGTGAAGAATCAACAACAAGTGGGACACAATCATGAAGTGGAACGAAATTTATTGGATATTTCAAACCTTTTAAACAAATAAAAAACTGAAATATTGGGCGTGCAAAATTATTCAGCCCCCTTAAGTTAATACTTTGTAGCGCCACGTTCTGCTGCGATTACAGCTGTAAGTGGCTTGGGGTATGTCTCTATCAGTTTTGCACATCGAGAGACTGACATTTTTGCCCATTCCTCCTTGCAAAACAGCTCGAGCTCAGTGAGGTTGGATGGAGAGCGTTTGTGAACAGCAGTTTTCAGTTCTTTCCACAGATTCTCGATTGGATTCAGGTCTGGACTTTGACTTGGCCATTCTAACACCTGGATATGTTTATTTGTGAACCATTCCATTGTAGATTTTGCTTTATGTTTTGGATCATTGTCTTGTTGGAAGACAAATCTCCGTCCCAGTCTCAGGTCTTTTGCAGACTCCATCAGGTTTTCTTCCAGAATGGTCCTGTATTTGGCTCCATCCATCTTCCCATCAATTTTAACCATCTTCCCTGTCCCTGCTGAAGAAAAGCAGGCCCAAACCATGATGCTGCCACCACCATGTTTGACAGTGGGGATGGTGTGTTCAGGGTGATGAGCTGTGTTGCTTTTACGCCAAACATAACGTTTTGCATTGTTGCAAAAAGTTTGATTTTGGTTTCATCTGACCACAGCACCTTCTTCCACATGTTTGGTGTGTCTCCCAGGTGGCTTTTGGCAAACTTTAACGACAAACTTTTTATGGATATCTGTAAGAAATGGCTTTCTTCTTGCCACTCTTCCATAAAGGCCAGATTTGTGCAGTATACGACTGATTGTTGTCCTATGGACAGAGTCTCCCACCTCCGCTGTAGATCTCTGCATTTCTTCCAGATTGATCATGGGCCTCTTGGCTGCATCTCTGATCAGTCTTCTCATTGTATGAGCTGAAAGTTTAGAGGGACGGGCCGGGTCTTCGTAGATTTGTAGTGGTCTGATACTCCTTCCATTTCAATATTATCGCTTACACAGTGCTCCTTGGGATGTTTAAAGCTTGGGAAATCTTTTTGTATCCAAATCCGGCTTTAAACTTCTCCACAACAGTATCTCGGACCTGCCTGGTGTGTTCCTTGTTCTTCACGATGCTCTCTGCGCTTTAACACGGACCTCTGAGACTATCACAGAACAGATGCATTTATCCGGAGACTTGATTACACACAGCTGGATTCTATTTATCATCATTAGTCATTTAGGTCAACATTGGATCATTCAGAGATCCTCACTGAACTTCTGGAGAGAGTTTGCTGCACTGAAAGTAAAGGGGCTGAATAATTTTGCACGCCCACTTTTTCAGTTTTTTATTTGTTAAAAAAGTTTGAAATAGCCAATGAATTTCGTTCCACTTCATAATTGGGACCCACTTGTTGTTGATTCTTCACAAAAAATTACAGTTTTATATCTTTATGTTTGAGGCCTGAAATGTGGCAAAAGGTCGAAACGTTCAAGGGGGCCGAATACTTTCGCAAGGCACTGTATCTCCTTAACCCCTTCCCCAATTGACTCCCTTAAGTTAACTTGAAAGCATGATTTGGGCATTGACATTTCCGACTACCAGTGGAAAAACATTCTCAGTTTAGTTCACTCTTCAGCGATTTGTGCTAGACATGCCCTAATTCAATGTAAAGTGCTTCACAGAGCTCATTTCACTAATGCCAGACTGGCAAAACTGTTTCCTAACAGAAGTGATGCCTGTAACAGATGCAAACAATCCCCAGCCGATCATCTTCACATGTTCTGGTCATGCCCAGTGCTATTAGATTATTGGTCAGACATTTTCACAAGTCTCTCACAGGCCCTCAATTACACTATTGTCCCTAATTCCTTGAGTGTCCTGTTCGGCCTTTCCCCAATCACATGTATACCAGCTACAGCGCACTGCGTCATTGCCTTTACTACTTTGCTGGCCAGGCGCACCATCCTCCTTAAATGGAAGCATGCTTCTCCTCCATCACATGACGATTGGATACGAGAGATATTGCAATGCATCCACCTTGAAAAAATTTTACACTCTCTTAAAGGTTCGCTGAGTTCATTTCATAAAACTTGGAGCCCTATACTGACTACTACTGAAGGCCTTATCGTGTTGTCAAGACCTCCTGACTAAACTTCTGTGGGGAGGGGGGAGACTTTTCTTCTTTTGTTTACTGTATTATTGTTATTGTTGTTATTATTATTATTATTATTATTTTTATTATTATAATATATATATATATATATATATATATATATATATATATATATATATATATTTATTTATTTATTTATTTTACTTGTGAGTGCTACAGGTGGCCTTGGGGTTGATGATTGTGGGTCTATATTTCTGTGTGGAACTGTTCTATTGATTTCTCTTTTCTTTCAGACACCTTGTTGCATTACATCTGTTGTAATACACTTTATATGTCTGCAGAAAACTTAATAAATATATATATATATATATATATATATTCAGAGGAGAAAACTGGTTTTACACAAACTGCCCATTGTAAACATAAACAAACCTATTTACAACCTGACGATAAAACAGTAATGTATATTTAAAAGTAACTTAATAATCACTGCCTTTATGTGGTGTCAAGTATAACTTAAACACTGAGTGAAAAATACTTGGAAATATTTAATGTGAATGCCAAATGCATCAAATTAATTTGTTGTTGAAATAGTTGACATAATCTGTTTCTTTGTGAATGTGAAATTAATGTTCACTGCATGATTGAAAGTGTAGAAAGATGTTGTAGATATGTTGAATTCTCTGTGAAATTTTTTAATAGGGAATCAGTGCAGCATTTCTGCTTTTCAGCCTTGCACGTATCTGTTTCAGGGGAATAGGTGCAATCAGCTGCGACTTCAATCTTCCAGATAAGAAATTAAAGAAAAAAAAAAAATGAAGAGTCAAATGCTTAGTGTATGAATGATGTATTTCTGACTGAGAGCATTACTGATCAGTACATGTAATGAGAAGAGTATTTGCAGTTTTGAAATCCCTGACTGCACAGTTTAGTCAGCTACCAATCAAACCCACCCAGAGCCTGACACACTTGGCAGGGTGATCTAACCTCTGTCTCTTTTTCACAAGAGCCATCAGCTGCCCACAGCCACTTTCTACAGATCTCTTTTTTTCTTTCTCCCTCACCATTGCCCTATACCACTAATGTCACTAAGATCATGTCCATGGTATTTGTTTCTTATGGGAGTTAAGCACCTGCATTTTAGCTGCCCTTCATTTTCTTAATTTTACTCTATTCTTACAATTGATTGAAAATGTTATTTTTGGGGCGCCTGGTTAGCTCATCTTGTTGAGAATGCACCCCATGTACAGACACTCAGTCCTTGTCCCAGCGGCTGCGGGTTCAGTTCTGACCTTTGTTGCATGCCATTCCCCCTCTCTTCCCACTTTCCTGTCTTAATCTGTCCTATAAATAAAGGCAATAAAATCCCCAAAAGTAAATGTTTGTTAACTTATAAAGCCATTAATGCTAATGCTCTGTCTTACATTAGTGTGTCTTGACCCCATATGCACAGTGCCAGTCCTGACCTCCCTGGGGCCCTAAGCAAAATTCTGCTCAGGGGGCTTTTACTTGGAGACCATTTGCCTTTGCAGCACAGCTAACACCCCAGTGCTCCCACTACATGCTTCCCTCTTTTAAAACAGTTTGCTCCATCTGTCGATGTTAATGGAATTGAATTGAAAGAAGTGAATATTAAGATTAAAAGTATAAAATTTAGAAAAGAATAATGGAACACTGAGCATTGGCTCTGCTGCCTGGTAATTATTCCAGACTTCACAATATTATCCAACTAGCTTTGGCTATACAACGTAAACATGAGCTTTTAGACGATGGCTGTAGCTAGATGTCTCAAAAGAGTCAAATAAAACGTATACAGCTGTGTCATTAACTGTAACTTAAAGGTATAGTGTGTAGTTAGTGTTGTTGTCGTTACTAATGACAACAACACTGTCATTGCATCCACGTGACGCAAGCCTTCCGTGATTGCGCACCACCCCCACACCTCCTCCACGTAGCTGCTTGTAGCCAAGGAAGACACGGAGGATTAAAAAAGACATGATGGACTCTTCAGAGGAGGTCATTTTATTCACTCCAGGTGCTGCGCGCGCATGTCGGCGGACTACACCCTTTTCTAAACAGCCATGCTGAGAAATACAGAGTTTTTTGAGCTAATAGGATAGAGTAGCTATGTATCAACTCATTTGGCTTGACTGTAACGGACGTCCATTAATATAAAATAGTTGCACACTATAGCTTTAACCTTCTACAGCCTGGCCATTTTCAGTATCGGCATCAGTCGATCTGGACTGTCTGGAGGAAATTGAGAAAGTATGTCACATAGTTAGTTGAAGTAATTTTCACAAGTTTCAAAGTGTGTAAACATTTCAATGTTTTAATTACAATCTTACCATCAAAATTTTCCCTTTCTGCAATTTCTAGAGGCAACGTTATCAATGACATCATCATAGGACAAGTGTTTCTTCACGTCATGATTTATTATTCATGATGGCCAAACCACTCAAATGTTCTGTGTCATGGAAGACCTTAATTTTTAAAAGCTTCTCTCTGCTGATGCAAGTTACAATTCTTACTATTCTTCTGACTATTTATACTATTGATTAGCTGAATACATGATGGTTATTATTTACTGAGAGGTGTACATCCATATTGTCCAGCTGATCAACAGTTTAAATGCAATATGTAATTCAATGTCAATCCATTGTTTTCTTCTTCAATTAAGCATTAGTTGTAACCTTTACAGAGACTAGATAATCATTGTTATGTTTTAAAATGATGTGCTTTCATGAGGAGCACCAATCACTATGTGCGTACATATTGTCTGTGGACTGGTTGCCATAGAGGCTGTAGAGCAGATGCATTTGGTAAACGAAAATATAAAAGCATGTTCACAAGCAATGCGCAATCTTTTCCCATCTGCGGTTTATAAACACTGTTGTCCTTTGGTGTTTATCAAATGCGATAAATAATAGTATTACACTCTCCTTTTTGTCAGGCACAAAGTCACAACCACAGACCTGAAAGTGGCTGACAAGCAAGCAAGACACAGACAGACCAAGATATGCACTGCCCAGCTAGATTAGCAAGGCAGACAACAAGCGATCCACCGCAAGCTGGCCTAGTAGTGCACATCAACTTAACGTTAGGATAGTATTATTTGCTGACATTAAATTTATAAAGAGAACATAAGTTTACCTGACTGCTATTCCCGAGGTTCGCTATCATGTTGTTTTTTCTTTCTTTTTTTCGTACCCTGAGGATAATTCTGCTTCATCCTCTATTGAAATGTCACGTTTGACCACTGACTAGCATCTGACACCCGCATTGGCATGATGGGATGGGGAGGCAGAGCCCTCCCTAATTTGTGGGGTCCTACGCACCTTGCGTGCGTGTGTGTGTGTAGGGTGGACTCGCTCTGCATATGCACCTGTAACCTGGCACCTGCCTTTGCATTCGGGTTCTCTAGGCTTTGGAATAGCTTTTCTTTAGTCTGGATCAACGGAAGTACATTTTCAAGATAATTGCCTGAAATCCCCTTACCTTCCGCTCTCTGTGTGTTGCCATTCTCAAACTCTGTTCATTTCAGGAAACGACAACAAACTTCAAGCTAGCATGCTACATGCTGAAAATGGCAATTTTTTAAGAGCATTTGGATTGTGCAGCAAGGCAGGCCTGCTTGGTTCTTTTGGGGAATGACTGTAAATATTTACGAAGAATATGTTTACAGCATTTACTAACTGGAACGTTTTGGGAGGGATTGGCGGGATTGCTGTGGACGAAGTACAGACAGCGATACACTGGTAAATTATGTTTAACCATGTATCCAGCTGATTTAAATAGCTCATGTTACTGTATTGTGTGAACAGTTAACTTTATTTAATATTTTTGTGGTGTTTTCTTTTGCAGGGTGCAAATGTTACACCAAAACAAGTTCCTTCCAAAGACTATTTTGTATAGCCACTGTTGCTGCGTCTGGAACTTAGATAAGATAGAACAAGATAATTGTGATTGGTTTAAAAAAAATGCAAACAACCCAGAGCTTTTTTTCTCCTATTCCAGATGCATGCTAGCTATCTTAGGATAGCTAGTTTTTTAATATTGGGGTGCCTGGTTAGCTCACCTGGTAGAGCGGGCGCCCATACAGTGCCTTGCGAAAGTATTCGGCCCCCTTGAACGTTTCGACCTTTTGCCACATTTCAGGCCTCAAACATAAAGATATAAAACTGTAATTTTTTGTGAAGAATCAACAACAAGTGGGTCCCAATTATGAAGTGGAACGAAATTCATTGGCTATTTCAAACTTTTTTAACAAATAAAAAACTGAAAAAGTGGGCGTGCAAAATTATTCAGCCCCTTTACTTTCAGTGCAGCAAACTCTCTTCAGAAGTTCAGTGAGGATCTCTGAATGATCCAATGTTGACCTAAATGACTAATGATGATAAATAGAATCCAGCTGTGTGTAATCAATTCTCCGTATAAATGCACCTGCTCTGTGATAGTCTCAGAGGTCCGTGTAAAGCGCAGAGAGCATCATGAAGAACAAGGAATACACCAGGCAGGTCCGAGATACTGTTGTGGAGAAGTTTAAAGCCGGATTTGGATACAAAAAGATTTCCCAAGCTTTAAACATCCCAAGGAGCACTGTGCAAGCGATAATATTGAAATGGAAGGAGTATCAGACCACTACAAATCTACGAAGACCTGGCCGTCCCTCTAAACTTTCAGCTCATACAATGAGAAAACTGATCAGAGATGCAGCCAAGAGGCCCATGATCACTCTGGATGAACTGCAGAGATCTACAGCTGAGGTGGGAGACTCTGTCCATAGGGCAACAATCAGTCGTATACTGCACAAATCTGGCCTTTATGGAAGAGTGGCAAGAAGAAAGCCATTTCTTAAAGATATCCATAAAAAGTGTCGTTTAAAGTTTGCCAAAAGCCACCTGGGAGACACACCAAACATGTGGAAGAAGGTGCTGTGGTCAGATGAAACCAAAATCGAACTTTTGGCAACAATGCAAAACGTTATGTTTGGCGTAAAAGCAACACAGCTCATCACCCTGAACACACCATCCCCACTGGCAAACATGGTGGTTGCAGCATCATGGTTTGGGCCTGCTTTTCTTCAGCAGGGACAGGGAAGATGGTTAAAATTGATGGGAAGATGGATGGAGCCAAATACAGGACCATTCTGGAAGAAAACCTGATGGAGTCTGCAAAAGACCTGAGACTGGGGCCGGATTTGTCTTCCAACAAGACAATGATCCAAAACATAAAGCAAAATCTACAATGGAATGGTTCACAAATAAACATATCCAGGTGTTAGAATGGCCAAGTCAAAGTCCAGACCTGAATCCAATCGAGAATCTGTGGAAAGAACTGAAAACTGCTGTTCACAAACGCTCTCCATCCAACCTCACTGAGCTCGAGCTGTTTTGCAAGGAGGAATGGGCAAAAATGTCAGTCTCTCGATGTGCAAAACTGATAGAGACATACCCCAAAGCGACTTTACAGCTGTAATCGCGCGCAAAAGGGGGCGCTACAAAGTATTAACTTAAGGGGGCTGAATAATTTTGCACGCCCAATATTTCAGTTTTTTATTTGTTTAAAAGGTTTGAAATATCCAATAAATTTCGTTCCACTTCATGATTGTGTCCCACTTGTTGTTTATTCTTCACAAAAAATTACAGTTTTATATTTTTATGTTTGAGGCCTGAAATGTGGCAAAAGGTCGAAAAGTTCAAGGGGGCCGAATACTTTCGCAAGGCACTGTATATAGAGGTTTATTCCTCGACACAGCGGCCACGGGTTCAACTCCGACCTCCGGCCCTTTGCTGCATGTCATTCTTCTTCTCTAAGCTGTCCTCTACAAATAAAGTGGTGGCAACAGGAAGAAGGCTTAAAAGTCAAAGTGCTATACTTTAACGAACTCCTCCTAGAGATTTCATCAGATCGACTTCAAATTCGGTCGGTGTCATCTAAAGACCTTAACGATGAAAACTTTTCGTCCAACTGTGTGGGCGTGGCGTGGTGGCCATTTTGAGCATTTATCGATGAACTAAGAAGTTCCTGTAACTTTAGTGTACATTGTCCCATTTATGCCGAAATTTCTCACGATTGACAAGGGTCCAGGCCTGAAGACATGTATAGGCCAAAATTGACTTTTGGTGATAGCGCCCCCTGCTGGCAACAGGAAATCCGCCTTATATGACAAACATCATCCGATTTACATGAAGCTTATAATGTGATACTTAGCTATAATTTAACCACGCCTATGTACTTAGGCCACGCCCCCATCTTATGGCTTTTGAACCGTTTAAGGTAGCGTCTTGTGTGAGGTATCATTGAACTCAGCAGAGAGTTCCTTCTTCATTGGTGATGGTTTGACCCGCCCCCTATGCTTAAGCCATGCCCCTTTCATAACTGGTGAACTGTTTAAGTTAGTCTTATGTGAGGTATCAATGAACTCAGCAGAGACTTCCTTTTTTATTGGTAAAGGTTTGCCCCGACCCCTATGCTTTGGCCACGCCCCCTTTCACAGCTAATGAACTGTATGATGTAGAGTCTTGTGTGAGGTATCATTGACCTCAGCAGTTCTCTTTTCATCGGTGACGATTTGTTGTCTGAGTGCCGCGTAAATGCACGGTCACAAGGAGCGGCGTCCGCCAGTAACCCCAACACGCGCAGAGGAGCGAGGGCCCGTCCAATGCTGCTTGCAGCTTTAATTAATCATTCTTTTACTTGAAAGAAATATGCTTTAATTAGTGAAACACGTCAAAATTAACAGGAGAGAAAATGATCTGATATTGCTAATTGCAGCTTCATGTTGCAAAGTTGTTGATAGTCTTACCACCACTTTATTCCTGTTTTAAAATTAGCTGATGCATGCACACTTTTTTTCATCTAAACTGGGATCGTTTGCAGTGAAAGCTGTTGAGTTATACAGTGTAAGAAGAAGGCTAAGATAAATGACTGCATAAAAGGAGAAAGACTTGCATTAGTAGATGGGTAATGGATCTGAGCTTCCCACTCAGCGCTGGCTAATACATCAGAGAAGTCACTCTGCCATTACATAAAGCATGGATAAATAAATGAACAAAAGCCATTAAGATGATTTGACTTGCAAATAAATATTGTTACATATATTGCTTCTCTCTGTTAACAATATCTAAGCCCCTCTGCTACTTTTCTGTGATTTGTTAAACAACTCCACAACAGTATCAACGAGTTATTTTATCAACATGCTATGTGAGAGATAATAGGCTATTCCTCCTGGCAAAGATTCTCTGAATGCCTGCTACAAAAGGAACTGGGATGCTTCATATTCCTTTTTTTTATTCACCATTTCAAAGAAGAATATATTATAGTTTAGACTAGAGACATATTGAAGTTTGATTTCACAAAAAACTAAAGTTTCTGACTTACTGTCAGTTATTACTGATGTCATGTACATAGTGCGGCTCGCTTATTGAGTTCCGCGAGCTCGCTGTCTGCAACTTTGGGCGTTCTGTCTAAACTAGGGATGGGCGATATGGCCTAAAATCCATATTGCGATATACATTGCAGCCTTTACAATAACAATATATATCATGATATATTAATTATAATAAACCATTTAAGAACAGGTTACATAGACCCTAAGAAAAGCCAAACTGCTAAATGTATTTTTTTAAAGAAATAAATGTAGCTTGTAGTTTTGAGAACATTTATTGTGCAAAACTGTAATTATACAACATAATGTTGCAGATAAATAAAATTCAAGTACACTAGTTGCAGACACTTTAACAAAGAAAAAGCTTAAATTATTGGGGTTCTTTTCTTTAGTGCAAACCATTCTAAAAGGCACTACACTTAGTTAGTTTAAGTCACTGGTTCTTAAATACCACCCAAGATGCTGAGAACAGGAAAAACTGGTGTCTTTTTAGTTAAGGAACAGACACTGTACTAAAAATACTTTCAATATTAGGCAAAGAAAATTATTTTGTTGCATTGCAGCCGGTTGCAGCTCGTGGCTCTAAATTTCGCGGGTAGACATCAAGATGCATTATCGCGATAGTGCAATATAATTAAAATATCTTTCCAATGTTGTATCGTTTATATTGCATATTGTTTCTATCGCCCATTACTAGTCTGAACCCCACCGTCAGACGCAGACTCAGATGAGAAGTCGGAGAAGACGCTAATGTTAGCCGCAAGTAAATAAAAAGCTGGAAAGCAAATAATAGACTTGACTACTAAGTTAGCTTCTTATAATAATGGATCACTTTGTAACAATAAGGCCTCGAGCACTGAACACGACTGCTAATGTTACTCCGTCCACCTCGTCCGAGGCCACAGGTGATGGGAGTGTCACGGCTCCACCTGCTCTAGAGGCACCTGCCCCAGCGGGAGAGGGTAAATGTAAGAGAGAGAAGTAAAAAAACGTATACAGGCTTCCGGTGACGTCATGGTTGGAGCAACAGGTTAGAGACGAGGCTCTGTCAGAAAAAAGTTAGAAAACAGTGACAACTGCAGATATATTAAGCTTTCAGGGCGGAAAATAGCCCGTGAACAAAATGACTACCACATCGAAAACGAGAGGACAAGGAAAACCAGGACATTTGAAAGAAATTGACAATAAACCACCGAGCACGAGCAGCGCTAGCTAAGATGCTACTAGCCGTGAGGAGCAGTTAGCACGTGAGGGCGAAACATCTTTGATACAAGAAATGAGAACATTTCGCGAAGAAAACAGTCAGGGACATAAACAAACATCAACGACCCTTGAACGCTTGGAAAAGACTGTGACAGATATTAAGGAGCAGCTCGGTGACCACCAGCAGAGGATCGGTGAGCTGGAGGGGAGAGTGAGCGATGTGGAAGATGCGAGGGTAGGGCAGCACCGTGTGATACGGTACCTGTTTCAACGCGAAAAACAACTCACAGCGGTTTGTGATGACTTACAAAACAGGCTGAGGAGAAACAACCTTCGAATATTTCAATGAAATAACCAGAGGAGTATGAAAATAACGTATTTTAATTTTCCAGTCAAACTCCTTCCACTGTTGACTATTAATTCCCTTATGGCACCTATAACAGAGTTTATCCCTTAACACATCCTCTATTACTGTATTAGCTTCTATTTCCCACTTTTCTTTAATATTGTAAGTGTTTCCGACCATGTCTGTTAACAATCTTTTATAAAGATGAGAAATATGTTTACCAACAGGGAGGCGTTTTTCTGAAATTGTAATAGAATATTGTTCTATGCCATTTGGGATTTTGCCAATTCTTTCTTTTTTCCTTATGGTTTGTAATGTAATGCCTAATTTGCAAATATCTATAAAAATCACTTGAGGGAAGATCGAATTGTTCCTGAAGTTGTGTGAAAGACTTTAAGTGTATTTCTTCAAAAAGCTTATTGAAAATAAAGAGGCCATTAACTGCCCATCTCCTAAAACCATGGTCACACATTGAAGGCGGAAAATCTACGTTACCCACTATGGGCATAACTCGAGAAATTGTTCCAACATCCTTAGGCATTTTCTTTACTTCTGCCCATACCTTTATTGTATGTTTTATCCATTCATTTTCAATCTTCATTTTATTGACATGTTATAGATCCATAAAGGGTAGGGCAGACAGTTGTGCACCCTTAACTTCCCCTTGCTCTATTTGAGTCCACTTTGCTTCCTCATCTCCACTAATCCAAGTCACAATTGCTGCTAGTTGAGCCGCCCAATAATACAATTTTATATTTGGCAGAGCAAAACCTCCTTTACCTTTAGCCAGATGAAGTGTTTTAAGTCTAATTCTGGGTCTTTTGTGTTGCCATATAAATTGAGAAATTAATTTGTTTAACATATTAAAAGTGGAAATTGGAACTCTTATGGGCAACGACTGGAATAAAAATAGGAAACGTGGGAGCAGGTTCATCTTTACGGTTTAAACTCTGCCGAACAGAGACAAAGGAAGAACTTCCCAACGAACTAGATCGCTCCTTATTTGATTAATTAGCTTATTATAGTTTGCCTCAAAAAGTCTTGTAGTTTAAGGTGTGATAGTAATCCCCAAGTACCTAAATCCTTGTTGAGACCAGTGAAATGACACCATCTCGTTTAGTCGTTTAGGCCATAGTCCTGATATCATCATTGCCTCTGACTTATTCTGATTAATTTTGTATCCAGAAATGTCTCCATAATCCTTTAGGCATTGCATTAGTCGAGGTATTGAAGTAAGGGAATGTTTTATAAATAGCAGGATATCGTCAGCGAAAAGGGAAATTTTATGAACTCTCCCCCCACCATCCTCAACCCCCTCAATCTGGATGTCTTGTCGTATTGCCTCCGCTAGAGGCTCAATACTGAGAGCAAAGAGAATGGGTGAGAGAGAATCACCCTGTCTTACGCCTCTCTCTATATCAAGAAATTTGCAACCTGCCTCAAATAGTACAAAACAATAACAAAAATTGTAAAAAGAGAAGTTCCCTCAAATGTACAGTTTTTCTTGCTGGGTGTTATATCAGTTGATGTTTTCAATGCTGACCAACGATATATATTTACGTGTATTACTACTAATTGCCAAAAAAAAAATTACTGCTAATTGGAAGTCTGTGGAATCACCAACTGTAACTGAATGGAAACAGAGACTAAAACAGATCTATATGATGGAAAAAATGACTGCATCATTACAATTGAAATCTGACCTTTTTAATCAGAGATGGCACATGGTTAAAGAATATTTAAATCTATAAATTAAATTTATAGATTTATATAGATTTTTTTTATACATTATATATTTTATATCATTATATGGCTGTATATTACTGTATCATGTTTGTTGAGATGTGAACATTCATTTTAGGTGCAGTAATATATATATATACAGATTATCTTTATTTAGTATTATTATTTTTCTCTGTATTACTCCTGTTATTTTATCACTTGTCTCCGATAATGTATACAATTCCGGAGGATTTGATATTGCCTGCGGCCACTGTTGCATGAAAGACCATGTTTGGGAATGATGAATATGCAAAAAAACTGGTGACTATCCCGTTTTCAGACACAACTATTGCTCGGCGAGTTTGCGAAATGGCACCTGATATGAGGGAGCAGTTAATTGAGAAGCTGAAATCGGCGGAAGCCTTTTCATTACAGGTGGATGTGTCTTTGGATGTGTCCAAAGATGCACAGCTCTTGGGATTTGTGCGTTTTGTTGATCAAAACAAAATGTATGAAACAGCTTTCTTTTACTGTCTCTAGAGTTAGCTAGCTGACATGCTCTACATCTGAGCTACTGCGCATGTGCGAGTGCAATCAAAGATAGTACAGAAGAAGATGAGTTTTTGTTTTTCTATAAGAAGCTTCCTGAACGCAACAAGATCTGAAATTTTCAAAGTGATTGATGACTTTTTCAGAGCAAATGAGATAAGCTGGGCAAGGTGTGTATACTGACAGTGCACGCGCTGTGACTGGTCAGAAAAGTGGACTGATGGCGCTTATCAAAAAAGTCGCCCCAAAAATTACGTGGATTCACTGCATGTTACACAGAGAATCTCTCGCTGCCAAAGAAATGAGTGCTGACTTTGCTGATATTATGGACACCACTGTTGTGACACGTGTCACTTTGATTAATAAGGTAAATATATATATATATATCTAACCCATAAACACAATAACTGAGTACAAAAAAGGTTAAAAGAGGTCAGAAATATGTTAGTGTATGGCCAGGCTTAAAACGTAACATCTTTTTTTATCTGGGGGTTTCCTGTTCTATTTCATCAGCTAAGGGGTCCCTGGGCTGAACAATGTTGAAGCCCCCTGCTTTAGGGGACATAAACATAAGAAAAACACAGTTTTGAGTGAAGGGGGACTTTAAACAAGTGTGATTTGTTGATGAAGATCATGATAAATGGTTAAAATCTAAAAAGTTAGTTGGTGGACATTTGTAAGTTTGAATTATTGTCCTAGTGATAGGGGAGCCAGATCAGAAAACACTAATATGTGTTGTTTTGGAAGACAATGACACACATTTTGTTGTTAAGTTTAAAGGACTTGTGTATTTTATGATTTGAGTGAACTGAGCATTTAAAGGTATAGTGGAGGATTTTCCCGAATTTTAGAAAATAACCGCCCTTTCTACTTTTTGAAAAAATGCACATGTGCAACACTCTACCTGCTCCCGAGAGGGAACGCCTATTAAATGTGTGCACGAGAGCGCACTGTTTACAAGTTGCTGTCGGCATGGCTCATACAAGCCTACTTTCCAAAAGAAGATTTGCACTTTTTACAAATTGAGATGTTTACCGTGTGTGCGCGGTGCGTGACTTGTGCCACGGCTAGCATTGCTAATCATAGCTTACATCAACTTTTACTAGCAGTGATTTTAAATGGATTTCTACAAATAGCATGCCAAACTTTACCTGTCGAGTAGAAACTTCGCGACTGAGGCATCAGTGGGAAGCCCAACCTGTGCTTTTAGCGCACGCCAGCGTGTGAAACATTCTCCCCAAAACACTCTGGTCTTGTTTCTTTCTTCAGAGGCCTTTCTCTTCTTGTCATACAATTCGTAGACACTTTTTCTCTTGCGACCCTCAGACATTTTGAAAAAACACGGTGAGAACGGCGAGCTTCAATGAATGGCTGAAACCGTAGCTCAAGCTCACCACACATATACACCTGAATGCTAGGGACGAGCACGTACGACGGCCTTACATATAAATATCAGTAGAATGATTGACAACTAGGAGGACCAATAGTCTTGATGATCCACCCGGAAAAAGAAAATCCTCCACTATACCTTTAGTTATGCTCCTTCACACAATCACAGTCAAGTTATTAAGGGCGTACTCACACTTAGCCCAGTTGCCATAAACCATGCCCAAGCACCCCTGCTGGCCTGCACTCACACTGCAATAAAACATTCAGGGCCAGAGTACGCTTACGATGCAACTATGTTTAAAGAAAACAGTAAGTGAAGCACTTTTGTACAGCACAATGGAGTACATCACTGAAATGCTTACTTTGTGGCTTATTTGGAGTTCGGGGCGTGACGACACACAGCCCTTTCGCATACATAACAGGTTTTTTGCTTATGCTGCGGTTGCAGAAGTTCCCTCCTTGACCACGTTTAGTGATCACACTGATGCGTACCGTGCCCGAGTCCAACCGACTGTGGCCTGGCCCACCTCTTTCAAGCGGGCCATGCCATCGTTTAGCATACCGTGATCTCTCAAATAGTGATTGATAGAGCTACTTTATATATTTTACTACCTTATACAATGCAGTACTTCGCCACTTCATTAATTTAAAGTGTAATTTTCTGATGCTGTTATACATGTAGGTATTTTGCAGAGGTACCTTTTATGCCAGCCTACGTTTGACCTGCTGTTTACAAATCCACAGCTTTTCAATGAGATCCACAGTGACAAGAGCTGTCAGCATGCCAGCTAGGAACATTAAGCGCTGACTGCTTCTTTTTAATGCCATAAACAGCCTGCTTAACTTCACTCTGCTGCAGCCCCATTGATCTCTACTTTGAACATTTAGAGAACATTTCTTCATGCCCAGATCTTTCACAGATGATAGATTACCTGTTTAGAATTGAAAAGGAATAATAAAGTAATAAGGGGGTTTGTTTCCTTTTTTTTCCAACCCCCCCCCCCCCTTCTTTTTTTTTTTGCCGGGGAGGAAAAAAAGGGGGTTTTTTTTTTTCCCTTTTTTTTTTCCCGGGGCCCATTTTTTTTTTGTTTTTTGGGGGGGGGGGGGGGGGGGGGGGTATTTGACAGTATCGAATCGCTGCAGTCAGCAGCGGCGAAACAAGCTACAATGTAAGTTAATAGGGCAATTGTCCAGCTTGTATTTACCTTTGCAAAAGTGCTTGTTTTGCCACTGACAGACACTCAGATGTGTCTAACAACACTATGTAAAGGATCACTACAGAGACATACCTTTAAAGTGCCCATATTATGAAAAAAACACTTTTTCTGGGATTTAGGGTGTTCTTTTGTGTCTCTGGTGCTTCCACACACATATAAACTTTGAAAAAAATCAATCCATGCTGTTTTGAGTGAGATACGGTTTCTGAATGTGTCCTGCTTTCAGTCTCCTAGTGAGCTGTTTGTAATCGGCCTCGACTACTGTGATCGTCAGTGAAATGAGCTGGCTAACCAAAACCGTTAGCTCGTAGCGTTCCGGTTAACGCTAACGCTAGCATGCTACATCGTTCTCAATAGCAAAGCACTGCTACAACACACACAAGTTCACCATAATCTACAAAAGAACTACTTACATGTGCGCCCTCATTTAGAAGTCTCCCAGCTAATCCTGCCTTGTAACTGACCAAAGTTGAAGAAACAGCTTTCTTTTACTGTCTCTAGAGTTAGCTAGCTGACATGCTCTACATCTGAGCTACTGCGCATGTGCGAGTGCAATCAAAGATAGTACAGAAGAAGATGATGAAAAGAGGTCTCACTCTGTAGCTAAAACAGAAACCAGGTGAAAAGAGGATCTGCAGCAGTGAGAGAGAGCTGTGCAGTACAACAACAATATGGTGTTTTTTGAAAATTAAACCATGTAAACCTATTCTGGTACAACAGTTATGAACCTGAAAATGAGCATAATATGGGCGCTTTAAAACCTCTTTAAGACCTTTCTGTTTAACCAGAAACAGCTCTGAAGTTGCTAGCGCTAAACCCACCAGACTCTATTTAAAAAAGCAATACTTTTAGCGTGTATAGAGCAAACATATTTTCACATATAAATCGGTAAACTATGTGTTTATTTGAACCAAAACTAGAGTTGTAATGGTTGGAAAAGTGGAAAGACGACTCAAAATGTCTTTGCATAGTTTTATTTTGTTTCTGTCGACTTTGAATGAAGTGTATTTAACGATGTTTATTTACATGGAGTCTGGTGGGTTTAGCGAACGCAATTTCGCGGATGTTTTTATGTTTAAAAAAAGGATCTTACTCTTTAACAGAAAGGTCGACCTTCTTAGAAATCCTTCCATAATGTTGTCAGACACTTAGAATATTAATCTAAGCCTGTCAATGGCAAAACGAGCACTCTTGTGAAGGTATACAAGCTGGACAGTTGCCCTAACTTACATTGTAACTCATTTCGCCACTGCCAACTGCAGCAATTTTGCTTTATACTGGACCATTGTCAGAGATTGTTGCTCCCATCAATCACTTAGATACAAAAACATAGGAAAATAGGGTCCAGGTTGAAAAAAAACGGTGGTTACCCTTAAAGTGCTAATATCAAAAGCGTTGCATCCTTGACTTGGTTTCTATCTGAAACCGAGGAAGCTTGCATGTAGGTTATCAGCACTTTTACTTATTCAAAGTGACAGATGGAATGTCTTAATTAGCATGTGCATCTGTCACATAGTGGATGATAGTAAATCTCTTTGCACAGGGTCTAGAAATGCTGACTGGAGTGTCATTATTTCTCCAGGGTCATGTATTTTTAAATGTCTTGCTCTCCCCCTTTCATGCCTGTGAAGACACAGTACAGGCAGCAAGAGAGATGAAAAAAAGAGTGAGCTGGCAGCTGGAGGCAGCCATCTTGGACTGGGTTAAGGCATAATCCTGGTCACGCTAGATCAGCAGCAGAGGAGAGATAAGAGAGTGAGGTGATGCCTGTGTTGGGAACCCCCTCTACAGAGAGAGAGAGAGAGAGAGAGAGAAATGGAGATAGAGCGTGTATGGATACTGCAGATACTGTTGCAGTAACCTGGGTAGGAGATGGAGAAGAATACAGTCTCCGTGGCCACTCCAGGCTTATGTTAAGAGTCTTATTAAATCTGCATCAAATTTCCTATAGAAGAAATGTATGACTTGATAAGTAAATGACTAGAGGCTGTCACTTTGATGAGGGAGCTAAATGTGCTAGTTAAAGCTGTGTTTCCATTAACACACGCTGGTTTATCAGAGAGCAAAAGTCACTGATCTCAAAAGAGGGTGTTTTGTTGTATGGTAACAAATTAGTGGCTGTTAGATTGGTTGTCCAGCAGGTAACCGATACTTTGCAGGGAAAAAAATTTGCATATTTTCTCTACTACAATTTTGATAGACTTGTATTTCCATTCATGACTTTGCAAATGTCTAAATTTCAGAGGAATATATTGTACTTAATTTAAAGCTTTAGCTAATGTTACTCAATAGATTCAGATTTTGTAATACAAAAAATAAGTTTACAAAATATGATGCATTGTTATAAATCAACCCACTTCCCCTAGATGAATCATTCCAGTCCCATGTGGGGCTTTAGGCTTGTTTTAGAATAAAACCTAGACGCTAAAAGGGTGTAAACCCAGGGTTGTATGCTACCAAAAGGTATGATATGTAGTCCATTTCATTCAACATGAAAACCTCACAACTGTATTAAGCTTTTCACATTATTTATTATGTATTTACTTTATTTTTGTGACAGTGAGTGTGGGATGAAACATGTTCTTCATCGATTTTAACACACCATAACCACCACAACCACCAGCCGGGATTCTTAGATTCCTGTATTGGGCCAATAGCTGCCTGTTCTGGTTAATCAGGAGCAAAGCATGGTTTACATTGATGGCTGTGGAAACAATGCTGGTGATGGGAGGTTTCACAGAGATAACTGCCTGGGGCCATCTTGCCTGGAATGGCTGATTAGTTTGCTGTATACTCTGCAGTGTCTCTGGTATGGAGAAACATTTTATCGTTGATGTAACACTGATGCACTTTAACCTTAGAGGATCTAAATTCAGATGCATGGTTTGTCATACAATTTCATTCACTGGTTGAAGTGAGTGACAAAGTGCCGTTATTGCTTTTGAAATTCATAGCCATCAACTCAGGGAATTGTGTGACAAGACAGATGAAGCCTCTGATCATAATTATTTTCATTCCTTCTATTTCAAGGATTTTAGGCACATCTTTTGTATTCCATTTTTACCCACATTCTGCCCTCTTTCATCTTCCTGCAGCTATTTTTACTTCCTCTGATTCGTACAAGACAGGGTGCAGAAATGTAGACTGATGCAAACAGGAAAGTGAGATGAGAGAATAGTGGATTGTCTGCATGAGTGCTGTTTACCTCTGCCATTTGAAATTAGCCTCTGTGCAACTGACAACTCCAGCAAAGCACTTTGATAGCTAGAAAGGCACTCTGTGAGAGTAGACCTCAGCCAAAGCAAATGTCAAAATATGGTTGTGCTTAGTTGAGGCTTTATCATCTCAGCTGTGCATTTATTATGTTCTTCTAAATTGGAAATATTTCACATAGCCTACTTAAAGCTACATTGTGTAAGAATTACTCCCATCTAGCGTTGAGATCATATATTGCAATCAACTCTCTCTCGCCACGCAGTATTGCAGCTACGGTAGCCTTCATGCTTCAAAAAGCAAAGGTGTAAAAAAGGCAGTCTATCAGCTGTCATTGTTGGAGTTCATGCGTTCTCTTAATACATCCATGAGTTCATGTCGGAGAGTGGTGCAGACACCACGAGCGGGCACACGCGCCATCTGACGGAAAGGAGAGAGAAAGAAAAGGAGACTGCAGCGGTCCGGAGGATAATTAACTAGTTGGGATTTGGTGTGTGCCTCCAAAGCAGCTCCAATGTTCGCTCTTTTTCCGGTCTCTTGCTCTATTTAATATCCGTTTTCTTTTTCTGGGTGAAGAAGAAGACTCCTGTTCCTGAAATTTGGATTTTGAATAAGTGTGGTCCTCCACGTTTCCAAACTTGCCGGGGCCGGAAAGCGACGCTACCCATTAGCAGCAGCTGTGAGTCGAAAACGCGAAAGGCGGAGCAGTATGTCCTGTATGTTCCTTAACGGCTAACGTATTTCAAGATGGCGCATCATTATGGAGCGTCTACCCCAGTTCATGCAAGCGCAAATGTAAAATTCCAAGCTAATAGTAATACTTGAAATTGATGGTGGTGGTCAATATTCATGAAAAAGGAAGTTTGTGAAGGGCAATACAGATTTTGATAATGAACAACAAACGTTACACACTGGGGCTTTAAGATGCATTTGTGAATCCAGAAAACACAGAGCACAGCACATAATTTGACCTCCATATCATAAACCACTTCACAGCAAGGAGCTAAATACTCACAGACAGAGTTTGGTTGACTTCCGGTTTCACCAGTCTGATCCAGTGGACAGGCTTAACCAGTTAGATTTCATGCAGGCTGGGAGTATGTCTTGAACAATGCATTATCCAGGACACAAAAAACATATGATTCTTCATGTCTTGGAATCGTTATATGCTGCACATTACCATCAATAATAATAATAATAATAATAATAATAATAATAATTACAATGTTTTCACTCTGTTGTTATTACACACATTACACACAGTCCTGAATTACCAACACATTCTCACACCCAACTCGTAAAATAAGGACGTTCGGTCAGGAGCCTTTCTCGTACTTATTGATGTTAAAAGTCTCCTTTAGCGTCTCATGTAAACGTGCTTGGTCGCCACTATTGCCGTCCCTTTTGAAGCGCTTGGTTGGGACGGTTGGGTTTAGGAAAGGGTCGTGGGTGGGCGTACGGTTCTGTGACACGCGGGAGGAAAGAAAAAAGCGACTCTGTAAAGCGACTCCAGCAAGCGGGGGAGGACGTCTCACACGCCGGGAGACGGCCGCGGGTGAAGCACGACAATAACGGAATCGCGGAGGTTGGGTTTAGGAGAAAAACAACGGGGAAAGGACGCCTCAAAAGCCGGGAAACACGCCGGAGACGGGGAAACAAAACGCCACACGCGGGACGCAAACCCGGGGAAGGATGCCTCAAAAGCCGGGAAACAAAACGCCACACCCGGGACGCGAACCCGGGGAAGGACGCCTCAAAAGCCAGGAAACACACGCCGGAGAAGGGGAAACGAAATGCCACACGCGGGACGCGAACCCGAGTCTCCTGAGTGAAAGTCCGGTGTTTTACCCATCCACCACCCCAACCAACCTCGTTATGCAGCAATTTACCCTTACATACCACTCGCTAAATCTCATCCAACTGCGGCTCTCCCCAGTACGTTACACAAATACGCCGAAGGGTGCCTTTTTCGTTGCATCAGACGCTGAAGGCCACTGACCAAACGTACTTATTTTACGAGTTCGGAATGAGAACGGGTTGGAATTACACACACATACTCAGTACCTATACATGCACTAATGGAGAGATGTCAGAGTGAGGGAGCTGCCCATGGAAAGGCACCCCGAGCAGTTGGGGGGTCGGTGCCTTGCTCAACAGCACCTTGGCAGTGCCCAGGAGGTGAACTGGCACCTCTCCAGCTACCAGTTCACCACCATACTTTGGTCTGTATGGGGACTTGAACCAGCACCAAGAAGTTGGAAAAAGAGGCATCGGTAGTAAACTGTGGAGCCCGTGTCCTCTTGGTCGCCATCCGAACTGACTCCTAGCTCGAGATCCTCCCATGCCCGACAGCTACGTTTGCGTCGCTGGTTTGGTGCTCCAACAGTCACCACCGTGTTCTCATACAGCCGGTTGAATGTTTTGCTACTTCGGGTAGCTCTCAGTGCATTAAGAGTGCTGTTAACTCTTTCATCACATTTTCTGATGTCCAAGGCTTTGCTCTGGAGTACCTGGAATAGTAGTTCAGTGTGGCCAAAAATGGTTTAAAAACCTCAAGCATGAAAATGAAATCAAAGTCATTAAATGTCTGTTTCAGGGCAGAGCTCTGTGCAATTGCATCCTTATCCCATCCAGGCTCAGTCATGATCCGGTCAAAATGAATGAACAGTGTATTTGGACATTCCACCTTGACGAGTGCCTCATGCAGCTTGCTCCATCGTATGTCTGACAAATGAGCTTTGTTTCAAGATTATAGTTGGCAATTGCCCGCATCACCACAGCAGTTATGGCTTCAACATCTCATTCGAGGCTAATGTCAAAGAAACCAAGAAACCGCTCACATATCATGCCCTTTTCATTTATGACAGTCAATTGGCACTTGCGTGATATGTCTGTGGTGTCATCCACTTTGACTGCTATGAATGGCGCTGTGTTTATTTCCTTGTTGATTTCTTCCTGAATAACAGGAGCAGTGCTTTCTATTATGCCATTCTGAATTGTCTTTGACATACCCGTAAATTGTTGTAGCTGGTGCTCTGCTAGCGTTGTGTCAAACTCGGCGAAAGCTTACGCTAGCTCCACAAAGTTTGCCTTGTTGCCAGAGCTGCTAGCTGACTCGTGGCCATGGAATGCCTGCTCTTGGCGTCCGAGATACAGTACAGAAATAATCAATCTCTTCAGAATGGCACGATTCCTGTCCACCTGTTGATTATGCCTTGAAACACTAATTGCAACCGCTCAGGGCTGGACTGGCCGTCTGGCATACCGGGCATTTTTCTGGTGGGCCGAATCGCCAATAAATAGGCCTTTTTTTTTTTTTTTTTTTGGGCCGCACCGGCCCATAAAGAACTCACAGCGGCCCATTGGTTAATTATCTTTATTGGCACTGGCCTGACCCAATCAAATCCACGAACCCCCTTCCCCACTCTGGGCCGCAAATTTACGAATCCAACTATGGCCACGCCTCCCGCCCTGAGACACAAGCTGTAATAGTTATGCTAGAAGTTTAGCAACCACCTTAAAATGGACAAATGACCACCAAAGCGCAAGGGAGGTGCAGAGAAATTATGGGAGAAAAGAATTAAGAATCTACAGGCCAATTCCTCAAAATGTTTGGGGCTGTAGTAGCTGCTTCAACATCAGCATTACCTGAAGCCGAGGAGGAGGAGAGGTGGCTGGCTATACAGAGAAGCAGAAACAACATGACAGGGAAGAAGCCGAGGAGGAGGAGGCGAGTGACCACGACAGGGCCATGGGTGCGAGTGAGGAAAAGATGGAAGATAGAGTAGATGACGATGTGGTAAGGAGTAGGCAAATTAACAGGGACTCTCAGGAAGGGAGGGAGGCTGTGTGTGTGTGTGTGTGTGTGTGTGTGTGTGTGTGTGTGTGTGTGTGTGTGTGTGTGTGTGTGTGTGGGCGTTTGTGTGTGCGCGTTATGTGCGCCTCACGTCATAACAATAACAAGCAGTTTGGCTGTAACATTAAAGTTAGTGGCTGTCAGGTAACCTAACTGCTAAGCTTACATTGAAACTGCTAGTGGTTGGCCTGTTGGGTAGCTGAAAAGTCTGTGTGATCTATAAAATCAGTGTTGATACAAGCATCAGTGTTCCTTGAATTGCTTAATTAGCTCTTTTCCAGGGCATATACTACTCTCAGCTTTATTGTAGCTTTTGGGAAGGGTTATGGTTAGTGTATTTAGCAGACACTTTTGTCCAGCAAAATAGTAATAAAAACAATAATGACAATACAATATAAAATATAATAAATAAAAAATAACAAAAATACCATAAATATACAAATCATAACTCTAAGAATGAATGAATTATTTAAGTGTAAGATCAACAGAGAAGTCTTGAGACCCCTCTTGAAGGATCCAAAACTATCACATGAATGCAGAACACTAGGCAACTCATATTATAGAATGCACGCATATTTTAAGAGGACTGTCTGCATGGAAAAAGGCCAGGGCCCATTTTTTGTCCCAGTCCAGCCCTGCAAACGCTTGATCCAGGCTTCATTTATCCTCTCTCATCCAAAAAGTTTGAGTTTGAGTTCAGATGTTATGTGACTTCGTGATTTTGAACGCCTCTCTATGGCCTGTGAGAGGTTTGCAAGATCAGCAAATCCGGCTTGGCTCCATGGGATGTTTAAAGAGCTACTGCAGCTTGACTGGTCAAACAAGAGGCAAGCGATTCGCTGCCATCCAGGCCGCCTCCATGGACCCTCGGCTTAAGAAATCAATGGAGGAAAGAACTTTGTCATTAACTTAAACTATTTTCAGTGTGAACTATTGTGCTCATAAAACTATAGTCCAGCTAACAAAACTAATTATATTTTTCAGACTGAAGAGTTTCTGATAAGGATTTCAGAAAAGCAGAACAGTTTGCCAGTGTTACAAAATACTTTACACTTCAACCATATGTTGAAAGGAGCTCAAGAAAATTGTTTGCATTAACCTCAATAGTGTTTTATATTTTTTGCTTTATTTTGTTTACTTATTTGTCCACAGAGGAGTCCAAAGCCCTCCGAACGAGGAGCTGTTTGCTGTGGAGGACATAGCAATTGAAGTAAGAACAGACACCACTGTCAGCAGCAGTACAGATACAGACACAAGATTCAGGCAGAGATAAAGCACTACAGATTACTTCCATATAGGCTGTCCTCAGTGAGTCTAGTAACCTGGTGGTGGGGCACTCTGCCAATGCTTTCTGACTTGGCAACAAGGTATCTGTGTGCAAGCATCATCCAGATCATCAGCGTGTACATTTTCTATTGCTGGGGACATTATCAGCCAGGAGTGTCTTGTCTGTCTCCTGAAAAAGCAGACATGCTATTTTATTTTAAGAACTGCTAAGTGATTTAAAGATCTTAAGTATGCAGAAGTGAGCCTTACATACTTGAAGATGTTTATTTTGCACTAAAATCTATTTGAACTTGTGGCCGGGTTGGCTCAGTGGGTAGAGCAGGTGCACAAATACTTGGAGGTTTTGCCTCAACGCAGAGGTCCAGGGTTCGAAGCTAACCTGTGACTATTTCCTGCATGTCTTCCCTCTCTCTCTCCCATTTCTCACCTAGCTGTCCTATCAAATAAAGGTGTAAAAGCCAAAAATATCATCTTCAAAATAAAAAATGAATTAAAAAAAACTAAAACTAACTTTATTAAAACTATGCACTAATGTATTGTGTTGGTTACATTGTATTCCTTTGTTGGAGCCTCAGTGACTCAGGATATGAATTTTGGAGTCTGTAAAAAAGATTTTTTTAAGGTAATGTATAATGTAATCTGAACCAGAACAAACTGACTAAAAACATCTTTTTCCCTCAGGCAGTTAAATGCACAAACCCTCCTTTCCATCTGCTCCCTCTTTAAGACATCCATCCATCCATCCATCTTCATCCGATTATCCGGTGTCGGGTCGCGGGGGGAGCAGCTCCAGCAGGGGACCCCAAACTTCCCTTTCCTGAGCCACATTAACCGGCTCCGACTGGGGGTTCCCGAGGCGTTCCCAGGCCAGGTTGGAGATATCATCCCTCACCTAGTCTTCGGTCTTCCCCGAGGCCTCCTCCCAGCTGGACGTGCCTGGAACACCTCCCTAGGGAGGCGCCCAACTGGAACTGAACCACCTCAACTGGCTTCTTTCGACTCAAAGGAGCAGCGGCTCTACTCCGCTCTCCTCACGGATGACTGTGCTTCTCACCCTATCTCTAAGGGAGACACCAGCCACCCTCCTGAGGAAACCCATTTCGGCCGCTTGTACCCTGGATCTCGTTCTTTCAGTCATGATCCAGCCTTCATGACCATAGGTGAGGGTAGGAACGAAAACTGACCGGTAGATCGAGAACTTTGCCTTCTGGCTCAGCTTTCTTTTCATCACAACAGTGCGATAAATTGAATGTAATAGTGCTGATTCTCCAACCAATCTCCCGCTCCACTGTCCCCTCACTCGTGAACAAGACCCCAAGGTATTTAAACTCCTTCACTTGGGGTAAGGACTCATTCCCTACCTGGAGAAGGCCCTCCATCGGTTTCCTGCTGAGAACCATGGCCTCAGATTTAGAGGTGCTGATCCTCATCCCAGCCGCTTCACACTCGGTTGCGAACCGATACAGTGAGTGCTGAAGGTCACAGGCCAATGATGCCATCAGGACCACATCATCTACAAAAAGCTGCGATGAGATCCCCAGCCCACCGAACTGCAACCCGTCCCAACCTACGCCTCGATATCCTGTCCATAAATAGTACAAACAGGATTGGTGACAAAGCACAACCCTGGCGGAGGCCAACCCTCACCTGAAACGAGTCCAACTTACTGCCGAGAACCCGGACACAGCTCTTGCTTTGGTAATACAGAGATTGGATGGCCCTGAGAAGGGACCCCCTCACCACATACTCCCGCAGCACCTCCCACAGTATCTCCCAGGGGACCCGGTCATACGCCTTCTCCAGATCCACAAAGCACATGTTGGGCATACTCCCAGGCTCCCTCCAGGATCCTTCCACGACCAGGACAGAATCCGCATTGTTCCTCTTCAACCCAAGGTTCGACTATCAGCCGAACCCTCCTTTCCAGCACCTTGGAGTAGACTTTACCAGGCTGAGAAGTGTGATAACCCTGTAATTGGCACACACCCTCTGGTCCCCCTTTTTGAACAGGGGAACCACCACCCCGGTCTGCCACTCCTTAGGCACCGTCCCAGGCTTCCACACAGGCCAGCTGACAGTCTTGCCTGGGCCCGGGACGAGATAAGCTTAGATGGGCCCCCCGCGCACAGATCTCTCCTTTTTCCTTGCTCTTCCTCTCCCCTGCTCTTCCTCTCCTGTTCCTCTCCTCTCCTGTTCATCTCCTGTACCTCTCCTCTGCTCTTCCTCTCCTGGTCCTCTCCTCTCCTCTTCCTCTCCTGCTCCTCTCCTATGCTCTTCCTCTCCTATGCTCTTCCTCTCCTCTGATCTTCCTCTAATCTAATCTTCCTCTCCTCTCCTCACATCTCTAACTGAAATTAATGTGATCACTCTCTGATCCATCCTGCTCAGACTCTCTGACAGGGCAGCGGGCCCCTCCCGCATCTCTCTCTCTCTCTCTCTCTCTCTCTCTCTCTCACCGGTAGCCTGACTCTGTCCCTCCGTTGCGAGGCAGCGGGCCCCTCCCGCATCACTCTCTCTGTCACCTGACAGCAGCTGGATCTCTCTCCTCTCTGTCTCATCCTCTCTGACGGAGCTACCAAACTCAACTCTTTCTGTAAAAGAGAACGTGTTGTCTCAGGCTTTTATACAAGCTAATGGACGTTAACATGAGAGCTGGCCTGTTAGCTTACGTTACATGGCTCGTAAACGTTGGCTGCGCTGTTTTTTACCTTGCTCTACGTTGACAGTTCCAGCTTCACCGTCACCACCTTTTTAAAAAAATATTTGTTTAGAAAATCTCTAAGGCCTCTATTTTCTTCTTCTCTTTTCCTTCCTTTTCTGAGCACCGGACTTGTGCTGACCGGACATTTTGAGCATACTGAACTTCAAATCTACTGAAAACAACATCAACTTTTGATAAGTGGCCAAACCATTTTTGTGTTGGGGGGGTTCTTGACCACTATTTCAAGGACAATTAGGAAGAAAACAAATAAAAAGCTTTTATGTAACTCAAATATTACATATTTTTTTCCACAAATAGGCCTATTTAAAAATTTTTTTTCAATTATTCCATAATTTAATGAGGGCCCAGTTCTGGGCCCCCAGTTCTGGGCCCCCCCCCTACTGTGGGCCCGGGACAACAGACCCGTTTGTCCCCCCCTATCGGCGGGCGTGCTTCCACACAATGTTGAAGAGGCGTGTCAACCAAGACAGCCCCTCCACACCCAGAGGTTTTAGCATTTCTGGACGGATCTCATCAATCCCTGGGGCTTTGCCACTGTGGAGTTGTTTAACTACCTCAGCGACTTCCACCAGGGAAATTGAAGACAATCGACCCCCATCACCCTCCAGCTCTGCCTCTACCATAGAGATCGTATTAGCTGGATTTAGGAGTTCCTCAAAGTGCTCCTTCCTCCACCCTATTACCTCCTCAGTTGAGGTCAACAGCGTCCCATCCTTACTGTACACAGCTTGGATGGTTCCCTGCTTCCCCCTCCTGATGTGGCGAACGGTTTTCCAGAAGCACCTTGGTGCCAACCGAAAGTCCTTCTCCATGTCTTCTCCGAACTTCTCCCACACCCGCTGCTTTGCCTCTTTCACGGCAGAGGCTGCAGCCCTTAGGGCCCTTCGGTATCTTGCAACTGCCTCCGGAGTCCTCTGGGATAACATATCCCAGAAAAACTCCTTCTTCAGTCGGACGGCTTCCCTGACCACCGGTGTCCACCACGGTGTTCGTGGGTTACCACCCCTTGAGGCAGCTTCAGCAATGGAAACTTTGAACATTGTCTGTAGCAAACCCCCAGCCAGACAATAGTGAAGCGTACTGATGTTTCCAGAAGCCTTTATTTACGTTCAGCCGTCAGCCTTGTTCTGAACACTAATATACCTTCTTTTTCCTTATACCTTTTCTTCATGAAACACCGTAAGAGCTACAGGACAGATAAATAACATAAAATTAGCTCTTACAAACATTACCCGAAGGCCACATTAACCGTACCTATGACCTTTCATAAAATATTTCTGTGACGTTACCTCTGTCAGTATTCACAATGCCGAAAAGCTAATGTTAGCATGACTCCGTATAACAAAGTGATAACAACAAATTTAAACACTTCACAGTGGGATAGATTAAACTCCATATTACTGCACACGAACATTTAACAAATCAAACCCACAATACCTTTTCCCGTTCCAGCTAGGTGCTTAATTATCCCCTTTATAGAGCTTTATACGATTTCGGAGCTACTTGTGTTTTTCCTCCTTACTTCCGTGCGTGCGTCTCACAAACTAGTCCCCCCCCCTTTCAGATTGCAAGATTACCGTTCCGCTAGGAGGCGCCAAAATAAAGGACTCATAATATGAAAAGAGAAAACTAATAAAATAAAGCTGTGAAGTGGTTACCTTATTAATACACCTTCCTTAGAGTCAGTTACATTGTCCACTCAGGTTCAATGACCCCAGCCTCCACAGGGATGCACGAAAAGCTCTGCCAGAGGTGTGAGTTCAAAGTCTGTTGGACAGGGGCCTCCTCCAGCCGTTCCTAATTTACCTGCACTACCCGTTTGGGCTTAGCAGGTCTGTCCAGAGTCTTCCCCCACCCCCTGACCCAACTCACCACCAGATGGTGATCAGTTGACAGCTCCGCCCCTCTCTTCACCTGAGTGTCCAAAACATATGGCCTCAGATCAGATGAAACGATTATAAAATCGATCATTGAGCTTCGGCCTAGGGTGCTCTGGTACCGAGTACACTTATGAGCATCCCTATGTTCGAACATGGTGTTTGTTATAGACAATCCATGACTAGCACAGAAGTCCAAAAACAAACAACCACTCTGGTTTAGATCACGGAGGCCATTCCTCCCAATCACGCCTCTACATGTATTTCCATCATTGCCCACCTGCGCGTTGAAGTCCCCCAGCAGAACTATGGAATCCCCCACTGGAGCCCCATACAGGACTCCATTCAAGGTATCCAAGAAGGCAGAATACTCGGGAACTCTTGTCTGGTGCATATGCAAGCCCCACCAGATCCAACCGGTAGCACTCCACCTCCCGCACAAGTTCTGAGTCCTTCCCCCACAGAGAGGTGACATTCCACGTTCCCAGAGCCAGCCTCTGCCGCCCAGGTCTGGTCCGTCGAGGCCCCTGACCTTCACCGCCACCCACGTGGCAGCACACCCGACCCCAGCAGTTCCTCCCACAGGTGGTGGGCCCATTGGATGGAGAGGTGCCACGTAGTCTTTTCGGGAAAATCAAAAATGTTTGAACAATACTTAGCCCTACGTACCACTGGTTACTAATGCCTGTCAAAAATAATTTCTGTATCAGTAATGCCTCAGCATGAGGATGTAGATAAGCACAATGTGCAAACTAAACTAGTATCTGAATTCTAGGTTGAACATATACAGTAGATATAGATAGATATTATCTGAGGTAACTAAGAAAGCAATACTGATCAAGAACAACAGTTTGAGCTTGGTCAAAGTGAAGTGAAGCCTAACATCTGTGTGTCCTTTCCTGCATCATCTCATGTGAATGTATTTCCTATTTTTCCTCCGTCAGCCAATGAAATCCTGCGTCTACAGATGACAAAAATAATCAGGAGTAGAGATGGCAAAGGAATGTTCTCATCTTTATTTCATTCAAATTGTTTAATTGTTCTATATATAGATTTTCCTTCTATCAGTCCAATTGTGGTGAGAGAAAGGGTATACCCAGACGACATCTATGGCATGGCCAACTACGTATGCAGTGATGGCAGTTATGGGCTGTCAGCAGGAAGCTGATTTCTTATATGTCATCTAATGAGAACCTTGGTTTCCATAATCAGGGTAGGTTATGGGAGAAACCAAAATTCCCCAACTAGATTTCTCCCGGAGAAAAGGAATTTCAGTTAAAGTCACGGTAAGTAGTCTTTATAAGTAATATTTTTAAAAGTCTGAGCATTTCCTGTTTTAAGAGAATTCATTTTTGCAGCCTACAGTAGCTGTGCTTATCTGAGGCTACAACAAGGTGTGCAGTTGGCAGAGTGGGAGGTACAGCTTGTGAAAACGGCATGTTAAATAATTGATCTTGTACATAAAGCGTGGAAGAAAAAGAGGAGGCTACTGGAACAGACCGATAAATAAATCCATACATTACCTGTAGTGAAGCTTCACCAAGCAAACTCCTGCTTCATTTTTTCATTACTTTTCTCTACTGCTTAATTTTTATTTTATTTTTTGGGGTTTTTCCCTTTATTTTTGAAAGTGGATAGACATGAAAGGGGGACAGAGATGGGGGATGACACGCAGCAAAGGGTAGCAGGTCGGATTCGAACCCTGCGCCGCTGCAGGACTTAGCCAACATAGGGCAAACGCTCTTACTGGGTGAGCTAGAGGTCACCCCTTACAGCGTGTTAGTGATAACAGGGCCATAGGCTAGCACACACTTGCAAAAACAAGGTCTTGCAGTCTTAGACCTCCAGTGAGGTTTTACTCTATTTCTCTCCATGAAACTGTAGATGAGGGGTCCATCCACACTCTGAGGGCCTGTAGCAGAAAGGCTCTGTGCTACATTTCAAAGTTGGGGAGGGCCAGGCCTCCCGTGTTTGTGGTACATTGCAGGGTAGAGTATTTTAGCCTAGGTTGTTTATTATTCCAAATATACTGCCAAATTAAGGTATCAAGTTTCTTCCAGAAATGTATTGGTGGGGGTAAGGGGATCATTGTACTTAAGAAATTCACATGAGGAACTATGTTAATTTTAACAACAGTAATCCTGGACCGTAGTGATGCCGGACCAATGCAGACCAATTGGCCATTTCCCTTTGAACACTACTTAATATAGCTTCATAGTTGTCCTGGACATCTCGCTGTAATGTATGGTGATGCCCAAATATGTAATTATGCTTTGGGTTGGTATTGTAACACTAATGGCTGATGTAACATGCCTGTTGTTCAATAAAAGAAGATTAGATTTATTCCAGTTAATTTTGTAGCTGGAGATTGAGCAAAATTCGTTGAAGATCTTAAGCTTCTTAATTTTTGGAATAGAGTCCTCAAGATCAGAGATGTACGACAAAATATCATCTCCAAATAATGATATTGAGCTGCTATTGGATTTAATCTGGACATTACAAATTTTATTTTGCCTTATGACTTGGGCTAACAGTTCAAGAGAGATTGCAAACAACATGAGGTACAGCGGGCATCCCTGTCGCGAGCCCCGCTCAATGGAAATGGCTGAGAATGCAAACCATTGGTTGAGACTGTGGCTGTGGGATTGGCATATAAAGTACGCACCATGTCAATGAATTTGGCCCCCAAACCAAGCCTCTCCATTACTTGCCACAAGTAGTTCCACTCTAGGCGGTCGAAAGCCTTTTCCGTGTCCACTGATAAAACTGCTGCCATTGTTGGAAGGTTTTTGGCTTCTTCTATTACATGAAATAGTCTGTGTACATTGTCTGCAGCATGACGTTTTGGTATAAAACCTGATTGGTTGGGGTGGACTAGCTTCTCGATAAAGCGCTCTAGGCGGAGAGCCAGGACTTTGGAATAAAGCTTAATATCAGTTCCGATGAGGCTGATGGGTAGTGTTAATTTTCTCACCTATTTTTAATTTAGTCTTAGTCTTGTGCCAAATGTCCTTGTTAATTTTAGTCATATTTAGTCATTCACATAGCTTTTTGTTAGTCAAGTTTTAGTCAACTAAAAGTCTCATCATTTTAATCTAGTTTTAGTCAAAAGAGAACTCCAGTATATCTTAGTCAAGTTTTAGTCAAAACATTTTAGTCTTTTTTTAAATGAATTATTTCTGATAACCATTTCAGTCAAATAGTTATATAAAAATAAATTATATAAAGTTATATAAATATCGAGCCTCTTCCTTATTTCACCAGTAAATTCCTTTTAAATGACAAAAACAAAACCACTGGATGGGAAAAGGGTATTTTACAATAACTTTGAATGCAGCATGAGGCTGGCAAGGCGAGTTTCAAGTGAACGCAACATATGTGTTGTTTTTCAAACAACGGCAGCTACAGACTGTCTGCAGACCTCCTCCCCTATCTGTAAGATACGTGACCACATCAAACGCAGCCCGTGGCATACTCCAGCTCAAAACTGCCCCTCCTGTCTAAAGTCACAGGTTAATTGAAACAGGTCTAGTGAACTCTTATGTTAAACATGAATATTGTTGCAAAAACCTTAGAACTAGGTCTCAACCCGCTATTAAGTTCTGAAATAGGCTGTGCGAAAAACCCACCAGCCTAGTAGGAGTAGTAAACAGATTATAAGCTGAATAGTCCGCATTCATCATTTTCTTTCAGTCTAATTAAATGTTCCTTTAAAGTTTGGTTCCAAAACTTACATACAGTGCTCTCAAGTCAAACTTAGCACAGTACTCCAGATATCGCTAGTCCATAGCCACAGGGTCTGCCAGCCCCTGCCCCGCCGCCGGCTCCAGCACCAGACGAGAAGTCCCCCCGTCGCCCTCTGACTCCGATGTCGGCACCCGGTTCAGTCGCGGATCGGCTCGTGTGGATGTCGCGTCATCCTCCATATCCAGCTCCCGACAGAAAATGTCTGCATCCTTGGCTGTAGTAAAGGTGAGCACTCTCCCTCCGTGGGTCACTTTCAGGGTGGCCAGATAAATAAGGAAATTTGAGACGCCTTTAGCATGTAGCTGTATGCGCTGTGCTCCTATAAATTATTGGCGCCGCTGGACGGTGAATGCACTGTAGTCTGCCTTAAAGCATAGCGTTGCTTTGGCATCACGAATCAGGCTTTTCTGCTGTACTTGTCTCGCCCTCTGAAAGATTGCTTGGCGGTCCTGATATCTCAGACACCTGAAAATCAGAGTATGTGTTGTTGTACCCTTGCCATCTGTGTGCTCTGTCAATTTTGATGATATCCCTGTTCTGAAAGGTGGGGATCCACACCGGTAACTGATGTTGCAGGAATCCAACTGAGTCATCTTTTTCGCTACCCTCTTTCAGTCCAATGATGCGTACATTGTTGCGTCGGGATCTGTCTTACATTTCTAGCTTATACTCCAATTTCTTCTGGTCATCAACACAGGCAGTCCCCATGTTTCTCATCTGCCTATTATCCCCTTGTGTCTTGCCTAGTCGTACCAGATCACATACTGTAGCTCCCTGCCTCTCAAGCTCTGTCCTGATGTGTTGCAGCAAGGTATCAATTTCTGCTAACGCTTCCTTCACTGCGTTGCGGACCACTGATTCAAGCACATTTGTTGCTTTTCCAAGACCTTGGTTATAACGTTTTCCATATTCAAGTCCGCACTAGCATCAGTAGCTATATATCCGCCGCCATGTTGGTAGACTTCTGTGTCTGGGTAAATGGCAACAAGCCCTGCTTTTTTACTCCTGCAGGCATTCCACTGAGTCACTGTGGTCAATTCACTGAGTCACTGTGGTAGCAGACAAAACAATTTGGCATTGAAGAAAAAGTAATAGACCTGGTTATTCAATGAAATGCGGAGGTGGGTACGAGAGCCTTAATCTCCTGCGACCATGATCTGCTGCTGGTCACGTGATCTCTCATCAATTGTGTTTTTCAAATGAAATCGTACAGGGTACAATTCCAGTGAACTGTAATCCCATCAGCTCCGTCAACTAGTGCATGATTCATGATGAAGCAGAATGTGGGGGCAGTCTCAGTCAGTGTCCTCATTTAGGATCATAGGATCCTGGTGTATCTGGTCTCTTCTTCCCAACCTCCATAGGAAGAAACAACTGTAGTGGGTGGTTTGGATCTTCTTGCCTGTTGCTATTATCCTTAAGGCACGGTAGGGCACCACCTATTGTGTGTTCAGCTGATTTGTATACCCACCATCTTCTCAGGCGTCTGAGGTGAAACCGTCTCTGTCTTGCCTCTCTGATCCCTGAGTCAGTCTGCAGCGCCCATGTCAGACCCTTGGTGATGTGGACACAAAGGTCCCTGAAGCTGTCCATTCTCACCACCAAGAACTAGTTAGTTATATATATGTATATATATTAGTGAATTCAAAACGATGAAATTATTTAATTGCGATTAATCGCATTAATGTCATAGTTAACTCGCAATTAATCACACATTTTTATCTATTCTAAATGTCCCTTGATTTCTTTTTGTCCCATTATTTTTTTCTCATTTTAATGCTCTTATCAACATGATACAACGATATGGTGCCTGAACCGAAAGATATATATATACATATATATATATATATATATATATATATATACATATATATATATATATATATATATATATATATATATATATATATATATATAAAAAGGAGCACCTTGTGTATATATAAATGAGCACGTACGTTTTCAGAGCATCAGAGAGAAGCGCTGGCATTTAAGTGGCACCTAAATAAGGCACCGAAATCCACGTTGCTATTCGGTCCGGTAGATAACGGTCGTTAAGGCACCACTGCAATATTAGCACCGGGTCTCGGACTCCCCTCCCCCCCCCAAATAAAAACTCTGAGGATCTACACGATATACGTGGATGACATTTTTCCATTCAAAACGGCGATTTTCGGATATATATATATATATATATATATATATATATATATATATATATATATATATATATATGTATGTGTGTGTGTGTATACAGTACAGGCCAAAAGTTTGGACACACCTTCTCATTCAATGTGTTTCTTTATTTTCATGACTATTTACATTATGGATTCTCACTGAAGGCATCAAAACTATGAATGAACACATATGGAATTATGTACTTAACAAAAATGTGTGAAATAACTGAAAACATGTTATATTTTAGATTCTTCAAAGTAGCCACCCTTTGCTTTTTTTGATAACTCTGCAAACCCTTGGTGTTCTCTCAATGAGCTTTATGAGGTAGTCACCTGAAATGGTTTTCACTTCACAGGTGTGCCTTGTCAGGGTTAATTAGTGGAAATGGTTTTTTTAAAAATATTAAAGAATGCTAAAATATAAACATTAGCGTTTTCAGTTATTTCCACACTTTTTATTAGGTATAATTCCATATGTGTTCATTCATAGTTTTGATGCCTCTTCAGTGAGAATCTACAATGTAAATAGTCATGAAAAAAAAGGAAACGCATTGAATGAGAAGGTGTGTCCAAACCTTTTGCCTGTACTGTATATATATGTATGTATGTGTGTATATATATATATATATATATATATATATATATATGTGGGTATGTAAAGTATATACACACATATATACTGAATATATTGAATGAACCTTGAATATATTGAATGAAAGTCTGAATATATATTGAATGAACCTTGAATATATTGAATGAACCTTGAAATATATATATATATATATATATATATATATATATATATATATATATATATATATATATATATATATATATATATATATACAGTACAAGCCAAAAGTTTGGACACAACTTCTCATTCAATGCGTTTTCTTTATTTTCATGACTATTTACATTGTAGATTCTCACTGAAGGCATCAAAACTATGAATGAACACATATGGAATTATGTACTTAACAAAAACGTGTGAAATAACTGAAAACATGTCTTATATTTGAGATTCCTCAAAGTAGCCACCCTTTGCTTTTTTGATAGCGCTGCAAACCCTTGGTGTTCTCTCAATGAGCTTCATGAGTTAGTCACCTGAAATGGTTTTCACTTCACAGGTGTGCCTTGTCAGGGTTAATTAGTGGAATAATATTTTCCCTTATTAATGGGGTTGGGACCATCAGTTGTGTTGTGCAGAAGTCAGGTTGATACACAGCCGACAGCCCTATTGGACAACTTTTAGAAATTCATATTATGGCAAGAACCAATCAGCTAAGTAAAGAGAAACGAGTCGCCATCATTACTTTAACAAATGAAGGTCAGTCAGTCCGGAAAATTGCGAAAACTTTGAATGTGTCCCCAAGTGCAGTCGCAAAAACCATCAAGCGCTACAACGAAACTGGCTCACATGAGGACCGCCCCAGGAAAGGAAGACCAAGAGTCACCTCTGCTGCTGAGGATAAGTTCATCCGAGACACCAGCCTCAGAAATCGCAAGTTAACAGCAGCTCAGATTAGAGACCAGATGAATGCCACGGAGTTCTAGCAGCAGACACATCTCTAGAACAACTGTTAAGAGGAGACTGTGCGAATCAGGCCTGGCCTCCACAGTCACCGGACCTGAACCCACTCGAGATGGTTTGGGGTGAGCTGGACCGCAGAGTGAAGGCAAAAAGGTCAACAAGTGCTAAGCATCTCTGGGAACTCCTTCAAGACTGTTGGAAATCCATTTCAGGTGACTACCTCTTGAAGCTCATCAAGAGAATGCCAAGAGTGTGCAAAGCAGTAATCAGAGCAAAGGGTGGCTACTTTGAAGAAACTAGAATATAAGAAATTTTTTCAGTTATTTCACACTTTTTTGTTAAGTACATAATTCCACATGTGTTCATTCATAGTTTTGATGCCTTCAGTGATAATCTTCATTGTAAATAGTCATGAAAATAAAGGAAATGCATTGAATGAGAAGGTGTTTGGCCTCTAATGTGTATATATATATATATATATATATATATATATATATATATATATATATATATATATATATATATACTGTATATTCCCAAAGTCCACTCTCATCTAATTAGTCTTGCTGGTATTCATGAGTAGGTTGTTGTCCTTACACCAGAGAGTCAGTTATCTAATTCTTTCAAGTAGGCGTTTCCTTTGTTTGCTGTGATCAGGCCCACCACAGCTGTGTTGTCAGCAAACTAAATAATGGTGTTGGAGTTAAAAGTGGCTAAACGCAGTATAACAGCAGGAGAGTTAAAACAGCTGTGGGGTTCTCCAGTGTTAAGGATGAGGATGGAAGAGGTGTGTCCACCCACCTTCATCATCTGGGGTCTGCCTTTCAGGAAGTCAAGGATCCACATGCACAGTGTGTTTAATCCCAGGTCCTTAAGCTTTGTGACGAGTGTGGAGGGAAATATGGTGTTAAACACTGAACTCTAGTCAATCGACAGCAATCTCACATAGCTTTCTTACTTTAAGGTTATAACTATGTATAGGGAACCCAGTCTCACGGCAGTTCATGATGGCATCACAAAAAGAAATCTATTATACCATCACGATATTTTGAAGATTTTCGTGATGGGATCACGTTTTTTAAACTAATATATTTCAATGGGAAGCATCTTTTTCGTGATCACAGCACAATTCTTTCTGCCAGCTGGGCTGCAGCAAGGAAGCTCTATACAGCTTTGCTATTATTGGTATTTTTAGCCCAATAACTGCTGTTTTAATCAAAATGTATTCACGAGATCTTATCATGGTTTATATGTATTTCTTCTAATGGTATTATTTTGGTCTTATTGCCACGGAAGCTGGATTGCTTTGTTTATTGATATTTTTAAAACCATAACGCTCTATCCATCAACATTTATTTAGATGTTATCATGGTATGCATTTCTTTATTTTAATAATATTATTTCGATCTTATTACCGCTGAAATATTACAGAATGCTGTAAGACAGAACACAGGCCGAGCGCATTCTAAGCCCATTAGCCACAATGCAATGCGGGCATTCATATCAGAGAATCTGACAGCGATCAGCGGGACTTTAACGACAGTGTCGCTTCAATGTACATATTTAATCAGTGGTTTTGTCACCAGCAACAACACGTTTCTCAGTTTTGTTCCAGTAAGTTATGCACTGTAATATTGTTTAAAAAAATCAGCTGAACACTCCGGGCGGCTGCGTTCTGAACCAGTTGGAGTCGTTTGATGTAGGTAGAGCTAATTGCCAAGGAGAAGTGAGTTACAGTAGTCCAGTCGGGAGGAGATGAAGGCGTTAATGAGTCTTTCAGCAGTGGGGGGTGTGAGAGAGGGTCTGATTTTGGCAATGTTGCGGAGGTGAAAGAAGGAGGTTTTAATGACATGGCGGATGTGGGACTCAAGGGGTGGAATCAAAGATCACGCCATGGTTGCGGGTTGGGGAGATAATGGTGCTGTCGATGATGAGAGTGGGGTTATTGATTTTGCTGAGTGTGGATTTGGAGCCTATGAGGAGGAATTCTGTTTTATCGTTGTTGAGTTTGAGGACGTTGTGTTGCATCCAGGTTTTAATAGCTGACAGACAGGAGTTGATGTGGGAGAGGGGAGGATTGTGGGGGGATTTTGGTGAGGTAGATCTTGGTGATCGGCATAACAGTGGAAGTCCAGGTTGAAGTGGCGGAGTATCTGACCAAGGGGGAGGATGTAGATGATGAAGAGGAGGGGGCTGAGTATGGAGCCTTGGGGAACACCTTGAGTGGCTGTGGCTGTGGCAGAGGTGTGGTTATGGAGAGAGATGAAGTGGGATCTGTTGGAAAGGTAGGAGCAGAGCCAGCTGAGTGCAGTACCTTCAATACCAAGGTCTTTGATTCTAGTGAGCAGGATTTTATGGCTCACGGTATCGAAGGCTGCACTCAGGTCGAGGAGGATAAGGATGTTGAGGGAACCGGTGTCAGCAGAGGTGAGGAGGTCGTTGAGGACTTTGAGGATAGCGTTTCTTGTGCTGTGGAGGGGGCGAAAACCAGATTGGAGAGGTTCAAATTGGTTATTAGCATGAAGATGGGTTTGGTGTTGTGAGGCGACTATACATTCCAGGGTTTTAGACAGAAAGGGGAGGTTGGATATTGGGCGGTAGTTGTTGAGGGAGGAGGGATCCAGACCAGGTTTTTTAAGGATTGGGGTGACATTGGCAGTTTTGAAGGCAGAGGGGGCAGTTCCAAGGGACAGTGAGGAGTTGAAGAGGTTAGTGAGGTAGGGGCATAGGACGGGGAGGCAGGACTTCAGGAGTGGAGTAGGGAGGGGGTTAAGGGAGCAGGTAGTGGGTTTGGAAGAGCTGATGAGTTTAGAGATTTCAGGAGGGGTGACAGAGTCAAACTGGGAGAGGAGGCAGTGTGGAAGAGGGGTCGGGAGGTCAGCAGCGATGGGGAGAAGAGGGGCCGTGGTAGGTGCTGGAGTAGAAAGAGGGAGATCAGATACAGAGGATAGAGATTGGTAAATGATGGGGTCTGGGGTGGTGATGGCGCAGTGGATATGACACATGCCTGTGGCGTGGGAGACCTGGGTTCAATTCCCACTGTGATACATCAACCAATGTGTTCCTGAGCAAGACACTTAACCCATAGTTGCTCCAGAGGTGTGCGACTTCTGACATATATAGCAATTGTAAGTCGTTTTGGATAAAAGTGTCAGCTAAATGTAATGTAATGATGTTGATTTTGTCAGCGAAAAAGTGTAGGAATGAGTTGCAGAGATCCGGAGTAGGGGTAGGGAGGGTGTTGGTCCGAGGCTTGATGAGGTTGTTCATTGTGGAAAAGAGGGTTCTGGGGTTTTGACAGGGGTTGGTCAGGATGGGGGAGAGGTAGGCAGATTTGGCAGCAATGAGGGTGTCTTTGTAGGCAGTCAGGTGGAGTTTATAGGCTTCATGGTGGACTGTGAGAGATGATTTTTTTACAGGTGTGTACCACGGTGAAAGTGATGTTTTTTGTTTTGAGGGGGGCCAGAGTGTTGAGGGTTGAGTCCAGATGGAGAGTGGTGGAGAGCAAGTCAGAGAGATGGTGGAGATTGATAGATTTAAAGTGATTTCTCTGACTATGTGGGGGCGTGGGGTTGGAGAAGGGATGGTGAACCATATCAGTTTGTGATCAGAGGGGAAAGAGGCATGGTTGAGCACTGGTTGGTTTGTGGAGTAGACCAGGTCGAGGATGTATCCTTTTTCATGGGTGGGGAATGTGACATGTTGGGTGAGAGTGAAGTTGTCCAGTAAAATGGTGAATTCTGATGAGAGCTTGCAGGTGGGGGAGTCCATGTGGATGTTTAAGTCTCCAACAGAGATGGCAAAAGTACTCACTTCCCGTACTCAAGTAGAAGTACAGATATTTTTGTTAAAAAATACTCTGGTAAAAGTAGAAGTACTGATTTAACTTCTTTACTCAAGTAAAAGAAACAAAGTACAGGCTTGGAAATTTACTTAAAGTATAAAAGTAAAAGTAGCCTTGCGAATGAATAAATTTTTTTATGAAAAGCTGCCTAGAGTGGTAGCTGAGAAACTTCAGTGGACTCTTTTTATGCCATTGCCTACATTTTAAATGGATGTCTGCCAATAGGCCTAAAACATGACATATATGATTATTGTGACAGAGACTGTGACTCCAGGTTAATAAGATTCTGACTGAGTAGTAAGATAGAATTCACAGATCCAGTTTCTCTTTTTTAATCTTCCCCTTAACATTTAAAGGAATCTACATGTATGTGTGTGTGTGTGCTCAAATATGGCTTCTGGAATGAAAATAAAGGATTCAATATGAATTACTAAACAGACAACAAACAAATGACTCTGTCGAGTCATTGCATCAAGTGCAACGTACAGTATATCCCCATCCAATTAGATCCAATTAGATTGAATTCAGTATTGATGACGCAAAAAATAATAACGGTAGGCTAACTCCAGTGAAATCATTTGAAACTTGTTAGTTAGGACTAGATTAGGACTGTATTTAAAGCTGATTCTGGTTTCCAACTTCGCCCCAGGTGTGTCTGTTAAAACACGGACGGAGACAACTTCTCTCTTTTGATGCTTTAATAAGATCAAGCAACGTGCAACCTAGCTAACAGGTGAAGAACACAAACAAACAATTAACAACTAGCTAACTTACTTAAGTTTGCAAGAAAAATAGACCAATACAACAACAGGCTTAAATTAACTGACAACATAAGTTATACGACTTACAGTTCTCAAGGACACACACACACGATCTCAACTGATTTATCCTCTTTTCTCTCACTTTTTTCTCTGTGTGGCGCGCGCGCCCACTCGCGGTGTAAGACGCGTGTCCACGCTATTTTCCGACATGCACTCACAATCACTCCTGATAGACGACCTTTTGTACAAAACTAAAGTAACGAGCCAATTTTCTGAAATGTAAGGAGTAGAAAGTTCCGATATTCATGTTAAAATGTAAGGAGTAAAAGTAAAAAGTCGCCACAAAAATAAATAGTAAAGTAAAGTAAAAATATCTGAAAAATCTACTTGAGTACTGTAACGAAGTATTTGTACTTTGTTACTTCCCATCTCTGGTCTCCGAGTAGCAGCAGACGTGGAGAGAGAGATGAGGCTAGTGTGAGGAGTTCAGTAAAATCAGAGAGGAAGGAGGGATTTGGTTTAGGTGGACGGTAAATGAGTAGGACTGTCATGGAGGAAAAAGCTTTGAAGGCGAGATATTCAAACGATGATACTGAGGGGAGGGTGAGTTCTGTGATCCCGAAAATACTGTTTGCTCGGCCGGCCGGTGGCGGCAATCTGAAATGGAATAAAGCCCATTCACGGCAGACGGCATAAAAACAGTAGCCGAACAAGTCCAGCCACCCACCCCGGAAGAACTACAAGTACAGTAGCTTTGTAACAGGGTTTTTTAACTAGGTTTGTAACAGGTTCTGCGTCTTTAGTGGGAGTTGTAGTTTTTAAATATATTGGTATAGTTCTCATAAGTACAGTGCCTTGCGAAAGTATTCGGCCCCCTTGAACGTTTCGACCTTTTGCCACATTTCAGGCCTCAAACATAAAGATATAAAACTGTAATTTTTTGTGAAGAATCAACAACAAGTGGGTCCCAATTATGAAGTGGAACGAAATTCATTGGCTATTTCAAACTTTTTTAACAAATAAAAAACTGAAAAAGTGGGCGTGCAAAATTATTCAGCCCCTTTACTTTCAGTGCAGCAAACTCTCTCCAGAAGTTCAGTGAGGATCTCTGAATGATCCAATGTTGACCTAAATGACTAATGATGATAAATAGAATCCAGCTGTGTGTAATCAAGTCTCCGTATAAATGCACCTGCTCTGTGATAGTCTCAGAGGTCCGTGTAAAGCGCAGAGAGCATCATGAAGAACAAGGAACACACCAGGCAGGTCCGAGATACTGTTGTGGAGAAGTTTAAAGCCGGATTTGGATACAAAAAGATTTCCCAAGCTTTAAACATCCCAAGGAGCACTGTGCAAGCGATAATATTGAAATGGAAGGAGTATCAGACCACTACAAATCTACGAAGACCCGGCCGTCCCTCTAAACTTTCAGCTCATACAATGAGAAGACTGATCAGAGATGCAGCCAAGAGGCCCATGATCACTCTGGATGAACTGCAGAGATCTACAGCTGAGGTGGGAGACTCTGTCCATAGGACAACAATCATACTGCACAAATCTGGCCTTTATGGAAGAGTGGCAAGAAGAAAGCCATTTCTTAAAGATATCCATAAAAAGTGTTGTTTAAAGTTTGCCAAAAGCCACCTGGGAGACACACCAAACATGTGGAAGAAGGTGCTGTGGTCAGATGAAACCAAAATCGAACTTTTGGCAACAATGCAAAACGTTATGTTTGGCGTAAAAAGCAACACAGCTCATCACCCTGAACACACCATCCCCACTGTAAATCGTGGGGGGTGGCAGCATCATGGTTTGGGCCTGCTTTTCTTCAGCAGGGACAGGGAAGATGGTTAAAATTGATGGGAAGATGGATGGAGCCAAATACAGGACCATTCTGGAAGAAAACCTGATGGAGTCTGCAAAAGACCTGAGACTGGGACGGAGATTTGTCTTCCAACAAGACAATGATCCAAAACATAAATCAAAATCTACAATGGAATGGTTCACAAATAAACATATCCAGGTGTTAGAATGGCCAAGTCAAAGTCCAGACCTGAATCCAATCGAGAATCTGTGGAAAGAACTGAAAACTGCTGTTCACAAACGCTCTCCATCCAACCTCACTGAGCTTGAGCTGTTTTGCAAGGAGGAATGGGCAAAAATGTCAGTCTCTCGATGTGCAAAACTGATAGAGACATACCCCAAGCGACTTACAGCTGTAATCGCAGCAAAAGGTGGCGCTACAAAGTATTAACTTAAGGGGGCTAAATAATTTTGCACGCCCAATATTTCAGTTTTTTATTTGTTTAAAAGGTTTGAAATATCCAATAAATTTCGTTCCACTTCATGATTGTGTCCCACTTGTTGTTGATTCTTCACAAAAAATTACAGTTTTATATCTTTATGTTTGAGGCCCGAAATGTGGCAAAAGGTCGAAACGTTCAAGGGGGCCGAATACTTTCGCAAGGCACTGTAGAAGTTGGCAGTGTAGAATTTTGGATACACCCTGGTTTTTTTTTGTGGATGGTGAACACACTGGTGTCATCAGATTTAAAAAACTAAAATCGTTATCGATTGACATGTTACTGTCGAGGTTGAGACCTTTCCAACAATGTGTTTGCTATAGTCCTACGACAACGTTTTCATTTTTACATATGATGGAGACCAATTTGCAGGTGATACTTTATTGTCCCCAGAGGGATATTTGCCTTGAGTTCAAATGACAAATAACACTTGACATATTGTTTTATCATACAGCTGACATATACTTACAATAAAAAAACAACATGAACAAAGTGAAATGTAGCCAGACTGAAGCACATCACACAGCCACAATCTATTGCTCATCTTTCACAAACAGTGACAAGAGCAACACACAACTCTATATGCATCATATCATGAAGCTATTGCAAAACCCCTGCGGCCTCAGGCAACATTATTAGGGCCCGAGCGCCGACAGCGGTGAAGGCCCTATTGAAACTGAAGGAATTCTTATTCTTCCAGCAAATTAATCGCCTTTTTGAGGGGCTTAACATACTCAAACTCACCAAAATTGGCGGTCACATCAAGCCTGGTGAAATGTTACGTATTTTACGTGTTTCGGGAATAGGCGCAGAAAAATGGCTCCCTAGCGCCCCCTACAAAATAAAACAAATGGAGCCCATGCAGTGGGTTTAACGTAACTAATGAAACTTTGTACACATATGTAGCATGTCAACACGTACAAAAAAACTCATTGGAGCCATACCCTAAACCCAACAGGAAGTCCACCATTTTGAATTGAAAGTTCAAAATTGTTTGATTTTGACCATTTCCACATATCGTACTTTAACGAACTCCTCCTAGAGATTTCATCCGATTTCAAAGTCATAGCGCCCCCTAGTGGCAACAGGAAATAGACCTAATTTTTTAGGATTTCATCAGATCGACTTAACATTTGGTCTGTGTCATCTTGAGACCTTAACGATGAAAAGTTATTAAAAGAAAAACATTTCGTCCAACGGTGTGGGCGTGGTGTGGCGTTTGAGCATTTATTGATGAACGAAGTTGTTGTAACTTCAGTGTACACTGTCCAATTTGGCCGAAATTTCTCACAATTGACAAGGGTCCAGGCCTGAGGACATTTATAGGCCAAAATTGACTTTTGGTCATAGCGCCCCCCTATGCTGTAGCCATGCCCCTTTTTTTATATAACTTATGACCCGTTTGATGTAGACCCTTGTGTGAGGTATCATTGAACTCAGCAGAGAGTTCCTTATTCATTGGTGATGGTTTGGCCCGCCCCCCTATACTTATGCCACGCCTCCTTTCACAGCTAATGAACTGTATGACGTAGAGTCTTGTGTGAGGTATCATTGAACTCTGCAGGGAGTTCCTTTTTCATTGGTGACGATTTGCAGTGTCTGAGTGCTGCGCAAATGCACGGTCACAAGGAGCGGCTTTCGCCAGTAATCCTGACGCGCGCAGAGGCTCGAGGGCCCATCCAACGCTGCTTGCAGCTTTAATTTAAAGTTTTAATTGCGGTAGGTCCAGATTAGGCCTATAGTTTACAAATATTTACTTTACATTGGGGTACCCTATTTCTTCTGCAAGCGGATAAGAGCTACTTGGCATGGAGAATAAAGATGGATCAGACCATATTCTCTGTGCTTGCCTGGAGAGACTGGTTTCTATTCCTCTACACAACCTTCATGAAAGTCCCCTGACAAGCAACTTTAAATGAGATGTTTTTAGATATTGCCATGCTTTCTGACATGCTAAAATGTTCTGTAATGCAGCCTTGTATAACATAAAGCCTCTGATCCACCGTGAGTCTGCTCTAAATGATAACACACACTTTGAACACGGGCCTTCCAGCCAAAGGTGTTGTCCATATGAACACCAAGATACCTATAGGAGCAGAGCTGATGGATTGGTTCATCATTTATGACCTCTGATTTTCTCTGATCTCATTTTTGTCACGACCCTTTCCTCAGTTTGTGAAATGGTTGAATTAGATTGATGGCATGGCAGCACAGCACACAGGTCTCTGTTTCAGCAGAATATGCAAAAGTACTTGTGTCTGTGTGCAGTATAGGCTGAGGTAGAAGTGTGCCAAAAATGCCAAAACACATGTTTTTGTTCACAGAGTAAGATTTGTTTGAGTATGTGTACATACACATACTCAAACAAATCTTACTCTGTGAACAAAAACCTCGGCAACAATCTGCTTATCCTTTTAATTTCCCGAAAATGCTTCCTAAAACTAGTCCCTTCTTAAAGTGGCCATATTATGCTCATTTCAGGTTCATAATTGTATTTTGAGGTTGTACCAAAATAGGTTTACATGGTTTAATTTTCAAAAAACACCAATATTTTTTTGTACTGCACATTGCTGCAGATCATCTTTTCACCCTGTGTGTTCAGGTCTCTGTTTTAGCTACAGAGTGAGGCATCGCACTTCTATCCCATCTTTGTTGGGAGGCGCACATGCACAGTAGCTAGGTAAGTGTGGGTACACAATCCCTTCTGCCTGCACGATCCGTTCTGCGCATGCATAAGGTAATACTGTTTTACCAAGGATACGACCTGCACGATCTGTTCCACGCTAACCTATGGCTAGCCTCCACCGGGAAGCTAAAGTTAGTTTAGCTAACAGCTAATTCGGCTAAAATAACGTTAAGTCAAACTTAATGGGAAAAGCAGGCTACAGCTAAATTAAGACTTTACAGTAATAACAATAAAGACAAATATTTAGTGTTTGAATTTTTAAATGAGCACAAGTAAAGTAGAGCTGACGTAACCGCTGTTATATATGTTAACGTTTATTTTCAAGTTTTATGTTGAGGGTCTTTTAAAGTTATTACATGCTGTCTCAGCTAGCGGTTAGCCAAATTAGGTGTTAGCTAAACTAACGTTAGCTTGGCTGTCAACCTGAAGCGAATATAATAATTAATATGTTAGGCCTACCATAAATTGTTATTTCAAAAAAGTAATTTATTTAAAACAACTAATTATGCAGTGTGATGTTAAATCAAACAAAGTCCCACACATAAATATGCTCATGTCTTTTTCCCTTTTCTGTCTTTTAATCTTTTTTTTTTTTTTTAACATGCAGCAGTCTTTCAGAGACGCGGTGACAAAACCACTGATTAAATATGGACATTGAAGCGATACTGTCGTTAAAGACCCGCTGATCGCTGTCAGATTCTCTGATATGAATGCCTGCATTGCATTGTGGCTAATGGGCTTAGAATGCGCCCCGCTTGGCCCGTTTTTTGTCTTACAGCAAACTGTAATATAAGACCAAAATAATATCACTAAAATAAAGAAATGCATACCATGATAACATCTAAATAAATGTTGATAGATGTAGCATTAAAGTTTAAAAACATATCAATAAACAACAAAGCAATCCAGCTTCCATGGGAATAAGACCGAAATAATAACATTAAAAGAAATACATATAAACCATGATAAGATCTTGTGAATAAATGTTGATTAAAACAGCAGTTATTGGGCTAAAAATACCAATAATTGCAAAGCTGTATACAGCTTCTCTGCTGCAGCCCAACTGACGGACAGAATCGTGCTGTGATCGCGAAAGAAACTTCCCATTGAAATACATTAGTTGTTTGTTTAAGTTCCACTGTGCGGGGTAGTGAGTCATTTTATCACTACAGAGGTGAGTGCCAATGGGCGGTAGTTATTCAGGCAGGCTGGTCTTTGTTACTTGGGCACAGAAAAGATGGAATTATTGAAGCATGTGGGTATGACAGCGCTATATATGTCCTTGTTCTCCTTGGCCAGGTTTAAAGACGCACTTCTGTATTAGCCTGATGATGAATACGACATTCATATATTGGTATTCTCCATGTCTTTAAACTTGAAATTCTGCTAATATTTTCAAAGACCTTAAAGTGCCCATATTATGAAAAAATCACTTTTTCTGGGATTTGGGGTGTTCTTTTGTGTCTCTGGTGCTTCCACACACATACAAACTTTGAAAAAAATCCACCCATGCTGTTTTGAGTGAGATACAGTTTCTGAATGTGTCCTGCCTTCAGTCTCCTAGTGAGGTGTTCAAAATCGGCTCGGACTGTGACATCACAGTCCGAAATGAGCTGGCTAACCACAAACGTTAGCTCGTTAGCATGCTAACCGTTAGCATTAGCATGCTAACGCTAGCATGCTACGTCGTTCTCAATAGCAAAGCACTGCTACAACACACACAAGTTCACCATAATCTACAAAAGAACTACTTACATGTGCGCCCTCATTTAGAAGTCTCCCAGCTAATCCTGCCTTGTAACTGACCAAAGTTGGAGAAACAGGCTTTCTTTTACTGTCTCTAGAGTTAGCTAGCTGACATGCTCTACATCTGAGCTACTGAGCATGTGCGAGTGCAATCAAAGATAGTACAGAAGAAGAAGAAGAAAAGAGGTCTCACTCTGTAGCTAAAACAGAAACCAGGTGAAAAGAGGATCTGCAGCAGTGAGAGACAGCTGTGCAGTACAACAAAAATATGGTGTTTTTTGAAAATTAAACCATGTAAACCTATTCTGGTACAACCTTAAAATACAGTTATGAACCTGAAAATGAGCATAATATGGGCGCTTTAAGACTATGCTGTATATTGACTGAATGTATAATTACATTGTCAAACAATAGCACCTCATGGAAACGTCCCTTGTTTCCCTTGATATTTTAAAAGATTGAGGTGGAAAATGAAATTAGGGAGCCATCTGGTGTTAAAATGTAGCATGCATTTGTCTCTAAGTATTGTAGAAAGGTTGGTCCTCACCAGGGGCGTAGCACAAAATTCTGTGCCCTGTAGAAAGGCATTTTCTATGGGCCCCTCCCCGCATCCACAGCTATTCATTCTAGCATCTTTTTGGGCCCTTTTCTCCCCAGTCTGACGCCCCCTGGTCTTCAAATCAAGTGAGTACATTTACCTGTACTCACCTTGCCGCCCATATAGGAATGTGTGTGTGTGTGTGTGTGTGTGTGTGTGTGTGTGTGTGTGTGTGTGTGTGTGTGTGCGTGTGTGCGTGTTAAAATATTTTCATCAAAGTAAGATAAGTAGAAGCCTACCATAGACCCTGCCTCCACAACTAAACTAGCATTTACTGTGGTGTATGGATGCATTCTAAGAACTGGAACTGTTGACTAACGAACCTCTATTTTGTTATGGCTCTCAAGCCACACTAAATAGGAAACAGACCATGGTAAAGCTTTACAAAAATATACTTTATTTATAAAATCAAACCAAATTAAATAATTATTATCTTATTATTATAATTTCTCCTTTTTTTAAAGATCATTTTCGGGGTATTTTAGGCCTTTATTTGTATAGGACAGCTGAAGACATGAAAGGGGAGAGAGAGAGAGGGGGAATGACATGCAGAAAAGGGCCGCAGGTTGGAGTCGAAACTGCCGCTGCATCGAGAAGTACACCTCTATATATGGGTGTGGGCTCTACAAGGTGAGCTAGTGTGGGGTGTGGTTTTCGGTATAATCAGTGGTGTAAGTATGCATGAGTGAAAGAGTGTGTGTGTGTGTGTGTGTGTGTGTGTGTGTGTGTGTGTGTGTGTGTGTGTGTGTGTGTGTGTGTGTGTGTGTGTGTGGAAAGTGCAAACAAAGCATAAAAATAACCTAAAACAACATAACCAAACCAACGGTGACCCAGGGAGAGCTGGAAAAGCAGAAGCCGGCAGGCAGGCAGGAAGGGAGACCAGAGTAGCACTGCAGCCAGGCTTGAATAACCAGGTGTTCCATGTTACACACGAGCACAGGTACATCACATAAACACAGCAAGGGATTTTTTTGTTGTTGCAATACCACAAGGAACAAATTGCCAGAAAAGGCTGGCATTGCTGTATCCAACATCTGTGTGTGACAAGCAGACGACCACTGGGGCCGATTCAATTTTTTCTTCTTTGTATTATGTGAGCAACATTTTGGTTGCCGAAGGGCATTAATAAACATTGTGTAGTGCATGTACTTTGGATACTTTGGCCCGTCTGTCATTCATGCAAGGAGACCGTCTGCTCTGTTAAAACTAGCATTACAAAATCTTGACGCACATAAAAAAGGTGAATTAAATTCCTGCTTAAACGCCAGTATCCACTGATAGCAATCAGCCAAACAATCACAAAGTTTAATTTCCCTAAGAGGAAAGACTACCTTCTGATAAAGGAGATGTCACATAAAACTACACTCATCGATTAACTATGAACATAAAACAAATCTAAACCATATATAACTGAGCTGACACTAAGCAGAAAGCATTTGCAACTAATGGAGTTCAGTGAGAGGTTTATCCAAGATGTTTCCCCCGAGAGGGAAACAGCAGACAACAATCCATCATTACTCACCGAGCACAGGCCTGGGTGTTCAAAGTAAAAGGTACTGTAACACTATACAATATACTACATTAATGAAGTGAGTCACTTGAAATGATGGCTGTGTTTTTTATAGCTATAACATAACCTTTGCTCCTGTTGTTACAATACTGAGCCTTTTAGCCAACACTGCTCTTTTTCATTAAACAACAATCCCTGAGAAAGCCAGTGAACATTGCCTTTCACTCCTGGTTGTGTTCCTCTGAAACTCAGCTAAATTGGCACTAAGGTAAGTTGCCTTTTGTCAACCTTGTTTCTATATTGTTGGAGTGCTGTTTCAGTCGTAATTTTGACCAATGACGTGAAACAATCCAATTCGTTGATTCACATCGTGTCCAGTTAGGAAGAGGTGTAACAGGAGATTCGGGATGACAGGTCACTGTATCCTGCTGCTGGCCTACGACCGGATGGTTGAGTAGGGGACTGGTGAGGTTGCGAGCTGTGAGCCAGACCTGTGTCCAGAGAGTCCATGCTGCTGGGCCGGCCTAGTACAGCCCCACAAATTTTAAAGTTTAATCGTTTCAATCATTTGGTGCCGCCCAAGCATTGCAAATTGCAAGCACTGCTGGTCCCCTGGGCACCCTCCCAATGCCATATATGGATAATCCAGGCCAGGTGGTTGTGGTCATAACATGCTGATTAGTAGTGGATGGGTAACAAAATACATAATTTATGAGTAAAATATGAATTACATTCTCTAAATGTGAGCCAAGCAGAGCCGCTGACTCTTAATTTTTTTGGGCAAGTGTGTCTCCATTAGAGTTTTTTCCAACTGCTTACACATGTTTTCAAAACTATGTCTCCTTTTTTCAAAACTCTACACACAATTCCCAAAACTGCACATACAAAATGCAAAATGCCTCACATCTCCTTCAAAATGAAACGCTGCATTCAAAATACCATAAACACATCTCAAAATTAAGCATTTGCATCAAATGGCAAACACTTTTTTCATAATAGTAACTTTTTGGATATAACATGTACACACTGTTGTTCTAAATCTAAAGCTCTTTTGTCTTTCATAGGCTTATATCTACATTTACAATGTTCTAGAGGTAAAGTAATCTGCTGAGAGGGGTTGAAAAGTGCACTGTAAAAACAATGTAATGTTACAGTAAAACAGAAAATATTTATTGGGCAAAACATTACGTTTGTAAGAGTAGCACGTGTTGTATACAGTAGTATGAAACAAGAAAACAAAAGTACAAACATATGTAAACCAAAGGTATCATTTTTAGAATAAAGAATATGTTGTTGTTGGTGTCGGTGGTAGCGTTGTTCGTGTGTGTCTTGTAGCGTGTGTGTGTAATGCGTGTGTCACGGGGTGTACTTTGTGCAAAAAAAGTCTGATTGATTAGTAATGCTGAAATAGTCATTGGATAGTTGCATGCAGTATGGACGCCACTGTAAAGCTACTCAAGATGGGCTTCTCTCATTGGTCAAACTGTGGTTGATCACATGATTAAGTGTGGCCCTGATCTCATCAGAGATGGCTCTCCTTCCTCTTCTTCCCTCCTCCTCCTCCTCCTCCTCCTCCTCCTCCTCCTCGTTGTTGTCCCCTGTCTCTCCCTCCTACGCCCCTTGCTCTCTGTCTATTGTTGGCATCCATTGTTCAAAACAGGTAATCTGACCTTTGACCTACGTATAGGCCTATACTAAAGCAGTGACTGGTTAGTGTTCAGTTATGACATAATGTGTTTGCAAATGTGTGGAGTGTGTGTGAGCCCTGGTAAATAAGTGAAGCATTTTTTGATTTTTGATTGTGTTTAGTAAAGGAAAGCAAGTCTCTTCCTGTTAGATTTTTGTGTCTTATGTAGAATTGTTTGTAATGTTTTGAAAAAAGATTTTTATGCAATTGAAAACTGAGTGAATGGCTGAGAAATAGCTTACGGTTTTGGAGATTTGCTGTGTAGTTTTGCACTTTGAGTGAGAGGTTTCAAAAATCGTGTGACATGAAAAGATTTTGTGTGTAAGCAGTTGGAAAAAACTGTAAGAGACCTGTGTGCAGTAGCGTAACTTTATTGATTATTTCAGATTCACAAGCTAAAAGTTTAGTTCTGTTTACCCTGTCAAGTTTAAAACTACAGTTTTTTTTTGTTTTGCTGCTTAAATGTCCCTCAATAGTAGCTGCAGTGACATTATTGCTCACACGAAAATTGTTACAATTAATGAAAGCAGCCTCTCTACAATCATTAATGTAAATCATCAAAGAAACACTAATACATCAATAAAATACACATTTTAAAAAGCAACATAGCCTCCAGACTGGTAGAGAGGGAGTAATGGGATGTCCATGCAGGTGCCAGTTAAAGGTTGGCTCAGAAATTAACATTACAACAAGGATTCAGGAAGTGTGCCTTTAACCATGTTTGTGCTTAAACTATTTTGCCACATATACATGATGTACAACATAAGCCAACACCTCATTGTGCATTATTGCGCTTATCCCATATGGCCACTAACCGCAGTACAGAGTGTGTTTAAATGAACACCAATTTTAAACTTGTTTGTGTGCGGTCAGTTAGCTATGGTTAGGTCTGTTTACCCAGGGAGAATTAACTGATAAAGTAGACCAAAGCTATTTTTATACCTATTTAATATACCTTCAACGATGAGTTTGACACGTCCCAATATACATTTTTTACTATCACCTGCCAGCCAATCAGTAATACATATTTTCTGTACACTACAGCCACTAAATGTGCAGTAACTGCCATCTGCACTAAATTACAGGGTTGACACACAAAATTGCATGTGTTAATTCAACACATGCTCCACCCTCATTTGTAAATTATTAAATGTGTGTACTGTACTGTTGGAGGCAGGGCAATTAACTTTGACTGCTACTTAAATAACATATTAAACGTTAACAAATCTTAATGTATTTTGTGCTACTTGGAGGGATGGATTGGGGTCATACACTGTAGTATTAGTCCAGTTGAAGGCGTTTGGGTGTAGAATGCAAGCTGACAGATTAACAGATTCAGACAAACCATGCTATTTCTGCCACTGGTGTTTCTTCTCACATACCTGTGTAGATTAAGTGACTAATTTAAACTTGTTCAAGTGTGCATTAACATACATGACCGCATTCATCTCATGGTATAAGGGAAATCTGTCTCCATCTCAGTTTCTCCAAGGCACACACACCGTCTACCACCTCCCCTCCCCCTCACACACACACACACACACACACACACACACAAAGTCATTAGTCATCCACCAGAGGAACCACCCCCACAGCACAAATACACACATGCAAAAATATACACACACAAGCACTCTTAAAGACAAAGACTGTAACTACAGCATTTCCTCTTGAATATTTCCCCAGGGCCCAGGATAAGGTTTATGACTAAAATGGAAGCATACATTATATATCTGGGTTGGCCCCTTCATGCACTGTTGCTGCTAGGTTGTGTCTAAATAACAATCAATGTTAACTTGATTATTTCAGCAAGAATTACAGCCACAAAGTGATGTGCAGTCAAAGTTGATACAAGAAAAACCACAAGATACCATTAAATAGGGGCAAAGAAAGCTCCATGATATTAAGCTGTAGAATATGTAATCAATCATACATTTAAAAAATGCAGGCAGTACCCTACAGAGTTTGAAGCTAAAGGAAAGTGAAGCTGGTAGCCATTGTATTGCTTTAGTCAAAAATGTAGGTCATATGATGCTTGGACCCAGAGAGACTTTTTCCCCACACAACCATAGGTCTTTTCTAATAACACGTTATGACAATGACTAAGTAACAGTATCTTATAAAATGAATGGCGATGACTACTATTTTTTTAAATGTTGAAATTGATTTTTCATATTGTGATACCAGGGTATTTATTTTAATTTGTCCAGGAGAGAGACTGGGGCAGGTGGGGGGAAGCTTTTTTAAGCTTTATAAAACTCCCGCTGACCTTCCTGTCCAGTGGCTCCTTCAGTCTGCTTTTAACCACCTGTATCCTTTAAATTGGCTTTTAGATAACCAAACTTGTTTTTTTAAGATCTGTTTTAAGGGATTTTAAGGCCCCCTTGTGCCCGTGCCCCTCGTAGCGCCCATTTTGGACGCTATGTTTTAACCCAAAAACCTAACCCATTGCTTACTGGGTACACTTGATTAGAACATAGCCACCATTAATGTTATTAGAACACCTTATTATAACACCTGTGCTTCTCATACTATAACAAGTTGAATATCTGCTATGAGAAAGCCCTACTACAAAATAAGTGTGCATTATTAAGATACGGAGATGGGGAGGGGTAATCTGTATAAAGATTATAAAGTCATACATTTGCGTAAAACAAAAACTCAGTTTATGTACCTTTTATTATTTATCTGTTACCTTTTATACTGCTGCAACATCCACATTTTCCCACTGGGGATCAAAAAAGGTGTATCTTATCTTACATTTATAAAATGGACAAAATATTACCACAACGATAAATTAATGATCATGATATAATTTTGCAGCACTTTTGTCTGATGAGTAAAACCAGCTTAAAGTAATATGAGCCTGTGGTTATGTTTTCATATTGACAAAATAATGCACAAACACATGTGTGCGGTTTACCACATAGTCAAATTGATAGATGCATGACATGGTCCATGTCAGATTGTAAGGCAATTTTAGAATTATCGATTCTGGCCTTGGCCACATAAACCACCTTCTTACTGTCTGTGACCTATCCTGCAGGTCAAGCTGGGGTTGACATTAGCTTCCCCAGAGCTTCCCATACAACACCGCTTCCCAGATGGTGCAGTTCGTTATAAAAGGAGAGCCAATTTAGGTGAATTTAGGAGGATTTAAAGAATATGTTAACTCCACCATTGGCTGTATAGGAATATTGCCAAGCTTACGCCCACACAGTTATTCAGAGATCAAAGAGAAGTGGGGAGAGCTGAGATTCCCTTTGTGGATATGAGGAGAAAAAAGAGCAGAAGGAGAGATGTTCTAATTTAACAGGCTGCAGAGATGAGATAGACATTGGCTTCCTTTGGCAGTTCATCAAAACAAAATTACAATCTGCTGCATCACCACTTCCTAAGGTCATCCAAACAGTACACAGACCTAAGACTTCTCTGACTTTTTTTTATTTGTGCAGCTGATTTGGGTTTAGGGACAACAAATAATGTTGAGCACTTTTTTGTTGAAGGTCAGTCAGTGGGTTGGTATATGTCCACATCTTTCGTCTGGACTGAATAAATATTCTCCTCCTTCAACTCCAGATGCACCAAATGTTTTTAACCATCCAAATCTGCTCTAAACCATGTGTGCTGAATGATGAATCCTACATGATCATAATTCTTTAATCGCATAGATACATGCCTCCTAAACACTATATAAGTGCAGATGCTGTGCTGTGTGCAAATACTCTGGCACATGCCCAATAATTGGAGAGAGAGATACCACTAAAAAAAGGCTGTGAGAAGAAGAAGCAGTAGCGAAATTGACATACTGTTAAATAAACTCAAACAAAGTGTTTTTCCAGAGCATCAGTACTGGCGTTACAGGAAAATAAAAAACATACATAAATAAAACATACACAATCATATAACATGTTTCCTTGTACTGGACATATAATATTTTTTCATAGAGTGATGTCTACCAATTATAAAATTCAACCTTACCTAAGAGATGAGCAAAACTAAAAAACGCTGTTAAAATAAGAACCAATCGTATTATGCACAAAATAACAGGCCCAATGTTTACTTTATTTTTTCACACATTGCTAGACCAATCTCCACAGCGCTGTGTCAGCGCTTAAGTATGGTATAGCTACTGCACTGAATACTCTGGGATAGGTGAAAAAACACATTTCTTTAAACCAATCATAATCGTCTCGGGCGGCGCTACAGATGTTACAGAGGTTAAATTCAATGTGATTGTTGTGGTAATACCACAGTACTGCTAAGGCAGGAGTTAAGGGGGGTGAGATAATGTATCCAGTAAAAGTGCAGTGTGCACCAACAACCACTAGGTGGCATATTTAAGCAGTCAAGTTGCTGTTTCTCTGTCGGTATAATGGGGAACAGAGAAACGGCATTAAAGTATTTGGAAAAGAGTCACAGCACTCTCTTAAAGGTGCTCTAAGTGATGTGACGCGTTTTTTAGGCTACAACATTTTTCGTCACATACAGCAAACATCTCCTCACTATCCGCTAGCTGCCTGTCCTGTAGAAAAAAAGTTTATATGGTCTTTCTCCTTTCTTCTCAGTCCCTTTTTCTCTATCTCCCCGCCACTACCACCATCCCATCATCTTTTTCGAACTAATTTGCTTAGGCCGGTATCTTTCCTGCAGGCGAGGGCTGTTGGCTTTGACTTTGAGTCAGCTTTCTAATTCGACTCGGTTCCTTTGTAAAGTGGTACCAGGGGTGTTTATTCAGCTTCTGAGACTGCAACATAGAGCTAAAGGGCAAAAGGACACAAGTCACTCAGGACCTTTTCTGCTAATGAAGACGGATTAGTCAGTCAACAATGTCCATAAACAGATGTGCGCATAAGCGTAAAGTATGATTTCAGCTTCAATTTTATTTATAATGTCAAATCATATCAGGAGTAATCTCAGGACACTTTACAGATAGAGTTGGTCTAGACCACAGTCTATAATTTACAAAGACCCAACAATTCCCCTCAAGAGAAAGAATTTAAGGAAAAAAGAGGAAAAACAAAAAAACTTCCTTTAAACAGACAGAAACCTTGGGCAGAACCAGGCTCTTGGTGGGTGGCCATCTGCCGCTGTCAGTTGGGACACATAATATAGCCTTGAGGAGAACTGATGCTGATGGACTTTGAGTCAGAGACGTGTTTCCCCAACTTCACGTGCTGCTTCCTGTCAGACAAGTCTGTGATCCATCTGCAGGTGGAGTTGGGCTTGTACTGCAGCATAGCCGGGATAATGGTGTTGAAGGCAGAGCTGAATAGACTGTGGTCTAGACCAACTCTATCTGTAAAGTGTCCTGAGATTACTCCTGTTATGATTTGACATTATAAATAAAATTGAAATTGAAGCTGAAATCATACTTTCCGCTTATGCGTACATCTGTTTATGGGCAGTGTTGACTGACTAATCAGCAGCAGAAAAGGTCCTGAGTGACTTGTGTCCTTTTGCCCTTTAGCTCTATGTTGCAGTCTCAGAAGCTGAATAAACACCCCTGGTACCACTTTACAAAGGAACTGAGTCGAATTAGAAAGGTGACTCAAAGTCAAAGCCAACAGCTCTCGCCTGCAGGAAAGATACCGGCCTAAGCAAATTAGTTCGAAAAAGATGATGGGATGGTGGTAGTGGCAGGGAGATAGAGAAAAAGGGACTGAGAAGAAAGGAGAAAGACCATATAAACTTTTTTTCTACAACAGGACTCAAGTAGCACAGCTGGCTGGCAAAGGAGCTCTTAAATAAATTAAATCAATTGTGCCTCTAAAGGGGCACTTCACCAAGCCTATTGTTACTGCTTTAATGTTGTGTATTGATTAGCTGCTGTTGAACTCTTGAAGAGGTTTCAAGCTATGTTTAAGTGGGCCTTATTATGTCTGCTTTCCTCGTCTTTTTCGGCAGCGGCACTGACTTCAGGGTCTGTATCTGACACGCTGATGTAAAGGATGCTGACTTTGCTTCCATCTTAAGTTGATTTAAAAAAAGGCGAAAGGCTTCAAATTACATGGCAGGAGAAACTCTAAGTGAAAGTTGAGTGATACGGATGACAGTGACAGTAAAAGGAGGGATAGAAGAAGAGTAAGACCATAACAAAAGTGGCAGAAAACACAGACACAGGAGGAAAGAAGAAAAATAACAGGTAGAACAATGGAAGCCTCATAACCTGAGAACAGAGTTTTCTCTTTTATGTCGGTCTCTGTGAGCAAAATGCTGATCCAGCAGGCCTACACAGATGGTCCCTGGCACATTGAGAAAGGCACAGTGTGCTACGCCTCTTCTTTACTGCTACAACCCCAAAGGCTCAACGACTCACAGCCAACAACAAAACTGGAGCAACGCTTGAGGAGAAATATGGCCAAGCTCTGAACAGATATAGCTAAACGGATAGATATTCAGATGGATGCAACAAATTGTCTTGTATGTCTCCGTTACTCTCTCTGATTCGCTCTGCTGGAGAGAGGTGATCCTGTGACTTTGCAGCAAAGCTGGCGCACTCAGGCAGACCACTGCTCTCTCTGCCAGAGCCCTAATCAAGTTTTCTATTGTCTGTCACATTGTGTACAAACAGCAATGCTGCAGGTGATTAGTGGCGGCTGGTGAAAAATATGCTAGATGGGGCTGTTTGTGCGGGTGGTCCTTGCCCAGAAAATTTTGAATTTCGTAGATGTGATTTCCTGCATTCTGATGCATTTTAGGGTGACCAGCTGGAGATCCCAAATCATTCACAATGATCAATTTGTGTGTGGGTAAATTTCAATGTTTCACACATATCGACTCATATTTGTTATGCTCAGTTTTAAAACAGCCACACAGGTGACACACAGGTAGTTAGGTCTACACTAAAGCCCTGTTTACACGAATACGCTCGCGGGTGAAAACGTTAAAATATTTTATCAGATGTGCCTTTTGTTAGACGGCAACAACGTTTTTGGGGCTTAAAAACGCAAAAAAGTGAAACTACCCTCCAGAGTGGAAATCTTAAAAACGATCCACTGTCGCGTTCCCGTCTAAAGGGTTTAAACGCACTGTGTGTGTGTATGTACCGTGTGTGTGTGTATGTACCGTGTGTGTGCCGTGAGTGTGTGTGTGCACCGCATATGTGTGTGTGCTGCATGTGTGTTTGTCGTGTGTGTGTGTGTGTGCCGTGTGTGTGCCGTGTGTGTGCGCTGCGTGTGTGTGTGTGCCGTGTGTGTGTGTGTGCCGTGTGCCGTGTGTGCCCCATGTGTGTCTGTGTGGGTGCTGTGTGTGCATTGTTGGAGCAATAACTACAGACTTGATAGTGTTGTGTGGCAGTGCTTCACACTACCACCTAGCCGCCTGGTCTGCATACTACATCGAATTTCTGCTGTGTTGTGGGAACAAGTCTCCTTGCAACAGAGTGGCACTGATGAGATGCTTGGTGAAAGAAAACCTCTCCTTGGCTTGGCTCATAATGGTATCACATACCTATGAAATGATACATAATTGTAGAAAAGTAAACACAGAAAACATTAAGTTTTCACATTTCTCAGTTCAACAATACAATAAAATCAGCATATTCATAGCAGTTACAATTTTGTTATGAGCAAGTAAGCCTTACTAATTAATTCGGCCTAGCATGGCTAGCTTCACAGTGTTGTCCATATGCACTCTTGCCCGCTCATGTTTCTTAATGCGTTCTGACATGTTTCATGTCCGTCACCCCTGTCTGTGTCCACAAACAATCACAAGCACTTGTTTTAAAGGGGTGATAGAATGCAAAACCGATTTTACCCTGTCATAGTTGAATAACGACAGTTCGGTGGGTAAATAGGACATACATAGAAGCTCAAAATCCCATTGACACCCCTTTACTATGAAAATCTCATATTTTGAAACTGCCGCTGAAAACGGGCGAATCCCAACAAAGCTGGAAGTTGACGTCAACCTCCCAAAAACCGGAACCTTTGTCAGCCCATGGGTGTATTAAGAGAACGGTCACGCCCCAACATTTACATAGGCTACACAACTGACCTGAGATCAGGTAGTTTTCTGAATCTAGCTAGGTCACTCAGATCTCTGCTATTCCATTACAAAATTCACTTCTGAAACTTTTTTATGCGACAAATCAACCATATAGAGCTCAAATATGGGCCGCTTTACGAAAATGGGTGGCTAATTGCAAATTTTCTCCAACTGTGTGTCGGAGTTTAGTGCCGGTGTTGGTGCTGCCTGGGTTGCTACATCGCTGCCCTGACCGCAGTGTCAGCGAGCTTGTTACGCCCGCAATCTTTTACCGCAGCCCGCAGGTTCCAGTTAATCTTATAATGGGTATGTGTGTTGAGTTATTTAAACAAACAATCGGGGAAATAAACGCCTCTTGTCAGAGTCTCATTGATAGAGCCGCGGTGAGATGGAGTCCATCAATGAGAGCTAGCTAGCCTCCTCCTAACTCTGACATTCACAAAAATACATTCAATTGAAATCCGAAATTGGACAAGTGTTACCTAAGCTTTGTAAGACCTTGAGGAACCTATAATATTCATGCCGTGACGAAATTCAAACTGTATATATACTTTAGTTATGCGAAAGTGAGCAAGCTGCGATATTTCCCCATTGTAATGAATGGGACATATAGCAAGCAGCTGCTCCACCTACAAAGACGCCTTGCGTTCATAAAAATGCCATAAAATCAAATCGGACACAACGGTTAGCTTTATAAGACATTGGGGAATGATGTTGTATAAGTGGCTTGACGAAATTCAAACTGTAAATATAATTTAGTTATGGCAAAAGTGTAGCTAGCTAGCTGCGGTATTTCCCCATTGTAATGAATGGGACATATAGCAAGCAGCTGCTTTCCTACAAAGACGCCTCGCGTTCATAAAAATGCCTTAAAATCAAATCGGATACACGGTTAGCTTTATAATACATTGGTGAATGATGTTATATAGTGGGTGACGCGAAATTCAAACTGTAAATATAATTTAGTTATGACGAAAGTGTAGCTAGCTAGCGCAGTATTTCCCCATTGTAATGAATGGGACATATAGCAAGCAGCTGCTCGGTCCCTACAAAGAGCCTAGCGTTCATAAAAATGCCTTAAAATCAAATCGGACACAACGGTTAGCTTTATAAGACATTGGGGAATGATGTTGTATAAGTGGCGTGACGAAATTCAAACTGTAAATATAATTTAGTTATGGCAAAAGTGTAGCTAGCTAGCTGCGGTATTTCCCCATTGTAATGAATGGGACATATAGCAAGCAGCTGCTTTCCTACAAAGACGCCTCGCGTTCATAAAAATGCCTTAAAATCAAATCGGACACAACGGTTAGCTTTATAATACATTGGGAATGATGTTATATAAGTGGCGTGACGAAATTCAAACTGTAAATATAATTTAGTTATGGCGACATGTGTAGCTAGCTAGCTGCGGTATTTCCCCATTGTAATGAATGGGACATATAGCAAGCAGCTGCTTGTCCTACAAAGACGCCTTGCGTCCGTAAAAATGCCTTAAAATCAAATCGGACACAACGGTTAGCTTTATAAGACATTGGGGAATGATGTTATATAAGTGGCGTGACGAAATTCAAACCGTAAATATATTAGTTATGTCGGCAGCTGGCCGCGGAGCCCCGTAGTGCAGTATCCACAAAGGGTGACTTTGCGCTGGGTATGGAGCCCAGCAGGCTGCCACTTTCTCGTCAGACTGTGTGGAGCTCCTAAAGTCCGACACGTCTTACCAAATTTGCAATTAGCCATCAATTTTTGTAAAACGGCCCATATTTCAGCTTTATATAGTTGATTTCTTGCTTAAAAAAGTCTCAGAAGTGAATTTGGTAATGAAACATTGCAGTATCTGGAATATGAGATTCTGTCGCTTCTCTAATGTATGTGTATTGGGGATTCGCTCAACCAATCAGCGCGCGTCTCTAATGTCTGCGTATGGCAAGTCGCTCAACCAATCAGCGCGCAGCTCATCTAAATATTCATGACCATACCATATTTGGAAGAAAAGCTCTTGTTACAAATAGGGCCAAAACACAGGGATGCATAAGGGCCAGTAAAATATCAACCAGGCCATTTTCAGCCCAACCAATGTTACATACCCCATTAGGAGACCATAAGGAACAGTGTGAAATACCCTATATAATCATTCTATCACCCCTTTAAACAGTAAGCAAGGGAAGCAAAAGATTGCATTGGCGTACTCACAGCTAGTTAGCCAAGCCTTTCGATCGAACCAACCTCGGGAAAAGGTTCTCTTGAATGTTTTCTCCTTTTTCTCGCGCCTGTTGGGTTATATTCACTTCTGGTCCAAGTTTTTTTACGATTAGTTTTTCCGCTAATGTTCTTATTTCGAAGGGATACAGGTGTAGAGATTTAACAGAATTTGGGGCTACCTGAACTCCCACGACTATTTTGTGCTATTCGACATTGCCGTGCTGCACTCGCACTCCTCTCTGAGTTAAATGTCCCGTGGTGCACTGCTCTAATCTTGTTACTACGGGCAATATTTTCAGAGCCCCCAAACCATAAAATTCGACAGTGATGATTGGCTGGTAGTGCTGAGCAAATTGGAGCCCAGGGAAGACAGCCTATTGCCTACTACACCATGAAAGTGAATGCAAATATCATTCTGGAGAGTTCTAAACACATTCTGAAGTAAAATCATTATTAGCTTGTAACACAGATTATTTTTCAAAATGAGAGATTATAAAATAAAAATTTTTTAAACAGGCAGGCAGGTCAGTGGGAGGTCGCCCCAGTGCCGTCTATTGGTGATCCGCCGCTGCAGGTGATACAGAGGAACTACAGAGATGCACTACTACAACCACAAGAATTACATGGTGCAAAAACGGGATATTGCAGTGACTCACCCTGCTAAATTCCATTTATTTTATTATCCTGCAGAATATATTTACATGCTCAGTAAGACATAATGTGACTTTAACTCGTGGCTTTTGTGCTTTGAATATCAGAATGGTAGTTGTGTAGTTATCACTACAGTAGGTCTGTATATGGTCTGAATGGTAACACTATTTTATGGGTCTGTTAATTTTGTAATAATACCCAGGTCCAGCAATTTCGTAATAAAATCCAGGTACGTTTCCAAGAAAGGACAGTGTATTTGGTACTTAATATGGTATAGAGAAAAGAGAGGCAATGTTCTGAGACAGTATACATAGTAAGTACCCATTTGTTTATTAGATTATTTAAAAAAAAATTATCAAATAATTTTGACCTTGGAAATAGCAAGTCCACTAACTTGCTATTTAGAATTTCTTCTGGAGCGTATATATATATATATATATATATATATATATATATATATATTACAATGAATGTAATGGAGTTCCATTTAAAAAATGGAACCCATATTCTTTATAAATAAGTGTATGATTTATTAGATTATTTAAAAAAAATTATCAAATAATTTTGACCTTGGAAATAGCAAGTCCACTAACTTGCTATTTAGAATTTCTTCTGGAGCGTATATATATATATATATATATATATATATATATACTACTAATAATAACACCTTTGGCTACTGGGCTTTTTTCTTTTCCATAAAGGCAGAGTAAAAATTAACTGAAAGGGAAAAACAAAAATCCTGCTTTGGTGTCAAAGGTCAGCTCTCTGGCATGTTTCTGCCTGCAGCAGTGTGGGGAACCATTCGGAACCAATTTTATACAGGGAATAAGAGCCAAACAGGATGAGAACTGCTGCTTCAAACAATAGTGTATTGATTGGTGAATCATCTTAAACATACAGTAGCGAGGAATCCTGTTTTGGCTTTTGTGCTTGTGGCACTGTACACAATATATCTGAATCTGCAGTAATATGTGACAGTTTGTCTCTCTACATTCTCTATGCTGGCGACTGAAGATCCTATTGGGGACAGCTGATAGGCAGCATGCTGAGAGGACAAAATGGTATTATAAATCCATGAAGCATGAGAGGAAGGAAATTAAAGACTGTCATCTAGTGGCGATGCTGAAAATTACCCCTAGAATAGACTTGAATTAACTACTTAAAGGGGTGATAGAATGATTATATAGGGTATTTCACACTGTTCCTTATGGTCTCCTAATGGGGTATGTAACATTGGTTGGGCTGAAAATGGCCTGGTTGATATTTTATTGGCCCTTATGCATCCCTGTGTTTTGGCCCTATTTGTAACAAGAGCTTTTCTTCCAAATATGGTATTCTCTTGAATATTTAGATGAGCTGCGCACTGATTGGTTGAGCGACTTGCCATACGCACACATTAGAGACGTACACGCTAATTGGTTGAGCGAATCCCCAATACACACACATTAGAGAAGCGACAGAATCTCATATTCCAGACACTGCAATGTTTCATTACCAAATTCACTTCTGAGATTTTTTAAGCGAGAAATTAACTATATAAAGCTCAAATATGGGCCGTTTTACAAAAATTGATGGCTAATTGCAAATTTGGTAAGACATGTCGGACTTTAGGAGCTCCACACAGTCTGACGAGAAAGTGGCAGCCTGCTGGGCTCCATACCCAGCGCAAAGTCACCCTTTGTGGATACTGCACTACCGGGGCTCTGCGCGGCCGGCTGCCGGCATAACTAAATTATATTTACAGTTTGAATTTCGTCACGCCACTTATATAACATCATTCCCCAATGTCTTATAAAGCTATCAGTTGTGTCCAATTTGATTTTAAGGCATTTTTATGAACGCAAGGCGTCTTTGTAGGACGAGCAGCTGCTTGCTATATGTCCCATTCATTACAATGGGGAAATATCGCAGCTTGCTCACTTTCGCATAACTAAAGTATATTTACAGTTAGAATTTCGTCACGGCATGAATATTACAGGTTCCTCAAGGTCTTACAAAGCTTAGCTAACACTTGTCCGATTTGATTTCAATTGAATGTATTTTTGTGAATGTCAGAGTTAGGAGGAGGCTAGCTAGCTCTCATTGATGGACTCCATCTCACCGCGGCTCTATCAATGAGACTCGCGGACAAGAGGCGTTTATTTACCCGATTGTTTGTTTAAATAACTCAACACACATACCCATTATAAGATTAACTGGAACCTGCGGGCTGCGGTAAAAGATTGCGGGCGTAACAAGCTCGCTGACCGCACTCTCAGTCACTCACCGGTAGTAGGAAGAGGGCAGGGAGAACAGCGAGATGCAGGCCCTGGAGCTCTGTCAGGGCAGCAGTGTGTGGTAGTTCCAGTCACCCAGTAAAGGGTGAGTTTGCGGGTATTGAGCACCGGGCCGCCGGCCAAGCTCAATCGAGCTCACAGCAGGCCAGGGTGGACTCTGACGGAGGACAGGCAGGGCGGCGATGTAGCAACCCAGGCAGCACCGGCGCTAAACTCCGACACACAGTCGGACAAAATTTGCAATTAGCCATCCATTTTCGTAAAACGGCCCATATTTGAGCTTTATATGGTTGATTTCTCGCATAAAAACGTTTCAGAAGTGAATTTTGTAATGGAATAGCAGAGATCTTCGTGACTTAGATTCAGAAGACTACCTGATCTCAGGTCAGTTGTGTAGCCTATGTAAATGTTGGGGCGGATTTTGAGATGCTTACGCAAGCACCTAGCTTTGTTGAGATTCGCCCGTTTTCAGCGGCAGTTTCAAAATATGAGATTTTCATAGTAAAGGGGTGTCAATGGGATTTTGAGCTTCTATGTCGTTATTCAACTATGACAGGGTAAAATTGGTTTTGCATTCTATCAGCCCTTTAACACTAACTGAATGGAAAGCTAAATGTTGGCTGGGCTGAAATGTACATGTTCAAATGTGTCTTTAGCCTTATCAGGAAGAAATGCTGCATCAAGGGATAGAGATGACCATGGAAAAATAAACAAGTATTTAAGTCAGTGAGGCACATTTGCAAATTAGCAGATTCATACAGCCTTGCAAAGTAACAATCACTTTGGGTGTCCCTTTGGGATCCTACCAAAACTTAAAATCAAGCAGGGTAAATCAGTTAAATTAAATCGGTTGCTGATCACATTAGGATACATTTAGGTTATTCAGGTCTGCTACACTGAAACTATTCTTCAAAGAATCCTTGAGACAAATTTGTAATGATGAAATTAGGGCAGAAATTACACAAACAATGGACCTTTTTCACAGCAGACATTTTGACTTGTCATAGTCATCATCACCATCAAGTGTCCCAGTAAGCTCAGTTAGCATGCACAATACCAGGGCCTCTCCTAAGTGGAATGCAGCCATCATTAATGGTTTTGAAAACACCTGTGCTTTTCCTACTATGACATATCAACATGTCTGCTGTGGAAAAGGTCTATATTTATTTTTGTGCAACACTAGTTTGACAAGTAGGGTGTTAACTTCACATCTAATTTTAGTTTCTATCTAGTTTTTCCTCATTTATAAATTTGTCTGTTAAAACATTGATTCTGAAATGCCAGAATTCTGAACAAGCCACCTAGGAACACACAGTATTTAAATAACACAACTTTGCTGTTACCATGAGGCTTATTTCTCCTCTATTGGTAGAGGCTAACTGCTATACACCCCAAACCCCTGCACCAAGATAACATGTTCCACACGAGTCCCTCCACTGAACACACAATTGATCAACTATCCATCCAACTTCTGGAAAGCCATCATAAAAGCAGACATTTCAGTAATGGAGCTATACTAGGAATAGCACCTGTAATATAACTACTGAATTTTAAAATCTTTTACGCTATTGTTTAAATTTTGATAACAATTAAAAAACAATGTTATGTTGTCTTATGCTAAATCATCTTAGTATTATGCATCTTGGCATGTCCTCTTGGACACATTCATTTAAAGGTATTTGATGGAAACATGCACTGATTAACATTACATTTTTTTAACTTTCCTTTTTATTGTTTTTTCAGGTTACAACAAGAAACACAACAACAGGAAAGAAAGAAAGGAGGGCAATCGAAAAAAAAAGACATAGGCCATACTACAGTGCAGGTAAAACACACTGAAGACAATGAAAAATAAAAAACAGGAATTTACAATTAGAGTGGGTTACATTCCTCACACCATTTTTTCCAGACCTTAATATAGTGGTTGAATTCTAAGCTTAAGAAAAGGTCAGTCAATCAATCCAGTTTATTTTGCTGACAATTGCAATCCAATCATCCTTGCATGCCAGGTTTATCTGCAGCCACTTCCATATGATGGCTTTCTTCCTCGCAACAAGAAGGACTTTATAAAGGTATGAGACATGAGATTATCTGGGAATTTGCTCAGGAATAATATGAGAAAGGAGCAATCAACTTTTAGTCCAAATATAGTACTCTTATAGTATATAGTACTCTTTGTTCCACTCATCTTCAGATCTCTATCTCCAGGCCAGATTCCTTCTCCCATTTCTGTCTCAACTGAGCAGTGGAGTGAGTTTAGTAATTCCTTAGGTATATATCCGTGAGACTAGATGCATGCTACTAGTGCTAGTGTTATAGGCCTCAGAAAATATATTTATCAAGTTAGATTCATTATCCTCTGTTTGATTTCTTTATTGAAATAGTCCCTGACCTGGAGATATCACATTTTTTAAGGTCCTATACAGTTGAAAGACTGCTAAATGACTCCAGATTGCTACCTTTGACTATAGTGCAATAAGCAGTTACAACCGTGAGTATCCACAGTCTAAATTGCTTGTCCAGGCCAGACGTTGCAAAATCCAAATCACAGGCCACCCCTTTTCAGTATTCTTGCATGCTTTTTGAGATTAAGCCTTTTGCACACTAACAGCTGGAATACACCGGGCGCGTAAGTGTTGCGTAGCGTAGATACGTGCCTGATTGTGCGCCTGGCCATTCATACCGGATTCGTATTTCTGTGCGCCAGTCACACAGCGATCATTCTCTTCTCTCTCTCTCCCTCTCTCTTTTGCTCTCACTCTCGCTCTGGCCAAATCTTTACTGGTCCAATCAGCAAACAGAGGGAGTGGCTGAGAGCGATGACATGTGCGCTAATTTGAGTTGTAGTTCCGTAATGGCGGTGGAGAAAGATGCGAGGGAAGCCATTCGGTCCATTGTGGCAACACTGCCAAATATCCAGAAGTTAAAGCCAGAGCGAGAACAATCTTTGCTGAGTTCTGTTGGTGGCCATGATGTTGTGGCCCTCCTCCCCCCCAAAAATTTGATTTTCCAGATCGCTCCGTTAGTGGTGAAGGAGTTGGCTAAGGCAAACGCTAGCGATGCTAAGCCGACGTCACGACCAAATGTTAGTGATTGGTTATGGCAGAACCAGAGTGGCTCTGGGCAGATCCAATAGTTTTAAACTTCAACAGAGTACCCACCTTCAAGGAAGTTAACACTTTTCAATGGAGAGTGGCCAGACTCTCTGTACAAATTAAAGTCTGGTAGGACCAGGCTAGGTAAAACTGTGGTAACTGTAGCCTATATTTGGCTGTGTGTGTGTGTGTGTGCGTGTGCGTGTGTGTGTGTGTGTGTGTATATGTCACTCTCTCTGTCCGTCCTTCAGTCTCTCTCTCGGTGTGCCTGATCGCGAGTCTCGCGGTGAGAAGTCAAGACAGCCTAAATCACCATGAACCTAGGTGTTTTATTTTGAGTGAACTGCACAGGGTATTCAGCCAAGTAAAAGTCCACACGTATAGGTGTGAATCTTCACTGATCTCCCAATTAGATTACGATTATCATGTCAGCGATTCAATTCGATATTCGATGTGATATAAAGTAGCTTAATACTAAGTAAATTGGATACATAAATCTACAGCACTGAGCACATGGCACTTCCTGAATGTGCAAAATATAACAGAATATGTAAACAGAAATGTTGTTAGGCCTACATTAAATTGTAAACAGAAATAATAGATTATGAGCCTGCCGATTATCGATGCAGCATCGTCCATGTCCATGATTTGATGCATCGATTATTTGATTAATTTCAACACCTCTACACATGTATAGGGCAAAAATATTCAGTTCAAAGGGAACTGTGTACTGTGTAGGTAAGTGTGGTGGAATTTCCGGAAACACCATGTTGTGGTATGATGAGACTAAGAGAACACACACACACACACACACACACACACACACACACACACACACACACACACATACACACACACACACACACACACACACACACACACAGATTCACTCATCCATGCACTTTACATACACCTTATATTATGACATTCTCACACCTCATTCCTCAATAAACGCTTCAACTACTGATTTTGAAGTTATGGTACGCAAGGCAAAAGCTGCCGGATATCTAGTTGCTTGACACATAACAGTTAATAACTAGTTATGACTTGATTTGGACCATGTTAAAGGCCCAACACAATCGATCATAAGATGCTCAAAAGGTTGCCCTATGGCTGGGATTGGATACAAAGGAGCTGGCTTTACAACCTGGTTTGGCTTGCTTGTGCACTGACATGTATGACAAGTTTTAATAAACTGAGCTACATCCCGCTTTAAAAGTGACCAGAAAAAAATAACGGAGTATGCGATCATACGTTTTTCGCACACCCATGTGACCTGCCACATCACCATGTGAAATTTGCAACACTTTTTTTTCGCAAAGTAGTAGGTACAACTATCTGAAAAACTGGTTCACCTAGACCCTGATCACAGTGTGGAACCCATTTCCTGACCAACAGACCATCAAGAAGAAAATAACACTGAGCACTATTCCTCACAGGGCTTGTTTGATAAGGCACAGCTTTATCAAACAAATCGGCCAAGGTAGTATCGGCCTTTTGCTCAGCTATCAATGACTCTAGAACTAGTCAACTGTTCTATTTGGAGTTTAACTGGCAACTCAAAACTTTCTGGCTTACTCTCAACCTCCTTGCATGAGGCAGAGCGGGTAACAGCACAACCTGGAAATACCTCTGGAGACACACAGTTGCAATCTGGAGATACCTTTGCAGGGGGTACTGAAGCTTGCTTCTTAAAGATGTTTATTTTGCCATCTGCCCACACCTTACTACCTTCCAAGTCATTCCCCAAAATCACGTGGACTCCCTCTACTGGCAACTGGGGTCTAACCCCAACAGCTACATCACCCTCTACCAGACCACATTTAAGGGTAACGTCATGTAAAGGAGAAAAGAATGGAACTAATCCCATGCCACATATCAATACACAACTGCCAGTATCAGACTCCTTAGAGAACAGCAAAACAGATTCCACAAGAAAAGAATCTAAAGCTCCAGTGTCTCTTAAGATCCTAATTGGAACATTTTGGTTGCCATCTACCAAAGACACTACACCATCTGAAATAAAGGCTGAAAAAAAATCACATTGGGAAGATTCTGAACCAAACTCTACTGGCTGAAAAAGCTCACCCTGGTGGCCAGAGGCTGTAACAGGAACTGCCATCACAGCAGGTTTAACTTGACCTAACTTTTTTGATTTTGAGGACAATCTTCCTTCCAATGTCCTTCAACTAAACAGTAGCGACAGGTATTAGCATTAACCGGTGCTTTAGGTCCCCCAGAACCAAACTTCTGCTGAGGCCTTTGGAACAAAGCTCCTGACCTATGACCTACTATTCCTAGGAGTAAAGTTATTTTTATAGTGCATGTCACTATTTGACTCAAAATGGCTTTTATGTGTTAACCTGTACTCATCTGCAAGGACTGCTGCATCACTTGGAGACTTAACTTTACGTTCATTATTGTATGTCGCAACCTGGTCAGACACAGAATCTTTGAACTGTTCTAACACAATCAAGTTAGACAGACCCTCAAAAGTAATAACTTCAGAAGCTCTGCACCAACAATTAAATGCAGAAGTCAAATCGCGAACAAACTCAGAATAGGTTTGTGAATATAGCTTTTCCCTATAACGAAAACGTTGACGATATGCCTCCGGCACAAGCTCGTAGACCTTCAGAACTGCTGATTTAACTTTAGCATAAACTTTACTATCAGCTACACTCAGTGCTGAAAAAGCCTCACGTGCTTTTCCTGTAAGTACACATTGCAACAACATAGTCATGTCCAAATCTGACCAAACTCTAGCTCCCGCAATACGCCCAAATAAAGTAAAATATGTATCTGGATCTGACTCATCAAATTTAGGCAACAAACAAAGATTCTGTGAAACATCAAACTGTGGTACTCCTTCTGGGCCATTGACATTTCGCAATCATGCTATTTCTAACTGCATTTGCAACAACTCCCTCTGCTGTTCAAAAGTTAATGAAGGGCTAGACTGAAAACTTGAACCCTCACTACTAGCAGACTGACCCCAAAGAACACCTTCTTCCCTAAGACCCTGCTTTAATCTAGCCTTAACAGTCTCTTTAAGTTTTTTATCAGCAATCTCAATCTGATAATGGTCAGCAATTTCAATTAACTGCTCCTTAGTACACAACTCTAAAGCTACCTCTGAAGGAGCTTGAACAAAACTACTAATAATAATATTGGCCATACCAAAGCATCCCCTCAAACAAAAGTTTGGCAATCTGAACTAAACTAACAAAACTACTAACCCAAATTAACTACAAAACAATAGTCAAAAAGCCAAACTACAAATAAACAAACAAATCAATGATAAGGCAAAGACAGTCTAGACAAAACTTTAACCAACTATAGGAAATTGTCAAAGTAAACTAAAATACTAAAGCAAGACTAAAGTATAATTAACTTTAACTTAAAGACGAGCCCCCACTTGTCACAAGCCAGCTCACAGCCTGTGGCAAAAAATGAGGGGACACCAACAACAAGTATAGGCTAATCAAGAAAAAGATACTTTATTGTAAACCAAAACTATTAACTTTAAACAAAGAAAAAGGAATGAGGTGTGAGAATGTCATAATGTAAGGTGTATGTAAAGTGCATGGATGAGTGAATCTGTGTGTGTGTTTGTGTGTGTGTGTGTGTGTGTGTGTGTGTGTGTGTGTGTGTGTGTGTGTGTGTGTGTGTGTGTGTGTGTGTGTGTGTGTGTGTGTGTGTGTGTGTGTGTGTGTGTGTGTGAAGATGACTGAGTGGAAACTTACCGGGGATTTCCACTAGATGCGTAACGGCTGCAGACCGGCTGAACTTGTGTACGCAAGTTTTCCAGTGTGACTAGCGTTGGTTCATGGTATAACCACCCGGTTCAGTGAATTGTTGTACCAGCGATCATTGATAAATGTGTGTGCATCACAACTACCCCATATTGCAAGTTACATTTCAGAATTACAAATTAATTGTATACACAGGGTTTCCGCAGGTCATTAAAAAGCATGAAAAGTAATTAAATAGATTTTGTGAAAATTCAGGCATGAACTGGCATGAAAAAGCATGAACTTCGATGTTCAAAGGCATTAAAAATTATGTAAACTTGATGGAATAAAAACATTGTTTTTCACGATTTATTTTGTTATAAACATCTAAATCTTATTTTGATCGGAAGTATAGCATAATGGTTGACCTTTTAATTGGCTGGCTGTTTTTTACTGCTGGTGCACGAAGTTGCGACACCGGATGCTAGTAATGCAACGTGCGGTGAGTGTGAGTCTACTGTCTATGGTGTGAGTGAGTGTATGCTGTGGCGAAAGAACAGAGGAAATATCAAATGACGGAAAAATGGGAAAATGCAAGTTTTGGGACTGGTTGACATGATTTTGCCGAATTTGCCTACTGCCGTAAGCAGTATAGGTTCATTACTTTTACAGTTTTTCTCGATTGTTTACACACATTTTCTGAAAGCATGCCTCATATTCTCAGAACTCTACACACAATTCCAAAGAACACACACACAATGGGCAAAACTCCTCAATGCTCCTGCAAAATTAAACTTTACATTCAAAATAATGTTATTTATGTATATATTATGGTATTTTGTTTTCAAATGACACACACAAACCATCACATGAATAGACATTTATAAGAACCAGATGAACACTGATGTGCTCAATGTAAAACACTGAAAACACTTCTCCATTCATCATAATGACTTAGGCCTTTTTTTTGGTTCAGTGTTACACTTGCTACAGACAGTACATAAGTGCGTTGTAAAAGAATTTGAGAATATTGTTGTTATACTCAAAACACAAATACACGGTAACAAATATATTTTATTTTGCCCACAAAAACAATGTACACCGTGTACATCCCATTCCAAACCAACACAAAGTTTCACATACAGTGGTCTACATTCAAAACAGAAGAATTTACTGTATACAGTTACATAAAATAATACCGTAAAAAAAACAGCAAAAAAACTATGCTGCATCCTCTCTTCTGTTTCGGTCTGGCCACAGCACCTCATCCACATCACAAGCAATGTTTTCCCTGGCCAAGCAGCGGGGGAGCATCAGCTGCTATATCTGCACATGCGTCTTCCATAGCTTGGAGAAGAGGTATACGCGTTTGTGGATTTCTGTCATATACTTTCCATCTCCAGGCAGAAAAAAATTCCTCAATAGGATTGAGGAATGGAGAATATGGAGGGAGATAAAGGACTAAAAAGCGTGGGTGGGCAGTGAACCAGTTATGAACCAGAGCAGCCCTGTGGAAACTTACATTGTCCCAAATGACAACATACCTGAGCTGCTCTGGGCCATCTACCTGATCTGGTGGAATGAGTGTGTGGTGTAGGGTGTCCAGGAACATGATCAGATGGGCAGTGTTGTAGGGGCCAAGGGTAGCATGGTGATGGATGACGCCTTGGTGGGTAATCGCTGCACACATTGTGATGTTCCCTCCGCGCTGGCCAGGGACTTCAACAATGGCATGCTGGCCAATGATATTCCTTCCTCTCCTTCGTCTTTTTGTGAGGTTGAATCCAACCTCATCAATGAAGATGAACTGGTGCTCCACTGCAGCCACCTCTAGCTCAAGGACTCTCTGTAACACACATGACAATATCAGAAATAGACATGGAGTGGTCACTATTGTGGAGCACAATCATTATGATTACAATACTGAAATATGTATGTATGTATGTTCCCAACCACCTTGTGTTGGTAATCTTTCAGTTCTGCCAAACAAATAGTAAAATACTGTAAATACAAAGTAGGAATACATTTCCCAAATACTTGAAACATACTTTATTTTTACAGTCCTACAGAACAGTCCACAGGCAATACTGTACTACTGTACTCACTGAGTACTGTATTGATATGTAGTATTGCAATTTTCTAGTGAGAGTATTTCTTACCTATTCTCATTTTGGAAAGTCCGGATGATGGATGCTACAGTGTACCTGCTCAAATTTGCCCATCTTCCCTCATTGTTAGACCATGGTTGACCACATGATCAACCAAAGTGGCTCGGATCTCATCAGAGATTACGGTCCTTGGCCTTCCCCTTCTTCATCCTCGTCCTCCCCGTCCTCCCCGTCCTCCTCCTCTTACTCTCACTCCTCTGACTCTGCCTCTGTTTCCAATGTTGGCATCCATTGCTCCAAAACAGAAGAGCTCACCTGTTGCCCTTTTATGCTAAAGCTCTGATTGCTAATTGTAAAACTGTGTGATGGGTGTTTGCCCATGTGATGAGTCAGTGTTCATATTTGAATGTCAGTGTGTTTCTTGTGAAAACAAGAGATTTTCTGCAGGAAAATTGTGCCAAATGCAGAGAAATTGTGTGTAGTGTTTTGAAAAAAGTGTGTTTTAGAACTGAAATTTGAGTGTAAAGCAGGAATTGTGCTTGTAGTTCAGCAGAATTGGTTAAGGGGGTTGGTGCATGAGTTACATGTTGTGGTCATTGTGTCTCAAGTACCAGTAATTGTGTGTAAACAATTGAGAAAAACTGTAATTATCGGTGCATGTTGTTTTGAGATCCGCGGGGCAGAGATGCGAGCTGCTCAGTGAACAGTGTTTTAAATATTTGTATTTCTGTTGTGTTCTTATTTTGTGAAGCACCTTGTGTTGCGTTTAATGACTATAAACCGTCTTGTGAGCCATCTGACAGTTAAATTTGGATTTTCAAATATTAAAAATTGGCATTGTCAAATGCTTACAATTTGTGTGTGAAAGTATCTGCAGTTGGACATGGGCATGAAATTAGTTTAAAGTGGCATGAAAAAGGGCATGAAAAAGCATAAAATGAGATTTGCTGATACCTGCAGAAACCCTGATACAGCACATTGCTACTAACTGGTTTATAGCATGGCCTAGAACATGAGGCATTAGGCATACAACAATTTCAATCAAATAATTAAAATATATATATTAGTTTAATCGATTTGTAATGTGATTGGTGAAATGTTAATTCAGACGCCTATTTAAACAAGCGCTTTGGCAGTCCTGAAGTCAAAGCGATGGCAGATCTGGCTCTGTTAGAGGACCATAATACGCGCTTAACCGCCGGTTCCTCTCAACAGGGGTAAGCCGATTGCGTCCCAGCTGCATGGGTTCCTCCTTGGGTAACACGGAAGTAGAGTTAACACAGGCAGAAGAAGAACTGGAAGCAACCCGAGAAGCCGGACTGGGTACAGGCGGGTAGGCAAAGGTGGGTGAACTGGCCGCTCTCTCCCTACGTCTCTCTCTCTTAACCGGTTGTCAATACGGATGGCTAAGGAGATTAAGTCTGGTAGAGTACTCGATTCAGCCCGACCCACAAAATTGTCCTTGACATTCTCATTGAGACCCTTAAAGAAAATGCTTTGTAAAGCCCTATCATCCCATCCCAATTCTGCCACTAATGTTCTAAACTCAACAGAATAGTCAGCTGCACTGAGGGTTCCCTGACATAGGCTTAACAGACGGTTACTGGCGTAATCGCTGCTAGTAACAGGGTGATCAAAAACTGTGGTAATTTCAGCCACAAATTGTTGATATGTGGCGTTAGTTGTCAATGGGCTGTTCCAAAAAGCTACCCCCCAGTCTCTCGCCCTCCCAGAAAGTAACCCGAGTACATAAGCTATCGTAGTAGCATCAAGAGAATAGGTTAGAGCAGTGGTTCTCAACCTTTTTTGAACAAATGCCCCCTGACCTCTTCATGATCATCCTAACGCCCCCACACACACACACACACAAAAAAATTGATACCTGAAGCCTGAGTTTTTGGTAAAAAAAAAAAACTGAAACAGAAGTTGCTTATGAGTAATGCAGCCTCTATTGTAGAAAAGGCCTCAAGTGGTTCTATTTCTGTTAGTATTTTTCATTTTTTACTAAGGCTAGGCGACATAGCATTTATTAGTAAGCTAGTAAGTATGTTGTATAATCAGAGTGTTGGCAGCATACTTGAAGAATATTGTGTTTGGGAAAAAAGCAAAAACACATGGATTGTTTGAAAGGTATTGCAAATGTATGTATTTAGAAATTCAAACAAATTCAGGATCACACACACATTTTTTTAAGATTAACCAATCACGTGAACAATAACATAACCTAAATGGCCAATGAAAAAGCAGCGGTAGATCGCGCACTCAATTAGGCTAATTTTAATATCCTACAAACGGTCATTTGATTTCAACCGACAAACAAAGAATACAACAGCTCAGCCACCTGAAGTGAACCGAAGAAAAAACGACAAAGGTGTCAAAAAGCAGCCACCGTAATTAATTACGGTCATTAGTGTGATCCCTGAGCTTGGTGACATGCAGCCAACTTTTTCACATCAGGACACAAGGATGTCAGCTTGAGCCGAGGTCGCCTGACGTAACCAAATTGAGACGGCTGCGGTACTTCGTTTGCATGTGCAAAGCTTGACTGAACCCCTGCTCAACAAGGTATGACGTCGGAAAAGCAAGGAGCAGAAGACGAATCGTCTTCCACAAAAGAGGGAAACGCTGACCATGCGTGGCCCACAAGACACGCCATCCACATGCCCGAAAGGTTGCTTTGGCCTCCTCATCATTTTGGAGGTCGATGAGAGTTTCTTGAATTTCGGCCTCACTCCTGGACGCATCCGTTTGAAATGGCTCCGTCACCCACTCAGGGACCTCGAGTTGCTCAAGGTCCCTGAAACGGATCTCCATGTCCGCCTTCACTGCCCTCAAGTGATCGGCGTAACGCAGCAGGTGGTTATCGGTCAGCTCATCAACCACCTGAATGTAATTACAGAAAGGCAGTTAACGTTATTGAGATTATTTTTAGGCTGCCTTTGTAAATTAAAATATATCTAATAATAGGCCTACTAATAATAACAAGAATTATAATAATAATAATAATAATAATAATAATAATAATAATAATAATAGGCTACCTTGGCCAGCTGAGGGAAATTATTGAATTGACGCCTGCTCAAATTGTGTCTGTACAGCTCCAGCTTGGCGAGGAAACTGCAGATGGTGGCTTTTGAATGGACCAGTGTCAAGGCATCTCCCTGGAGCTTCAGTGACACTTCATTCATCTTCCCAAAGAAATCTGCCAGGTAAAAGATGTCACCGCGACAGGACCACAGCGTGTCCCTTAGTGCTGCGTCGGCACCGGCAAGAAACTCCAGGACACTTGTGAACAACTCACACAGCCTAGCCAGACAGTTGCCCTTGGATAGCCAGCGCACCTCGGTGTGGAGCAGCAAGCGCTGAAACGCTTCATCGTTCTCCCCGCACAGCTGCCTGAAGATCCGGTCGTTCAGAGCATGGGCCTTAATTTTGTTTATGGACCTGACAGCGATGTTCAGAGACTGGTGGAGAGAAGGACTTATATTTTTGGCCACTAAGTTGTGACGGTGCAACATGCAGTGCACTGTTAACACCTGCGGCACACGCTCCTTTAACAAAGTTGCGAAGCCACGGTACCTGCCAACCATTGCGGGAGCTCCATCTGTGGCACAGCCGAGGATGTTTGCGATCGGAATAGAGTTCTCCAGCAGGTACTGACTCAGGGCCCTGAAGATCGTCTCCCCTCGTGTGTCAGTGGAGAGATACTTGGCAAACAAAACATCCTCGGCCACATCTCTCTCAGACATGTAACGTACATACGCCATCAACAGAACATTATTGTCCATTGTCGTGGTTTCATCCAGCTGGATACTGAATGGATTTTCACGCAGTGTGGCACACAACTGCTGCTCAGTATCCAGCGCCATCTCCTTTATTCTCCGAGCCACACTGTCATTGCTGAGCGGGATGGCCTGCATCACTGGCGACGGGTCTCTCTCCATGACAGTAGAGATGGCCTCTTTAATCGCTGGGATAACCAGCTTCTCCCCCACTGTAAATGGCAACCCGGACTTTGCGATCAGGAGAGAGATGTTATAGGAGGCCACCAACCCACTCTCTGCCTGGTTTACCTTCCTAACGAACATCTTGGAGATGGACCGTTTTGAAAGTTGATCCTTGAGGTCCTGGAAATACGCAACATCCTTGGATGCCTTATCGGGGTGGATTTTAGTTAAGTGCTCCTTTAGACGGGACGGTTTCATTGCCTCGTTAGAAAAAACCTGCTGGCAAAGCAGGCACATCGGGAGCTGGATGTTTGCGGGTGAGGGAATAAAGCCATATCTAATGTACTCAACACTATACTGTCTGCACTTCTTCTTATTTTCCGCCATGGTGTTTGAAAGTGTTTTGATATCAAAATGTTGTTGTATAGCCTGCGTAATTGTGCTTGTGTGCATTTCGATTGGACACATTAATCTTAAACCGCGAAGCTTGTGTACATTTTGATTGGACACATTCATTTTAAACCGCGAAGCAGGGCTGCTGTCAAAGTCCTCAGCAGCGTTCTTTCTACCACTCTGACAGCTGCCGGCTGCGGGATTTGTTTATAGGCGTTGCTATGGAGATCATTTGCCGGTAGCGAGAGAGTAAGCTAGCAGGACAAGTCGGAGTGGGCTACTAGCAACAATTGAAATATTAATTCAGACATTATTTTATTTCAAATTCAAATGAACATTGTATGTGTTGTCAGAGGCTTAAAAGTTGTGATGAATAACAGTGATTAACGCCCCCCATTTGTGCCTGAGCGCCCCCCTCTCTGCTGCCTCGTTCACACCGCCCCCCAACACTGTCCAAACGCCCCCTAGGGGGCGGTACCGCCCCCGTTGAGAAACCATGGGTTAGAGGCTGCTGACCGAACACTAGTGAACATTGAAACAGGAAAGATTTACATTCTCCTAACTTTTCACTATAGCATTCAGGAGCGGGCACAAAAGGTTCACGGGGTAGAAAATTACTCACGGGTACAGCTTGGGAAGGTGAGGAAATTGGTGGAGACTGAGCTGGAAGCTGAGGGGAATGTTCCTCCACACGAGGCATGTTGGTTGAGAGCTGTTGACGGGATTCCATGATTCCTTGTAGCAACTGAGAGTGTTGGCCGAGCAGGATGCCTTGAGAGGCCATCGCATGGTGGAGCGAAAAACCTTGAGGGTTAGAGTCAGAATCTGCTGGGTCCGTTCTTTTTGGCCAGATCGTTCTGTTACGGAACGGCACAGGAGGTGGGACCCAAAAGCAGACAACAAACACAATAATTAAGATTAAGTGATTTAATGCGTGAAATATATACAATAATTGTGCTGATGGCAAAAAAGGGGGAGTTGTGTCGAGGGGATCCAGTGGTGAGTGGTGGGTGCAGTGCGCTCTCCAGAGCGTGCCCAGTGAAGTGGTGGCGATGACCATGTGGTAAGGTCTCCAACAAACAATTGAGTCTGAATCCAATCCTTACAGAGAGAGAGAGGAGCAAGCGGGAGGAGCAAACAGGCAGGCAGGCAGGCAGGAACACGAGCGAGCAAGGCAGAGTGCAACAAGAGAAACACAGAAAAACGTTTTAGCTACACAAGCTAAAACACCAGGTACACAGATAACACAGGGAGCTAGAAGTGCAACTATACCACGCTAGTAGACTGTACGATCTGGCGACGAGTGGATCACAGAGCAACTTGAGGGAAAACAAACAAACACACACAGAACAAGAAGAAGCATGGGCTGCCATGATAACATCATGACAGTAACTAAGTAAAGTAACGGATTACTTTTTTAATAAGTAAACACTGTCGGTTAAATAGAGAGACTCAACGGTCCAATGTGTGCCAGTGCAGTTGCTCTCTACGTTGGGGTTTTTGGCCACCGGGACATTTCAGCGGGAGGGACAGGTCTGGTATATCACAGCCAAGAATTAGTATGCCAGCAGTTTTGGCGGCTATCAAGTCCCTTTCTGCTAGGTATATTCAATTTCCATATGATGATGCTCAGCAAACTGTGATTAAAAGACAACTTTATGAGATTGCTGGGTTTCCAAATGTGATTGGGGTGATTGATTGTACTCATGTGCGTCTGAAGCCACCATCCATGAATGATTACACATTCATCAATCGCAAAAACTTTCATTCAATCAACGTTCAGATCATATGTGATGCCAGGATGTCTGTTCTGAATATGGTAGCCCGGTGGCCTGGAGGACGCACGACTACAGGAGGACGCACTGCATGGCCGAAGTCATCTCCCGCGTACAATTATTATTATAAAAGTTCTACATAGTTCTTTGGTGAAACGGTTTGATGTGATTCCTTTAAGTGACAAAGGTTATCCCCTGACTGAGTACCTTATAACACCACTTGCAAATCCTCAAACCGAGCAGGAGCGCAGGTTCAACAGTGCCCACACACGCACACAAACCACAGTGGAGAGATGTATAGGTTTGCTCAAGGGCAGGGGGATCTGTCTTGGGTCACCGGGGGAGGGGGGGACTCTGCTATACACCCCAGAGAAGGCCTGCACCATAATTATGGCATGTGGCGTTCTTCTCAATATTGCGCTGGAGAACGAGGTGCCATTCAATGAAGTGCAGCCAGATGACCCTATGCCTAGAGATCCGTGGCCACAACAGCCACCATTAGGGGCTCTACGAAGGAGACAGGATCTAATTCTTCAGCTTCTAATATAGTAAGTGCTATCTTTGGATAAGAAAGCTACTTCAAAAAATACAATGTGGAATGTTTAGTGAAAATAATTCATTTATTTGAAATGCACTCAATGTGTCGTTAATGGTGATGATAATGAAACGATTTATTTCACCCATCCATCTGCAAATGTCTGCCTGTCTCTCCAGGACTTCAGCAGTTAGTACAGAGGCACGTGGTGGTGGACCAGGATGGGGCGAAAACAAGCGCTCCTATTCCGCCAGTCTGTGTGGACACTACTCTGCGGAACCTTGAGCACTGGTGCTTGGTTCTGACTGATCTTTAAAAAAGAGAAAATAAAAGATTCAATGCACTTCATTTGTGTGATTATTTTAGGCAGGCAACAAATCAGTGTTTGTACTGTGGCTATTTCTCTCACCATTTGCCTGCTCGGACTCAGGTACATCAGTGTCTCCCCCCGCCACGAATGCCACTAATGCCACTAATGGAGGGAGACCCGATAAGTGTGGCCACTCGCTCCTCAGCTGGCGTTAATATCAGTTCGGGGTCTGACCGGCTTCCTCCCATCGGAATTAGGCAGCACCTCATTGCCGCAACACGTTTTTTTGTGGCCAGTTTGATGTCGGACCATTTATTTCTTGACCTTAATGGAAATACAAATATAGTTATCAGAATACTACAAGTTATATTTAATGATTTAAGCGCAGAAAATTCAAATATATATTAATATATATATATATATATATATATTAATAATATATATTCAAACCTCTGCAGGAGTCCGATTTACCGCAGAAACGCTGTTGACTGCAGCAGTAACCTCCACATTTTTCGTTGATCCTTTGATGCCAGATTTTAAGCTTCCAAATAACACCAAGCGGTTGGACTCCACCTGAGACGTGAGCGTCTCTATTTCTACCTCAGATAAATTCCTTTTCTTTGTCGGATGTCGCTTATCCATGTCGTAAATTCTAAGGGCGAGGCCTCTAATCTGTGAATATATGTGGGTGTGATATTTAATTTACGATTGATTTCAGCCATCTGATTTATCAACACCCGTTCATTCGTACGCTGGAATTGGAGTGATACGAACGTTTCGTGAATCACACGTGAGCCCCGTCGTAAGATTTCTGCGCTCAGATCTACGCTGGTTTCTACGCATGTTTCATAAATGAGGGCCAAGGAATCTAGGCAGCTGTATGATAAGAGAATGTTTTGTTTCAGGACTGTCTTATTTTGGAGGTCAGAGGGCCAGCCACACTTTAGCATACTTCCCAGAGAGAGAGATGTTTATGGCGCCTGCAATATCTTTGTTTACCTTAAAGGTTCAGCTTAATCGTAGCGCATCCAGCATGAGTTTAAATACACCTTCAGGAAGACAGGAACTTCAGAGAGTTGAGACGGCACTGCACAATAACACATCACGGTTAAACTGTACTGCCTGCCTAATTGTCTCTTCAATTGAGTGTTCATTAAATGCTTCTGTGTAATTCATCAAGGTCTCCCAAACCTTCTTGACGTATGTGAAATGAGTTGTGCTGCTCCTGAGTTTTTCCTTAACAGTAAGGAAGTTCATCACTTTGGACGGAAGTTGACAAGTAAGAATACCCATCAGTCATTGCACCTGGAATGACACTGTACATCTTGTAAAATAATCAAATCACAGACATTAGAGGAGTTGGGAACACAGGGAAACATTAGTGAGAGAAAGGAGCACTGCCGAGGCCGTAACAGATGGAAGCTTCAATAAAAAACAGATCTTCCTCCCAGGTTTCAGTCCTCACTGTGAGCACACTCTGAAAACTAAGCACCGTCAGCACCTCATGTGTAATTTGCAATTTCATTGTTATTGGACCCCTGCAAAATCATTATTCATGATAGGCTACGGTGGCTTGATTTGCTTTGCCATTATACGCCACACTATATAATCTGCATATCAATTTCCACACAGTGAATAAGCTTTTTATCCATGTGGAGGCAGAAATATTCTTGGGAACAATAGCCATGGGCAGGTTGGGAATATATGGAGCTAAATCAGGGCCAAATGTTTTGTTAATTTGAAAAAAATATGTATAGTTGAAAAACTAAAGCTTTGGTCTAAAATTTTAAGAAATAAAACCATGTATTCAAACTAAAAATAAGTGTACCAATTTTTCTTTCAGTTTGAATAAATTATTAATTTAAATTATTCACTTTTATATTTGTTTTCAGTTCCACATTTCATGTTTTCAGTTTCAGATCGTTTTTTCACTTTCAGATCAGTATTTTTCAGTTTCAGACTTTTGGCCCCGATTTTGCGTAGGGGGCGTGCGTGGCTTCAACTCAGAGGGGCGTGGAATTATGACAGCCTAACAAAGAAGGCAGAAGACTCTCCTCTGTCATGTTGCCTTCAGGAAATGGTGTTACTGCGAGAACTATGACTGAATGCTTTCTATCCACCATATACATATGATTTTTACTTAAACCGATGCCAGTGACAAAGTTCCATTTAAAAAACTGTTTTGGACAACACTATAAGAGCAATAAACTGTGCCAGACTGTGCAGTTCAGCAGGAACAATGACTTCTCCCACTTCCACGTACGACCTTGAAAGTATGCACCACAGTATTCACTCGGCAGTCAGTATGGCTTCCGCTCCGCCAAGGCAACCCGCTGGCGCCAGCGCACGGGTAAGACATTTGAAAGATATTAGCCTTTTTTAATAGATACGTTGGGACATTATCCCCGCAGTGGCATTTTTTTGTCATTAACAAATAAAGGGAAAATAGGTGGACAGCTGGACAAAGCTGACAATGAAGCATCGTGAGCACTAAAGTTAGCATTAACTAACATCAGCTCAAGTTTTTTTTACATTAAGGTGTAGTGGTCTTTGTTAACCTCTGTTTGTCAGAATGACCATAACTCGGCAGTGGCTGCAGCCATACAGAGCCTTATCATGCTTTGGTCTGATGAGTCCAAATTTGAGATCTTTGGTTCCACGGATGGATTCTACATGCCTGTTTCCCACCGTGAAGCATGGAGGAGGAGGTGTGATGGTGTGGGGGTGCTTTGCTGGTGACACTGTTGGGGATTTATTCAAAAATGAAGGCATACTGAACCAGCATGGCTACCACAGCATCCTGCAGCGACATGCCATCCCATCCGGTTTGCGTTTAGTTGGACCATCATTTATTTTTCAACAGGACAATGACCCCAAACACACCTCCAGGTTGTGTAAGGGCTATTTGATCAAGAAGGAGAGTGATGGAGTGCTGCGCCAGATGACCTGGCCTCCACAGTCACCTGACCTGAACCCAATCGAGATGGTTTGGGGTGAGCTGGACCGCAGAGTGAAGGCAAAAGGGCCAACAAGTGCTAAGCATCTCTGGGAACTCCTTGGAAAACCATTTCAGGTGACTACCTCTTGAAGCTTATCAAGAGAATGCCAAGAGTGTGCAAAGCAGTAATCAGAGCAAAGGGTGGCTACTTTGAAGAAACTAGAATATAAGACATGTTTTCAGTTATTTCACACTTTTTTGTTAAGTACATAGTTCCACATGTGTTCATTCATAGTTTTGATGCCTTCACTGAGAATCTACAATGAAAATAAAGGAAACGCATTGAATGAGAAGGTGTGTCCAAATTTTTGGCCTGTACTGTGTATATATATATATATATATATATATATATATTCACATTACTTGTATCTTAAAATCAACACTATAGTGCATTTTTTGTGTCCCAACATCCACACTTAAGTTAATTTAATATTGTATTTGAACATCACACTGCAGACTATATAAAAGAGTAAAATCAGTACAAATTGTGTTGTTTAAACTCTTTCGCTTTCCAACAGTTCCATCAGAAACTTTCATGATATATTGACAGTTTACATTACGGCTGTTCCATTTCCACTTTTTTCTCTTAACTTCACGATCACCAGCGATAGGATACATACAGGAAAAGACGTGACAAATGTTGGTACTGATCGGTTCAAACAGCCCACTGAAATTTCTCAAAAATGGGAACATCTGATATAATGTGACCTGACACAGTCAGACCCAAGTTTCAGGGTTCTTTATTTGTCAATTGCACTAAAAATAAAAGAATGTAGTCGTTGCCAATAAAAATCTTAGGCCTTAGGCACCTCCAATAATGTTCATGAAATAAAAAAAAAAAACATGTAAATGTGGAAAAAGTTTTGGTTAGACCACAACAATGTTTTTATCTTCAGTAAAGTTAAAAAAGTAGATATTAACCCTGCATAGTGTAGACAGGAAGTCAAAGGACAACATATTACATTGGAGGACTTACAGTAAGGAGGATACAGTGCTGGTTTTGTCAAAACTGCAATTACTATGAATTTTGCTGTTAACTTTCAATCATACTGTAACTGTTATTACCTGTTTTTGATATTTGCCAATTAGCCAACTGTTCAGAAGACGTGTTACACACCCCAATGTGCTGCGAGAGAATGTTGAGCCTAACTTGTGGAAGTCGGAGCTTTACTCAGGGGAGCAGTAGGGTCTTCCCCAATTACTGCATGGCAGGGGATCATACCTGTAGGTCAAAGATAGACAAAAGCACATGTAGATAGATATTTACTCAAAGTACTTGGATGAAGTCATATTACAAATGAAAACGATCATCCTATGTGTGAGCGTGTATTCAGTGTTAAATATAGTTGCGTTCCTCAAAAATATGAATATATCAGAACAAACCATGATAAGATGTTGTTAATATTATATTATATTATCATTGAACATAAGGATCTCTCCCTTTCTTAGCCATGTTTATTTAGATTCAATAATCACCCCACACTGGTAATGCTTAATTGTTTTAGTTTTTCTCATAACTTGCTGAAAAGGTGTATCAAATATTAAAATGCTACTTTGTTTTTCCTACTTTTGAAGACTTCAGTGGTTGAAAGTGGAGAGTCCTGCACAGAACAGGTTTTCTCAGCTTGCACTGTGTGAGCTTTGGGCTGGTTGAAGCTGGGGTTCAACATCCATCCATCCTGCTCCTTCCACTCCATGTACACATCTAAACAGGTAACAAAATTCTTCTGAATCCAATCCAAATTCAACCCAACCTAAGAGCACATTTAAACAAAAAGCTTGGGCCCCCCTGCTCCCCCTGTTCAAATCCCTTTACAAACTGGGAAACTCAAGACTTGTAAATCCAGTTGCTACCATGATGCTGACCATTGACCAACACTTTACTGAAGAACTCCCGTGTGTGACTAGTACCTTCTGTAAGTGCATATCAGACAGCTGCTCCTGAAGAGTAATGCTCAGTAAAGCTCTCCCTTGGATAAATAGCTATCAGAAAAAGCTTCTTTATTGGGAAAAAAAGGATTATTAGTTGCTATGCAACACCATTTAAAATGTCTACTGGGAATTGAGCACATTATGGCCTTGGCCCCCTTCCAAACTGAAAATGAGTGCCTATGCCAATTTCTGGCAATGCTGCTTTAACAAAAGAGCTGTAAAAAGGCCAACGCTGACACATATAGCTTGCCGGTGCTAACAATGAATTCCCAAGGCAGCTGATACTGATGGTCCACTGCTCACAACATAACACTGGTGTGCGCACTATCCTGAAATGTTACTTGAAAATGAACAGTCCATAATTTGCGCTACTCAGTTAAGCAAACTTTGAGTACATGGTAGGCTTGGACGATCTAGGACGATTTAGATTGATTGTTTTTCATTGCGCAGCTATTATTTTGAATTCATGTTATATTGTTATGTATTTTATTTATGATGTCTTATTTATTCTTCTGTACAGCACTTTGGTCAACTTTGGTTGTTTTAAAGCACTTAACAAATAAAATTGGATTGGATTGGATCGTTAGTATTATCAAATCATTCAATCATTGTTACTCGGGATTGCCAATAGGCAATCTGATCACCAGTCTGACAGGCTGGCTACATCAAACACGTAATTGGACATAACATACTATGCATATGCTTCCCCATTCATCAATGAAACTGGCTACACCGGCCTGGCTGTCCTGACTCCTGCTTGGTTAACTTGCAGCAGGAAGTGTTTTGTGTCAATTCCAGTTGACGATACTTCTGTGTCGCTGACAGCATCTTGCTTTGGAAGCTCGACTCTCATCGGTGCGGGCTGACCTAACCTTAATGTAGCTTTTGTCCCCTGGCAGCAGCCAGGAAGCCAGGGAGGCTGGGTGACTGTCCTAAAGAAGCATAGCTAGTGTTGCCAACTTAGATATAGCGACTTTTCGAATCCACAGCTTTCTATAAAAGAGATGCCAGTATTGTCCGGCGAGCATGCAAGATCTTTCTCTCTTGAGGCCGCCACAGGAGAGGTGCTTGCTGCCTGCTTGTGGGAGATGAGAGACAGCTGGATGTGATGGCAGAAAGATGAAGAATTTTTTGTTTTTTAAAAATATAATTTTTTAATATATCTGACTAATAATTATAATATAAGTGAGTTTGTGATTATTTGGATTTCTATTTTTTTTTATCTACCTTGCTCTTGATCGCTGCACTGCTGCACCTGACAACTACTCAACAGTATGCAAATGCAAATGAGCGTATTGTCAGGGTTGGCCAAGTGCTGAGGCAAGAAAAGGATTCTGGACCCAAAATGCACGATACGACAGATGCAGGTGTAGAATTTATTATCGTGTGATGCCTTTGAAACCTTCCTCCGAGCGAAGCCAAACCGCCAGAGGTTCTATCACAATGGCGAACAGGAGTGGTGACAGAGGGAATCCCTGCCTGGTACCTCGCCGGAGTGAGAAAAGGGGTGACAACGTGTCGTTAGTTTGAACTGAGGCCATCGGGATGAATTTAATAATCTGACCCAGAGGATAAAATTGTCTCCCAGGCCGAACCTGTCCATTGCCTCGTATAAGTACCCCCACTCGACCCTGTCGAAGGCCTCTGGACAGTTAATTTGATGTGTTTTCATGCAGAAAAAGACCCTGGGTTAAATTTTTGCCAGACTTACACGAAATAGAGTCCATGGTGGGATTTGAGTTATGTCAATGCTGATCAGATTTACTGATAACGTTAGAGGAGAGAGTTGGTCCATTTACATGATCCAAACCGAGAAATCGAAGAAGCCATGTTCAAGCGCCTTTCATGGTGCTCTAAGTCAGGGAGAGGCAAGATAAAACAACCCAGCTGTTCTTTAGGGATTCACTTTTGGCCAACTTATGCTGTGATGTTTAGCAAGGTGAAACTTAACATTATATAACGATCCAACCAGTTACAAATACATTTTTACTGTTACCATGGTATAAGAAACATATCTGGCAATAGTGTAACATTCATATATAACTAGTTGGCTTTTAGTCACATAAAAAATACATCTGGTTTACTACTATTCCTTAATTTTGGTGGTTCCTCATCCATCGCCTCCATCACACTTGATATCAACTTGACACAAACTCCATAGCAATCAGTGATGATTGAATCTGTTTATGGTAAAGCAATTACATTTCTTTGCAATGAAAAGGTCCTACTACTTTCAACCTTTACTACTTCTAGATTATTATGTTACCAGCTACCTCTCTGTAGCTCACATCTCCTATTTGGAATATTATTAGTACCACAATAAATAATATTAATAGTAACCCTACTATTAATGTATGACATTATGTCATCTAATACATAGTACGTCAGTGATTCACAGTGGTATCAGAAAAGAATAGCTCCAGCTGATGAAATAGGTTGCATTACTAGACGGTGTATGTTAACAATTCATTACATTGCTTTTGCAGAACATTGTAATTCAGGAGTGCTTAGCCAGACTGAGGGAAAGACTGCAGTGTGCCCTCAACAACAACCCTCCTGATCTTGATTATTTGGAATACATGGTGACCCAAGAGAGGACCTAGTGCTGGGCGGTATACCGGTTTATACTGTATACCCAACCCAGGCTCATGGCAGTTCGTGAAATGGTCACGTTATTTAATTTATTGATTCGTGTTCACATGGATGTTTTTGTCATTTTTTTCGTGGTGGCCAGCACGAAAATGTAAACTAATGTATTTAAATGGGAAGCATATGTCGTGATCACAGCAAGACTACGGTAAGCACTATCTGCGTAAGGAGGTTGGTTAGGGTGGTGGATGGGTCAAACAATTCTGGACTTTCATCCGGAGGCCGGGGATCGCGTCCCGCGTGTGGCGTTTGTTAGACCTGCGGAATAAACCTCCCCATGTTATGGTTTGGTGTTATGCCTTGTATTTTGTTCTGTTCCTGTCTTGTTTGTATTGTGTATTCTGGTTTGTTTCCTGTTTTATTGTGAAAGTCTGGTTTTCTGTCTTGTCTCGTCTGATTCTACTTCCTGTGTTTTCCCGCCCTTTTTGATTACTTTGTCATTCCTAATGTGTTTCACCTGATGTTACCACCTGTTCCTTCTTTGCTCCCTACCTCATGTATTTAGCTTCTGTGTTTCCCTTGTTACCTTGTCAGATCGTCTTGTGTCTTGAGTTTTGCTTCCTTGCGTCTCATGTCAGTTTGTTCCTGTTTGCTGTTGCCTGTCAGTTTCAGCATTTTGTATCTTTACATTTTTGGATCTCTCCCTGCGGGGCTTTGTAAGGTTGTCAGTCTCTGTACTGCCGTTTTTTGTTAAAATTAAATCCTTGAGTTACAACCATCTCCTGCCTGCCTGCCTCAACCCGCATTTGGGTCCTCTACCTTCCACTCCATACAACACCCCCCTCAATATCTGTGGTGAGGAGCATAGGTCCCCGTGGACGTTTTAGACTACAGGTCACAGAGGACCACCTCCAAAGTCTTCTTCATCTACAGTAGGTCTACCTGCCACGTGTGTAGCAAACATTCTTGGAGTCTCAAGAAGAACCATATAAAGGAGGATGCAGGAGTACAATATGTCAGTTAGGAGCCTGTATTCTACCATGACTGATGATGCTCTCGATAATGAAGCGAGAGCCATCAAATCTAGACTACCTCATGCTGGATACCAGATTGTCAAGGGGTGTCTTGAAGCAGAGGGCCACCATGTACAATGGACCAGACTCAAGGGGCCCTATCTTGCGCAATTGCCTTTGTACACCGACGCATGTATCATTCCTATTTTGCACCTGACGCACAGCAAACTTTTCCCTCCACAGACTCACGTCGGTAAATTAGGGAATGTATTTGCGCTCCCAGGGGCGGTTCAGCGAAAAGAGGAGGCGTGTTCAGGCGCAAACGTTCCCTGGTGCTATTTTGCAGTTTCAGAAAACAATTCCGCCACAAACCAGGAAAAATCTAGTCTAAAGTCAGTGGCGCTAAAGTCAGTGGTGCGTTATTCAGATGCTATTTTAGGGGCGCATGCTTGGCCATAATGTAGCGTGTGCACAACGCGCATACACTTTGCTTCTCTCATCTACACGGACGCAGCAGTTACCATTTTTGCAAACCATACATAATAAAAAATTTACTGACATGCGCTTCAGGTGTTTGGATAGGTCAGCACATTACAGTACAGTCCTCAAAAAGTCGCAGCATTCTTTGTGGCTTTTGTTTTACACAACATTTCCATGAATCATGGATGTCTTGATGACATAAATGAGGAAATATTAGAGGACGTAAGGAGACGTGATGTTGAACTACGGCGGGATTGGACACTCCGGCGGTGGAGTGGGTGGATGGAGATGGAGTGGGGGGAGGAGGAAGGGACACAACAGGAGCAGGTGGTTTGGAGGCCCACGCTCCATGGCTGGAGATGCGCCCGAGAGGCCGCAGCAACATCACCACCTGGTCAAGACGGGCCTTTATTACTTTGCCGCATCCTGGACAGCTCCCGCTGCCATTCGGCAGGCAAATCCGCCGTCATAATAGCAATCTGCCATGGAACAAGCGCGCCTGCTCTTAAAGGGAATGTGAGATTATGCTTTGATTGGTTTATTGCATGTTACGCCCAAAACCACACCTAGCTACTTCAGACGAACCAATTTTAGATTTGCGTCAGGCGCAAGAGTCATTTATCCCGCCGGTATAATAGCAACAGCGCCTTTTTTTCACCAGATATAACATGGTGATATTCGCATGCATTGATGGCTACTCGAGGAAGGTAAGTTTCCTACTGTATCAAAGTACATACTCATGAAAATATTGCTGGTATAATCCATTATTGGTAGGGTGTCCATCTTATGACAATCATCCCATTAATATGTCCGTTTTCCACCCTCTAGATCGTGTCCCTCAATGTTGGATCCAACAACACAGCGAGTACTGCGCTTCAGTTTTCTCTGGATGCAGTGAGGAGATTTGGATGGCCTTACAAGTGAGTAATGCTGCAGTAAATTTATTTAGAATTATGGTTCTTATAATATCCTTTAAGCAACAGAAATGATTTGTCAGCCGTTTATGAAACATAAGGATTTATTCAATGCTGCATTTAGTTTTCATGAACCTGTGTGAGGAAATGATCCAGTATTTTTATTAAAGTTTTGTGGATTCAGTTGTATGGATACTAATTTCAAAATCTGATGTCTTAAGGGTAAGAGGTGACCAGGGTGTTGAAAATGTCAGCATTGCCCAGATGATGTTCACTGTGAGAGGCACAGGACATGGAAGCTTTATAAGTGGAAAAAGCATGCACAACCAGAGGTGAAGTATTCCTTTTGCAATAATGATTATCAAATTACCTCAATATCCAAGTAGGTACATGACATGTCTTGTTATTGTTGGTGTGCCCTTCAGTGTGATATTTACTCCAGTTGAATTGCTGTTTGGCTATTATTTTACATAGTTTGATTGACCCATGGGGAACTTTTCTATGTATGAATTGTAGAATCAAACGTCTATGGAGGACGTTTGGACAGGAGTTACACACGTTTACTACGACATATTACACAGCCTGGAGGAAGATGGATCCCTCGACATCTCGGATAATCTTCATCTCTTCTGTGCTCAGTACACCCCAGACTCAAGGCTGATTTGGCCAAGTTTTCTGCTGGATGGAATGATCATCCTATCAGGACAGAGGGCTTCCTTTCCCCAAACCAGCTGTGGGAGCTTGGGATGCTGCAGCACCCCATCAGAGAGCCAGAGATATTTGAGGAAAATGTGGCAGTTGACTAATAATGCCAATGATAGTTGTCCTGCCTCTAAATATGATTTTCTCAATCTATATACTGATAATACTATCTTCTGTTGGTTTTAGGGAATCCAAATTGAGGATATTGATTGAGAGAGCTCAGGGATCTCTCATGATAACTGCCAACCCAGGTGTTACCGTGCCAGAAATGGAATGTCCATTGAAGACCGAGGACATTGAAACTACGCCTTGCCATTGATCCCCTTTCTCATTCAAATAGTTTTGGAAGACATTTATTTGACCACACTCGCACATGCTTTGTACCTACTTCACCATCATTGACAGTCGTGTCTGTGCCAATCAGAGGATTAAAAGCTTTTAATAATTCATGATGATTCATGATTGCACAAGTCCAGTCTAGGACCCCATGTATCCAGGCACCTTATAGTCCACCTTCCATTCACAGCAAACTAATTGAAACTAAATAAATAATAACAAAATGTTGTATTTTGGGGGCGGCCTCTAGGTAAACCAGTAAGAGCGTGAGTCCTTTGCAGCGGTGCAGATTCGAATCCGACCTGCTGCCCTTTGCTGCGTGTCATCCCCCATCTCTCTCCCCCTTTAATGTCTATCCACTGTCACTATCAAATAAAGGGAAAAAGCCCCCCAAATTTTTTTTTTTTATCGGACACCCTCACATTTATTCATTCTGTCAGGCTGACACAGCCACAGGGAGGAGGGAAAGAACACAGTGAAGGACAAATTCTCTGACAAACATTTTAATGGTGCAATGCCCATATAGAAATGCTGTTTGAAGCGTAACATTCAATGTAATGCTAACAATGATGTATACTTTCTAAAATGTCAAATCAATCAATTAGCCATGCACACTGGGTCATTAAATACACCTACGAACATTGAACATTGACGAGAATTGGGTGAACAGATACAAACTGGATTTTACACACAAAAAAGACTGCACAAATATCTTAACCCAATGTATTACTACATGAGCCTGAATGTATATGCATTGTACTTGAACCATGAAAGAATAACATTCAATAGTCTAATTAGCACTGCATATTTGAAACAGCAGCATTTCACTTAATCCTGATGAAATGCCTGCCCTAGATGGAAGGCCTCCGTCATCACTTGTTTGAACTCAGTAGAAGTTTGCATATGCTTAACAGGCAGGCGACTGTTGGGTAGCAAACTGTATGTACACCATACTGGATGTCACAAGTGTGATTGAACTGCACAAAGACTCTGAAGTTTCTCTTATCTTCTAGTAAGACAGGAATGTGGCCCTGTCCTGTGAGCCACTGGAGAAACGTACTGGGGGACAGGTGACCTGGATAGTCTACTGTGTCACCTACCTCTGGATGTTCACCTTTTCAGAGACAGATAAAGCAAACAATCATGTAAATGAAATATTGTACATGGTTTACCTGTACCAGCACAGAAGTAGAATTTGGAAATCTAATATCTGACATAAGTGTACTAACAATGATAATGTAATCTACATGGAAACTTCATGAGATGTGTAAGACAGAGAAACTAAGTACACAGAGTTTACAAGAAGAAAACTAAATGAGCAATTACATGCTTCCAGCTCCTGCAAGAAGTCCTGTAGATGGTTCATAACACTTACTTCCACCTGTTCTTTGTTGGAGCCCTTCTCACTGAACTCAGGATGGCACGCTACAAAGACAAAGTCAGCATCAGCCTGGTGAGAGAAAGAAAGAAAGGTGGTGGCCGAGTGAGCTAGAGTTAATAAATAGAGCAAGCGGCACTGGTGAGGACAAAGCCAATGAATGAGAGAAATAAACTGTATGTCAGTCAAAACAGACACACTGACAACAGAGGAGCAGCACACAGCAGAGGAGATAGGAGAAGCAGTACATAAAACACAATGATGTTACCTGGTTGTGGGGTGGTTACAGCACCTCCAGAGTGTGTCACTGAGCAAGACACTGAACCCCAAACTACTCCTGATAGTCTGGTTGGTGCCTTGCATGGCAGCCTCCATCATCAGAATCATATATCACAATATCTTTGACCAAATATCCCAGTATTGATGTTGTTACAAAATTCCCTGATTTCCATGAATTATGTGACAGCTGGGAATTCTGTATTACAAAGATGTGATGCCAAAAGTTTTACAGCAGTAAACCCTTAACACCTCATACCTGAGAGAGAAGTGATGTATACTCAGCATCAGAGACATCCTCTTTGGAAATGTGCTGAATCTGCATCTCCCCATCACACAAGTACTTGTAGCACCAAAGTTTGAGGCAGCAAGGTGGTGGTCAACTTTGAGCCAGACTTGCAGCCCAGATTTCACCAGCACTCCTGAAAGAAACAGTATAAATTAGTAGAAACATAGTCATGTCCTGAGGACATACAACTGTGCATAATACTGTGTTAAGATCACAAGCCACAACATTTAGCCTACTGAAAATAAAACAATCAAAACTTATGCACACCTACAGAGGAGTGTTGCCAAGTCCGCTTATTATAAGCGACTTTGGGCTTGTTTTTCTGTAAAGTCGCTTACAAATATTGGTAGTCGCGGGTCGCGTTTTTTTGGGCTTGTTTCTAAAGTGTAGTTGCTTATTTGGGCTTGTTCCCAGCTCCATAATAAGTTGTCAAGCAGACATTTCTATATGTTATTTAAACGTAGGAGTTTGTCTTGCCTGTTCCTTTGGTCCCTCCCCTTTTCCCATACACACAGGAGACAGCAGAGTTTTTTCCCCCACACACATCCTGCTTCTAATTGGCTCTGACCCAGATGACAACAAGTACTAGCCAATCAGAGGCAGAGCAGGGCAATCTGTTTTTTTTTGTTTAGGAAAACATCAGTGAGTGATGAGAAAGATAATGGTGGTGTTATTCTTCATATATATGAGGCTAAAGTGTTATGAGTCTTAAGAAAAATGTTTTAGACCAAGCCTCATCCTCACCTGTTCAAATGGTTTTGACTGGAATGGTTTTTAAACCAGTTTAGTTTATTTAAGTCTTTTCTAACTCACTCATTTGTTTATCAGAGTAGGAGCCACTTTATTGCTGCACACTAAGATTATCAATAATTTCTCCTGTTTCTGGGTTATAGTTATTTAAAAATGGGATCTTCTGCAGTCCCTGCAATAATAAATAACAAATTTGTGAATTCAGGATGATATTTATTTGTGTGTGCAAATTTTAATTATCAGAGGTTTACTGTGTATATAATGTTGGTACATCAGTCTATATTTGATATCCCATCAGTTTTCTAATGTTAAATAATGTTAAAAGGTGGTTTAACTAACTCTTGTGATCATTGTCTTGAAGCTCAGGGGGAAGAAAAATAAATAAACTACCGTGTGTACAGTTTTGCAAAACTGCGCACAGTTTACCAATCTGTCCACATGGATGTAGGCTAAATTGACAATCTGTACCCACAGTTTAAAATCCGTCCCCACGGATTGTAAAACCGTGCACACAGTTTATTTATTTTTCTCTTCACGGAACCTAGGGGGCCTCTGTAGAAAAAGTCGCTTGTTTTGGGCTTGTTTTCACAGGCCTGGTTGCTTATTTGTCTCGCAAGATCTGGCAACACTGCTACACGCAGACAGGTGCATAGGAGAGGACCAAAAGGGCAACAGACTGAAACAGAGGGAGCTCCCGCACACTGTCTTGACTTGCATATAAAGTTTAATCAGAGAACAGTGTTCCGGTCGCTGGGACCTTCATCATGTTCATGTTACGGTGTGAACCGAGCAGGGGCGGTTCTACATTGAATGACGCCCAGGGCGAGACCCCCTCCTAGCGCAAACATTGCCAAAAGACACAATATAGAATAAATATTCAAAATAGCACAAATCCTTCATCACACATATGTGAAAACACACTAAAGAGAATGTAATTATTACACTATAGCACTAAGAACAGAAAACACAAACTAAAACTAAAACCTGACCTTTCTGGCCTTCCTTGATGCAAAATCATCCATGATGTCATCGTATGAAATCTGCTCCCCTATTGGGTGATTGATATTGATGACAGCAAGGCCAGTGATCCGTTCCTGGGACATAGTTGACATCAGGTATGACTTGATCAACTTTAGTTTGGAAAAGCGCCTCTCTGCTTGAGCCACAGTGACTGACAGGGACCAAATATCAGCCCTGGCAGACCGGCCCACCACACAAGATGATAGATAGATAGATAGATAGATAGATAGATAGATAGATAGATAGATAGATAGATAGATAGATAGATAGATAGATAGATTTTTATTGATCCCAAAAAAATGGGAAATACCAGTGTTGCAGCAGCACAATATCAGACACACAGCCTACACACAATATAAATGAAATAATAGGATACAATATACATGAAATAATAATAGGATAGAATATAAGAAATAATAATTTAAAATATATACAAGTTGGGAATAAAACTGTACAACTGTTTAACTAGTATTGATAAAGCTGTACCCGTCCTTGCGCTCCCCTGAATATGTAAACCAACTCCTAAAACTACTAACGCCATGTAATGAGTAAGCAAGAATCAGTGAGAGTTGACACATTAAATACTTCAACAAAGTGCCATTATTAATACACTAAAACTGTATATTCCTAATGAATCATAAAACAAGCTTTTATATATATATATATATATATATATATATATATATATATATATATAATTTCAAGAGGCCCTATGCTATAATTTGAAGAGGTCTATCATGAGTTTTTGTCTGTCAATGCGGATAGAAAAGCATTAATTCTCGTTAAGAATGTGTGCATGATGTGCAACGTATATATAGGCTACTAATGCAATCCTACAGTAAAGCATGCCTACTTTTTTATTGTTGTATTGCTATCTTGGCTAAGGGCCAAAGTGTTTTAAAGGGAGTTGTGCTTACCGCAGGTTCTACCCTCACTCCCTCATCTCTGTCCTGCTACTGCCGAAAACATGTCTTTTCGCTTTTTTCTTTTATTTGAGCCGCTTGGGTAACGCCGCATCGCACTGTTACGGACTAGTCCATTTAATTGTGAAAGTAGGGGGTGTTGACCTCTCTCAGCAAGCAGGGCGCCTGCAGCTGCTGGGGGCGCTGATCTGCCATTCCCCACAGTGAAATGATAGAAAACAGAAAAACGCTTTGTGGCGCAGAGGATTTTTTTTTTTTTTAAGTTCTCGTGCCGCCACGGGCGGCTGCCCAGTTCGCCCGTGCCAAAAAATGCCACTGGAACCGAGGAAGCAATTTAAATAGACTCAATGGAACACATGGGCAAATCAGAGCCCACACCTGGTGACGTCATAGTAACACATAACATATAAACTTTATATGCAAGTTAAGTACTACTGGACATAAATATCACTGCCATGATAACATGCAGGGCTGAAAGCAACAACACTGTCAGTGCCTGAAATTATCAAATATTTTCATCAATATATTATCATCAAACACAATTCCTTTTTTTCTTGTCATATATGGCCTGGCTCAAGCCTGAATTCAGGCACCATGCCTGAATTCTTTCAGCCCTGTAACATGTAAACAAAGTCTTGTTTGAGGACTCAGACTTACGGACCCCACTGTATGCAAGTATGGCATACCTGAAATTTGCTTGATCAAGATCCAACATGGAATATTTGGGACATTTTCCAGTCTGGTCACCCTCAAACAGCTTCTGCTCAATCCCTGCAACCATATCTTTGAACACAAAGAATCACTCCATTCATGTAACTACTGTCACTTCTATTGCAATTTTTTTTAATGTAATTTAAATCATATTTACCTGTTACGCAGAGTGACAGAACGGACCCAAACGCAGGACTCAGAGACCCAGAGGCTGGGAGGAGGCGGGCACCAAGGAGCAGAGTGAGGGCACAAGGACTGGGGCTGGGAAAGGTGAGGGAGCTCAGGGAGAACGGGGAGGCCGAGGGCGAGGAGCTCGAGGAAGGGACACTGGAAGCCGGGGAACCGAGGAGCAGAAGAGGGGAAGGCTGGAAGCGGGAGCGGAGGCAGAGTGGAGCAGTTCAACGTTTTACTTGGTATTAAGGCAGTCACAAGCTGTACATTGCTGGATATGAAGGAAGTTTCTGAAAGAAACTCCAAAAGGTATATTAATGTCGCAGCTGTTATAACCAGACGTGGCCTTACCTATGTTTCACCCGTTTCAATTGAAACTGGCCCCACCCTCCAACAGACCAGCAAATCCGATTAATTTTCTCTGTAGGATATTGATTTTCAGCCATAATGTCTAAACCATCCAAGGTAGATTGACCACGAGCTACGAGGTTGTGAAACGAAAGTTTCTGCTCCTATAAAAGCCACAAGGTATGAAATCAACCTTGTTATTTGCGATCTTCTGGAGAAATACTACACTACCCAAAATTCTAAGCAAAACACTGACGTCTCTGATTGGTCAAACTCGCGGTTACCAATGGCAACGTTTCAAACGAACGGCTTAAGCGATCTAAAGTATAATACCGGTAGTTTATGTGTTTATACCTTTGCCTTTTTTGCCGTTAAGTTAAAATGTTATTTTGTGCAGGAAAAGAATTTTAAGAGGAAATGAAACGTACATATGCCAGTGGTGCTGAAAAACGAAAGCTATCTGACAATAAAAGAAAAGCTTTATTCAGTCTACCAAAAGTGACCTCTTTCTTTGGTCCAGCATCTGTAACCCTACCAGCTGTTAAAGCCCCCATCACAGGATGCTAGCCAAAATACAGATTATCCATCTTCAACTCAAACTGCTGACAATAATGATGACCAAACATTGTTAGTAGAACAAGAACATGACGATGAAGATCCTACCGCCGAGACAGGTGAGGGAGATGCCAGGGAGAAAGCCCCGTTTACAGAGACATACCCGGGGTGCTGGCCAGAGCATATTGCCGATGACCAACGAATTGATATTGATAGGAGCAGTCCCGTTCAGATAGAGGAGTTTAACTTCCCACAAAGCCAATCACACCACCGTTTTACCAAGGACAGATATTTCATGAAGATGAAAAATGGAGAAAAGATACGCAGGTCATGGTTCGTGTACTCAAACCTTGTACCTTGCTTTCTGTGGCCACAATTCCAACCTACATGAAACAAACAATGGACACTTTCTAGGTGTGGTGGAGCTCCTTGAAGAGTTTGACCCAGTGATGAGCGAGCATGTCAGACGAGCGGAGACAAAAGAGATTGCTGACTATTATCTGGGGAAAACGATACAAAATGAGATGATCGCTCTTATTGGAGACAAGACAGTGGAAGCTATAATACAAAGAGTAAAACAATCCCATTACTACTCTGTGATAATGGACTGCACCCCGGACGCTGCACACATAGAGCAACTCTCTGTGACACTGCGCTTTGTCAAGTGCCAAATGGTGCCGGGGCTGCTGTTGGAGAGCATTTTGTCGGTTTCCTACCAGTGCTTGACACATCAGGCGCAGGGCTAACAGATGTCTTCTGGAAGCATTTAGAGAAGTTAGGCCTGGATGTCGAAAAATTTAGGGGACAGGCGTATGATAATGGTAGCAACATGCGGGGGGAAAATAGCGGTGTGCAGAAAAGGGTGCTTGATATCAACAAAAAAGCACTGTTGAGGCCATGCGCCAGCCACAGTCTAAACCTTGTCATTGTAGATGCTGCGAAGTCAACAGTGGAGTCTGTGAGCTTCTTTGGGGAGCTACAACGTCTGTACACCATTGTCAACTCCTCCACACAGAGATGGGAGATTTTCAAGACAAAAGTACCACAGATGACCCTAAAGGCAGTTACACACCAACCAGATGGCCAACCGTCGGCAGAAAAGCCAGTCGAACTGATCACTCTCCCCGAGTTGGTCCAAAAAGTGCCTCAGAACAACCTGTTCTCATTCCGAACTTGTAAAATAAGTACGTTTGGGCAGTGTCCTTCAGCGTCTGATGCGACGAAAAAGGCATATTTGTGTAAAGTACTTGGGAGAGCCGCAGTTGGATGAGATTTAGCGAGTGGTATGTAAGGGGAAATTGCTGTGTAAGGACAGTGGTTGGGGTGGCGGATGGGTAAAACACCGGACTTTCAGTCAGGAGACTCGGGTTCGCGCCCCGCGTGTGGTGTTTTGTTTCCCCGTCTCCGGCGTGTGTTTCCCATTAATGCTTTAGTGTCTCCTTCTGGCCCTCAAGCAACTCCATCCATCCATCTTCGTCCGCTTATCCAGTGTTGGGTCGCGGGGGGAACAGCTCCAGCAGGGGACCCCAAACTTCCCTTTCCCCCGTTACCAGCTTAATGTTACTACAATGTGCTGGTTGACAAGTAGCTAACGTTGATGCTAATGCTTTGTGGGTAACATTATGAGCTTACAACATCGTTCAATACGCGAACGAAAAACGTAATTATATAGGGAAACTGCAGCTATTTTATTAGAATAACATGAATAGATGTTACTAAACGTAACGTGAATAAACTTTAATGGTTAAACTCGTCCATGAACTGATGCATTCTAACCGGCAGCGAAGGTGTTTAAAGGGATACTTCACCGATTTAGCATTCAGCTTTGTATCAGTAGAAACCCGATAGTATTTCTGAATGACCGTGCTTCCCTCCCTCATGTCCCCTTAAATGAGAGATCTCTGCATGTGGGGCCTGGAAAAAAATCTTCCGATGACGTAAAATGACGATTTCTGCGTCATCGGAAGATTTTTGGGCCAGTGGCAAGGACTACAGCCAGTATTAGGATCTACTTCTGTATGTTTTCAACACGCCCACAGGGGTTGGACTGCCGAGTCTGGCCGAGGTATTCGAGATAAACGACTGTCAGCCATCTTGAACCTTCGGGCTAAACTTTTTCGGTTTTCAGCAGAAAACTTTTACAATTATCTGCATTCAAACTACCGGACGTGTGTACCACCGGGATACATCGGTACAGATCGAAAAATATGTATAGGAACGCATTATTACAGACGCAATACTGCGGCACATACGTGAAGCAGCACCGGAGACCAGCGTGGTGTCGTCAATGACGCTAGCCGGCGCTACGGGACATCCTCATCGGCTAGGTGGAAAGCTAACGCTAGCTGTCCACCTGTCCCATCCATCCTGCTTGCAAGTGTCTGCTCATTAAACAACAAGCTGGACTACATCCTCCTTCAACGAAACTCCCAACGTGAGTTCAGTGACTGCTGTGTTTTTGTTTTTGTGGAAACATGCCTGAACAACTAAGTGCCCGGCACCGGGACTATCCAGCTACCAGGCTGCTCTCGCCGGCCCGTGGAGGTGGGCTGTGTTAAACGGACTGGTGTAGAAATAAAATCCAACTAGCTACTGCTAACTGCTGGTGGAGCTTGTGACTGTTAAATGCCGACCATTCTACATTCCACGCTAATTCACGGCTGTGTTTATACTCTGTGTTTAGCTACACCAATGCTAGTATGCGTTAGCTGAACTTTATGGATCCTGCTTGCAAGTGTCCGCTCATTTAGACCACAAACTGGACTACATCCAACTTCAACGAAACTCCCAACGTGAGTTCAGAGACTGCTGTGTTTTTGTTGTTGTGGAAACATGCCTGAATAGTGTACCGATCGGGCTGTGCAGGTCCAGCTACCAGGCCTGCTAGCCCTCCGAGCTAGAGATGCTCTGTCGCCGGGTAAAAGAGGTGGGCTGTGTTAACACGAAGTGGTGCAGAAACGTGGTGATTTGTATCCATTTAACTGCTAACTGCTGGTGGAGTTTGTGACTGTTAAATGCCGACCATTCTACATTGCACGCTAATTCACGGCTGTGTTTTTGCTCGGTGTTTACAGCCCACCAAGCGCTAATGCTAGTATGTGTTAGCTGAACTTCACGGAGCCTATAAAGTGTGTGTACTAAATATAGCCCGTTTCGTTGTGCGCTTTTTATATAATGTCGTTTTTATATAATGTCGTTTTTATATTAAATGTGTAACACCACTTGAATCACGATGAAACGTTGTTTCATGTATATGGGTGAAGTGACAATAAAACCGCGCTTGAGTTGGAGGAATGCCTCTGTCGGTCTGTCAAGCGGTAGGCGTGGCTTGGGAGTGGACTCAAAGCAACGAAGCAGGTGCATTCTGGGATTTGGTGTTTTTCATCCATATAAGACCAAAACACATTTTCTGGCTTTTCTCGGCCTAGAAGGCACAAATTTTTTTTTTCACATTTCTACTACATAAGTGACCCAATTTAAAGATATATTCAGCTTTCCAGCGGTGAAATATTCCTTTAACACTAAAAACTCCCATAATTCCACGCAACTTCCCAACGTCATCAAAAGTCCAGTTTTACCGTCCATTGTTTTGGTTGAGAGACCCCTAGCGGCAGAAAGTTACATATTGTACGTTTAAGGGTAATATAAATCATACCATCATATTGATAAAAGAACATTGGTTTTGATAATGGACTATATAAAATATATGACAAAAAAAATGATTTTTTTTTGTCAATGTTGCCTCACCTCATCATGGGTGTAGTTCTCTGGTATCAGCATGGACCTGCGTCCCATACCAGCTTGCAGATGGAAAACTTCTTCACTGCCTTTGGGAGCAGTGTTGCCAACTCCTCAATAAGGAAAGTCGCTATTGGCTGTCCTAAAAGTCGCTAGAAGTCGCTAAATGACGTCATTGCCTAATTAGCATAATTTCCCATCAGCATCATGTATGGATTTTTTTTTTTTTTAACATACAAAACTCTCATTGGGGAAAAGAATATACATGTGTATTTACAAATGTTGTCCATGTACAAGAAAGAATCACCTGAGCAAAAAAAACTAAGAACAAATCAAAAAAGGGGGAGCTATTTAAGTCAAAATCAAAAGGCTAGAAAAAAACTTACATTTAAAGCAACACACAAGGGGAGATATCATGGATGTATTAAGAGAACTGCACCAACTGCACGTGATGGACGCTGCCTGTAGGAGAGGAATAACATCGTGGGAGAGACAAAAAGTAGTAAAAAGTAAAAAAAGAGTAAAAAAACACCTTAAATATGTTTAGAACTTTCGATTCTTGTTTTTTTTTTAAAACCAACCCTCCTCCTTTATCCGGGCTTGGGACAAGGCAAAAGTTTACCAAAAGAGAACATTGTTAAAACAATATTGTAAAAAGATGTTTGGCAACTGAACAATGGTAAAATAAATATTAACGTTACGTGAGTTTGTCAACGTAAATGCCGTTAGTAACTAGCTAACATTAACTAGCTAGCTAGCTAACAGTTTTATTTGTTGCTACAGACGGCCTGACATTAAATTCCCATTTTAAAACGTGCCAAAATTAGTTTTAATAGTTTTTATTAATAGGCAAGATAAAAGGCAACATTCACAAGAAGTATAGAGAAACTGTCGGACTTACTTTTTTTTTTGTATTTTCTTAGTTAGTTTTCTTAAGTAAAGTAAGTAAAACATGAACAATTTAAACCATAACAGTTTAAACATTTTCTCGTAAATCATACAACAATCTAAATGGACCAAAAAGAGACAGAGAAAGCTGTCAATGGCAATGTGTCAAAATGGTAGTCTGGCTCAGTGTTGGGAAAGTTTACTTTCTACTTGAACTAGTTCAAAGTTCAGTTCAGAAATTTTAAAATGAACTAGTTCAGTTCATAGTTCATATTTCAAAATCTTGAACTAAGTTCACAGTTCCAAAAATGAACCAGTTCATAGTTCTTTGTTTTTCATATGTTGCTTCAGTTCAATGTCCCATTTCAGGTTTGCTGTGGATGTGACTGAAGTGCGAGATTTTCTTTTTGAAAGCCGGCGGGCAAAGTTTGCACAAAAATGTAAGATTTTTCCCATCCTTGTCATAAAACTCGTTTAAATGATCATACGAAGCCTCCTTGCTGCTTTGTGTTTTGATGACGCATGTGGCGGTGCGACACTGGTGGCTGGTGTTGCCAGATTGGGTGTTTTTTCCACTACATATTAAGGCCTGTTTACGGTGTGTTTTAGCCGGGTTTTCGACCTGGAAGACTCTATAGAAATCTGGCACCCTGTTGAACGAAGTTAAACTGAGAGAGCGTGCCGTTCACAGACACCAGAATGAACGAGTTCACAGTAACGGTCATCAGGCAGTAATACAGTACGTTCAGTTCACGTTCGCCCAAAATATGAACGAGTTCATTAACTATCGTTCAATGAACGCGTTCAGGCACAACACTGGTCTGGCTCTAATTCAAGTTTATTATTTGTTTGTTTTCCAGACCCCCCTCCACACACAAACAGGCTGTGCTGGCTCACAGAAAGAATGGGTCGTCATCAATTTGGTCAAGGCTCTCTGTGGCAGGTTCAGCAACTGATGAAGCTGACTTAAATGAGTAAGCAGCTGATTTCCCAAAAAGCTGCAAAACATCATCAGGCAGCTGATGCTCATAGCAAGCCTCACCAGACAGCTTCAGTCCATATCGGATGTACAGGATGGAGTTAAGGGTCTGCAAGGACATCAGATTTCTCAGTTTGCTTTTTACCACACTCATCTGGCTGAATTCTCGCTCTACTTCAGCATTTGAGCGTGGCAAGGACAACACAAACACAGCAGCCATGGCAAGTTCTTGAAATGGGTTGATACCAGCTGCATCCCTGAACTTCCAAATCTCACTCCAGAAGCCCAGTGTGGTTTTGGTCTCATTCCATTTACTAAGATGGATGGCACACCATTGCTGGACTATTTTGTCTATCTCTGCAGGGGTGTAGCCAAGGAGCTTGGCTATTTTTTCAATGTCTCCTGGGCTCTTATTGTGTTTTACAGTTTCCTCCACATTGAAAATCGACATGTAACGCAATGCTTCGATGTTGTCCGGCAGTCTCACTCTCAACTCGTTAGTGAGTGAGATGGTGAAGGCTACACACCGCTTTCGGACATTGCTTTCATTCTCAGGAGCAAGGTAGAGTTCAGCTGCCTTGGACTCAAAAAGGTAACCAAGGTAGGGTTTGGGACTGATGTATCCATCTATTGGACGTTTGAGTACATCAACCTTTGCCAGTGGATTCAGCACCCTGCTGTTCATAGAGTTGATCAGGCTAACCAAGCTGTCAAGTAGCTTAAGAGGATCCACCTGCTCCCCCTCAAAAGCCTTGATGGCCAACTGTACCTCACCCAGCACTGACTTCAAAAAAGTGAGATACAAAACATTTTGAGGATCACTGTACATGGAGTCTAAAACCTCAGCCATGTAGCAGTGTTCACTGGACTTAGTTACTTCAAAATGCAGCCTAAGCTCCTCCCACTGGTCCAAAATGCATGAAACCGCAGGTTCAATGGAGAGCCAATGTGTGGTACACACCTTGGTTATTAGTAAAGGTTTCTCCCCACAGTTTATGGTCGCATATATGGCCTTGTAGGGCTCCCTGCGCTTTGGAGACTGAAAACCAGTTATAGGTCTCTCGTACCAAGTACTACTCCACACTACGGGGAATGGTGTCAGTGGAAGCATGAGTTACAGCAAGCTACAGAGAGTGGCACACACAGCGAATAAGAATCAGATCTTTGATGCCATACTCCTCCTTCAGCACTTTATGGACCCCATTGTTAATCTACATCATAACAGAGGCATTGTCAGTCCCTATCCCCAGGAGTTTCTCTTTTTTTAAGACTACATTTCTCCAGGAAAGCCACAACAGCACGGGCTATAGATCTGGCATCTCCTCATTCTAACTCAACAAGCCCCAGAAATGTGGATACAATAGTCTGCTTGGTGTCACTAAAGTACCTTATCACCACCCCCAGATACTTAGAAACACTTACATCCATGGACTCATCGAGGAGGATGCTGAAACGCTGGTCACCCACATCGGCGACGAATCAACTTTTTCAGGAAGTATGGTGCTAGAACAATCTTAATCATTTATGTGCACTTTGTGATGTGTATTTTGAAGTGGGTAGCAGCAGCAGAGTTTGAATAAGCAGCTTTACATGCTTCTCCGATATGATCACATGCCAGCATCGAACAGTGTTCAGCCATAGCTAATGCCATGGTGGCCTCAGCCTTTTTTGCAGAGTCAGTTTTAATTAACATAAATGGCAGCTTGTTCTGGGTGGAACTGTTATAAGGCTTTGCCTTTTCAGTATGTTTTTGAGTCATCCTGTGTTTTTTAACATCACTGAGGTTAGCATAGAAATCAGCCTTACAGTACAGGCAATATGCACGTGTATCGTCACCAATAAATGGTTTCAACCAGCCTTTGAATTCAGGGTTTGAGTCCCACTCCTTTCTGTATTTTTGACTGTACAGTTTAGAGTGTGACATGATCAGTGATTTTGTGTGAGTGATTTTTATGTATGTGAGATATATGTGTGTATGTGTGTTTGTTGTGTTATGGTTGTGTAAGCTACTGGATGCCTAAAATTTCCCTCGGGATGAATAAAGTATCTATCTATCTATCTATCTATCTATCTATCTATCTATCTATCTATCTATCTAATATATATCCTATCTATCTAATCTATGTCTTATCTATCTATCTTATCTATAACTTATCTATCGATCTATCTATTTATCAATCATGAGCTAGCCAGCTAGATGTTTATCACAGAGAGGCACACTCTTTGTGATAAACAGTGATTTATTTTTGTGCAGTGATTTATTTTAGACAAAGAACATTTACATTTTACATTATGGGCAGGAAAAGCCAGCGGGGCTTCCCGCATGCGCATGCGCGATTCATTTTCAGTCTGGACGCGGAGGAGTTAACATCTCCTGCTCTGACTGCAGCTCAGAGGAACTGCTGTGCGAGGACTGGGCCGTCTGTGAGTGCTTTCAGATGGGGGAGGGGCCCACGGTGGCACCCGCTGCTCGTTGAGAAGAGTAAGAAAAAGTCTCCAAAAGTCTCCAATAACACCACAAAAAGTCGCTAGATTTATTGCTAGAAACGTTTCTACAAAATAGCTATAACATTAACAACAGTTAAACAAAAGATCGTTAGGTCATATATATATGTTAAATTGTCATTACCGTATTTGTCCCAGCTGAATCCATGGTGGTCATGCGGCTCATGCCAGTCTCTGTGTCTAGGCAAGGCAAGCACTTCTTCCTCGTTTCATGGCGGGTACTGTGCTCCAAAACGAAGGTGCTGATTGGCCGAAGAGGAGTCCTATGTATCTGCGCCACTGAACTCTATCTATTAATCTGCGCTTGATTGCTCTTCCTTCCTTCATCCTTCAACTATGTCTGTCACAGTAACTTGAAATTGAATTTTTAGAACTGAATTTGAATTGTGAGAACGGAATGTGAAGATATATAGTTGTATAGTAGTAGTTGAGAGTTGAAATTTCAGTGAGGATCAAATTTTATTGAACTTCAGTTCCAAACGAATAAATTCAATTTCAAATTATACTATTCTGATTCAGTTTTTCAATGCAATGATTCAAATTAAACAATATAATTTCAAATTATGTGATTCAAATTCAGTTTTTCAATGCAATTATTCAAGTTTAGCAATTTAAATATAAATGATTCATATTCTGGTGGTACATATTTCAGCCCATAGAGGAGCTTGTCAATGCTATCTGCTTTTGGATTTCGGTGTCACAGGTGGCATTGACTACATCAGCTTCGCCCTTAACCCAATAGCGACAGCTCTTAGAGGACAAAGCCTATACAAAATAGAACGATAGTTACATATTGTAACTCCAGATTCTATGAGTGTAGGCATAGCCCTCTAAGATCTAGGTCACCTGCTTCACTAACATTGGCTGAAGAAAAATGCTGATGTTGGGAGCAGATCTCTGGTCTCGCAGCTGTAATATACAGTAACTGCAGACGTCAGACAGGCTGGTGCAGGGCACAAGGGCGCAAAAGAAATCTTCACAACTGCGCATGCAGGAGGTATAAACCCAATAGCAACAGCTCTTAGAGGGCTACTCCTTGTGTTTAGAGTAAACCATGCATATTCTGTTTCGGTTGCAGAGATAACAGCTACACCATTTAATAGCAGACACATGTAACTAGTCTGTATCACATTTTTAACACTGGCTTAAAAGAGTTCCAAGATACAGACAGAAATGTCAAAAATGTTACAACTATCCCCAGTCTCCCCTACCTATATACAGTAATAAACTGATTACACTACAGCTCACAAGGATATAATAAACTCAAAGGGTATTATTTATTTTGCAGAGCAGGCATACATGTTTCCCATGTGTCTTGACACAGCATTATGCCTCTGTGAAATTTTAATTAGGCCTCTTGCTCTCTGGCACTTGCAATTTACAAAAGCGTCAGGCGGTGGCGCCAATCTCACAGTTTAAATATACTGTAAACTTTAATCCAAGCAGAGGATTCAGTTTCTCTGAAGTCATCAGAGAGACTTTATTATTTCCAACACATCTAAATGATCATTTTATGTCAGATAATTGTCTTTTTGGAGTGCATATCATTTTTTGTTTAAGGCATTTTTTCAGTAATTCTGGACTGTCTGCTATCCCTCTGAGGCACTGCTAGAAATTCTCTCTCTCTTTCTCTCTCTCTCTCTCTCTCTCTCTCTCTCTCAATTTTCAATTTCAATTTCATGTTGCTTTATTGGCATGACAAAAAATACATCTGTGTTGCCAAAGCATAAGAACAAACATACATATAAACAACAACAAGGAGTAATAATACAAGTAAACATAATGATATGAATGCAGATACTAAACAAATTCTGGGCATGTCAAGGGTAAGTTGAAACAATAGTATGTGTATATATATATATATATGTATATAAAGAATGCAAATAAACAAAATAATAGAAAAATAAAAATAATTATATATACAATTCTCTATTTATTTTTGCCTTGTATTGTGGCAGGAGAAGACATATTTAGCTGCTAGCCATGCCATGCTTTTATCTTCCCTTAATAAAAAAGGAAGCTTTTTGTCCTCAGTGTAGGTAGTGAAGCCTGGTATCTCTGGTATACCTCTCTCTCTCTCTCTCTCTCTCTCTCTCTCTCACACACACACACACACACACACACACACACACACACACACACACACACAGACACACACGAGCGCACAGGGTGCTGCTCTTTTAAATCCACCTGTTCACGCGCCTTCATGCGCTCTCTGCTCGCTGCTGCTGATAGGTTTGTCAGGAAAAAACAGATATTTTTTTAACGCCTTGTGCAAGAAGTGGCGAGGGGCTCTTCTCATAACACCATCACAGCACAGATACAGCAGAGTTCCTTCTGCCGCTGAATGGATTACCTACATATTCCCCTCTCCCGAATGGTTTTGCGCCCCTCCTCTTTATATTAATAAGCTCCACTCATCGCTGAGAAGAGCGCTGCCTTTCTATGATTACATGATCAATTTACTAACACCGTGGACACTGATCGCTGATCATGCCAAGTGCGCTCATTTGAGACCAGCTTTGACTTCAGAGTCAAATCACCGCTGCTGGGTGGACGCAGACGCACGGCTTATCTGGAGCGGTTTGCTGCAAAAAATTGTTGCAAACATTGTGAGGGGCGAAGTCATGGTGCCGGTACCGCATCGGCTTCTCATGGCACCTTGAGAACTTTCTTCCTGATTGCCCCCTTTTTTTTCATCTTGTGGTTTTAGATGTTTGTCAGCGGGATCGTGCTTCTTTGGGAAATTATCCACCGTTTCCCCTTTCAATTATGTTCACTTTTGCTGCCTTCTGCTATATGCTGTCTCTGGTCCTCTGTGTGTCGCTGATCTTCTTTGCAATATGGCACGTAAGTACCCTGGAATTAATATATTTTGTTTTTTTCTTGTGTTTGATAACCAGCGGATGGATCTAATCAACGGGGATGTGTGGTTATTGAACGGGCAGGTGTGATAGATTGTGCGTAATACTCCCAGATAGCCCGCATCCCTAAACATTCATTCATTTGTCAAATGCATGTTTTTTTGTAGCTTGCGCACTGTTTACCAATGCAGGATAATTTTTGGCAGATATTTCCCTCAACATGACAGGTGCACACCTGTATCTTCAGCTCCTGCTCCATCAGCTAACTGCATCCATCGTTTTTACCACTTAGTTACAATTTTACCACTATTATTTGGCTACTTTACACGTTCATACTGACCCATTTTGATATGCACACATGCTTGCAACCCTGTGCAGCATCCTAGATAAATGACATGGCCTTCCTTCCAGATCAATTAGGAAATCTTGAAATGCAACCTCCCCCCTCACATCTTCCTGCTCTGCTCCCTCTGCCTCTAATCAAGCCTTGGCTCAGCTACTCACTAGTGCCAGTATGATTGACTGCATTGTGATATTTGAATAATCTAATTATTTGCTCCCTGAGCAACATCTCCATCATGTAGAGCCATATGTAAAGACAGATTTGGGTCAGGTCTTCCAGCCTATTGCCCTGAATCTGCCTTTTGTATGGAAACAGCAACAGACCTGATGCACTTGGGATGACTGCTCCTCTAACAATTACAGCTAATAGTCAAGTCTTTCAGACAGTGGCCCGTGTGTCTGCCCAGAACAGAAATAGAGACACCAGGACAGTGGGAGTGCAGACACCCATGATGGTACAGTTAAATCTGAGTGGTTATGCTAAAGACAATACGTAAAATTGACTGAATATACAGCGCCTTTATGATGCTAGTGACTACTACACTGAAGGAAAGACATTCCTGTGTGTTCTGATTAATAATCGAGGGGCAGAAATCACAACACCTCCTTCAGTTCTGTTTGTAATGTCAATTCAGCAATGGTGGAAGAATCCCAATGGAACACATTATTCTGTAGCTTCAGCAATAATCCACATGCCAGGTTTTATTTTGCCTTCTGCTTCAGACTGCAGAAACGGTAGAGATGCTTCCTGCACTGATTACCATTCACGGTGACATACAGACATGCAGCATAATAAGCTGGGACTCCATACTGCGAGGAAAGATAATTATGAAGAAGCTGAGGTGGGAATGTGTGGAACTGTGGAAGCGATCAGCAGAGCCAAGGCTGCACATTAACACCAGCCACCTGCCAAATGCTGGGGGAATTTTGTCTGTACCTCTTTTACTTCTATCACTTTGGCAGGTTGCCATCTCTCCGTCAGTTCTTTTTTTTCCCCTTGAATTTCATAATTGATCTGGTTTCAAAGACCTGCTGAAAACACAGACTCCTGCTGCCACAGTGGCCACTTGACCAAAAGGTTAGTTTTTAACGCCCTGAGCAGCAGTGCATTGCTAAAAAGAGCAAGTGTGCTGAGTCAAACTACCCAGGGTAAAATCAAGCTATAAATAAAGTGAGTCAGTGTAAATTAACATAAAAAGACCGAGGCTATGAAACCACAGAGAAAAGACAATGGGAGAAAATGAGTAATGAACTGCTCTGACTCAAACATATTACCAGGACTGTCAGCAGGTAACATGAGCGCCTGAGTCATGGATGTCAGACAATGACAAATGACTGCACACAGATGGACTTCTGTCATTAATGGACCATAATCAATCACAGCATATACAGCCAAGTTAATTAGCTCTTTTCAGGTGCTGATAAATCTTACGTTTACTTGTTTTGAAGTAGGAAACAAAACTTATTTCTCTTCCATTTCGCTCATTTACACTCACATCAGGCTATTCGGTGAGACCCTTGTAAGGAAAAAAAAAGAGGACAGACATGTTGGCTATCTTCAGAATATCTATTATCGTGAATCACCTCACTCTCTCTGATCTTTCATGGACTCTAAGGTGAGGGGGGGACACACACAACTATGCATGACAAGAAGTGTTACCTTATTTGAAAAATATCTATGCATTTGCCTTTTATTTCTGACAATTTGATAAGCAATAATGTCAATTGCGCTTGAGAAAAGGAAACCCCAATCAACAAAAATGTATTATTTATTTTTTATTATTTAAAAACATAATAGTAGTATTTAAATACCACCGTTAAAATCATCGGGAGAGACCGACACAGCCAGACTCTGGACTATCGCTCCTATTTCAGTTTATGCTCTGCTTTTCAGCTGTTGTTCGGTAAATTGCTATTAAACCCATTTGGAGAGGATTGGAAGGAGGGGGGGAAATATTCTATGCATTTATGTGGCTTTATACATTTTCTCTAGTAGAGAAGTTTCACCTCACTGCATTTGTCTGACAAATGTAGTTACTACTGTCAGTTTAAGGTTTAACATACATAACATGTAATCTTTATTTAAAATATTAGGTTTAAGTAGACCTAAATGGAATCTGCAGATTATTATTATTTTTTTTTTTTACAGTTATCTGCAGTGATCCTGAATGAAAATCTGTGGAATTTAGCGGACTGTTTTTCTGCTTGGAGTGGAGATGTGATATTCTGAGCTTTGAAAACAACAAATCCCCCCCACAAAAAAAGTACCCGTCCAACAGAAAGACGCAAATATGGCAGCAGTGTGTTCAGAGTTCTATCTGTGTAGCCAGCTCTCACGAGAGTTTGTTCCTGAGACAAAAACATGCCATTTTAGTGTCAGAATGTTAAGGAGATATGTGGCTTCTGAAAAATAGGTCCAATATTTACTAGACTATATATATATACACAACCTGCCACTAGTCTCCTTAGGAGGCGTGGCTTTGGAGCAACCCACGTGACACATACAGGAAACTACTCTGAGTTGGGGCGTCTTGTTTCTTAACAGTCTTTGGATACAGATGACAGATCTTTTCGCTCATTTTTCAGAGCCCATAAGTTATTTAGTGCGGTCGGGGTAAAGACTATTTAAAACAATATATAAAAAGTGTATATTGGAAAAAGTTACTAACACTGTGTTTAAAGCTAGCCAATGTTCAGACAGAATGTTTTTACTCACACAAATAGGACCGTTGTGCATTATGTGTGCAGACAGTGTACATACCGACTATACAGATGTTAGCATGTAGCAAACTAGCATCGACAGTTTGTCTGTGGAGCATGCCTGTGTGTGGTTTTGTGAAAGCTCAGATACTGACTGATCCTGAAGCTCGCCAGGAATTCCAGTTCTTTGTGGTATTTCCCCCAAGCGTCCCTCTTTTTTCTGTTGTGTTTCTGTGTTTATGAAGTAGATTCAAAAAGCCCTGAAGGAGCTCAATTTTAGCGGTGTCTAAAATTCACTTAGTGTTCTGTCTAAGCACACCTTAATTATAGTACTAGAAGAGTAAATCAGTCAGTAAATTGACCCAAATGAACATCTATTATACACTAATATCTAACATTTCTTAACATTAGCTGACATTAACCAACAATAGCTAATGTTCATTCGGGGCAAACAGGGAACTCAGGATGCAGGACTCAGACACACAGTAACAGTCAAACAAAGTATTTATTGTACACACCAATACAAAACAGAACAAGCAACAGTCTCCAAAATACACAGGCAGAACCAATTGGTAAATCTAGTGACAGGGGGATAAGACCAACTGGAAGAGAACAAAGAGCGAGGGAGTGAATATATACACCTGAGTGGGGAGGGGAGACAATTAGACACAGGTGCAAGACATTAGGGATGGGAAGGTGAAGGCAGACAAAGACCGGAAGGAAAGTGACCTGCAACAAAAACACATGGTGAATTTCAAAATAAAACAGGAAGTGAGCAAAGTAAGTGGATGTGAAAGAAAACTGAATGACCTAGGATGGGGAGCTGGGCATGACACCCCTGAGTTTATTGATTTGAGAAATGTAGATTTGATTGCATATTAATTAAAATGTTCATTTATAAGATCATGTGCTAAGTCTTTCAAAGGTTTCATAGTCCTAACTTATATGCTCCAGTCACTTACTGTATCCATCACATAAACATTACCTATACTTTAATGTCAAATAATACTATTCAGATTTGGTTATTCTGCTTAATCTGCCTTTCCTGCTATTTTGAAAGATTTTACCTCTTATTCTACCACATATTTTGTTGTCCAATTACATGAAAGAGCTGAATCGTAAAAGACTGCATTTACTTTGTTTTATAGCAAATTCAAATATTTTTCAGTATGAAAGCTAGTCATCTGATCAGTCAGGATTTTTCAGCATATTTCAAGATGGAGCCTACAGTTTGGTTATGTTAGAACCTTTTTATATATATATACTATTATAACTTGCGATTATTGGAAGTGTTTGCTTTATGCAAATGCTAATGATGATCACAACAATAAAAAACAAGGACATATTTCCCCAGAAAAACCTCAAAGATATGCTAATAAGCATAATATGGCAAATTCAAGTCCATCAAGCAACACCAGATGGGCACATACGGTTCTCTGCATTAGCCGTATGCTTGGCCAGCAAGTGGTATTTGAGGCTCGGCGTACTCCGGTGGTAACTCAATTCACATCGACAGTACATGCAAATAACTTTAATCTTGTCGAGAGAACCATCTGGAAGGGCTTTGAAACTTAACTTTCCATTCAAAAGACCTTTTCTATATCCATTTCTGCTCAAGGAGGTTTGTTTCTGCTAGCCATCGACAATGTTACTGCTGCATCACTTCCTGATTTCCCAAACTAAGAAGCGGCCCAAAGGCTAAATCAAACAACATGCTTGTTAATCGCGCGTCTAAAAAAAATAGTGCCGTTTAAAAGCAATTTGCGTTAACTCATTATTATCACGTTATTTTTGACAACCCCATCTATTATATATACACTTGGTATGCATTAATGCTCCTCAGTGACTGTTGACAGTCCTTTTCATTATGGCATGTAATTATTTTCACTTCAAATATAAATTTTCTAACTGACAGATAAAGACTATATAACTTCTTTAAAGGAACACGCTGACTTATAGGGAATTTAGCTTATTCACCGTAACCCCCAGAGTTAGACAAGTCGATACATACCCTTCTCATCTCCGTGCGTGCTGTAACGCTGTCTGACGGCTCCAGCCGCATCAGCCCATCACAGAACAGGCAGGTGAATGGTTCCAGTAATCCTACTGCTCTGAATAAGTGACAAAATAACGCCAACATGTTCCTATTTACATGTTGTGATTTGTAGAGTCACAGCGTGTACAAAAAACAACGTAACATGAGACACAGCCATCTTCTAACCGTAAACAAACCGGGAACTATATTCTCAGGCGGTAGAATATAGTACTTGGGCAGAGTGATATGCTCGCAGCAAGCCTGTCTGAGAATATAGTTCCGGTTTGTTTACAGTTAGAAGATGGCTGTGTCTCATGTTAACGTTTTTAGCTCTGCCTTCAACCGACTCCCATCCTACAATATGTAAATAGGAACATGTTAGCGTATCTATCACTTTTGTCACAATTGGGAGCAGTAGGATTACTGGAAAATTACTGCAGGATCTGTGCTAGGCTAAGCTAATGCTGGAGCCATCAGACAGCTTTACAGCACGCACAGAGATGAGAAGGGTATGTATGGACTTGTCTTACTCTGGGGGTTACGGTGAATAAGCTAAATTCCCAATAAGTCGGCGTGTTCCTTTAAGTGATTAGCTGTGCAAGAAAATTTGTCCATTAAAAATAATAAATGTGATATTTATGCTAAGCATGCCACAGTAGTCTCAGTGTGGGATGTAATGACACTTCAAACAAGATGCAGCAATTGGCAGAATCCTTCTGTTCATCATCACATAAAACACAACACCACAGCCACCCATGGGAGCACTCATGTAAGCGATTACGAAGCCATTTTAATTAACATTAAAGGTGAACTCTGACCTCCCACGAGCTCTATGGCTCAGTGCTAAGATGGTCAGACTGTGCTTGAGTGATTCTTCTCCCATGTAACCACAGCCACTAATGTGCTCTAAGTGTCATTAAAGCTGGGAGCGAGCAACACACTCTGGTGCTCCACTGATAGATGGGAAAGCCCTGTGGTGCAGTTATGATACAGAGGTTGCCCTGGCAGGGTGACACAGGGCAGACTGTCAAAGTATCATTTACACTCCCAGTTGGGGCTTTACATTATATTGTGTCAGAGGTATTTAGTGCCTGGAAGGTGCGATGAGGTATGAAAGCATGGTTCGTATGGATTAAGCAAAAAGTAAGGCTGTATTACCAACTGGGCAAAGTGGGCTATTTCCTTAGTACCCCACACCACCAGGACCACAGAAGGGTCACCCTTTATAATAGGTTTATAAGTTGTAACTTCACATTATTAATGGTTAATCAGTAATTTACTAATGCTGTATACTGTAGATCAGTTAATAACCTATGACTTGACTAACTTTGGGGTTGTCGAATAATACACATTTCCTTTGGTTGCTGTTTATCCTCCACCACAATTGCCTTTTCTTTTACTCTTTAATTTATCAGACTTAACTCCAATGGCATATAGAACATATTTAATTTATTATTTATTTATTAACATATTTATTGAGAAAACCATATGAGTATTAATAAATGGATCACAAAGGACAAACACCAGCTGAAGGGTGTCACAATCTCCACCTAATTTATTTTTAATTATTAATGGCTTCTAAATGGTCTATAAAACATTAGTAATTAGTTTACCATTAAATAGTTAAACATTTAGAAAAAATATGCTAATTTGCTTTCTTGCAAGCAGTTAGAAGAGAAGATTGATACCACTCTCATCTGCACGCTAACGGAAACGTTATAGCCACACAACCATTGCTCTCCAGGAAGTAACAGGTCACAGGCCCAAGAAATAGTGCAGCTCACAGCCCCTTTAAAACAATGACATATTGTTCTTAAACTTTGGTTTAAATAAGAACTATATTCGTGAATTAATGGTACTTGTTGGCAGATCTTTCAACCTTTGCACAGAGTAACAACGAAAACACACCAAGTAGCGGCTCGGTGTGGCTAGCAATAATAAAAATTTTCTGCAGCCAGTAGGCATGTTCATGTGTTTCAAACTGGAGTGATTCTTTGTAAACATAGGTCAACATGTCACAGAAGTCAGAGCTCTCTGTTGCTGATTGGCTGCTGGTATTCTGTGGCCGCACTTTGCCGCTGAAAGTTAAACTATCTACTACTTTTAGATTGGCCGCACTTCGCTGCCGGCCACAGCTCGCTGAGCTCGGAGCGGCTTCCACAGCTTTTTTATTTTTAAGTTTTATTATTACTAATAATTTTTTGGGCATTTTAGTCCTTTATTTTCATAGGACAGCTGAAGAAGGGGAGAGAGAGGGGTAATGACATGCAGCAAAGGGCCGCAGGTCAGAGTCAAACCCGCGGCCGCTGCATCGAGGAGTAAACTTCTATAAATGGGCGCGTGCGCTACAAGGTGAGCTACCCAGGCACCCGGCTTCCACAGCTTTACATAAACATTGCATGGCAGCTCGCTGCTGGCAGCAGTAAGCCGCTACTTGGTGTGTTTTCGGCTGATTCCACTGTCTCCATTCATTATGCTAAGTCAGGCTCACTATTTATTGGTTTAAGATTTGTATTTAGACATGAGAGTGGCAAAAAAGCTAAGTGTCAAACTATTTTAATAATGTTTGTAAGTTACAACCAATTTATTAGTTACTACCAATAAACCCTTTATAAAGGGGTATAATGTCACGTCACTTTAATCAAATGACTTTTTAATAACCAAAAAGCAATAAAAAAAAGTGAAAGTTTAATATGGTATTACATTTGGTAGTTGTAATATGCATGGCTGAAATACAGTATAAACTATGTTGATGGGGACTTCTAGGTAGCTCCTGCATTTTTGCCATATTTTGAGGCTGGCTTGTCAAGGGGCACTGTGTCAAATGTAGTTTCAATTCTTACAGCACATACATTAGTGTTTAATTAAATTATTACAAACTGATACACTAAACCCAGGGCAAAATTGATATGATGCTGCCATTTGTAGTCTTAACATTGCAGTGTGCCCAATGGGCAGTGGTGGAATGAAAGTAGATTTACAAGTACTACACTTTGATCGATCGCCCCCTCGTGGCTGGCTGCAGTATAGGTCATAAATCCTGCCGTTGTTAGTAGATGGAACATAGGCCAAGCTAAAAAATACAGTACACTATTCATACATTATTCCCAAGGATGGTTTCAGTCATTTTAGGTAGGTCTGATCACATTTGATGCTATAAAAATGGGGTGAAACATCATGATTGACAGCTGTGATTGACTCGCGATTGGTTTGTGCAAAGGTGGGACTTCGATACCGCGGCTCCACGGCACAATCGCTACTGGGCAGACTTAGACTCCAAAATTACAAGATGGCAGCGCCTGTATCTGGGATACTTTGGTTTCACTTTTGTCCAGTGGGAGGAAGTGGAGATGCCTTGTCCATCTTTATATAGTCTAGGTACTCTATCAGTCCCTGTAGGCTATGTTGCTTCTTTGAATTATGTATTGTATCGATATACCGTTTGACTGTTTTCTTTAACGATTTACTTTAATGATTAGAGAAGCTGCTTGGAAACATTTCTCTGCATGCAGTAATGTCACTGCAGCTAATATCGTGGGACATTGAAGCAGTAAACACTATAGTTATAAACTAGACAGAGGAAAAAATAACTAAACCTATAGCTTCTGAAAATAATAATAATGAAGTATTGCCGCTGTTCTTTGAGCTCTTAATGGGGACGCATTTACAAATGAAGATGTCTGCTGCTGCAGCTCTGCTTCTGCTATATTATTCACAAAGAAAGTTTATATATTTCCTGTATGTATTATTTCACCCACCCGCTTTTAATCAGAATGTTAATTTATATGATTCAACTGGCCCAGTATGTGGATTAACCATGTGGCCACAGATGTAACTATATATATGCTATTCCCTTTCTCTCTCTCACATCTCTCTTCTTCTCTCTCTTTCTCTGTCATGCCTCTTTGTTTACATGCCACGGGTGAAAAGATTTCCGCAGAGGATACATCAGTGTATCCTTGATTATAGTCCTCCAGGCGAGCCTCCTCACTCCTCAATACTCTCTCCAACATGCAATTTAGGAATTGGGTTGTCCTTTAAGATGCCAGGCTGACATAGATTTCTGGGTCACAAGCTATTGTATCAAGAAGCGAGGAGCCAAGGAGGTACAAATCGTGAATTGAGAAAGGCCCCATATTGCAGTGAATGAAATCAAGTCGACCAGTGCAATGAGTGAGGTAATGTTAGACCATGTGCAATCAGTAGGGGTGTCAAGATTCTCCAAATCCACGATTCAAAAGTTTGCCATTCTCATTATGTTTGTATTGAAATGACAGCTGACAGCAGCAGAGGAGAACATATTTAAAGCTTGACAGCAGCGATATGATTGGCTTGGGAAGGTTGCGACAAAATCCCTTTTTTTAATTTCAAGTGAAAACCAAAAGCAAAAAAAAGGGAAAGGAAAAAAAAAAAAAAAAAAAAAAGAGGGGTTGGAAAAAAAAAAAAGAAAAAAAAAAAAAATTGGGGGGGGGGACGAACCCCCCCAGCCCCCCCCGGGAGGGGGGGGCCCCCCCCCCCAAGTTTTTTTTTTTTTTTTTTTTTTGGGGGTTGTGGGTTGTGGTTTGTTTTTTTTTTTGGGGTGAGGTTGGGGGGGGGGGGGGCTGTTTGGGTCCAAGAAAAACAAACGGGCCTGGGTGTGTTTTGTTTTTTTTTTGTTTTTTTTTTTTTTTTTTTTTTTTCTCCCGACGGGGGGGGGGGGGGGTGTGGAAGGTAGATTGAAACTGAGAGAAATATTAAGCCATGCATGCTTCCTGTGATCTGTAACGCCTCCGCAGCCAGCCCCACGAGGGGGCAAAAGGGGGCTTTGTCCCCTCAGTTGTATTTTCTGCCCCATTGTTTCAACATCATACATCCATAAAACATACAAACACAGCAACACAATTACTATTAGGCTCCAAGTTCTACTTGGCATCTACATTGCAGTGGGGCTTTCAACTACAAACAATAATGTAATTCCATCTACGGCGATATTTGATACAGAGAGTGAGCGCTCCAGTCGTCCTCTCACTTCATCAATAAGTCTATGACTTTACCCCTTGAAAAAACGCTAGCCTAGCAATGTATATTGTTTACATGTCTTTTGACAAGGCGGCTGCATTATCAGAAGCTAGAGCAAGCTAGATTTGGACATGAGTGATGGAGAATCAGATCAAGAATCAGTTTCTAACGTTAGCTTAACGTTACTGCACTAGCTAAACTTTTTATTAATATTTTATTCTTAAGTGTAGGCTCAACCATTACTGGACAGAAATGTCTTCAACCGGGAGCATGCACAGGGAGAGTGCAGTCACAGCCGTGTGTGTGTGTTCGTCAGTCTGGGTTGTTACTTTTATCCTACTTTAAAAAAAAAAAAAATGCCCCCTTGTCCCCTTCCTTTCCAGAGGAAAGGGACAGACAAAGTCCCAGGAAGAAAGATTAAAGGGGGATGAAGCAGTGTCTGCTGAAGTAGAGCAGAATGACCAAACCTGCGGGAGTGATTGTATGATGGCAAAGAAAAGTGGGAAAGGCTAGAGAGAGTACAGATTTTAGTTTAGACCAGGGCAAATTGGACTGCTAGATAGATGACTGGAACAGAATACAAAATCATGATCAGACATGAAAAGGAAGGAAAAGCCAGATGCAAAACTTTGAGTAGGCAGCAATACAGATAGGGAGAGATCAAAGGAAGACAGGAGTGATAAATAAAAGTAAAGTTCTGTGTGGAGGGGCGTAAGTTAGCTGGTAGGGTAAGGGAAACATCCTGAGATGGATCAAGCTTTTCCAGAAGACAAGGTTGACAGCATTGGATACAAACACAGAAATAGATAAAGAGATTGAGAGTGAAATAATTAACTAGAGACAGAAGAACAGACCACTTCAGTCACAACAAGTAATGCTTTTGTCTTGTGGGCAGAGCACTCAATGTTCGTACTGTCTTCATCTAGATTATTCATGTCTTAATAACAGCAATGCAATAAAGATGAAGTACATCAAGCTTTCCACTTAATGCTCTTGTTACAACTGTTTCCAGTTGTATCTGAAATAATTTACTCATTCAATATTTATGAAACACTATATAGGGAATTCAATGTAGAGGACCAATCAGATCCATGTCATCCATGTCTGTCCAGACTCATATATGTAGTGAAGCCTTTAAATTAAAGAAAAAGAAAAAGTTGATTAGGGCTTTTGTAGTAAACAAAAAAAAAGCTGGCAGTCTTTTTGGTTCCAAAAAGCACCCGACAGCATCTTTTGTCTTTTTGCTATAACAACAGCTACTGCTACAGTATCCTAGAGCGCTATGTGGAGCGGTGCTAATAAAACAAAGATAAAACAAAGTGGTGGTGCGAGCTAGAGAAAGAACAGTTCCCTCTAACGTCTCTTTTCGGAGCATCAGAGAGAAGCACAGGCATTTCAGCGGCACCGAAATCCGCATTGCTATTCGGTCAGTAGATAACGGTCGTTCAGGCCCCGGTGCCGTATTAGGACCCCCTCCCCCCCCCAAAATAAAAGATCTTTGGATCTACACGATTCACGTGGATGACATTTTCCCATTCAAAACGGCGATTTTCACCGAAAAGCGTCTAGTTTGCAGGTATGTAGCTACTACTCTTTGGCCGGCTCGCAAGCCCAAACAAGTGTGTGCAGCGTGTCTGTTGTTTTGTTTCCGGTCTAGCTAGATCCGGTGTGGTGTTGTAGTTTTTCTAACGTTACTAGTTGTTGCAACAGCATGTGAAAAAAACTACAAAAGTTTGCTAGGCCAAAAAGAACATTAATCTCGCGATAAAAACATTGACGCCGTTAAAATGGGTTTGCGTTAATGCCGTTGATAACACGTTTAACTGACAGCACTAGTTGAAATGTAAGTTATCACTATATTGATGTATGATTCCAGTAAAGAATTTCCAGTGAGACGTCATCGTAATCTTCACTGACCACACATGGGCTTGGTGTGGTTCTTGCTTTTAAAGCTCACCACCTTCCCACTGACTCTCTCCCTTCCCTCACCACATCTGTTGTTTTGGTTTTGCTTACTACAGACATTATTACACACTCATGTACATATACATAAATGACTGATTACTGACTTTCACATTCTTTTCTGTTTTTTTAGTATTGTTTTTGTAAATAAATGTCTTTTTTGAGCTTATATCTCTTCTGGGCCATGTTCCATAAAGCAAGCAATAAGCCAGACTTGTTTTGGTTAGTCTGACTCATTGATTCGGTTCCATAAATCAGATTCATCATAGTCTAGCCCTTGTGTTGCCTTCGGGTCAAATTGATCTGTTTTATATCAGAAAATATGGGACGTAGAAATAAGTGCTAAAAATGTAGAAGAAAAATGTAACAATTTAAAACATTGGAAAAAGCAAAAACAAACTGTGAAAAAAAGGCGTCAAAAATGTCGAAATAACAAGTGTTTTTTTTCAAGGTTGACGGAAGGACAACACAAGGGCAAGCATAAGTTGCCATAGTAACTGAGCTTGAACTGAGCTTGAATGAACATGGTCCGGGGCAGGCTAACTGTCAGGCTATGACTAAGTTGCTGTTTAAACAGAGTTCCTTTACCACTGACTTTCTGGCTGGTTGCCATATATCTGACTTTATTTACCACTATCAGTCAAAACATTTAAAGTGCTCATATTATGCTTTTTGGCTTTTTCCCTTTCCTTTATTGTGTTATATATCTTTTTTGTGCACGTTATAGGTTTACAAAGTGAAAAAGCCCAAAGTCCACCCCGAAGGGACTTACCATCTTCCAGAGAAAACACTGTTCACAAACGGCTCCAAACAGCTCTATTGTAGTCCAGCCTTTACTTCGGAGACAAACGTGCGTCACTTTGTAACACACATTATAATGCTCGCCTAGCTGCTAGCATGGCACTCCATTATGCTCTGCAAATGGCAAGCTAGCAGTACTTACTGCGCATGTGCGACTCCCAACAAAGATGGTACAGAAGTGAGATGCCTCACTCTGTAGAAAAAACAAAGAGCTCAACACACAGGGTGAAAAGAGGAGCTGCAGCAATGTTCAGTACAACAAATATATGGTGTTTTCTGAAAATTAAACCACATAAACCTATTCTGGTACAACCTCTAAATACAATTATGAACCTGAAAATGAGCATAATATGAGCACTTTAAGTTTAAAGAAAATCAAATAAATAAAAAAAATACAATAAATAAATGATAAGATATAGACCTGGAAGAATATGGAAGGCTATGTGATGTCTCTAGATATCTATCTATATATGTGATAGGTCTCAATCTAATTACCCAAATAGACTGATAATACATATACATAAATAAAAAATACTATCGCCATGAATTAGACTGACCAGAAATGTAGTATCTAAATCCAAATGGCAATGTTTTAATTGGTTAATACATTTGAAACAATGTCAAATAAGTAAACTCTGACTATTTTTAACCAGCTTTGTGTCACTGCATTACAGTGACATGCAGATGAACAGCATCTGTCTGCCTGTCCGCACACAGAGCTCCCTCCGCTCACAAGCTGGCAAAACTACACCGGTCGTCCTGAGCGTCCTATTGGGATGCAATAACAGTGGACTGATGGGTGAATTAAATGGAATAATTGTCATCATTATAATCTTTTAAGCCCTATTCACACGGGATTAGTATTACCTGAGGACCTCTAGAAAATGTGTACACAGAGGTTGTGGGCTAATATTGGTCCCGTGCAAATCGGCATTGGTATTGGCTGTGTTGGAAATTATAACTGAAAGAGCCTTGACATCATACGTGGGGGATAATGTCAGTAAAATACATCCTGTGCGAATGTGCCGCACGAAACAGACTTGGGTGGAGATAACTAAATCACATAAGGTCCCTTGTTAATACTAGTCCTGTGAAAATAGGTTTTTACTGTCATCCTCACTGTTGATAAGCTCATTAATTTATCCATTTAACAAAACAGTTGTTATATCATATAGAAATAGAACACTATTTCTTCGAACAGCCCTCTCATTTTAGTATAGAGCACCAGATGGATTTACAATTTTCCAAGGGCACCGTCGCTGCATACGGAGCTTGCATACCCGAGACAATTGTGATTTGTTTTAAGTGTGCATAATGTGTTAGTCTTTACCAAAATTCTGCTCTTCAAATGACTAATTTTGAGTAAATTCATACATACAGTACATATATACATAGTAAATGCTTGTTTTTGCGTCAATATGTAAGACCTAGCTTGGGGGCTGGGGGTTAAGGGAATGGGGATGGTATGGGCTTGGGAAAACAAATCTTTATTTTATCCTCATTTATGCTGTATAACTATTGTACAATGTTTGAATCTATTGTCCTGACTTCATATAATAATAAAAAAACCTTGAACAAAAGAAATGTACCTATTCACTTTCTGTGGTCCTGTCCAATGGCAGAACAGTTCTAGACTGAGGAAATGTATGTTTTACAGAGGATAATGAATGTTCATATTCCTTAATGTCCTGCATACTAGGAAATAAAATGGAAAATAAACATGCAAGAACTACACAACATATTGCTGCAATAGCTTGTCTCTCTGTAAAGAGGACAGTACTTATGAACTGGAATACCCGTAAACCTGGGCTGCGGTGTTTTGGTGAAAGTAACACAAAAGTATTGTACACAGACAGTTAGGGGTACACAGACAGTTAGGGGTACCCTTCCGGCACCTTTGATTAATAAGTAAATTTATTTAATTGGCAGTTTTATACATCAGTGTTTCCCATTCGTTTAAAATAACGCCAAATATCCATTCTAATGTATCCCCTATTAATTATTGCAGTGCACCGCCGTGAACTTATGCACAAAGCAAGTGGCTATGGTGAGACTATTCTGTTAAAATAGATCGGTGATGCTGTTTTGCCCCGATTGTTCTCAAGTCAGCTAGAAGTGAATGTGTCCCAGTGGGTTTTATGTGGAGTGACTGTGTTGGACTCCATATAAAAAATAGGCTTTGGAACTGGTCATATGGTAACTTATATATATGCAGGCAATTTGGTCTTGTGTGCGCTGATTAATTTGGCATGCAGTTAACACACTAGTAATTTTATAAAGTAACTTATTACTTTTAAATTAAAGTGACTAGTAATATGTTATAACAAATTACTAGTCACTTTAATTACATTACATTAATTATTACATTTTAAAAGTTAACACTAATGATTGTCAATGTCATACATTTTCAGATTTCAGCAATGAGTGCAATGTTATTATCAAAATACTACTAAAATACGACCAAGGTTTTATGAAACCCAAATTTGCTTTAGGATTAAAGTGTACTTCCGCCATCTTGCCTTGCTATTGCATTGCACAAAGCACCATGAAAATTCCATGATTTCTATTAAAAACCATACACAAAGGAGGACAAGAATAGTGGGGCAATAGGGCAATGGCATTCAATAAAGACGGAAAGCATGAGTCTGAGTACCTTAACACACAGTGTCAGTATAAAAGGAAACCCAGTAGAGTTTAAAGAGAAGATGTGGGGAAAAAAAGAAGTGAATTCAGGTACTCTGGGTTTCACCTAGCATTGAGCATGCAGAGCCACAGTGATTTTCTACCACGCTCCCCTGAACTGTATATACTAAGAAGTAGCCTGGGCTCAAGGTGCCCTAGTCATCAGGGGGAAGAAATGCATAGGTGATCAACTGATTGTAATCTCAATGAAGCAAACTGTCAACAGAGCTTTCCGGCACCAGGCACCAGAGGCTATAATGGAGGTGGTGTTCAGTGTACAGCTGGGTTGACTCTGCATCGATCCCTGTGTTCATTAACCCCTGCTGGCTCCTCATCCATCATTCTGACTCCACTGTTTCTATTGTTCCACTGCACGGTGCATAAACTGCAGGATTATATGAGCGATTCTCGTCATCCCTCCTTTCCACTTTTTCTCTCTTCTTATTTCAACTGTCACCTCACTAGCTATTCACAAAGAGTGCCGTTTTTTCTCATTTTCTTTTTTTATTCTTATTCATAGGCTTTGTCATTGATGATGTTACAAGAGACTGGTGGCAATTTTACAGAAACCACAGTGCAGGTCGTATCAAATTTTCGGTCTTTAAGAACAGGCTTGATTAGAGATGATCAGACTTTTAAAGCCCTGATTGTTCCAATGAACCAGTCCCATCATGCATAGCTTCCAACATCATGCAAATAACTATTCCAGCTCTTTCGCAATTTACAAGGGGAAGTCTTTTAATGATTTATGGATTTGCATTGATTTTTCTTTCATGTAAAGAGACTCGTAAAATTCACTTTCACATACAGTTGTAGATAACAGTCAGTACTGACAGTAGGGGCAAAGAAGAAATAATTAATGCAATTGATTGATACATGTAAACAGCCCAGGGTAAGAAGCCATGTAAAGGTTGTAATGCTTTCACTTGCAAGCTTGAGTGCAGTGGGATTAGTCACAATGTACAGATTACTACTGGGATCATCATTTGCTTCCAATGTATCAAATGCAATTTAGTAGTTTACTGGAGCTTAGCATCGCTCAGTCAGACAGAAATATATTTTGATCAGGAGAGACTTGCACGTGGATTGACGTGCACGATAAAAATTATTAATGAAAAAAGTAATTGGGACGTCATCAAATTCCCATTGTGATGTCATCATATTTTAAAAGGCGTTGAGAAGCCATGAGTAATGTAGGATAACCGATGCAGTCTAGACACTAGTGGTGATAGTGATGAATGAAGAGGATGCCGATTTCTGGATGGATAAGAAGAGGAGTAAGCTCTGGTGAGCTCAGACCTGGGCGCTGAAAACGATAAACTGGAGTGTTAACACTGAAATGAGAGCATACAGCAACGTAGAGGAGAACATTTAAATATTGACGGCAAAGATGTGATTGTATCGTTAAAAACCTTGGAACTTACAGAGCCTTATGAGGTAACATTTTCTTTACTCTTGTGCTGAAGTCGGAAATTTGTTGTCTTAAAGGCGAATTATATAGGATTTTCAGGTTCATACTTGATATACTATACATACTTTTACTACGACATGTTTACATGCTTTAATGTTCAAAAAACAGTTTATCTTTCTCATACTGCCCATGGCTGCTGCACCTGTATTCACCCTCTGTATGAAGCGCTCTGCTGGACTGCCTGTCTTTTTTAAGCCCCCCTCCTGAAAAAGCACAGTCTTTTCTGATTGGCCTGCATGTTTCCTGGAATCTCCGCTGCACTCCAGTTTTGTATCACTAGTAGCAGCTGGAACTACTGCAACGGAGAATATAGCAGGGCTTTGTACCGTGAAAAATCACAAATAAAGGTTTCTAAACAAAATACTAAACAACCAGACATGTCCAAGCAGTAATGTGATCCCGAAATTGGGGAGAAATGACCAGCATTGGCCGCCAAGATTACAGCTATCTGGCGTTAGCATTCAGCTACTTAATAGTTAGCAGTATGCTAACGTTAGGTTGTAGTGGAATGAAGCAGCACTTTCTACTGTCAAAAATTGCAGATAAAGGCTTCTGAACCAAATACTACCCAATCAGCAGTAATGCGACCCACATTGGCAGCCCAGATGACATCGCTTACTGTCGTTAACATTTAGCTACTATAGTTAGCAGTGGACACTAATAGAGTATAGCAGCCCTTTCTACAGTAAAAAAAAAGTTAAAGGGGGCGGCCTCTAGCTCACACAGTAAGAGCGTTTGCCCCATGTTGGCTGAGTCCTGCAGCGGCGCGGGTTTGAGTCCGACCTGCTGCCCTTTGCTACGTGTCATCCCCCATCTCTCTCCCCCTTTCCGGTCTATCCACTGTCAATAAAGGGAAAAGCACCCCCAAAAAAATAATAAAGTTAAAGGCTTTTAAACCAAATACTACGTAACCGAAAATGTTTCAGGAGTAATTTAACAACATTGGCAGCCAAGATTACATATTTTACTGCCCTTAGCATGTAGTTACATGCGAAAATGTTAACAATGCAGTAGCTTAAATAAGAAAAACACTCCATTCCTGCCTACCTGGAGCAGATGACTAATAACAGAAGGCCGGAGAAGGCCGGCTAAGTGTTGCGTAATACTCAGCCCAGAGTAGAAAAAGCTGTTGAGCGTTCAGAACAGTTGGAAATCTGAAAGTTTTAGCTCACGGGGATATCTCTAAAATATGTTTACCTCATTATTTGTCTTGGCCCTGTTTAACATGAACATCCGACATTATAACATGACATCACTTTAAAGTACTGTTAGCCTTAAAGCAGAAACTATTTACAGGTGTTTTGGCTACTAGTCACCAGAATGGGTTATAATTCTTTGTGGAACATTTTGGAAAAAGTACTTGTGACACCATCCAGGCTCTGTATAAATTACAGTCAGTACTCCAGTTATTTTACAGTAATTACAATCATTGGATTTTCACGTAAGTTTCTCATACTTACTGACTGCCTTTGGTAACCTTCACTACATTGTCTCGCTAACAGCCTGTAAGGTTGGAATCAATGTTTTAATGGTAATGTAAATCCTGCAATTGATTTTAGGACAAACTAAAATATTGTCCTGCAGTAATGTCATGGCAGTGTAATTTATTGGCTCAATGAATCAATTAATACATTTTTATTTGTCACATAAAATCGTACAAAGTACAATTCCATTGAAATGTAATCATCTTATGTGTATGTATTATGCTCATTTAATGTTATGTCTAATTACCATCACTGTAGCTGAATATGTGCTTATCATATGGATTTGGTGCCTTGCAGAAAGTCCTGACAGCAGAACCACGCGTAACGAGTTTTTTGGAGGGAAGAGATGGGTTTCATTTGATCTTGTCACAGTGAAGGAAGGAGTTAACTGTGCCAGCAGTGTTTATTAGCATCAGGGAAACTGCCTTCTCCAGCAGTCTCCCCCCTGCCAAGGTGTTCAGCACAGATACAGGCCAACACTGATGGGAACATGTTAGCGATTAAAACACAAGCCAACTCCCAGCACATGGAAATCCAGTGACCTCTGGGTAGTCTGCAGGAGAGGGGATTTTTTGATGCTTCATATAAAGTCCTAGCCTGGATGCCAGCCGAACTTAGTCCCGCCCACAACATTTGAGGGCGGGAAGTTCGGTCTGGACTTGATCCATTGTTGAGCAATTATGCTCGAACCAGAGCTGTTCGGACCAATTCTTATTCTTATTCTTTATTTATAAAGGACAACACACATTAATCAACATTTCTGTAAATGTGCCAGTGTTAGCCAGCCGGCTAATTTTCAACTGCAGTCCTTTTGGCCAGATGATGTTAGACCAGAGCAACCGGAAGAAAGAAGACATTAGTACAGGTTAAATTATACAGACAGAAGTCAACAAGACACAACACAGACAGCTAGAGCATCAGAGAAGCTATCCCTGTTTGCCATGCAGAGCCACAAGAAGCAGCAAAGCACCAGCATATCTAAACATCAAACAGCATTCACATTCAGTACAAGATATTATACAAGCATCGAAACACGGCCAAGCAACATAGGCCACAAGCCATCTTCTAACAGCGTTCAACCATGCAAAACAATAACAAGCCATAACGAAAAGATAAAATAAGTTACATCACTCATGAGGGATGCGTTACTATAGGACAGGTTAATATGATGGTAAAAATATTTAAAATACAAATTTGTTATTCATACATATTCAAGCAATGCAAAGCGAGCTAAGTTTAATACCTAGCAAGATATCAAAACATTAAACATGTTAGCAAGAGGTTAGCAATACTAACAACATTAATATAAAAAATACTAAGAGACTAAAAATGTTCACAAGTCTGACTATCCAAGAGCCAGAGAGCTTTTGTTATGATGTAGGACGTGGTGCAGTTACTTATTTCATTTGGTAAAGACCCCCCTTAAAAAAAAAAAAAAAAAAAAAAAACCCTCTCAGAACAGACCGAGTGGTTCTATTCTTAGAATTTTTTTGTTTAATAAAATAATTGAGTGGTGGAGGAGCTTTACCATTTAGGATCTTGAACATCAAATTGTCGGCGCGGGCTTTATACGATGGTGGACAGATGATCAACAGTAACGTAATCAACCACGTCACCAAAGAGCGCTTGAGTTGAATTTGTTGACATCAAAGATGGGTGCCATTGCGTCTGTTATAGAAGATATCGACATATGTATACACTTTGCACACCCCGACTCACTTGCCACACGAAACTACCGCCTCTGCCTTTGATCTGTCGAGAGCCTGAATTTTGCGCTTTGTGGTTTTTTATTACAACATTTTTTACATTTTTTTCTTTTTTTTTTTTTTTTTTTTTCCTGGTTCGGTTGAAACATGCCCCATAATTACAGCCCAATGGAGCAGTATCAGACTCATATTGTGACTAGAATCTGAGTAGGATGACGTCAGGCTAATAAAAAAAGAATAATATTGAAATGCAGAGATAGACACGACTTATACCATATAGTGTTGTTTTCCAGGTTTAAAACAAAAATGTAGCAACAATAGAACTGAGAAACTCCCCAGAAACTGAGGTTTCCATATTAGTTCCACTTAAAAAATATGTGAAACAGGCATTCTTGGTTAGCTAGGCGCTGTATAATACTCTCCACTTGAGATAACATGAAAATACAATGCTCATCTTGTGGAAATGAGCCACCTATGTTGTTAACTTTGCATCATGCCAGTTGATTAATGCAGAGAAACAGACATATTTCATGAATTACACCCAGCACAGTTCCAATCTCAATTGGCTGCATGCATATTAGACTTAATGTTTGGCAGTGGCTACATTGGTTGCTAAATTTTGCATCAGAGGTTGGTGAGGAGTGCAAAATTAACCCATATTGAGTGGGTTTAAAATCCCAATGAATAATTGAGACAAGGCTTTAAATAATTAAAGTGGACCTTGTAGTCTTTCACGTTAAAGTGGAGGTTTGTCTGATTGCTGTTGTTGTTTTTAATCTTGTTATTTCCATATGAATGCCTTGAAGGCTGCATGGAAGGAAAAAAGCACGTTCAACTGACTGAAAGACCGTGAAAATGAGTACACATTTACATCCACACACTAATACACAACTAATTAGGCTACATTCATCCCTCTGTTCCCCTCTCCTTCCCTTACAGATATACACACAGTATATGGTGTCAGTCCTCTAGCAGCCACAGTCTGCATTGAAGCACTCTATTTATGCAGAGTGCCAAGAGAGAAGCAGAGGGTGCCAGTTTGTTTGCTGTAACTGCCAGCCAACCTTGATTTCAAAGCAGTCTGGTAAAGTGAACTTTCACATCAAAATAGAACCAGATTTGCAAAAACAGAAACCCATAGTCATTGCCAGTGGATCTTTAGCAGAAATCACTCCCTGAGCATGTCACAGATTTGATTTTTGTTCCTCTGGTCTGCAGCTCCAGGGCAAATGTTGCTTCTGATCATGACTGGCTGAGCAGTCCAATATCAAGGGGATTTAGTTCTGTTTTAGGGTGGCTTTTCCCTTAAAGGATAACACCAGATTACCTCTTCAGATTAGCTTTCCACATACAATAGTTTGACATTTCTCACCTGATAGTTACTGGTTTTATTGTTTTTAATTTCTTCTAATATGCTTGTTTTATGTGTTGGTTTTATTGCTTATGTATTTTTTATGTGATATATGTGCTTGTTTTTACTTTAAAGTGTGTTTGAGTACAATGAAAAGCGCTATATACAGTACAGGCCAAAAGTTTGGACACACCTTCTCATTCAATGCATTTCCTTTATTTTCATGACTATTTACATTGTAGATTCTCACTGAAGGCATCAAAACTATGAATGAACACATATGGAATTATGTACTTAAAAAAAAAGTGTGAAATAACTGAAAACATGTCTTATATTTTAGATTCCTCAAAGTAGCCACCCTTTGCTTTTTTGATAGTGCTGCAAACCCTTGGTGTTCTCTCAATGAGCTTCATGAGGTAGTCACCTGAAATGGTTTTCACTTCACAGGTGTGCCTTGTCAGGGTTAATTAGTGGAATTTCTTCCCTTATTAATGGGGTTGGGACCATCAGTTGTGTTGTGCAGAAGTCAGGTTGATACACAGCCGACAGCCCTATTGGACAACTGTTAGAATTCATATTATGGCAAGAACCAATCAGCTAAGTTGTTGTTTGGGCCAAGAACCACAAGGAATAGACATTAGACCAGTGGAAATCTGTGCTTTGGTCTGATGAGTCCAAATTTGAGATCTTTGGTTCCAACCACCGTGTCTTTGTGCGACGCAGAAAAGGTAAACGGAGGGATTCTACATGCCTGGTTCCCACCGTGAAGCATGGAGGAGGAGGTGTGATGGTGTGGGGGTGCTTTGCTGGTGACACTGTTGGGGATTTATTCAAAATTGAAGGCATACTGAACCAGCATGGCTACCACAGCATCCTGCAGCGACATGCCATCCCATCCGGTTTGCGTTTATTTGGACCATCATTTATTTTTCAACAGGACAATGACCCCAAACACACCTCCAGGCTGTGTAAGGGCTATTTGATCAAGAAGGAGAGTGATGGAGTGCTGCGCCAGATGACCTGGCCTCCACAGTCACCGCACCTGAACCCAATCAAGATGGTTTGGGGTGAGCTGGACCGCAGAGTGAAGGCAAAAGGGCCAACAAGTGCTAAGCATCTCTGGGAACTCCTTCAAGACTGTTGGAAAACCATTTCAGGTGACTACCTCTTGAAGCTCATCAACAGAATGCCAAGAGTGTGCAAAGCAGTAATCAGAGCAAAGGGTGGCTACTTTGAGGAATCTAAAATATAAGACAGGTTTTCAGTTATTTCACACTTTTTTGTTAAGTATATAATTCCATATGTGTTCATTCATAGTTTTGATGCCTTCAGTGAGAATCTAAAATAAAGAAAACGCATTGAATGAGGTGTGTCCAAACTTTTGGCCTGTACTGTAAATAAAATGTAGTATTATTATTATTATTATTATTATTATTATTATTATTATTATTATTATTATTATGATGTGGGTCTAATTTGGTCTTTTTAGTCATCCTCCCTATTTGTAATAAAAATCTGAATCAGAATCAGAAAAGCTTTATTGCCAAGTACGTTTTTTACACATACAAGGAATTTGTTTTGGTGTTGTAGGTGCATGTCACACATTCTCTAAAATAAGTTAAACAAATAGATTAAACAGAACAAACAATATAAGTGTGTGTGTGTGTATATATACACACACACACACACACATACACATATATATATATATATATATATAAGGTGGTGAGTCATCAAGTAGGGGTCTGGAGGTGATACTCCCGATACCATTCAACATCCTAAGTCCGAAAAAGAATGAGATCATGAATACAAGTGGGGTCACCTTCAGACATCCAGAAGGATCTAGGAGTAGAACCACTGTTTCATCGAAAAAGAACGAGTTGAGGATACCTCCTGGAGGTACTCTGGGCATGTCCAACTGGGAGGAGAACTCCGGAGAAGACCCAGATGGAGGCATTAAGTATTACCTCCGGCCCAGAAACGGAAGCCAGGATGCCCCAGGAAAAGCTGGATCGTGTGGCTAGGGAGAAGGACATCTGGGCTAACTTGCTTATTCTACTGCCATTTTAGTTTGATTCAATGGATAGATGGATGAGGTAGTTTATATAATCTGGATTAACTGTTACAACCAGTGTTATCATCTTACCACTCATTGTTCCTTACTTCATCAAACTCTATATAAGCAATGTTGTCAATTCCATATCTCTGATGGCGCAAAAGACAAAAATCTAAAACTAATCTCAATTGAATGATCCTTTAAGCCTGACATCCACTTAAAGCATCCAGTCTATAATGTTCTTCTCATGTGGTGCATGTACATTAAGGGTCTATAGGCAAGTTGTGTGTCTCTGTGGAAGAGTGTGTTCCTGTGCATAAATATGTACAGTGCCTTACTGTATGCTTGGATTTATGCACCCATGAAGGCTGTGTGTGTGTGTGTGTGTGTGTGTGTGTGTGTGTGTGTGTGTTTTGTGTGTGTTCGCTCCCGTCACCCATGAGGAACAGCCCGAGGGAGGCTAACACACTGTAACAGAGCGAGGCAATGAGCCAGGATCACTGTTGGGGTCCACAGGGAAATAACATGTAAAGAGCTTCCTGTCAGTGAGGGGGCGAGCCCAGGGAAATAACCCAGGATTGGTGTGAACCTCTGCCATCTCTCTGATGTTAATTCACCATGCTGAGCTAATACACACATTCACATGTACAAATGCATATGCCACTGTCTCCTCTGTTTCTTCCTCATATAGCACAAAATGCATTGATAACATTTGCATACCACACAAACAATAACTTATTCTTACTCTCCACACGGATGCATGCACACACAGGTACACACACACACACACACACGCCCCATGGTGCACACACACTAGAGACACAGTGTAACTCATATGCAGATACACTGACTAACACACATATATCTTCCTGCAATCTCACTCTCTAGTACACACACACTTCTTTCCTGAGGCCAACTAGTCAAGCAATGACATTTGTCTTTGTAATGCAATTGCCTCCATTGCCACACATGCAACACCAATAGAACTGTTGCGCATAATTCCACTGTTCTTCAATACTTGGCAGTGTTATTACATAGAGCTGTCCCACAATGAAGCAGTGGGTGGGCTGCAGGATCAAATGACACCATTTCAAAAGGTTCTGAGTTCTTTCTCTTGCAATGCATATTCTGTGCCACTGGGCAGATTTGTTCCAACATATTAACTGGAGCAGATCATGTTAATGGGGATGAGGATGACGAGCTCATTCTGAAATGGAGGGTGTTGGTACATGATGTCTCCGTGTGAGAGAAAGCTCCAGCTACGTATAATGTCCATGTTCAGGGCTGTTTTTGCCTGAAAGTGCAGAACGTTTTGCCTGACAGTGCAGAATGTTTTGCCTGACAGTGCAGACTGTGGATTGGTTTGTTCAGCAGATGATGCTGATATTCTGTAACACACGCTGCAGGGCAGATTGTTGGAAACAAGTGAATAAAGATAACTGGGATGGTCAATAATACGTAATACGATAAACTATAATCAGCACAGATTTGATTTGAAAAAATGTGTGATTAAATTTGATTTACAATTTCAAGGATTACTTCTTTTCATTTTTGGTTGTGTCTTTAAAATATGGCAGTTTTAAAAATGATTAAACTTTTTTTTCATAATACCAATTCTAAACGCTTGTAGTTTGTATTCATTTTTATTTTCATTGTAAATGGAAAATGAACATTTTGAGTGCACCTCTTTTGCTGCAATAGCAAAGTCCTCCACAAAAACGTACACAAATGATACAGCATTTCACACGTTGGAGAAAACGCACACAGTTCTGTTTTTCATTTAGTATAATGTCAATATTTTCAATGTTTGATTTTGAATAATCCAAGAGTATTCAGATTACATTACATTACAAAACCATCTTGCATTCTGAATGCTGCATTGCTGGTTGTGAGACCCACAGGAGACTGTTGGCAATGACGATGTGCTTTCAGAGTGAGACATTTCATTCTATATTATCCCTCTATTTTCATAGATTAAGATGATCCTCACTTCTCTTCCCCTCTCCCTCGCAGATAACAGCTTTTGATGAGCTCCAGGCTGACTTCAAGGTGCCGATCGATCAGGGCAATCCACTCCATGCGGTAGGTTTACTCTCCCTGCTCATTTTATTGTTGAAAAATATTTAAATCAATTTTCTAAGAGACACACACATTTCTTTGTCTCATCTTTCACTCTGTGTCTTTCCCAGACTACATTCCTGTACTTTCTCTCCTCTCTTACTTCATTAGTTTTGAATCAAGCAGCTGTCAATATACTAGTTTTGTATGCCTTTCTCTCCTCACTTCCTGGCTCAAAAGCAGATTCCTATCATAGGACTTCAGGCCAAAGCATCAAGTATGAATGATTATCTTTTACAAACAAATTCTTGAATCTAAATAAATAAAATAATAGCAACAAGCCATAACCAAAAATAAACATGGAATCTACAGTTGGTTACCAGTCCCGAGGCATGCCATTTCTAAACTTATGCTCAAACAGAATGATCTTAACCCTCGTAGCTCCAGCTAGGATTTTGATATAGTCTAGACTCACACAAAATGTCACTAGAGCTGCCAACTTTCTGGCTATCCATCTGCACAGAAAGGGATGCTCACCAAGCTACAAAATGTATTACTTTATCAAAAATCAAATGCTAAATTTAGTGTGAAATCTGTTACAGGATCCCTGGGTGGGGATCATTTCCTGGTTAGCCTGCAAAAAGATGTCATTGATAGACTTTACTCTGTTGTTGTTGCATTGTCGGCTCTCTGCTGAAACTGCTTTAAGGCTACCATATACTGTGCAATAGTTTTTTGCAGGGTTACAATGTGGGAAATGGGTACACCAGACTGTACAATATCAAGCTTGAAGTGTAGCAGATTGTTGGATAAATGCCTGATTTATGACGATATATATGACGATTTATTATATTTTTATCTACTTGAGTACTTACTTTTGATACCTTCCTTTCACCGTGTATACTTCTGTATTTGTACATTATTTGTAGGATTATGAATGCAACACTTTTACTTGTATTACTGTTGTATTGGTACTTTTACTTGAGTACCAATACAATATGCAAGGGCCTTTATTGTCACCTTGAAAGGTGCTAAAAGCTAACAGTTATCCCTGATGTTATTTAAAAGGTTCTTTCAGGCTAATGCCAGGATGTAAATGGATTGTATTTATATAGCGCTTTTCTAGTCTAGTAACGACTACTCAAAGCGCTTTTACATAGTACAGGAACCATTCACCATTCACACACTGTGCCCGAGGTTGCCGTACAAGGTGCCACCTGCTCATCAGATAAACATTCACACACATTTACACTCCGATGCGCAGCATCGGGGGCAACTCGGGGTTCAGTGTCTTGCCCAAGGACACTTTGACATGGGACTGCAGGGCCAGGGATTGAACCACTGAGCCACAGCCGCCCCGGGGGATTTAGGCTTTTAGTGGTTATGTGTATCCAGTCTGCTATGTCATTGGGAACATTTATTGTTTTGGCTTACTGAATTAGCAATAGTCAATTCACAGGTTAATACACTGGATTATACATATATCCTCTACTCTTCTAGGCTGTCTGGTAAACAAATCAGATGTGCAGTGAATATTAAATAAATGCTGTGTTAGATCGGCATTAATTGATTTCATACATATAAACTAGAAACCACAATCTTATCTCCTTTCACTACTTTCTCACAGGGAAGAAACAGGCAAATATGTTCTCCTTCATCACTCCTAAAATTGCCACAGCAGCGATCAGGAGAAGTTGTGGAGAAGAAATTTACATTAGCGTTGGCCAGCATGGGAAAGCTGCCCCCGGTGAAGTTGTTTTAGGATTTGTTCCAGCCCTCTAAATCCCTTTCCCTTGAGTCTTTTGGGCTTTTACTAACACAGTTGGCCCTTAATAATGCATGGTGCAGTACAGCATGAGCAGTTAGTTTGGAGGTGACTTTGACTTGACTGAGTTGGAGAAGGAGACAGATTGATGAAAGAAATTGCAAACTGGGTGAAATAGGAGAGTTAGAGATGGAGACAGACAGACAGAGGGAGAGATGGGTGAATGAGGATTTCTTAAGAGGCACATGAAAAGATTTTTTCAGCTTGAAAGGCATTTTCAAGACTCTGAAAACGGTGCATTAGACCAGATTTCCCCACTCAGTACCACTTTCATATTTTGTCATATTTGCATATCATTATACAATGCAGAACGTATCAAAGAAGCCAGCAGCTGAATGGGTGCAAAAGGTTCCATCTAATTTTCTCTCTTTTCTAATATTCCTTTCTTCTCTCATGCTCCCATCCTTCCCTATTTGCCTTCTGCTTCTTATATGAAATGCTTCACTGCTGCCCAATTCCAGATAAAAATGTAGACATAAAATGCATGATTTATTTTTCAAAGAAATTAATTAAATATATTCTCAAAGTTTTAGCTTCTCTTTAAGATTCTCTGACAGGTTCAAGTTAATGTCTTAGTTTTCTAATGGGTTCCCAGAAGCCCTTGGAAACCCGAGACAGTTTGTAGATTTAGAAAAATTATAATCATGAATAGAAATAAAAACAATGTTATATGTTTTCAAAACAGTATAACATTCATATTTTTATAAACAAATGAGGTTCCAGAGGTTAACAGAAATTGCAATTGCATGCAAGCATAAAAAGATCCTCAAGTTTTAATGAACGATGAGTGGTTATATTAAAGATGGCTCTGGGCGCCTGGGAATCTCACCCATATATACTGTAGAGGTTTACTCCTCGACGCAGCGGCCACGGGTTTGACTCCGCATTTTGGCCCTTAACTGCATGTCATTGCCCCTCTCTCTCCCCTGTCGTGTCTTCAGCTGTCCTATACAAATAAAGACCTAAAATGCCCAAAATACTATCTTAAAAAAAAGATTTGCTCTGAATTCGCCATCTAATCCATTTCCATGCTTTTAGCTTTTTAATATCTTTAAATGTGTGATCTGGGGCTTATCACTTCCTCTGGTTGTAATGACAAAATGTACCCATCATTTTTCTCAGGCTAGTATAGCCAGATAAAAGTATCAAACCACCTGTTTAAAAGCACCAGAATACAGGAAACGACATCTACAGTACTTGGTTCTAAATGATCTGTCTTGAGGACACACACATGAGTTAAATAACAACTTTCTAAGAAAGGAGATAAATAAATGTGTGACTTGACCAGATTTGGAGGACCGATTTTCTTTTTTTTTTATAGCTGCACTTTACTAACTACTTCTGAATGGGTCGTTCAACAACTCAGTGTTGCCGAGACATTTACAGCTTTTTCCTAACTTCCACTTTCATGTAGTGTAGCTTTTTGCACCAGTCCGTCATCATCTACTACTTCAAGAACTCTGGTAAGTTTCTGTTCATTTTGAGGGATCTCTCCTTCCTTGACAATCACAATAAGTAATGGTGGCAGGGACGTCACTAGGATTGAAAGACAGGGGCTTAGCCCCCAGGGTATGCAAAATCTTTGCATTCACACTCTTTTGTTACTTATGTCAACAACCAGTGAAGAAGTCAAGATGTTAACAAGTAAAAAGCGACAGCCATTTCTGCTATGTTGAACAAAAGTTACTGTAATGTTAGCTTTTAGACATCAAAGCTGGATGGGGGAATTTTAGGCCAGACTATGCTCCTTCTGAGTTCTTCCGTAGGCTATGACTTAAAGCTATAGTACGTAGTTTCTGTTGCCCCCATGAGGACTTTTAAGTAATGACAACAACACTGTCGGCACTTCCACATGATACAAGCCTTCCGTGATCGTGCACCGCCCCCACACAGTTGCTTGTAGCCAAAGACGACACAAAGGATTAAAAAAACATGATGAACTCTTCAGAAGAGGTCATTATCTTCACTCAAGCTTCTGTGCGGGAAAGTCACCGGACAATCACAATCACAATCGTGTGAACATAGCCATACTAAGAAATACAGAGAGAGTTGTATGGAGCTGATAGTCTTAATTAAAGCATTAACAGGGACACTATGAAATTTAGTTTTCACACTGATTCTTGAAACTTTGGTGAAAACATGTCCCACTAAGAAAAGTGCCAATTCTGTTGGAAATTAATAACATTTTCATGAATAAAAAGAATCAAGGTTATAATCAGGGGGTCCTTTGCACATATCTAAGGTTCTTTTATAGTTTTATTTTTAATTTAATGATTATTTGCTGGCCAATTGCCTACAACATTAAGAGATAATCATTTCAACTTGATTAAAAAAACATAAAGTAATAATTGAATTGAATAATATATTTACCACATGAAATTGTACAATAGTATAATATGTTTTAAAAACTACAGTGAGTTTTTAACAATATTTACTATTATTTTCAAAATGTGTTCCACGTATTCGTCACCACCGTCAGATATTTATAAAAAGCAATAAAATCAGGCAACTACAAGGTCAACTACATTCCTGAGGACCCCATTTTCAAACCTTCAGCTCTACTGCATGCTTCAAGATCACTCAAGTTCCCTTAAGTTTGCTATTTTCTATTAAACTTGTTCATATTTTGGACACTGCTACTACATAACATGTCAACACTCTTTGTATAAAAAATATTAGATTAGATTATGACATAAATGTATACTTTTTAAGAAGAGGTCTGAAGTAGCTAGCAATAGAGGGGAAACAAGATGGCTAATGTGAACAACTCATGCATATCATGTGGTGACAAAAACCTACTCTTTCACATGATATGCATGCTCAGGATTGTTATTTTTTGGACCTAATAGTTAAATTAAGTTGTTAAGCAAGAAGCCATCTTCTGTGGTATACATTTTGGAATTGTATGTTGTTATGAGGCCACTGTCACCAGATTAGTATCACCACCGTCAGTTCTAAAGTCACCACCAAAGTCACCACCGTCAGTTCTAAAGTCACCACTGTCAGAGGGAGTTTTATTTGTTTTAAATGAATATGCTTACAATATGTTTCTTCAGTGCTGTTGAGTTATTAAAGTAAAAGTCTCTTTTAATACAAATATATGTTTGTTAAATAAAAAAACATTACTTTTTTCTATTTAGGCTTAAAGTAAACGTTGTACGATGTTAGATCTTTTAAAGGAGTACACGTGAAACAGTATAAAAAATTAACAAAAGTGAATATTCAACATTTAACAGCATATATGTGTACTATAAATGCCAGATAATGATTTTAAACTCTAAATACATATTAGACCAAATAAATAAAACATAATATGCTTTTTATTGTGTCTGATGGTACATGGAACAAAGTAATAACTGGAAAAATGTCTACTTTCTGAAAAAAATACAAAATTAGGAGGTTGCACCAGTATATTGCTGAATAGCCAACACTTTGGTCAATAATGATATACCTTCAGATTTTGTAATTTAACTAAATTTTTATTTTCAAAATGAAAACCTGTTTTATCCAAATTCCCAAGAATCAGTGTTTCATTGACAACAACATTCTATGGGGCTGATATTGTTTTTAATATTATGGAGATATTATGCTATATTAATGGCAAAGAATAGAGCTGTGGATAGCTAGCTAGGTTAGCTATTTCTTGTATTTCACTCGTTCACACTAGCTAAACTATTGTTTTCCATAGCCAACTAAAATATCCAATTTCTTTTACCTCAAGAAAACGTAGCTAAAGTTAAGCAGGATACAGTCCTTGACTACAAGTTACAATTTCACTCTGTATCACTCACTGTGTGTGCAGTAGCAAGTTCAGACCAAAGATTTGCTAAGAGTGGGGATGAATCATGCAGCTACTTGCAACTCACCGGTCTGCAGCGTTCTGAAAGCTGCCAGTTTACACCAATGAGACGAGACTAGACAGTGTATCGTCTTTATGGCAATCGACTCTTTGTACTTCTGTCTAACTTCGGACTTTGTAGCTGGATATATCATTTGTGGTCTTTTAAATATCAATTTGGATAACATTAGTTATCGATATTGGAGTCTCGCTTTGCCAGAACCTCCTCCACAGCACGCTGGAGGAGAGTCTGGCTACTCCACACAGCATTTGGGGATGGGAGGAAAACGTGCTCTGGTTTAATGGCAAGTCTTTAAACCAATCAGAATCGTCATGGCCGGTGCTTTAATAATACTCCGCACAGAGCCGCTGCAAAATAGTCGTGCGAGAAAAAACTCAGATTGGACAGATAGAATAGCTTGCTGTCTCAATTTACCATGCAGAGATCAGAGGAGCAGTCAACAATAGTCCTCATAAATCCACCGAATTTAAAATTCTAACACAAAGAAAGCGGAAGGAAATGGAAAATACATGCATCCGGCGGAATTTCCTGCAGCACCGGAGCAATGCCGGAAGTGGAACACGAAGGATATAGACTAGTGATATTGAGATGCTTGCTACAGTTGCATTTCGAGTGATAAATCGGCGAAAACATTTTATTTCTCTGATTCACTGCTTTGGGTTAATGTTGATCTCTCTCTCTTCAGTCACTCTTTACCTCGCTTGACCACATACCATTACCATCCACGCAGCCGCTCGGTAGCCTCTCTCTAAAACTCCTCCAGTTAACAGTAAGTGAAATAGAAATAAAACAGACACACTACAACACGACACAAACAGATGAATGACATTCATGCATGGAGTGTTTTTTCCCACAATACCTCTATCTCTCAATCTTTACTTCTGACTCTTCCTCATGAAATACTCGATGACCTTGATGCAGCTCTCTTTGCAGCTAACTGTTCAGCTGTCTCTTAGCTGAAATACTTGGTGACTCTGCGCAACCTGGTCTCACAGAATTCCATGAAATGAACACGGCCACTTAACTCAAAATCTGTGGCAGTTTCACGGATTCGCCGAAAGTTCCGTGACGGGCCCACGGATGCAATGCCTATGTAAGTCAATGACAGGCATCATCCCTGATTCCCTGATCACAGCACGTTTCTTTCTGTACAGAGAAGCTGTATGCAGCTTTGCTATTATTGGTATTTTTAGCCGCTCTTTTAATCAACATTGATTCACCAGATCTTATCATGGTTTAATTGTATTTCTTTTAATGTTATTATTTCGGTCTATTTCGGCCAGGGAAGCTGGATTGCTTTGTTGTTTATTGATATTTTTTAAACTATAACGCTACAAATAGCAACATATATTTAGATATTATCATAGTATGCATTTCTTTATTTTAATAATATTATTTTGGTCTTATTACTGGTGAAATATTACAGTATGCTGTAAGACAGAACACAATATGATCCGAGCTGGGCGCATGCAAAGCTGATTTCCCACAATGCAATGCGGGCATTCATTTCAGAAAATCAGACAACGATCAGCGGGTCTTTAACGCCAGTATTGCTGCAATGTACATACATATAATCATTGGTTTGGTCACCAGCAACAACACGTTGCTCAGCTTTGTTCCAGTAAGTTATGCACCGTAATAACGTTTTAAAAAATCCGCGGAATACTACAGAAGTGACATGGTACATGCTGCTCAGCGGATAAGAAGATAAAAAATACATAATATTCGTAATATTGATGTTTTTGTCTAATGTTGTATTTGAGGATGTAAACAATGAAGATATTAATAATAATAAAATACAGTTTCATGTATTTGTCTCATGTATTGTGTGCTCGGCCGGCCGGCCGGCGGCGGCAATCTGAATTAGAATGAAGCCCATTCACGGCAGACAGCAGAAACCACAGGAGCCGAACATGTCCTCCCACCCATCCCGGAAGAACTACAAGTGCTCAAGCTTTGTAACAGGTTCTGGGGCCCGTCTATAGTGGGAGTTGTAGTTTTTAAATATATTGGTATATTTATCCTAATTAGAAGTTGGCAGTGTATAATTTTGGATACACCCTGGGGGTTTTGGGGGTGGGGAACACACTGGTGTCATCAGATTTTAAAAATCTAATCTTTGAATAGGTGAAAATAGCTTATTACCATATTTGACAGTGCTTACAGTGGGTAAACTTCGGAGACCATATCTACATGACAGCTGAGGTCCAGATCTTTCTAGAACAGCTGGTCCTATGAGTGTAGCACCTTCTGTTGCTAAATGACAACCCTTCAAACATGTACTGGGTTGAGAAGTTTCCAACGATGTCTTCGCTATAGTCCTTCGACGTTTTCATTTTTACCATATCATGGAGACCACTTTGCTTTATTGTCCCCAGAGGGATATCTGCCTTGAGTTCAAATGCTTCATACATAACACTTAAACATATTGTTTTATCATACAGCTGACAAATACTTACAATAAAAAAACATAAACAAAGTGATATGCAGCCAGACTGAAGCACATTATCAGCCACAATATATTGCTTATCTTTCACAAACAGTGAAAAGACCTACACACAACCCTATATGCATCATATCATGAAGCTATTCCACAACCAGCCTTAAGCAACATTCTTTAAAGTTTTAATTGAGGTTGGTCCAAATTAGGCCTATAGTTTAGAAATATTTAGTTTAGAGCTACTTGGCATGGAGAATAAAGATCAGACCATATTCTCTGTGCTTGCCTGGAGAGACTGGTTTCTATTCCTCTCCACAACCTTCATGACAGTTACCTGACAACCAAACTTTAAATGAGATGTTTTTATATTGTATAAAATAAACCATCTGATTCACTGTGTCTGCTCTAAATCATAACACACACTTTGAACACGGCCTTCCAGCCAAAGGTGTTGTCCATATGAACACCAAGGTGCCTATAGGAGCAGAGCCGATTAATTGGTTCATCATTTATGACCTCTGATATCCTCTGACCCATGTCACGACCCTTCCCTCAGTTTGTGAAAAAAATGCCAAAACACATGTTGTATATGTACACATACCCAAACAAAGCTATATACATCTCTGTGAACAAAAACCTCGGCAACAATCTGCTTATCCTTTTAATTTCCTGAAATGCTTCCTAAAACTAGTCCCTTTTGAAGGCTATATGACTACAAGCTGTAACCACGGTGATTGATATGAGGATCATCTTCTGAATATAATAATATGTTAGGCCTACCATAAATTGTCCCACACATACATATGCTCATGTTTTTTTCCCTTTAGTCTTTGCTATTAACATTCATCAACCACAAAATTTGAAAATTGCGTTTTTAAATAACAATGCATGGAAAATAAGATAAAAAAATGCTTCTAGTTTATTTTTTGTTTTTAACAACAGAACAAGTCAAAACAAATGTAAATAAGTTAAACATAAGCATAAAACACTATTTATTGTACAAATTCTCATGTAGGCTACAACGTGCAGCAAGCTTTCACAGATGCCGTGCGGTAATTACTATGTCACTTCCGGAGTCTTCAGCTGAACGTTACTACGGTGCATAACTTACTAGAACACAACAGAGCAACGTGTTGTTGCTGGTGACCAAACCACTGATTATATATATGTACATTGAAGCGATATTGGCGTTAAAGACCCGCTGATCGTTGTCTGATTCTCTGAAATGAATGCCCGCATTGCATTGTGGGAAATCGGCTTTGCATGCGCCCAGCTCGGATCATATCGTATTCTGTCTTACAGCATACTGTAATATTTCACCAAGACCAAAATAATATTATTCAAATAAAGAAATGCATACTATGATAATATCTAAATATATGTTGCTAGATATAGCTTTAGAGTTTAAAAAATATCAATAAACAACAAAGCAATCCAGTTTCCCTGGCTGAAATAGACCGAAATAATAACATTAAAAGAAATACAATTAAACCATGATAAGATCTGGTGAATCAATGTTGATTAAAACAGCGGTTATTGGGCTAAAAATACCAATAATAGCAAAGCTGTATACAGCTTCTCTGTACAGAAAGAAACGTGCTGTGATCAGAGAATCTGTGCGTAGACCATGGATGATGCCTGTCATTGACTTACATAGGCATCGCATCAGTGGGCCCGTCATGGAATTTTCAGCAAATCCGTGAAACTGCCACAGATTTTGAGTTAAGGGGCCGTGTTCATTTCACGGAATTCTGTGAGACCAGGTTCCTCTGAGAGATGGTTGGAGCAGTGACTGAGTTCAGTGGCTCTGGAAGCTGTGGTTCCATATACAGACTTAACATATTCACTGTCGAGCAGCATGCATAATCTTGATTTTTCCGCCTCAGCATCAAATTCTTCTTCTTCCTCAGTCAGGCATACTCTTATTAGTCCCAATAAATCTGCAGTTACTGTACATCTGTGCATGCATACATTTCTCCCCGAATTTTTTTAGCTTAGTGCTGTTTATAGTCAAATACTGTTATATATAGAGAATGTAGCTGTGAAAATCCAGCCATTAGAATCTAGGTGTAATGTAAGCAGGTTGATGGTTTCATCCTGAATACAGCAACTAGCCATCTCCTTCACTTTTATATCTCTCTCAAACAAACACACACACACACACACACAAACACACACACACACACACACACACACATTCAATTATATGTCAGACAGTGTAGAGGAAATAATACAATATAGTGAATAATGTTATACAGGAGAGGAGTTGTTTTTAATCCTCAAAAACTTAGTAGATTCCAGGGAAGGTGGACTGCTGTTGCTTGAGGAGCTGAGTCTCTGGTTGATGTTTCAAAAGCTCTTTGATAGTTTATGTGTTTAGATTTTTGTATACATCCGGAGGCCTATACTACGAAGCAAGATTTGGCGTTAACGAGCTAACTTCAGGTTCAACCCAGGGTTTTCTGTACCACGAAGGTGGATTAGTTGTTATCGGGTTCAATCGCCGTGGTAACTCAGGCTGAACACCTAACCTGGTCGGGAGGAGGTTAAGTTGGAGATTAGAGATCAACTGGTGTAAAAGCACCGCCTACTGACCAATCAATACTCGACTCAGGCGGAGCCCGGTGCGCAGAGAGAGAGAGAGAGAGAGAGAGAGAGAGAGGGGGAGAAAGGGTTGCGCACATAAAAGTAAACATTTAGCTAGCGACCGACAACCCCGTTAGCATTCCCTGATGGGTATATTTATGAAATACATAGATTGTAATGGGAGGGAATTACATATTGGCTCGGCTTCTTGAGCCGTGTGTTGCCAATGCGCACATCAGTTTGAATTATGTTTTTATGAATTTTATTTGCTCTCACGATCGATGGCTTCCCACTGCCAGGGTTGCAACTGAAATAATAGGCTAAAGCAACGGCAGTTTATGGAAAGTGCAAATATGTGCATAAGTGTAATTATGGTCAGATCTTGGTCCTGACTGATGGAGAAGTGATATTGTTAAGCGTTGTGATGTACGCATCTACAGCGTCGGCTATTTTTTTGCCAGCTTTCCTTCCTGTTTTAGGAAGCAACGACTGTATTGCGTTTTGCCTGCAAAACCGTGTCTGTGTTCTTCATATTTATGTAGAATTATAATTTCCTCTTCTTATGTAAAATATGCGGCTCTGGTAGATGTTTGCGATTGGTCGTGCTGTGCAAACACCGCCTCTTTTATGTGAACGGGCGTGCCGCTGGATTGGGAAAACCACCATCGTGTCACGGGTTATACGGGACCGCGGTTGTTAGGGTTAGTGAAACTGGATAACTGAAAGAAATCCAGGGCATGTTGATCTTGATTCGTAGTACAGGCCTCTGGTGTCTTTCTGAACTGCCATAGCCCAAGCTACATTACTACGTCTGCTTTGCTCACCGCGACTTCAACACTTGCCGTCTGTCTCCGACTTTAGCGCTGGCTGGTTTGACCTCAGAGATATGAGTTGCGGCGTGCTTGTCGCAGTATATTTCTGCGAGAGAAACATAGATAAAGAGCACACTGCGTCAAAGGCTACTCTGAAAGCCACGTCCACTGGAGGGGAAAACAATTGCCGCCACAATATGCCACCAAAGGCTGAAATGCAAACAAAAGGCCTTTAAAGACCTAAAAACATTATCTTTAAGCATGGTTATTTTAGCAACCTATGTCTACTTTTCCAAAACCCTGTGTAAAATTAAACTGGCAAATGGTGAAACGCAGCCAAGAGAATGGCTGTTGTATTCCCCCTCAAAAGGCATTGTGTTATGTTGCGCAAATTATTTGGGAGCAGTGATATTCAAGTGACTGGAAAAATGCAGCTGTACGCCAAGCTGAACATGAGGGATCCGAGTGCCACAGATGCAATGCTCGTGTATGTAACGAGTTGACAAGTTGACAATTAATGCAAATATTGAACCAAGGTTTTAAAGAGGGTGGTTGCGGTGGTGAAAATCAAGAAAGAAAGAATTCTAAAGGTAGGATGATTATGCAACAATATGTAGCCTACATATGTATTATTGTGCTGCTGTTTCATTATTGCTGTTAATAACAGTGTTATGTGCTGCTGCTGCTGCTGTTTTTAAAAATTATATTCACAATTTAGTGTATTAAATAGTGGTTTGTGTCTCAGTAATGATCAGAGGTGGAATGTAACTAAGTACTCAAGTACTGTACAAATTTGAGGTACATTTACACTACATTTACTCCACTACATTCATCTGACAGCTTTAGTAACTAGTTACTTTACACATTAAGATTTCTGCAGACAAAACACATATAGGTCTAGTTTAAAAAATACAATGTTTTATAATAAATTAAACTACCCAAAAATATTTTTGCCTACAAGTCCACCTGAAATGTTGAGCCTATTAAACACTTAGTTGATTGACAGAACTGTCTGGTTTGTTCAAAAAATGGGAGGATTTTTCGACATTACTTTCAAGTACATTGTCCTGATGATACTTGCATGGTTTTACTTAAGTAACATTTTCAATGCAGGACAGTGTGGTATTAGTACTTTTACTGAAGTAAAAGATCTGTATACTTCTTCCACCACTGGTAATGATGTTGTGATTTTGCCTCAGTAAAACTGGGTGTTCTGCACTGATGCAGATGCTGTAGCCTACCTGTTGGTTAATAAGCTAAAAGTGATTACCAGCTTGCTGTTGAACTGTGAATCCAGGGAATTCTTCTGCTTTGCTGTTTATAGTTATATTTCCATTGTAATTCTTTTGGTGCTGTGGTGGCATAATAAGAGGATAAGAGGATAATATATGGTATTCTTTCCACTTACACCTCTGTTGATGTTAGTTTTGGTTGTACTGCCAGTGTTTCTTGATCATAATTAAAGGGATGCTTCTAAGCACTGGGCCTTATGTTTGTTTGTATTTGTGTTTTGTTTGTAATGTTCAATTTCTAATTTTACCTATGTGGTGTGGTGGTAATTGTTGTCTGTTTGTATGTGTATGTGTGTGTGTGTGTGTGTGTGTGTGTGTGTGTGTGTGTGTGTGTGTGTGTGTGTCAGTTCACCTTATTTGCGTGTGGATCATGTATGGCACTAAATACATTTTTCCAGTAAAGCACAATGATTAAAGGGGGGCCTCACACAAAGAGCAGCCTAGGGGCCCCTGACCACCTTAATCCGCCCCTGATTCCACCACACATCAGATAGAATTGACAAGGAGGCATTTTCACTCAATACAAAGTCAGTGGAGAGTGCTGAATTGTTTCCCCCTTCAGTGTGGGAGGGACTTAAATGCTTTCTGTCTCTATTGTAAGCTGCTACAGCTTGCATGCGCTGATGCATTGTAGATTGCACAGCACATCTTAAAGCTCCATTGTGTAATTTTTTGAGTTGCTTCTTAGCAAAAACCCCTTTGTTCTTTCACAAATATGTGCTCATTCATGTGTAATTACTTACACCAACTAATCAAAGTATTGTCGTACACGTAGAATCTGCCATTCAGAATCATTCAGAATACATATGAGGGAGTCACTCGAATGGTGGCAGCCATGTAGCGCCTCCATCTTTAAAATACATTAGCCAAAGAGGGACATACCTCCGCCTTTCGCGCTTTTACACTCAGTGGCCAGCCAGGAGATTACTTGCGACTGCTGGCAAATTTGAAAGCCTGTTGAAGACGTCTTTGTCTTTGAAGGGCTTCCACTCTCTCGTCATCTTTGGAGAGTGTCTTTTTAGTTTTTCTTTGCCTAGGTGGTCTCAATAGAGATGAAGAGGGTTGATGCATTAATGGCCCATCAGCTATAACAAAAGGATACAGACGCTCTTGCGCATCAGACTTGGCGGTTATACTCCTGAAATGACTCCATACATTAACTAAACTTAACAAAAAATTTTACCCATTTTGATATTTTCTTTCTGACAGTCTGTTAGCAAGCTTGTTAGCTTGTTATTTTTCTTTGTTTTGTTTTCCACAGTGGTCAGGGTTTATTGTGTAGTTCCCATGCTCATGGCATACAGTATGGTGTTTGACTGTTACACACATGCACACACACACTCTGCAGCTGTGGTGTAGTCTACGTGATACACAGGTATACACAGTACCCACTTACAATGCCAAATGACACGCAACAACATTCTTTCCATTATAGTTTTGATTTGTCATCTGTTATTTTCTTCTTCACATAGGCTAAATAAAGGTATTTCCACCATAAATTGGTGCATAAAAGTGTATCCGAATACAGGAAATGAAGTTGTTGATGCTCAAAACTTCCTTGGGGGAGGACACCCAGACCCCCCCAAAGGCAGATTCTGGCCAATATATATATACAGTACAGTATACCCACTATAATACATTAGACTACACCGCTGCTCAGACAGACAGATTTGCATGAGGAAGCACACTCTTAGGACTCCTGCACACTGGCTGCGTGGCGTGAGCGTGGGTTTCTGTTGTCAGTTGTGTGGCGGCTGCGTGGTGTTTTCTATATCTTTGCCCACCAGAAACGTGTCTGACGCAGCGCTACTGCTGCTAGCCTTGTCTGTACACATGTATGATTCCCATTGATAATGATTTGGATTACCATTGTTCGACATATGGGGAGAGAGTTATGGAAATGTACTGCACTCAAGCAGTAGTATACTTCATGTTAAACATAAATATATACTGATTTGATTACAGTAAAAACAACGTCGGCATTATTGACGGCAAATTAGGCTATTTCGTTCTGTATTGACAGGTGCAATATTTGATAATTTTTTTATTATTATTATATTTATATTGCATTTATGTCAAAACCTAGAGACTTTCAAACATCAAAATGTCATTTATTAAATGTATTTGTGTCAAAATGACATATAAACCTTTTTGTATTCTATTTTGCCTGGAAACGCTGTCACGTGAAAAATAGGCATTGGTCCTATTTCTAGCATGCACGCGTGTAGGCAGTGTACAAGCTCTAACCTTAACATGGGAGCCGAAATAAAAATGGACACATCATGCAGCTGACACTCTCATGCCACGCAGGCAGTGTGCAGGAGCCCTTACAGTACATATTCACATGGACACATTTCTTTATTACGAAGGGATACATCTATAGCCAGGAGCAACGGTATATGCAATGATAATATCATCCGAGTCTAAAATCAGCGCAATAACTGAGGACAGAGATAAAGCTAAGAGAGTCTGGTGTTTTTGATGTTATTGAAATGTTTTATGAATGTGGATTTTAGGAGTGTTTTCATTAGCATAACTGATTGATGTTTATCAGCATCCCACCAAGGACACAAGCACAAGTGATGACAGCTTCGGTAGCCTCTTCACACTGTTTAAATGCTCCCCTCCATCCCTCATTCACCATATTACTCCATCTCCCTTGCTGCTCCACGCCTGTCTCCCTCGCTTTAGTTCAAGTCTTACTTGAGTCAAAGGGGGAAATTTACTTCACAGCGCACTTTGCACCAGTAGAACATTTTCATTACAAACACCCTCTTCCACTTCATCTTTAGGGGTTCATTGTCCAATGATGCTCACACGATGCACAGCCTGTAAATGAGAATTTGCTCTTAATTGGTCTGCCTGGTTAAGTAAAGGTCAGTTTAAAGCACCCCTCCACCTTCCCACTTCACACCCCCCGCCCCACACACACACACACACACACTCTCTCTTCCTCCTTTTTTTCTATCTGCTCTCGCTTGTCAAGCAAATTCTCGCTTGTCAAGTAAATTCTCGCTGAGTTACATTTCAAAGAGACATCAGCCTAATTGCTTGCTAATGAGTAGACAGTTGCGGGTGTTTGTGCGCACAAGTACACTGACAAACACACACACACACACACACACACACAAAATTATCTGAGTAGAATATATTTGCAAGTCCTCCTTCAAACCTGGCAGGAGATGAAGGCGACAGGAGATGGTGCAGGAGTGAATTGGCCTGGTCCTTGATAAGGTGTGCAGACTTAACCAGAAATAGACATGATAATTGCAGCGGCGATAATTGGCTATCAGACTGGTCCTTTCATGGCTGTTGTGGTGTGTGTGTGTGTGTGTGTGTGTTATATGTGTGTGCAGTGGATGAAGTCATATCAAGGACAGAGGGAGGGTTATATTTCTGCTTTTTTTGAAGCATGAAACATGAAAGACTTCCTGTGCACGCTGCAGCAATCTGTAATCTACCACCATGAATACAAATTTTTACCCTGACCACACTTTCCTGCTGTTCCTCCTCCCCAATCATGGATTCCCTTTTTTGCCCGTCATGCTGCTGCCTCACATTGCACTTCAAAGTCAAACTTTTTTCAGCTGAAATGGCTTCTCCTTGTACTGTGAAACGTTTGAAATAATGCACAGTTAAAGGCATTGCGATATATTTTTCCATATTTTTTCCCACGCTTCCTTCCGTTGTTCTTGTGTAATGAGGTAAAGTCCCATGAGGTGTTTTGAGGAGATGAGGGTGGATGTCTTGATACTGTAGTCGGCAAATCTTAACACACACACACACACACACACAGACTCACAGAAAGTATTTGAATCATAATAAAATCAGTTTTACTACTGTGAGTCAGTTCAGCTTTACATATATCACAAATACATGGTATCTAATGAACAATTCCAGATACATTTTGCAATGTGCATCTCAGATCACATTTTTACTGACTATGACCACTACTACTGTCATTACTCAACATTGTGCCAAAAATAAACAATAACAGCGCTGTCAGTTATTTGCTTGCTAACCACCGCTCCAACACATAGACAGTACCTTAGAACAAAGCTACCTGAAACAGGTGATTTAACATCACCGCTCATTTTACATACAGTTTAGCAACAAGATTACTACGGGGGTTTTTTTATGTTGGTTTTGTGTTTGTAAAGTAAAAAAAAAGGTTTGACATGCAGGCTGAAATTTTACCGTGCAGTTTTGTCGGGATTAAGCTATAAGCAGAAGGAAACTCCTCTAGCTGCTAGGCTGATGGTAGGACTGTCCATCCTCCTGTGCAAAGCTGAAGTGACAAGCAAGAAGTTTTTTTTCTCCATAAACTCTTGAATATAGAATAGAAGACATGAGAATGAGGAAAACTACATAATGATTATTGCTTTAGTTATATTTCATATCACACAACGTCTGTTCTCCTGTAACTTTCGCCAGCAAAAGTAAAATAAAATATAAAAAACTATATGCGGTGATGATGTCATCACCGGGGTAGTGGCACGTCACCACCGGTATTGCGGTGATGCCGTTATTGTCACAGCCCTACATTTCCATCCCTGACACACACACACACACACACACACATAAATAACAACATAAAACACTTAAAAAAAAAATTCTACGAAATGATACAGTGGTCACCTTCATTTTTTACTACAGTTCACTTATTTTCTCCTCTTTCTCCATCTCTCTCCATTGTTATCGTGGTGTTACCTCAGACTTATTTGCAGCCTCCAGTAACCTCTGGTTTTCATTATTTAGAGCACAGGCATAAATTAAACATTTTCCAAGAGAAACCACTGTCACAGACTGCAGTTCTTAAAAATAGTAATCAAATATGTATGTTTACATCCTCATTGTTATATCTGAAAACGTTCAGTATTGTGTCCTGTTGGACTCTTATGTTATGCACTGCGAGAGACAGTTTACTGTGCCTCTAAGGCATAGACAGTATATAATGGACCAATAGACCCCGTTGCTCTGGATGGAGACCAGTGAAGGCTATTAGAAGCACTTTTCCGGTGATACCTTGCTTTACTGCGCAGCCTCCAACTGACGGAGACAACGTAAATGTGACGTGAGCAACGTGTCTGAAAGTTGTAAGTCTTCTGGTAGCTGTGCCAAGAGAAATCTCAATCATTCCCAATCTTACAGAGACGGAGAGTGTAGGTATATGTAAGGAGATAACATAGGCACAGGCTAATTATTGCTAACTAACATGCTAGTTAACATTAGCAATTAAACCTAAACAGCTAATGTAAGTCAAAACTGCCTGCAAGCTTCTCCTGTACTATACGGTAATTCCTCTACTGTGCGACAGTAAGTCACTTGGTTATGACACAATCGTTAGCGTATTTTTACAAAAACGTTTGCTACGGAGCCATAACGTGAGCTACAAGGTAATGGAGCCTTTTATACATTGTCGTGTTTCTTTAGAACTAAACAATGGACAAATAGAGTCTTTAAACGCTTCAGATGTAAAGTTATTCGCAGTCAAGTGACGTAAAAAAAAAATGGCGGTCAGTGGAATGCTAACAGGAGGTGATACCTTTGTAGCAACAAAATGGCGCCATCGGAGGTTCGAGTTCTGAAGCGAAGCTTACCCCCTTGCTCTAAGGCTTACAGCAATGATTTACGGCAAGGATCGTAAAATGTAAGGTTTGCGGCAGTTCAGTAAATGCAACATGAATGGAGCTACATGGTGTGGTTATTGAGTCCTACACAAATATAATATTTGGGCGAACGAGGATGTCTGAACTCGTCTTACCACCACCACCTTTCCTACCTGTTTCATGTGATCCCCATGTTCCCTGGGATCGCTGGCTGACGTCTTTTGAAGATTATTGGCTGGCTTTGGGACACTTGGACCTAGCGGAGGCAAGGAAGTGCGCACTCCTGCGCCATTGTCTCAGGCAGGAGGGACAGCAAATCTTTGCCACGCTCACCCTGGCCTATCGGATGATAACTACGTCACAGCCACGGCCGTCTTGAAGGCTCACTTGAGCTCTGGAAGAAGCCGGCGAATGCACCGTTTTATGTTTCATCAGAGGACCCAAAAGCCGGGTGAGACCGTTGCCCACTATGTATCAGCATTACGTGAGCTGGCTAGACTTTGTGATTTTGGGGCTTTGGAGGATGGACTTATTATTGGCCAGTTAATAGAGAAAACGTCATGTAACCAACTGAGGGAGAGACTTTTACTAGAGCCAGACTCCACGACACTAAGGGACGCTTTAGTAATTGGAAAGCAGTTGGAAACGGCCCTAATGGAGGCACATAAGTTTGGCCGCGCTGTGCACAAGCCTGTGACATCATCACCACCGTCAGTTCAGCACATAGAGACTGCAGAGGCGGCTGACAGGGTGAGTGACAGTTTGGATGTACAGAGTGTGGACAGGGGGCCCAGGGAGAGTGGGCACAAGAGTTGTAGCAGCTGTGGCTCCCCTAAATATGCAACCAGAGATCAGTCATGCCCTGCCAAGGGAAAACGTTGTCGTAACTGCAACAAGTTGAAGCAGCGCTGCCGTGACACAGTGTGATGGCCCCACATAAGCCTCTTTCCGACCAAGTAGTTACAGGAACGTAGTTATAGGAACAGTCTGCTTCTAAACAGTTCTACTAACTACTCTCCCCCAAACCGGTTTTGCCATTTGCATTCACACTTAATTAGGAGCTGAAAGAGTTACAGGAGCTGTGGCCAGAGGAACTTAATAATGCCCAAATTGGTCCAGTCGGAACAGGAGAAAAAAAAGGGTTCTAGGAACTCCAAAAGTCCCTCCGGTCGGAAAGCGGCTTATAGACTCTGATGTCGAGGAGCTATTACATAACTGCGCCTGCTGCCTCCTGAGTGGGAAAACTGGTCAGCCTGCCACAGCCCCTCTCACCCCGACCCCTTGGCCATCTTCACCCTGGGAACATATTCAGGTCGACCTCTGTGGAGAACTTCACGGGACACCTGCTCACGCTCGCTACCTGCTGGTGGTGATTTTCATTCGAAGTGACCAGAGGTTTTTCATGACGGTGTGGTTATTGAGTCCTACACAAACATAATACTCATCAATGCATATTTTAGGAAATTATTGAGAGACCCTCAGCATTTGAAGTAATTATTGGCATCTAACATTCAAATACGTCAAGCCGCTTATGTTATATATGGGCATGAAAGCAGTATTCAAACACCTAGGGCCCTATTTTAACGATCTGAAACGCAAGTATCAAGTGTGAAACGCAATTAGCTTTGTGGGCGGATCTCGTGCGCTGTTGCTATTATACCGGCGGAATAAATTACTCTTGGGTTGGTCTGAAGTAGCCAGGTGTGGTTTGGGCGTAACGTGCAATAAACCAATCAGAGCGTCATCTCACATTCCTTTTAACAGCTGGCGCTCTTGTTGCATGGCGGATTGCTATTATGACGTTGGATTTGCCGGGATGCGGCAAAATAATAAATTAATAAATGCCTGTCTTGACCAGGTGGCGATGTTGCTGCGGCCTCTCGGGCGCATCTCCTCAAGTCTGGAGAGGATTGCTGCAGCCATGGAGCGTGGGCCTCCAAACGCACCACCTGCTCCTTTTGTGCCCCTTCCTCCTCCCCCCACTCCATCTCCGTCCACCCGCTCCGCATTACCACTCCCGGACCAGATCACACCAGAGTGTCCAATCCCACCGTAGTTCAACATCACGTCTCCTTAAAGTGCCCATATTATGAAAAAATCACTTTTTGGTGGATTTGGGGTGTTATTTTGTGTCTCTGGTGATTCCACATGCATACAAACTTTGAAAAAAATCCATCCATGCTGTTTTGAGTGAGATACGGTTTCTGAATGTGTCCTGCCTTCAGTCTCCTGTTCAAAATCTGCACAGCTTTCTACGTCACTAGCCGAAACGAGCTGGCTATAATCATATATGTTGTTTGACCCATCCACCACCCCAACCAACCTCCCTGTGCGGAATTTCGGGCTTTCATACTACTCGCTACCGTAGTCGCTCTTACTGTAATGCTACGTCATCTTCTCACTGGCATTGTTTTCTGTGGTGGCCACATGGAATTTTCACACATTCTGTGCAACCACCACGTAATGCGGTGTTAACAGTTTGTGATCATTTCACGGAATTCTGTGAGACCAGGCTGACCAGTATATACAGTATATTCTGGTCCTACCATTCTGATCCATTATTCAACAACTTAACGCAACACAACAAGAGTCAAGGGGTTGCTTAGCTTCAACGGTATCAGGCTGAGCTCAGTTACATTTAGTTACACCTACTTAACAAACAGACATGGGGTTGGTATTAATCTTTTGAAATCTCACTCTTTGAAAGAAATTGAATAAGCATATTTCCCACTGCGTTATAAAAAGCACACACATATGCACACATTCTGATAAAAAAAGAAAGAGCTGCGTGGTGCTGGAGGTGTTAAAGCTGCCTGTGGTGGGAATTTCTGTTAAATGAAGGCTCACAAACAAGAGTGTTTATTATTATTTTTGTCACGTTTGCAAACTGGCAACAGTCTATTTTGGCCCTGTCTTAGGCAGAATGCGGAAAAAAAAAACTTTGTCACACAGGTAGTTTACATTCAGTCTATCAAAACGCATCCCTGTGTGGGAGACTGTGGGAAACGTTTCTTAATCACACAACCTGCAACTGCTACATTTGATTTGATATGATCAAGGGCATAACTTTGGGTTCAACATTGTAGTTGGTTGTGATCTCCAACTATCTAGGGAGGTCACGGGTCATGTATTGAAAAAGCAGCAAAAACTTAACCAAATTTGACAAAAACATTGAAAAACTTCTGCAAAGATACTCAAAATAGGTGAGAACAACATTGAAAAAGGAAACAAATGTTGAAAAAAGTGTCAAAAATGTCAGAAAAGTGGCAAAAACATTGAATACGTGACAAAAACGTCCAATAATAAACATTTTGCTACAGTACATACTGTTTTTTTACTGTTATACTGTCTATAAACTCTTATAATAATCAACACCTAGTGGACTAATATTAGATCCATTATATACAATAAAAGAAAAGATAACTGGCAAAAAACGTACAATACTTCAAACTAATTACAGGGAATCTGAGAGTCAAATTTCATGAGATACTGTGTGTTTGGAATAAAGCTGCCAGTTGTGTGTGTGTGTGTGTGTGTGTGTGTGTGTGTGTGTGTGTGTGTGTGTGTGTGTGTGTGTGTGTGTGTGTGTGTGTGTGTGTGTGTGTGTGTATGGACAACGAGGGCTCTCACAGCCTCACCACACACACACACACACACACACACACACACACACACACACACACACACACACACACACACACACACACACACACACACTGTAGTTCAGCAAAGGTACAATTTTGTTAGCACAAATGCTCAGCATTAAACATATGATATAAAAATGCACAGGTAAGTTAAAAAAAAACGTGTAGGTAACAGTACAGTAGTAGATACTGCTTGTGGTGTCCAGTAAATGAAAAAGTAAATTACAATAAGCAGACTACCATGGGATAGCACAAACACTTATAAATACAGTGTTCATAGGCAGCAGAGTGTGTTTTAATTTCAATTATTTCAGCACATTTTCATACATTTTAATCCTGTTTTTCTTGTGTGGTTACTAAATATCCATTCAGCTTTAGACATGCAGGCTTTGATGTTCTGTATGAGCATACTTTTTTTTTAATATATATATACTTTATCGTTTCCTTGGAGCCTCTGTTGTTAACGTTTGCAGCCAGCTTATGAGAAGCAGAGATAAAGTCCAACTAACTGTCCACAAGCATAAACAGCGTGACACTTAGATCAATATATGATTCATAAGCAGCCAGAGTTATGCATCGCCCCATGTGGAGCCCAGTCAAGTCCAGAATGTGTCTCTATAGGAATTAGTTAATATTTGATGATGATGTTAAAAGCTTTGGTGAAATGGTGGCTTTAAGAGCCAGCACTGTGGCAAGTGCTGATTTAAGAATTTTACAGCTTATTACACAAGCCTGGAACACTCAAATATAACAATATAGTAACTGTGTTAACACAATAACTACAGTGAGTGCTGAAGAGAAAAGGTCTCTTACTCTCTACTCCAAAATTCTATATGAGGAAATTGCTTGCCGTCACACTACACTACTAATGTGCAGACAATCCAAAGATTGATGAGATCTTAAAGTGGTCCACAGGTCATACCTGATCTCTACAGACCAAGGGATAATTAGATCTGACCCTAAATGTTTTCAACCCAAACAGACCTAAATCAAGAACACGGGCAGCACCACCATTTGACAATATGTGTAATTCTCTCAATAATTATAACACTTCATATTCTGAGCTGATAGCAAGCCCACTTGGAACACGTTAGGCATTATACATATTGACACTCTGTCCCGAGACCCGTACCAATGCAATGGTATCTTATCAAACTCGATTAGACTGAATATAAATTGGACCAAGCTTGACTAAGGCCCACTTTGACTCTCAGATACTTTGAGCAGAGTAAAATCATGTCTGATATCTGCAGAAGAAAAGTTGTTTGTGTTATGTGTTTTTAGGTTTGAATTATGGAGAATGACTTAGGTCATATAGCATTAGCCTATGAAAATATCTGTTGATTTTATATAGTAAGAAAGGTGTGTCTACACAAATATCAAAAAGTTCTTATCTATAAACTATGTTCTGGTTTAGAGTACAGACATTCTTAAAGTGCAGGCACTGAATGCTCAGAACAACTTTATTTATTTATTTTCTAAGATAGTTTTTAGGCTTTTATTTGAAATGACAGCTGTAGACATGAAAGGGGAGACAGAGGGGGAATGACATGCAGCAAAGGGACACAGGGCAGAGTTGAACCCTGGCCCACCGCGTTGAGGAGTGGACCACTATAGATGTGCGCCTGCTCTAGCAACTGAACTATCCGAGCACCCCAAAACAGCTTTTTAAGTGTCAAGTATCCCGTTTTGGCCGGGAAAGTCCCGTATTTTACCTTTCTTTCCCGCCGTCCTCCCGTATTAGTATTTTCCCGTAAATCTCCCGTATTTTAACCTGCGTTATTAAAAAATAATAATAGCCCGGGCCCGAGCGGAGCAAAAAGAACAAAAAACCTTCCCAATCTGAGCTCTGTCACTAGCCTCGCGATAACCTGCAGTAGGTAGCCTACTACATATATCTATGCCTACTACAGGTACTGTAGGTGGCAGTTGACGCAAGGTTAGTGTGTGAGGTCAGATGATGAGTGACAACCTTATATACTGTCTATGGTGACAACGCAGGGAAAAAAACAGAAAAAAAAACAGACGGATGATGGATGCTACGACAGAGACGGTGCGCTGCCAAAACTTATGAAGGCTTTACTATGCATTCCCCATAGCAATGCAAGTTGAGAAAGGGTGTTTAGCATGGTACGAAAGATTGTTACAGAGAATAGGATGACGTTAGACAACAGAACTGTTTGCGCTCTACTCTCATGTAAAATGAACCACTCTGGCCCAGCCCACAAATACACTCCTTCCAAAACAGTCTTAAAGAATGCAAAGTCTGCAACAAATTTGTACAATAACTCACTAAAAGAGTAAAGAAAAGTTATGTGAAATGAAAAGAAAAACTGTAAAAGAAAAGCAATATGAAATGAAAAGAATGTGTGGAATAAAAAAATAAAATGTAAATGTAAAGACAAGCAATGTTATAAATTGTAAATGTTTTCAGCATCAAGTGGTTATTTTAGCTTTCTTGTACACCTGTCTTAAAAAGTAAGGGATACTGGAGCTTGGTTGGGGTGGTGGGACTGCTCGCGGTGTGCGCCGGAAAATTTCCCTTATTTTCAAATCCAAAACTTGACAGGTATGTTTTAATGGTGTGGTCCCACCGATTTTGCTTCCCATTCATTTCTATGAAGAACGGAGTGACACACATTTTGGTTCCAGTTGTGAATTGACCCCTCTTTCTTTTGTGTTCAATCAATGTTCAATTTAATTTCAACCTGATAGCATTTAAATGAGGTCCAAGAGGTATTCATGCATACTTGGCTGCATTTGTTTCTGTAGTTTCTTTTGGAATATAATTTTTAACAAATGAACAGCATACTGGGAATGTATTTTCACCTATACTTTCAGTACAAGTACAAGGACAAACTTGCACGTTTTCTATTTTGTTTCATCTTTCACCAGATGTCAGCATACTCAACTGACTGAGTCATCAATACGATTATGTTCTGTGAATCGTAGGAAGTTATAAACATACTTTCCCCTGTTTGTTTCCTCACAGAGGGAGAGACTGCGGAACATCGAGAGGATCTGCAATCTCTTGAGGAAGGTAATCAGAGATGGACAAATCAAATCTTGTTTGTGGCGTTCAGGTTCTGAATGTAATTGGTAACTGGCTTATAAATATTAATGGTGAAATAATATGTACTCCAATGAGAAAGTACATAAAATGTATTATAAAAAACAAACACTGAATCTTTCAATGAGCACCTTGCTCTCACCTGATAGCTGATACTTTTAAATATATTAAACATGTTTTGGCTTCATGCATCTGTCATTACATTTATGTATCCACTAAATGTTCTAGTCTCACCCCTGACAGCGGTTTTTAACAGTTTCCTTGTCACTTTTTAGAAATGCAAGGCTTCTTCTTGACAATTAAGTTTTAGATTTTTTGAGTTATGTGAGTATATAGAGCTGCGTATCAGTATTCTACAGGGTTAGTTTCAGTAGTTCAATTTCTAATGAATTTCTGATTTGCACTTTGTCTTCTTGGCTCATGTTGCACTGACATCAAAGGGGAGACAGAGATTGAGAGGTTCTGGGTTGGTGCCATGCTTGTGCTGTGCTCTGCAGAGACATGCTGTGTGTGTGTGTGTGTGTGTGTGTGTGTGTGTGTGTGTGTGTGTGTGTGTGTGTGTGTGTGTGTGTGTGCGTGCATGCAAGCGCAGTTTTCCTTAAGGACTCCATATGCGGATGAGAAGGGGCCTCCTCCCAGCTTCAATGTGACATCTGTTTGTCTCTCCACCTCTTTGAAACTCACACTGTGCGTGCACGTGTCTGTCTGTTTATGCTGGAGGTTCATTGGTTGAACAGCTGATCTTGGTTATCAGTGTTGTCAACTCAAACCCTTAGGTCATCCACTGGCCCCTGAGGAGGACATTCTCCCTGCGGTGCTTGTGCAGAAACACATACACACATGCATGAACACACAAATGCAGACCAAGGAACATACAGTACATGTCACACACATCCAGATGCACTGTCCTTACAGATGTGACCTGTGACTGTGCCGGGATCATTTGAGGTAGCTGCAGATGTGCTACCACAATGTCACCAAGCAGAAGCTTAAAGGAATATGCCACCGTTTGTTGAAATAGGGTTATTCACCGTCTCCTCCACCGCCGCTAGCTTAGCTTAGCATAATGAATGGAATCCTTTGTTGACGTTAGCATGTCGTGAGTAAAAGTGACCCAACAACAACAAAACAAAACCTAATTACTTCTTGTGGCCTGCGTATTCACAACAAGTAAAAATAGCAATACAGATTAAGACTAGACGATTTCCTAGGTAGATATTGACTTGGGACTATATTGGGTGGAAGTAGGCTAGAGCCGAAGCACTGCTACTCAGGCACAGAGATATCTGCAGCCCGCGGGGCTCTGCGGCCGGAGCAAAGTCACTGTTTCTGGGTTACTGGACAGGCAATGGCCCGCCGGGGGAGCTCAGTCAGGGCATTTGGTTGTCCACTAACCCAGAAACAGTGACTTTGCGCCGGCCGCAGATATCTCTGTGCCCGAGTAGCAGTGCTAAGGATTCCATTTATTACGCTAAGCTAAGCTAGCGGTGGCGGTGCCGGACTAAGGCCGGTTACACACTGCACACGTCTCGCGAGCGTGGCGTTTCTGTTGCGTCTCAGCTGCGTGTCAGCTGCGTGTATTTTTCTGTGTCCTACATACCAGAAGCGTGTCTGACGCGGCGCTGCTCCTGCTGCTAGGTACAGGGAGGGCTGATCTCGGGACATAGTGCCGACAGATTCAAACTCTGATAAATGGGTAAGTGGGCTGTCTGAACAACTTTGTGTAGCTGTAAAGAGCCTATATAGCCTATCTGATGTTGGACCGTCACTCAGAACACACACTACGTTGTTATCGTAGCCTATCCTACCATTTATATATAGCCTACTGATTTGATTAAAGCAAGACAACGTCGGCAGTATTGACTGCAAAATATGTTACAGAATATTTCGTTCTGTATGACAGGTGCAATATTTGAAAATCTTTTCTCTGAAATTTTGTATTAAATTTATATCTACATTGATGTCAAAACCTAGACTTTCAAACATCAATATGTCATTTATTAATATGTATTTGTGTCTAAATGACATATAAACCTATTTTCCTAGTCTATTTTGCCTGAAAACGCTTCCAACACGCTCGCGTCTTGCGTGAAAAATAGGCGTCGGTTCTATTACTAGCAGGCACGCATCTCAGGCCTGAGACGCGCGTCTCACGCCGGCAGTGTGTAAGCTCTAACCTGTTAACATGGGAGCCGAAATATAAACGGACACGCCACGCAGCTGACACGCTCGCGCGACGCTTCCAGTGTGTAACCGGCCTAAGACAATGCATGCACTGAGACAAAAATGCGTTTGCCCACCTATATAAATATAGAGGAGACGGTGAATAACCCTATTTCAACAAACAGTGGCGTATTCCTTTAAAGTAGAATGCCACCTAATTTATGTTTACCATATGGAATTCCATTTCAAAAACTGTTTTCATGAAAAACCATCTTCCAGAGTCTGCGATCAGAGACCTTCTAAATCTGTAATGAAATCAACATACCATTAGATTGGTAACCCCTGACTAATTTTAGAATTGCACACAATTTCTGCCAGAAGGGGGTCACAACGCCTGAGTAATTCCCTGTGTGAACAATGATCTGGCTTCTGGATGATTAAATATATTTATGGCAAAGGCCTCATACAACCACAGATATCTACAGTACCTCAGAAGAAGTGGTATCGCAAAACAGGCTAACAAATTTCTACCATCTCACAGTATCAGTGGCGATTTCTTTAAGACTGCAAGGGAAGCTCAGTTTCCCCCTAAAATGTCTAAAATTTAATGGTCAAATATATACTATTGTGTTAACATTTTATTGACTAAAATGCTTTAGAATACGTTAATCTCGAAGACGACTTGGTTCAGAATTAGCTGACTCGATTTCCTTCTCATACATTCCCGTAGCGTCTCAGTGCATTTCCCTGTTGAAGCCTAGCGTCCGTGGACTTCAATGGGACTGCTTTGAGCAGTTTTTTTCAGTGCTTCGAAACTAGACGGTCGATAAAGGAGTAAATGCCCCCCCCCCCCCCCCCCCCCCCCCCCCCCCCCCCCCCATAATTCATACAATATATACTACCACATTTCTTTTGAATCAGATAAGCTAACCCAGATTCTTGAACAATGCTAATATTGTCGACCTGATTTTGGCAAAGCCATTTGAAAGGCTTCCTTACGAGGAGAAACTTAAAATTAAACAGCAGGATTAGATCAACACTTAAGATTGATTTAGTGCAAATGACAGGGCAAAGTAACAGGTCTGTTCAGCTCTCCTGGTATGACAAAGTTAGCTGGCTAACTGGAAGTGCTGTGACAAAGAAAATGTACTGCTGGCCATGCCTCTTGATGAAACCTTCTCATGGATATTATAAATTATTATTGTATTATATTATTTATTATTATTGTATAATTTAATTATTACATTATTATATATATTATTATAAAATTAATATAAATAAATGAAAAATTATGATGTAGGCCAAAAATGAGCTTCCCCTCTTTGAATTACCAGCAGCCACCACTGCACAGTATATATATCACCATATTGTCTAACCTTACTTTAAAGGGGCTGTACTTGAAATCTATTGTAGAAAATTAAAATAGCAGCAAACAATTTTTTTGCTATGTAAAGTTATAGTGGAATAATGGCGTCCTGAGCAGAGAATAAAGTCACACTCCCTCTGTGGGTGTTGTAATCTCTCTGTTCTTTGTTTTAATAGCCTGTCCGGCCGGTATTTCACTAATTTGGGGAACGGTCTGTGGAGGAAATCCCAGCCTGCTGTTATTTTTTAGTATTTCGAGTACAGCCCCTTTAATGTATGAGGTGATTGACAAACAGCATTATCTAGTGACTCATCCAATGCAAAGAGTTGTGTAAAGTGAGGACATCACAGACAAGTGCCTCAAGTGACAATTTCCCTTTTAATACATCTAGTCAAATTCATACATCTTCTCACAGTTTATGAACTTCATAAACACAAATTATGAGATATATTTGGACTCTGTTGAATGCTGTGCATGTCAGTTTGAATGCCTGATGTCCTGATGCAGGAGGATCTGCTGCATTGTCAGGTTTTGTTTTGCTCCTTTCTCCAGAGGTCTTCTTTTCTCTGCTAAAACTATTCTGCTCGCTCCAACTGGCACAGTCACAGCATGGTGGTTCTGATTGATTTGGTTAAAAGCTTTGGCTGTGTTTCTTCATGTTGGCATACCTATTTGATAGTTTTCACTACAGACACACATACACATGCAGGTATATGGACATGTGCCATTTTTGTTCTCAATAGAGTGTATTGTGTTCTGATGGGTTTTGGATGCTCGCAAACACATGCAGATATAATAGCTTGAGGGGATATACTGTGTTCTTTACTCTCAACTGTGCGTGTGTGTGTGTGTGTGTGTGTGTGTGTGTGTGTGTGTGTGTGTGTGTGTGTGTGTGTGTGTTTTATTCATTTAGTCTTGTTAGTCTTGTGGCTTGAAGCAATGAGCCGGCGCGTTGTCACAGCAACTGAGCAAACCTGAGTGTACTCATTAGTGCTCTTCCTGCCTTTATTTTTGGACCTGTCTTGCCCCTTTTCCTCTCTCCTCCTCTGTTTCAGCATTTCTCTCAATTTCTTTCTCTCCTCCTGTTCTCTCCATCCATCCCTTTCTCTAAACCTTTCTAAGTGTGGTAATGCGTAGGTGACACAGGATAAGCACATGTTTTTATTTTTAAAGTGCCAAGGTTTTTTTTTAATTGCTAACATGCTGTCTTTAATTGTCCACTTGTGTCATGTGTTGATTATCAAATCTGTGACTTTTAAAATGATGTTTGAGTCCCTTAGAAAACAATCTTCACGAGTTGACACAAAAAGAGAGAGAAGGAACTTTCAGTGAGAATTAAAACTTAAGTCTGAAATGATTGTTTGCTTTATGTTGCACCATTTATTAAATACTACAGAATGTGCCACATCACACACTCACCATACACTCAGTGCCATTGGTGTTATTCAAATCACAATTTAATACATCCCTGGCTTGAAAAGAAACTTACAGCGCCTTTATTGTGCCTTTGTCCTTGGAGTTCTTTACTTGGTGCAAATTGTTCTTTTGATCATATCATATCAGTCCCTCTTAGCAAACTGCAGTCTATAGGCCTAAATAATGTCTTATTTAATTGGTCCCTTACTTAACTTTTTGGGAAAACTCAAACTGTTGTGTCTCATAGTGCTATACAAGTCTAAAACCATCTTACCATCAGTAACGGGATGCCACAGGGCTCAATTGTTGGTACGCTACTATTTACATTATATCATCATTGCTCTTAATCAGTAATTGAATGGCTATTCTTTATATTTTAATGCCCAGGTTTCACTTCACTTTTTTTTTTTTTAGATCAATTTTTATTGTTATTAGCACCATTTATCATTCAGACATACAGAATAAATTCCACAATATGTGCCAGGTAATATCAGATGGTGCACAGAACAGAGAAACACAGATTGAACAAGAACAAAAACCCTCTCCCGCTGTGCTTTTCCATAGGTTGATAGTTGATGATTTGGCTTTGTTAATCCATGCTGTAAAGAGCTCATGCATAACTATGTCTAGAACCACTGGGGGGGCAGCGTTGAGCTATCATTTTCTTGGTTGCAGTTGAGCTGGCTAGCCAAATCTTCCTTGGTCTCTCCAGCAGGTGTAATTTAGAGTCATCATTAAGTAACAAAACAATCGGGTCAGTAGGAATTAGATATCCTATCACATCAGATAGTATTGATATTGTTTTATTCCAGAACTCATGCACATGTTCACACCCCAGACCATATGCAGGAAAGTTCCAGTTTGTTCAGGTTGACAGAACGTACAATAGGGAGTGGGAATGGCTTTCGAGACGTACAGTATCTCTTCTGAGGAGTCCAATATGTCCTATGGCATATGTTGAAGTGGATATACTGGTGATCTGGGTTCTTGGAACATTGGAAAATGTTGTCCCAAACAGCCTCCCAATTAATTGTGTTCCCCTCAGAGCTCAGCACTCGTTCCCATTTCTTTACTATTGGGAGTTCTCCTATGGATACTGACAACAACTCAGTATAAATGTTGGACACTAATCTTCTCACAGGGAAATCTAAAAATCATTTAAAGTGCCCATATTATGAAAAAAACAAATTTTCTGGGATTTGGGGTGTTCTTTTGTGTCTCTGGTGCTTCCACACGCATACAAACTTTGAAAAAAATCCACCCATGCTGTTTTGAGTGAGATAAAGTTTCTGAATGTGTCCTGCTTTCAGTCTCTGGGTGAGCTGTTCAAAATCGGCATTGCTTGTGACATCACAAGCCGAAACGAGCTGGCTAACCGCAACCGTTAGCTCATAGCGTTAGCATGCTAACGCTAACGCTAGCATGCTACCTCATTCTCAATAGCAAAGCACTGCTACAACACACACAATTTCACCATAATCTACAAAAGAATTACTTACATGTGCGCCCTCATTTAGAAGTCTCCCAGCTAATCCTGCCTTGTAACTGACCGAAGGTGGAGAAACAGCCTTTCTTTTACTGTCTATGGAGCTAGCTAGCTGACATGATCTACATCTGAGCTACTGTGTGTGAGTGCAATCAAAGATAGTACAGAAGAAGAAGAAAAGAAAATTAAACCATGTAAACCTATTCTGGTACAAGCTTAAAATACAATTACGAACCTGAAAATGAGCATAATATGGGTGCTTTAATGACTGGGTGCACCTCAAGACGAAGTAAAAGGATGTCCTGGGATCTCAAAACTAGCTCTCAGGTCTTCGAAACTCAACATACCTTTCTCATTGAATAACTGGTCTAGAGTATAAATACCTCTATCCCTAAGTTTGTATGTCAAGTTGGCCAATGTGTTGGTGATAATGGGTCCATAGGTTAGCATACATGTTTTTTGGACAAACACCTGCAAAGGCCAGGTCTCGCAGTCTTAGACTTCCAATGAGGTTTTGCTCTATTACTCTCCATGGAACTGTAGATGAGGGGTCCATCCACACTCTGAGGGCCTGTAGATGAAAGGCCTTGTGATACATTTTAAAGTTGGGGAGGGCCAGGCCTCCAGTGTTTGTGGTATGTTGTAAGGGAGAGTATTTTAGCCTAGGTTGTTTATTGTTCCAAATATACTGCCGAATTAAGGTATCAAGTTTCTTCCAGAAATGTATGTAGAAATGAGGGATCATTGAACTTCAGCAATCCTGGACTGCAGTGATGCCGGCAGCGCGGTCCACCTGGTCAGATCCCTTTGAACATTACTTAACATAGTTTCATACTTTTCCTGGACCATTCGCTGTATTGATGCGTGTATGATGATTCTTAAATATGTAATTTTGCTTTGGGTTGGTATTGTACCACTAATAGCTGATGTCACAGCTGATTTATTCCAATTAATTTTATAGCCGGAGATTGAGCCAAATTCGTTGAAGATCTTAAGAATATTTGGAATAGAGTCCTCAAGATCAGAGATGTACAACAAAATATCATCTGCAAATAATGATATTGAGCTGTTATTGGATTTAGTCTGGACATTACTTATTTTATTTTACCTTATGGCTTGGGCTAACAGTTCAAGAAAGATTGTAAATAGCATGGGGTAGAGCGGGCATCTCTCTATTGAGAGCCCTTCTCGATGGGAAATAGCTGAGAATGCAAGCCATTGGTTGAGACTATGGCCATGGGATTCGCACCATGTCAATGAATTTGGCCCCCAATCCAAGCCTCTCCATTACTTGACACAAGTAGTTCCACTCTAGGCGGTCAAAAGCCTTTTCCATGTCCACTGATAAAACTGCTGCCATTGTTGGAAGGTTTCTGGCTTCTTCTATTACATTAAATAATCTGCGTACATTGTCTGCAGCGTGACACTTTGGTATAAAACCTGATTGGTCGGGGTTGACTAGCTTCTCAATAAAGCGTTCTAAGCGGAGTGCCAAGACTATGGAATAGAGCTTAATATCAGTCTCAATGAGGCTGATGGGCCTGTAGTTTGAGCACTCCGTAACTTTTTGGGTATAACAGAAATTAGTGCAGTGTTGGCTTGTTGTTGAAAAGTGCCCATCTCTATGCCCGAGGTTAAACTTTGTAAAATGATAGGTCCTAATATGTCAAAGTACTGTAGTAGAAGTTCTGATGGAATTCCATCCAACCCTGGCGTTTTCCCTGTTTTTAATGCTGATTTAAATTCCTCTAATGTTATGGGTTGACCCAGTTCTTCTGCCTCCTCTGGGTCAAGAAGAGGCAGAATTAGCTCTTTTAGGAACTCATGGCACTGTGTCGGGTCTGGATTGCAGGAGGACTCATACAACTTTGAATAAAAGGATTGGAAAGTGGCGTTGATATCTTTAGAATTCGTTGAGATACCTCAGTCCATGTGGATGCTTTTGATAGCAGCTCTGGACTCGCTTTGTTTTAATTTCAGAGCCAGCAATTTGCTTGGTTTGCAACCATTAAAATAATAATTTTGCCTCAATCTGGGCATTATGAATTCAGCTCTCCTTCTTAGCAAATCATTTAGCGACTTGTGACTAAAGAGTATGTGTAGATTTAGAAAAACACGTCTTTAGAGAGATTTACAACGTTCTTCCAACTCCGCAATCCTTGCCTCGCTTTTTCTCTTCAAATTGACCGCAAAGGAAGATGTGAAATCTCTAATAAATCCTTTAGTTGCTTGCCAAATGAATGCCGGGTCCGAAACAGAGTCATATTATATATATTATATACATATATTGATTGATATAAACTCAGCCAGTTTGGCTCTAAACTTTGCCTCAAATGCTGTGTTCTGGAGAAGGGAGTGATTAAATTGCCACCTTCTAGACCTTTCTCCTAACACATCACAATGGAATGTGGTTATCAGCGCATTGTGATCAGACAGTTGCTGGTTCTATTGCTATCATGTGGAACATTGCCTTAAGCTCACTAGAACACAGAATATAATCAATGCGGGAGTGTATGAGGTGACGTGCGGAAAAAAAGGTGTAATCCTTGCTAGTAGGATTGTGCATCCTCCATATATTGTAAGATGGTGGGATTCCACAACTGCTCTAAACATGTCTGATGTGTGTTTTTGGGTATTTGTGTCGTTGCCCCATGATCTATCCTGATTTAAATCTAGCAATGCATTCATGTCCCCGCTATAATTAGTGAATATTCATTGAGAGAGAGCAATTCATTGGTTAGATGTGGGAAAAACCTTAAAACAAAAGGCTATTTTCCTACTCCTTATTGTGGTGCATATATAAGATATCCTGCATGATAGACCTTTTATGTATTTTGTAGGGGGATAAACGGGCCGATCAAACTAAATTGCTGGACTACTTAAGAAGAAATAATATAGATATAGCGCTACAAGAGTCACATTTACATAAAAGAGATAAATCGCCTAAAAAATAAATACTATAAGATTGATGCTTCATCCAGTGACGACACCAAAACCAAGGGCTCCATTGTTACTGTCGCAGAAATGCGCACTCATGGCAGGATATCTTATACATACACCACAATAAGGAGTAGGAAAATAGCCTTTGTTACGGTATATGCACCGTCTACATATGACGTAAGGTTTTTCCCAATGAATTGCTCTCCCTCAATGAATATTCACAAATTATAGGGGGGGACATGAATGCAGTGCTAGATTTAAATCGGGATAGATCGGAGGGCAACCACACAAAGACCCAAAATCACACATCAGACATGTTACTGTTCTTACTGTAAGACCTGTTGTAAAATTGGTCTCCCTCCCTCTCTTCTTTTTGCACCCTGCTCTCAACACTTCTGAGTCTTCTGACTTCTCATTCCTCTTCCGCTCTTATTTTTTCTTATTCTCTTTTATATTTTTCTGCTCTCTTGTGTACCCCCCAACCCCCACTCTCTCTGGCTCTGTGAGTGTGTCTCCTCACATTGGAAAGAGATGAGAGAGGAGTCAGAAATTGAGTGGTGCTGTGCTGAGCTACAATATCTGCTTCTGTTAGGCACTGTTTGTGTGCACACTTTCACATGCCTGTGTGTTGGTGGAAGTGCACGTTTGTGCCCATTGTTGCAGCACAGTTATCTCAGTGCAGTAGTGTTTTTGGTGTGTGTGTGTGTGTGTGTATTTATGTGCACCAACTGGTGATTATGTAGATCCATGGAAGTAAACAACCAACAGGATCTTTCATTTTTTGGAGTTTTATCCGGATTGACTAATGGTGGTTACCATGGTAACTCCCAACCCTTGACTGCAGTAAATTCACACAAAATGATAAATTCAAAAGACGTTCTGTGAAAAGTTGATGAGGTATAAGCTGCTAAAATCAGGAAGACACCACAGTAACTGTAGAAAGCGCTCTGTTGTGTCAAAGAGGTGTTTGTGTCACTTTTCTCAGATTGCATTTAATTTCTGTCCATTTCACGTTAATAAGAAACAGTGGTTTCTGGAGAGAAGAGGGGTGAATACCTGGATATAATTAATATTATACTTTAACACATGCTCTTTGGTAGATTATGTGTTTGCTAAATTAGAGGAGAGTCTTTGACAGATTCAGAGAAGATGGGGGGGGGCGGGGGAGATATATAAACTGAACACCAGAACGGTATAAACTGAACACCAGAAGAACAATATTAACTATGCAAATTATTAACAATATACCTTAGTAACACTTCTGTTTTCTTTGTAACAAACTACTGTTGAAAAACAAACAGAACTAAACTCCACTGTGGAGATGATTTGAGCACGTTGAAAATTCTTCTTCAATCAACTTCTCTTACATTTACAAAGTAAATTAAATGGTTACTGTTTCACAGTATTGTGCAGGGTCGCCAGTCGCCAAATGTGGGGGCAGGCCGACACACAAACGCATAAACACTGGCGCACACACCAGCCACTACCTTCTGTTTACTGATAGCTAGTGTTTAACTCAGGCTAATTAATTAGCTAGTAAGGTGTGATTTTTGGCAGCCAGCCTTCCAAAAGAAAGCACAGGAAACAGAGTCTCATTTCACCTGTCTGGGAGGCTCTGACACACTTTCCACACTCCGTGTCTGCGAAGAGCTGTAGGCTTGTACCGGTGTTGATGTTTTTGTGCATTGTCGGACACATGCAGCCACTTTCCTGAAACCGCTTGCGGGACTGACACAAGTCCACAGCGTGTATGTCCGAGCCTGTCTCCATCGCCTCCACCTGCAGGTTGTCAGCTGTGTGTCTGCCTGCTATACTCTCGGATGGTCGATTTAACTCGCCAGTCCTCATCAATATAGTTTCATGTGTCACTCTCCACAAGCAAAAAAAAAAAGAGGAGCTTAAAACGCAACTTGCGATGTGATCTTGTGATCTGGATGGGAAGGATAACTCTGGGAGTTGGAAGGGGTGTGTCGCAATTCTGCCTTCTGACTTTACCGCTTTCGGTTTCATATCGCATATCGTTACAGCCCTAGTTGCAATGTTATTTCCCTTTCTATTTTCCTTGTTGTTTCCTTGTTTTTTTCAAGTTCTGCTGATACAGACAAAAGCTCAAGGCGGTACTATGCTGCCACCGAGCGGTTCATGGCCTGCTTTAATCTTCTTTTCAACCTAATTTGTTGACTCCATCTTCTAGTTGGCACTAGCTAAATCCTGGGACCTGCAGTTTATATTCTTTGACCGCCCTGACTACTGGCAACATCCACGGCTCTGACCTGCAGCAAAGTTTCTAAACCGTTAAGACCGCCCACTCCCACAAGATTTGTGTTGTACCGCGGGATCCCAATACAGTCCTCTATGCACTTTCTTGTAATGTTAACTAAAGCAAAAAATTATTTTGCATGTCTGCACCATGATTCGAATCCGCTCCAAAATATAATGTAATGACTCTTTCTTGGCCTATGCTACACCCTTCCACAAAGTTTCATGAAAATCGGGCCTGTAGTTTTTTGGTAATCCTGCTGAATGACAACAGAAAACAGACAAACCGAGCAAAAAACATGACCTACTTAGCGCAGGTAACAGATTGCTTCATATTTATTAGAGATACACCGATTACAATTTTCTAGGCCAATTCCGATTTCCAATTTTTCATTGAGTTTGACCAGCTGATACCAATTTCATTTTTTCAAACCAATTTACAGCACACACAAATATTTATTTTCTATCTTTTCTTTAACAGAACATTTTACATGTTGCATAGAACATAGACATTTTTTTAATAGATAATCGATCGCTATAAAATAGAACTATATAAATTACTCCTGGTGTGGGAAATGACTAAAGTGCAGTGTTATGGAAGAACCATTTCCTTCTTTTCACATCCAATATCCAACCATAAAAAATTTATATATTTAGCAAACTAAACTTCTGTATGTCTGAAAACAAGGAAAACAGGTAATGGCAATAAAATAATATATAAATAACAAATATAGCCTTAATGCAGAATAAAAATATTTCTCAAAACACACACACAGGCCTGTTTGAACGTCAACAGTAACGTTACCTGAAAACAGCGTGTAGTTCGTTTTCTAGCAAGTTTGCTTTATGTGTCATTGTGCATAAATATGAACACTATTAACAGGCTTATCTGCTAACGTTAGCTACCGCCGGTTACCTCGGAACAATCCAGCAAATAGACGCCAGCCTAGAGTGTAAAATGAGCGGTGACATTAAATTAATTTTTAAAAGATAATTTAACATCACCGCTCATTTTACACACAGATTAGCAACAAAACTAAACACTGAAGGAAGATTACTACGTTTTTAATGTTGGTTTTGAGCGGTATGCAACCCCACTAACCTGGAAAGCGTTTTAAACAGTAACGTTAATACAGCGTTATTTATTTAATACAGTCTCCTACAGCACCCAGCAGGGCGTCAGAGGCAGAGGGTGTTGTTGCGCAATGTAAATCATGCGGCGCCCGAGTGAATTTGACCAGCATAAAATCGGCATATGTCAGACTGACCGGCAGGTCGCTGGTCATGGCCGATGACATGAAAATCTGCCAATTCCAGTCACCGCATCTCTAATATTTATGATAATAGGTACTGTTCTGCTACAAGAGAGGCTGATCAGATGCATGGCTCTGGAATGCTCTTTTCTATGTCACTGGATTCCAGCCAAGGATGGCGAAGGCATGTCCCACCCTAATCTGCCTTACTCTGACTCTGAGTCAGAATAAATCTTAAATGAGCTAATGGGACTTAAATAAGAAAAACATTGCATGGAAAAGCATTGCTTGGGAAATGAACTACTTAGTCTGCCTGTATAGTGGCAATGGCATTAAATAACTGCCCTATCAGAGCTGAGTAAGTAAACTAAATCAGGCTTATGACAGTCCTCCCACTTTGATTCAATTTGTGTGAATAAGGGTAACAGAGGACTGCTGCTGCTGACCTGCTGGCTGGTGAAGACAAGGAGTGAATCTGTTGTCTTTAACATTTTAACAGTGTGTCAGACACTGACCATTCAGGGAGGAGTGATTGTGGAAGTTTCCACATATCATGACATATGCCAGATATTGTTGCACCTAGCACACAAATGCTTTTATGAACTCTCTTGTTACACTCACTACACTGTAAAATTGTTAATTGGTTGGTCTTTTGAATATTTGCTAGCAAGTGGTCTGCATGCCACAAAATCACAATTTGGTTAACTGTATCTGTGAAATGGCCACAGTGTCCCTGTTTTAAGATCCCACAAGCTACATGTTCTTATTAGCATCTTCTGGATTTAATGCCAGAGGCAACTGACCTTCACAATCAATCAGTCAGTAGAGTGACAGAGGAGTGATGGCATTTAGCACAGCTCCTCAGGCTGCTGCACACAAAGGCTTGAACTTAAGTAAACTATTGATGAAAACTGAGCTGAAGAAAGTATGATTAAATTGACTGCAACACTTTTGGGGTTTTTTTGGGGGGCATTTTCAGCCTTTATTTTGATAGGACAGCTGAAGACATGAAAGGGGGGAATGACATGCAGCAAAGCGCCGCAGGTCGGAGTCAAACCCGGGCCCGCTACGAGTAGGAGTGAGGAGTAAACCTCTATATATGTGCACAAGCTCTACCAACTGTGCTATCCGGGTGCCCACAGCACTTGATTTTAATAAAAGCAGAAGCGCAGTGTGATGAAAGTGGGCTTTATTTGATAAACAGTAGTAATGTTCATTGTGTTTTTTGAATCATTTAGAGGCACTGGAGTGAGCTTTTATGATTCAAAGATTTCACAAAATGGGGGTTAGAGCTTCCTGGAGAACTTTGCATCTTCAGTGGTGACCTCAGGCTGCATCAGTATTCGTAACTAAAAAAGTACAACCAACAAAAGCATCATATTTTTTTTTTTTTAACAATCCTGTCCTTTCCCTTCCCATCTAACACCCGGGCTCTTTTTACCGAATCTTTCTCTCATAAGTGATAACCCACTGAGCATGACTAGGCTGAAAGCAGTGACCAAGATAAAAAGGAAATCAACAAACCACTCGTGAAGAGCACAACACATATACGTTCACTTAAATGAACTGTGACCTGGAATGCGTGGAAAATCATGGTGTGGTAAACACTCACACCTTGCACCTGTTCATTTAATGCATGTAAATTGATCAAATAAAAGTTTGTTCAGATGCAGCTCCTGTGTTATCTGTATTATTTGCGACCCTCAATTGCAACGAAGCAGTTAACTGTATTTGAGTTGTTAGCCACATTCAGTCTGTCTGCATCCTCACTCTCCTGCCCCAAATTTGGGTTTCATAATAATCAAATATATAAATGCACCATGAGTTACCTTGTGGAGTTTTGACTTCTAATAACGCCACGGAGTAATCTTTTTTTATCATGTGCAAATTATTTTAATGAAATGTATTTATCACTGAGGAATGAATGTGCAGACGCTAACTTATGTCATTGTCAGGCAGATGCATGAGCATCAGTTGAGTGTTGTTATTGTTCAGTTAACCTATATTAATACTGCAGTCTACGTTAATATTGTTCCTAAAATATAAATATATAATTTGCCAAAACCTCACGATATAAAATAAATGTGTCTATATGCTGTTGTTTTTAACATCTTTTAAATAAAATAACATTTTCAATATCTTTTTAGATGAAAGTGTCACATTTAAATTAACGATAAATATTTCCAAAGCCTTCAGCTGAATGACTGCTCTGGTAATGGGCATCCCATCATTCCGTTTTTCAGTCACGTAATCACACACTTTCCTGTCAATCTCTTGGAAGCGGCCACTTTGAGGACCACGGTAAGATTTTCTCTGGCTGTTTGCATTTTTAGACAGTGTATCGTCTCCATGACAATGCCTCGTTGTACTTCCGTTCTAACTTCCGACTTTGAGGCTTTTTCGTAACTGAATATATAATTTGTATATAAATGTGGATAATGTTAGTGATAGTGAGATGCTTGCTACAGTTATCAATCAGTGAAAACACTAGCCTGACAAGCCAGACCCACATCAAGATGATCTGGTCTGGGTCTGGGAACACACCATTGGCAGGGCTCAATCCGAGGGGTGGGATAAACGGTTGTCGTTCAAATTCCCTCTGCACACAATAGGATAGCGCTACAACCTAACAATAGAGCAAAACTCCGAACACCTCTTCCTTTTTTAAGAATGACTTCAGTGCCATTCTTTGTTCTTTTCTCAAAGAAAAGCTTAACTCAAAGTCTTCCAGAGTCGCAAAGCCGATTCGAAAGATTGCTGTTCACCAACAGCAGCAGCCATCTTCTTTGTTTTTAAGTAGCAGGGAATTCACGCGGAACCGTCACAACTCTGCCGTCATTATGTTAAGCCCGCCCACTGACTCTATACACGATGTGATTGGTCTGACTAGAGTTTGGTTTTTCCAGCTCACAAGCCAACAGAGAGTTGGTAGACGACCCTGGCTGCAAATTACATTTGCTGCCGCTAGGGTGCATCTAGATTTCTAGGCTACGAAAACACGTTTTATTTCTCTGATTCACTGCTTTGTTCAAACGCCGCTGGGTGCTCTCTCTTCGTGTTTGTCTATCTGGCTTGACCATAAAACGTTACCGTGCTTTTGGGCGGTTGTTGAGGCTCCGTCTTACAAACTAAAGCTGTTTGTAACATTAAAATAAAATGGATTATGGATCATTTAATTTCTATAGTTTATAGCTGACTTTACCAGCTGACTTCTCTATTAGCTGTTGAAACAGGTGACGTCCCTTACGTTCCAAAACCAGCATCTGCGACTTGAACAGCTGAGTTGCAGCATGACCATCAGCTGGCCTGAGTCCAGCTCAAGACTTTGTTCAAGACGGTCGCTGTGTCTCTCCATGTTTCAGGCCCTGGCTCTAGCTAGCTGTGAGGGACAGTGACTTGCTTCAGTTAGGAGGGCAACACGCGTTTTACTCGTTTCATGTTGTTGGCGACATCTGTTGTTGTGGGTGTATTAACATAAAAAAAAGTCTGGACCTCAAATAATGACCTCACTTTTTCAGACGTATTTTCAGAAAAAAATAAAAATGGTTAGGTAACTATATGTAACTTTTAAATGTTTCTGAAACTGTAATTTGTGTAATAGTACATTACAAAGAACGCTATTTTCATATAGTTTTTATTAATGTCTTTGCTTGGGTCCGATTTTTCCCACAAAGTCACAAAAGGATTTATGGCAGGTAGACCAGCCCTACAGTCACACATTCTGATGGGTCACAGGTTTCGGCATAACACCAGAAAAGCCTGTGTTATATATATACATCCAGGCAGGTAAAGGGTAGCAGGGGATTTCTTTATATAGGCTGTTGCGACCGGCTGACAACAAAAGAGGGAGATGCACAGCAAACTTAATAATAAACTGTCATTTATTAAATAAAAGTGCAAACAGAAAGACAATGAGGTGTGGTAGTCAAGATCAGTGGTGTATGAGGGTATATGGATGCAGTAAACCATGTGTTGTGCATGTTTTCAGTGTCTAACAAAGGAAGTAAAAAAACAAAGATTAACTTGTGCTAGGTGAAGGGAATGCTGCACACTGCTCTCTGGCCAGGCAGGGTTAAAAAGCCTGGGAGGACTGGCAAGGTGCTCCCAGTCATGTCGTTAGCACCTCAGAACACAGGCACAGGCCTAAATAAAGCCAGGGTCCCAAAGGAAACCCTGGCTTCCAGACAACCAAGTCACTCTTGTGACAACAATTACAATATAAACCATATATATACCTCAAATAACCAAGTATTAACTACCATACCAAATATCAAATTTCTTAATTCAAAAATAAGTAAATAAAATACAACACCTCACCGCATATGCTCCAACATAGTCTATATAAGGGGTTTTCAAATTGGGTGAATGTGAGCCTCCCCTTAGAGTAGGTAAGGACAGCCGAGCCCCCCCTTCCCCAAAATCCCGTCCACCTGCCCTAACCCATTCACGCCTCTGCAGTAAATGCCATCTTTTGTGTGTTCCAGGCAATGATGAGTTTCAATAACAACTGATAAAATGTAAATATTTTTTAATATTGTATTTTATGACATTTTACTTCCACAAGTGCATTCATAAAAATTTTTGCAACAGCAAATCATTTCCAACTTCATGCAGGCCTAATTGAGGGTACTTTTAAAATCACTGAACATCAGTGGGCCTATCCACAAGTCAACAAAACATGCTTAACATCTGTAATCGGCAAATTAGATTACAGATTACAATCCAAATATAAAAACATAATGGAATATATTGCAATAAGGCTTTCAGGCATTCTGTATTGCTTTCAACTATTTATTCTCCTTTGGATTGACTTTTCTAATTATATCTGAGTCAGCACACATCTTCCCTTCTCTCTTGCAGCTTTTGTTGAGGAAGTATCCTCCGTAAATGTGCATATGACAATTATTCACCTCAATTATACGTTATTCATTTAAATTTATTAATAAACCCCTGGACTGTATTATTTCAGATGTTTGAGCAAGATTTCTGCTCATGTCTAAAACTTTGTGCACATTCAAAATATATATAACTCATCCCATCTGTGTTCTCTGAGGTTTGGAGGAGTCGTGATATTTTGTGAAAAATAAAGTTATAATAGGCTATTACAAGAATAAAGTCACTATATTTCAGAAAATAATCTACCTGCACCATAGCCTGATATGCAATACGTGATTGCTCTGCTGATACGGTAGATCTCAGACCTTCTGACAGACACAGAGCCCTGTTTGGGTCTCTGGTCTCTGAATGAGACAAAGTTTAGGGAAGTGGCTGTATGCTGCTCTACATCAGAGGTGGAAAACCGAAACTACGGCAGAAATACACAGAGCTCAAACGCGACACATCTGCCACAGCATGTCGACAGCAGAGTGCATCCATGATAAACCTGAAGCTGCTTTTTACAGCAAGAGTGGACACTAAGCGACGTCCGGTTTCATATTTGTCAGTCAACTTTTCAAAATACATTCGGGGTTACACTCAAAACATTCGGGGATGAAGCCCCGGCAAAATCAGCTGACGCTGCGTCTGTCAGTGGGAATAATGAGTCCGCGCTTTTGATGCGCAGAAGTGTTTGATGTGGGCTGCACTGCAGAGAGAAATAAACGCAAGTCGTCCTCCACCTGCAGCCTTGATCTGTATTTGTTTTTAATCAGGGTCAGTGCGGAAAACTCCCACTCATACAAGTAGGTGGAGGTGAAGGGGATTAGGACTTTCATAGCCTTAGTGGAGATCTGGGGGAACTCGCTCTCCACAGACAACCATACATTTCTCCCAGTTTCTGTCACACTGTGGCAGAGGTGCAGACTCGGAGCTCGACCAGGTGAAACCTAACTTTAACTCAGGATCATATTTCCTAAGTTTTTTGCTGGATCCTGTCTCCTCCCTTAATGCTGACTTCTGTTAACTTGGGACAAGGAAACGATGCATTTTAAAGCTAATACACTCACGCACAATAACCGATATCAATAGAGCTGCATACAGAGTTATTTTTTCTTTGAGGGTCCCTTTGAGTGCTCTTTGGCACCCCCCAGGGGAGGCGCGCCTCAACTATTGAAAACCGCTGGTCTATATCCTTCGCGTTCCCCCGCAATCCCCCCTGCTGGAAATTCCACCGGATGCATGTATTTTCCGTTTCCTTCCGCTTTCTTTGTGTGGAAATTTTAAATTCGGTGGGTTTAGGAGGACTATTGTTGTCTGATAAATTGAAACAGCTAGCTAGACTATCTGTCCAATCTGAGTTTTCTCTCACACAACTTTTTGCAGCGGCTCTGTGCGGAGCTTAGCACCGCCCATGACCAGTGCTAGCCATTTTGGTGCCCTAAGCATAATTCCTTTATGATATATGTGCCTGAACTGCTTGTAGATGGTTGCTCATCATCTGTATCCTCCTCTTGGCCACGTGCTCCTTCTTGTATGTATCTCAGCATTGACCCTGCATTAATTTAGATATACAAAGACAAAGGATCAGAATATTTTGTCTCTTTCTATAAAGAGACAAAATATTTTGTCTCTTTCTATAAAGAGACAAAATATTCGAACAAACAATCTTATACTGAAAAATATTATGAACATTTAAAACTGAAAGCATGCAGCCAAGGAGCTCTCCCCCTTTATTACTTATTTATCAACTATTTGATAAATCTAATCTAATCTAATATAAAAGCATGAGTTGCAATATTGCACACAATTCAACAATAATTTTTGCTTTATATCATTCATAATGACATTTTATATTTATTTCTTACCTACAGGAATAAAAGAAAAATTATACACCTTACAGACTACATTTCTGAATCTTAAAACATTATACCATTTAATTGAATACAACTTAAATACGGTTACGAGAGCATTTTGTCTACTACAAAACGTTTTTCTATTTCACCGGCAGATGTCGTCCATGCCTTTGCATCCTGACATAAATGCAATCAAAACGGCAGTTCATTTTGTCATGTAGCTTCTGTCACATTCAGATGTAGCTGAGCTAGCTGTAGCAGTAACACTTTACAGTAACAGTTCACATTATCAAGAGCCATTTAAAGTCCCACTGCACATCCAACACCTCACCTAATTTGTGTGAGAGACTGTAGCCTACATTCTGCTGAATTCTACTGAATGACAATCCTAAAGATGGTCGTGGGTTTATTATGCATTGCAAACACCAAAATATAATAATAAACGGTAATAAATGGTCTGAAGCAAGAGGAATTGTTAGCCTACCTTGTGCACTGACTGCTAACTGTTACTGAGAACGTATTGACCACCGTCACGTCAAAATAAACCATAAACTACTGCTCAATATGTAAAGTAAAGTAACAGCTAGCTGGCGTCAGTTACTTGTAGAATGCATAACAGTAAAATCTCAATTTAGCGTGCACCTAAGTTATAACATATTTGAGTTTGCTAACAATAACGTCAGCTAGTTTGAGGTGTATGCATAGGCTAACCATATTAGCAGCACATTTCCCATATTTAATTAATCATGGACTTACTTGCAAGTGATGCACGGGCATCATCTCGCAGTTTCTTCTCTTTTCTTTTCTCTGCTCCTGACTCCTGCTGTCTTTTCAAGGCCATTTCCAAAAAGGTTGACTTAGCCTACTGTCAAACTTCGTCAGGCGCAATCCAACAGACCACTGAGATAGGGAAGGGCACCCACAGGGAGCTTGGGAAGTTGAGTGTGTGTGTGTGTTTGGGGGGGGCACCATCATTAGGCAAAAAGTGCCTAATATTTCTATACTGAAATAATATCGGCATTATAATTATTATGACTGATGATTTTTCATTAGGCTATTTTTAGTGCCCCCTCAGCACTTGGTGCCCTACGCACAGCGTGTGATGCGCGTGGTGGGGGCGGCGGCGCTGCCCATGACAATTCTGATTGGTTTAAACCCCGCCCTCTATCCTCAGCAACTGGATCCTGGAAGCTAATTTAAGAGAAAGGAGAGAGGGACCACAGGAAAAATGGAACACAAGTGTAAAATGACATTAATCACATTGAGCCCGAGAGAATGCGTCCGCCACAACATGTGTCAAATGTCTCGTCCCTTAATATGACGAATGTCCAGGCTGTAGGACTGGCGCAATAGATCCCGTCCTTGGGTTTAATGAAAGGCGCTGTATAAATCTTAAAGTTAAGAAGATAAGATAAGGTTATTATTGCGTTCATTGCTACAACAAACTCTTAATGCTTTGGCTCGTGACAGTGACAGCCGGTTTAGCTCACAATACATACAATGTAGGCTAAATTAATGTTACCATATGCAACACTTGAAATGCAGCGAGGCATCTGTAACGTATTATCTTATTGTAAATGAATGATTTTCTGTCTGACCAAAACAGTCATCTCAACTATATGACCTCCGCTAACTCTAATACAGCACTATAAAGAAAAGACCTTTACCACAGCAGTGGTCGTAAAAACAGTACTGCTTTTGTCCAAAGCGGCCACTAGAATCACAAACACAAACTGAAAGTTACATGTAACCACTTCAAGATGTGTGTCACCGTCAACTCTTAATCAAGGCCAGTAGTAATATAGTAAGTCTGTGGTACTGTATTTAAGGTTGTTCAGAGCCAATTTACTATCAGCTTTCAACAGCGTAAGCTTATTGTTGCGGACAAATTAAAAGGACTAATCTCCATAAACCTGATTACAGATTTACTTACAAAAATGCAATTAGCGCTGAATAAAATAGCTAAATAATCCCTGTTTTCTAAACCTTTCCTTCTCCAAATACGCAAGGTATGACAGTGGAAAACATATATCCATAGTAAGTGTAGCTTAGCCTTAAAAAGACTAAATGCATAAATACATACATACATACATACATACACAAAGAAACATGTACATCAGATTATAAAAGGCAAAGGATGCAGTGCCAGACATTAAGTAAACCAAAACAACAACAATGCCTTCCTTTCTGCTGCTGAGAAAAGACATGCGTGATTTCCTCTGTGCAATCCCTCATGCAGGAACAGCGTAAATTCTCTGTCAGTCAAAATAATGAGCTTATGTGCAAACCATAGCGCTTCCGTGATCCCACACAATGTTACCAGGAGAGAAGACCTAAGAGGTGGAGACAGGAATGGGGAGAAGGTAAGAGATAACAGGGATAGAGAGGGGGAGAAGCATGTGAAGAAAAGATAAATTGAGAGGGAGAATCAGGAAAAAGAGAGGAAGAAGAGAGGGGGGATGGGAAACTCCTCTTTGACAAGAAAATAGCAACCACTGTTAGGCTCAGCAGGAAATGAATATTAATAGTGCTGCTGCATGACTTACACTGGAAACAACCTAGATTTCCACAGTTGTAGTCATCAAGCACATACTGTACTGTGTCTGAAATGTTCCATTCTGCACAAGAATTGTTCAAAAGGTGAAACTGTTATTTCCTTTAGCTAGTGCTTATAATGACTTGGAAGCTGGTTTGGGTTTTGTTTTGGTGTAAACTATATCGAACTAAACTAAAATTTAACAAAGTTTTTTCTCCTTTAGAAACCCTTAAATGCATTTTGGCTTTTGGTTTTTACACTATTAGAGTGATGGTGTTGTACTGCATTACATTCAGTGTTTTTAATATTCTGCCCGCCCTCGTGTAAATCTTTTTGAAACACCTCTCAATATAGCGTAGTTCAGTACAACACCACCTCTAACCATGATCTCAATAGCAAACATATAATTGAACTAGAAGGGCACTTGGAGATCGCAGACCTCCAACAAGGTATGCCCTATATCACAATGTTAAAGGGTAACTACTGTTTTGTTCAACCTATCCTATGTTTTTGTTTCTAAGTGACTGATAGGAACAACAATATTTGAAATTAGTCCACTATTAAGCAAGATCGCTGCAGTCGGCAGCGGTGAAACAAGCTATAATGTAAGTTAATAGGGCAATTATCCAGCTTGTATTTACCTTCACAAAAGTGCTCATTTTGCCACAGACTCAGATTAATATTCTAAGTGTCTGACAACATTATGGAAAGGATTTCTAAGGAGGTGGAACTTTCTTTTACAGAAATAGGAACCTTTTTTAAACATAAAAACATCTGCGTTTGTTAAACCCACCAGACTCTATGTAAATAAACTGTAATTTTAGCATCGTAAAATACACAATACACACAAGTCAACAAAAAAAAACTAAAATTATAAAAAGCCGCATTGGGTCGTCTTTCCACTTGTCCAACCATCACAACTCTAGTTGTGGTTGAAATAAACATCTAGTTTATCGATTTACATGTGAAAATACATTGGCTCTATACACACTAAGAGTATTGCTTTTTTAAATGGAGTCTGGTGGGTTTAGCGCTAGCGACTTCAGAGCTGATGCTGGTTAAATAAAAAGGGTCTTAAATTGGTTTTAAAGGTCTATCTCTGAAGGGATCCTTTCCATAATGTTGTCAGACACTTAGAATATTAATCTGAGCCTGTCAGTGGCAAAACAAGCACTTTTGTGAAGGTAAATTTAAGCTGGACAATTGCCCTATTAACTTACATTGTAGCTTGTTTAGCTCCTGCCAACTGCAGCGATCTAGCTTAATACTGGACTAAATGCACAGAGTGAGGCAAAATTATTATTTCAATGGCTGTAAACCAAGCAAGTTGCTTGCTCTGAAATTAAAACAAAGCGAATCCAGAGCTACTATCAACAGCATCCGCACAGATCGAGGTATCTCAACAAATCTTAAAGATATCAGCGCCACTTTTCAATCCTTCTATTCAAAGCTGTAGTCCCAACCAATGGCTTGCATTCTCAGCCATTTCCCATCGAGCGGGGCTCTCGACAGGGATTCCCGCTTTCCCCCATGCTGTTTGCAATCTCTCTTGAACCGTTAGCCCAAGCCATAAGGCAAAATAAAATCTGTAATGTCTAGATTAAATCAAATAGCAGCTCAATATCATTATTTGCAGATGATATTTTGTTGTACATCTCTGATCTTGAGGACTCAAAAATTCTTAAGATTTTCAACGAATTTGGCTCAATCTCCAGCTATAAAATTAACTGGAAAAATCTAATCTTCTTTTGTTGAACAACAGGCATGTGACATCAGCCATTAGTGTTACAATACCAACCCAAAGCTAAATTTCATATTTGGGCATCATCATGAGTTGTCCAGGACAACTATGAAACTATATTAAGTAATGTTCAAAGTGATCTGACCAACTGGTCTGCGCTGCCGGCATCACTGCGGTCCAGGATTGCTGTTGTTAAAATGAACATAGTTCCTTGTGTGAATTTCGTAAGTACAATGATCCCCTAACCCCCACCAATACATTTCTGGAAGAAACTTGATACTTTAATTCAGCAGTATATTTGGAATAATAAACAACCTAGGCTAAAATACTCTACCCTGCAACGTACCACTAAGACTGCAAGACCTTGCCTTTGCAGGGGTGTGTCCAAAAAAGTGTAACCTATGGCACTATTATCACCAACACATTGACCAACTTTAAACAGGTGGAGGAGCAACTACGCTACATCAATAAGTGGCATTTGAATACCCCAATATGGCACAATGCACACTTAAAGGTGCCCTGCCATACAAAACCGTTTTTATTTGCATTTTTTTAAATATGTTAGGTCCATATGTGTTTGTGTTATGTTGTGAATGTGAAAATGAACGGCTACCTCCTTTGTCAGCTCTAGCCACTGAAAAGAAATAAGCGGAGAAATCAGGCCAATTACAAAAGCTGGTCAGTCTGACATCATATTGCCTGAGCTCATTACTATTCATTAGCTCGCCCAGTTGGGCTGGGTAAAGGATTCTGACAGCCAGGCTCTCATTGGCTAACTGTTAGCCAATCAGATTCAAACAGCTTAGCTTGTTGAATATTAATGAGAACTGGCAGAAATCAAGCTGAGTCTTCCTGTAGGCTTTCTATACCACGCTAGAATGGCTTGAAACAAGGTAACCAAGGCATTTTTGCCACAAAAAAATGTTACAGAGTCCATGGTAGAAGTTCAGACATTACCACAAAGTAATGAAATACGTGTGGCAGGGCACCTTTAATGTCTGGTAACAAACCCTTTGCGTGTAAACAGTGACAAAAGTATTTATACTTTAGACCAGCTATTTAACGAGAAAGGTATGTTGAGTTTTGAAGATCTGAGAGTTAGTTTTGAGGTCCCCACGACTTTGATCTTCGCTTAAGATCAGCCCTAAAGGGGAAATAGTCTTGAAGCGCGTCATTAAATGGTTTGTTGATTTTCCTGTGAGAGGATTACTATCCAGGATTTATGCTAAACTGATGCAGGTATCCATAGGAGAACTCCCAATGGGAGTGAGAACTGAGCCCTGAGGGGAACACAATTAATTAGTAGACAGTTTGGGACAACATTTTCCACTGTTCCAAGAACCCAAATCCCCAGCAGATCCATTTCAACATATGTCATAGGACATATTGGACTCCTCAGAAGAGATACGTCTCCAAAGTCATTCCCACTCCCTATTGCACGTTCTGTCAACCTGAACAAACTGGAACTTTCCTGCATATGGTCTGGGAGTGTGAACAGGTGCATGAGTTCTGGAATAAAACAACATCAATAATATCTGATGTGATAGAATGTTGAATTCCTACTGACCCAATTGTTTTGTTACTTAATAACGACTCTAAATTACACCTGCTTGGGAGATAGAGGAAAATTTGGCTAGCCAGCTCGCTTTGTATAAAACAGTGGTTGGGATATTTTCTGGACATAGTTATGCTCAAGCGCTCTACAGCAAGGATTAAAGGAGAACTCTGGGCAAATTTTACGTTAATCTTGATCGCTATAAATATGTGAGTACAGTCGATAGCAAAAAAAAAACAGAATCGGTCCTAGCAAACTGGAGTTGCTGCAGCTAATGCCCATAGCTCCCATTTAGGTAAAACGGCAGTTTTGGGGGCATATACTGAAGTGTGCCTTTGTGCTTCTTAACAGACACAAAATGCAATTAAAATTTCAGGGGTCTTACGTGACAACAAGATGTGTTTTCAACTCAGACATCCTGCTGCTAGCTCGCCCTGCTAGCTGCCAGCTGCTAGCTGCCGTCCGAGAGTCTGTGTTCAGCCAGGCTTATGCAATAATGATCCGTGTGTATTTGCAGCTCATCTATTGTGTGGGACATCGATCTGGCATTGGTGAGTAGGAGGCTTGGCAGTGGCGATCTGTTTGGTAGTTTCCTTAGGCGGGCTAGCTGGCCCAACCGGCCTCCTTGCTTCAGCTTCCTCCCCGCCTTCCTCGCCTGCCGCAGCCGACAACAGTCAAACGAGCGCCCGCTGGTCTGGTGGATGTCTTCCAGAGGTCCGGTCATGCCTTCGCGGCAAAAAAAATGTTTCCCCCTCAAAAATAGGTAATTGAGCACTGTAATGGTTATAACCATATCAGTGACTATGTAACTACATGGAAACGGACAAAATTATGTAAAATAGTGTTACAGATGACTAGCTGTAGTCTCGCAATGAAGTCCTGTGGGAATTCAGTTGTAGCAGGAAAAAGGTAAATAGCAGTATGCAGATCAGAGCATAGTGTGTGAAGAGTGAAGAGCGGAGGTGTTCACAAGGGAAGAAGCTTGGAGTAACGTAACTATGGAGATACAGAAGATATTGAACACATGGAAGAGGCTTTTGAGTTTGGGGGCCGTCATTTATTCGAACCCAAGTATACAGACTAGCAGTATAGTTCAGTATAGAACTAGCCTCACAAGAGTTGAAAAGAGCGAGACAGAGGGGCAACAACAGGCAGATGAAGCAGCTGCATGAGCTAGCTTTCAGTAACCCTATTAATGTGCAAGCCACATACATCATTTATCCCGTTTCCATGTAGTTACATAGTCACTGATATGGTCATAACCACTACAGTGCTCAATTACCTATTTTTGAGGTCTGTTAAGAGGCACAAAGGCACTCTTTAGAATATGCCCACAAAACTGTCGTTTTAACTAACTGGGAGCTATGGGCATTAGCTGCAGCAACTCCAGTTTGCTGGGACCGATTATGTTCATTTTTTTTGCCATCGACAGTACCCGGAGTTCTCCTTTAACAAAGCCAAGTCATCAACTATCAGCCTATGGGAAAGCGCAGCAGCACAAATATCAGACTTAATGACCTCAACCCCACAATAATTAGGCCACGTCCACACGTACCAAAACGATCTTTTTTTTACCCGTCTTCCCTGGATTCGTTTCAAGAATAGATGCATCCAAACAAATCCATTTGTAAATGACTCAACACGCTACTTCCTATTCCAAGGCTATAGGCGGCGCTGTTTCTGCTACAGAAATTCACCAAAAAAAACGAGAAGAAGAGCATTGTCACTTCCACTTCCCATCATAACATGGCTAGCTAGACTAACGCTCTCTTAATACATCCATGGACTATAATAACTTTCACCACTGCTCATTTTATAAAGGCCGCCGCAAGAAAACGTGTCTTTGTTTACATTGTATAATGTGCTGTTGGATTGCTTTTTATTTTGCAATTCTGTCTGCCATCGGACATGATTGCAGCGCGCTAGCTAGCAGAGCTAACGTTAGCAAGCTAACGTTAGCTCTGCTAGCTAACATCGGCAGTCAAACAAACATCAATGATCCATGAATGATGTCTTTATGATAATCTACGGTTTTCTGGCGGTAGCCTTTCTACAATAAACCGTGGTAAAAGTTACTATAATCCGTTCAAGGAGTTGATAAGCAGACAGATTAGCTAGCTAGCTAGTTGATAAGTCGTCTACTACCACTTTATAAACAACCATAGCAGCTAACGTTTGCTACGTCGCAGCTGTAGCGGTCAGCTACTTTAGCGATGTTTAATGTTGGCTACATAACGTTAGCAATATATCTTGTGTAGAATCCAGGACCGGCAGGGCAGAGGGAAGTGTCAGGGAGCAGAGACAAAGTATTTAGATGAAGTGAGCTGGTTTGACCATGGAGATGGGATATGCTCGCTTAGCTTCACCGCAGTCGTGTGTGACCGGCGTGCAATAGCACTAGTGCGGTAAGAGGTCGAGGGGTGGCGATGACATCATCGATACAGGGTCATATTCGTATTCACCATCCATACGAAGCCAAACAAGAGCCGTTTTCGAATTTTTTCACCCTGAGACCACGCCTGAAAAGTGCGTTTTCAGGCAGTGCGTTTACAGGATTCGTCTGGACGGTCGGCCCAAACGATGCAAAACATGTGCGTTTGCACAAAAGAGGAGAGTGATTAGGCAAGGTGTGATTTCTGTTTTTTTTTCCTCGAGATCGCAGAGGGTGGGGGGTGGGAGAGGGTTTTTGTTATGGATCAATTTGTGTTTATCTGTTTTGTGCACCATCTGCTATTACACACGTTGTGTAGTTTGTTTTGTATGTCTGAAGGTGCCAATAAAATTTGTTTTAAAAATGTATCACAAAAAACAGATCACCACTGTGAAGACAGCTTGTGATAGTCAACTGCGCAAATATGCGTGTCAAAGTTTACCAATTTACCATTACACACATTTGAATTTACTTCAACCCCATTAGTGAATCCACTGATTGCAGCAATCCCATTTAAATGTATAGATTTTGCTGCAAAATGTCACTGTTTTTAAATGCTGGTGTGACCGAGCCTTGATAGGCTACTGATATATTGAACACAACTCAAACATTTCCAGCACATTAAAATATGGCCATCAAACTGTAAACCTGAAATATACTGTACTTGTGGAGATGAGATGGACATCTACTCTGACCTGCTTCTCAGACTCAACTCCTGTCTCTTTTCCACTCATCACTCTTACTTTCCTCTGAGTCACAGCAGGTCAGTGTCTCTGCTGTTGTCATTGTAACTTTCACTCTTTTAAAAGTCCCTGTTACTGGAGCTGCTGGCTGCATTGAACTTTTTCCCCACACTTTGGAGATGGTCCTTATATAACACAAAATAATGTGAAAAAAGCTGATATAATTAGAATTTTTTTTTTTATCTTAAGGTTGCTTTCACACCTACCTTGTTTGGTCTGGACTTTCACGCTTTTTGATCAAACCAAAATTATAGGTGTGAAACCTCCTCCGGACCACAGGTTCAGAATTTCGAACCAACTACAGGAAGTTCTGGCAGGCTGTGTTATAAGAGAAGCGTAGCTCCTTTAAGGAATATAGCTCAGTGCTTAGTGGGTACGTAGTTTGTGAGCAAGAGAAACGGTGGATTCGCCCAGAGCAGACAGCTGTCTGCAATCATAGCAGAGAATAAATTAGCAGTTTACTTGTTAAAGGTGCAATATATAATACTGACAGCTAATGTTTAAAATAGTTACTGCAGTACAAATTCAAAATACTGGTAAGAATCGTCTCCCCCGGCCCCTCCTCTCCAGACCTCTCCTCCCCAGACTTAAAGTTCATGGGGATTGCCAGGTTGAGAACGCAGCATTCAACAATATTGCTAGACGCTAAAACGCTACTAGTCTCGCATAGCCAGACATTATTCCAAAGCGAGGCAGAGTAGCTAACGTTAGATGCTGGCTATATTGACAGTTATAAAAGCCCGTGCTCATGCGGAGCTCCATACCTGACTGACAGACACCGTATTACGGCAACAGCCACTAAAAACACCACAACCTTGCCGTCCTCTCCACCTGACTGACAGACACACTTTCTCGGTCTAAAATAACGTCAACAACGCTGAAAAACACCGCAAACTCACGGCCCTCTCTACTTGACTGACAGACAAAATTTCTTGGCTTAAAATTGGCTTACGTTTGTCAGCTACGGCTGCTGAACAGGCTACACGGTTGTTTTGCCAAAGTTAAATTTCATGTTTCCATTAAGATAGGGTGACCAGATTTCCCGGAGCTAAAACCGGGATACTTAGCACGTGACCGTAGTGCTCGCGCACGCACACGCTTTTTAACTTGAACATGTGCCAGCCCAGGTCAGACATATACACAGACAGTAACTTCATTATTTTGATCATAGGCTCCTCATCTAATAATAACAACAGTGTTTTTTCCTGTAAAATTAACAAAATTGCAGCAACAGCCTTTTTCAGTTTAGTGTGAGATTTATGTTGAGATTTTTTTCTAAAAAAGATTCTTTGAAGTGTTATTTATTCCAAATAACACCAAAAGAATTAAAATGATTTATTGAAAATTTTGAGCATAACCACTTCATTTCCTGCATTCTGGTGAATTTTATGCACATATTTCTACCTTTTTCTGAATCAATGTATACTGCAACCTGCAAATATTTGTAGCCTAGGCATCATTTAGTCCTCCCTCCTGTTTGGCGTCTTTTAGTGAGGAAGTAACCTCCTTAAATGTGCATATGACAGTTATTCACCTCAATGATACATTAATTCATTTTAATTTATAATAGACCCCTGGACTGTAATATTTCAGATGTGTTTGAGCAAGATTTCTGCTCATGTCCAAAACTTTGTGCACCTTCAAAATACAGTATATCTGTGCTCTCTGTGATTTGGAGGAGACGATGAGTCGTGACATTTTGAGAAAAATAAAGTTAGGTTAGTAGGCTATTACAAGAATAAAGTCACTATATTTCAGAAACTAATCTATACCTGCACCATAGTCTGCTGCTGTGCTGTAACTGAACGCTGCTCTACATCGGAGGTGGAAAACGGAAACTACAGAAATACACGGAGCACAAACGCAACACATCTACCGCAGCATGCCCATAGCTGAGCGCGTCCATAAACCTGAAGCTGCGCTGTATTTTACAGAGAGAGTGGACACAAGCAGGTCTGCTTCAGATCTCCATGTGTCTGAGGTCTGAACCGTAGACTGGAAAAGTCACGTCACAGGAACTTCAAACTAAATCATTAGCATTGCGCTCCTAAACTTTGTGTTGATGGCATCAATGTATTAGACTGATTTGGCTAGGATTCCTCCCAAAACTTCACCCGGCTTTCCTCATGGAGAGACGGTTGCTAGGTGTTAGCAACAAATATGGCATGGTAGGACCCCGCACATAGCTGCCGTTCTATTTGCCTCGGAAAAATAAACTGGACAAAGTTACATTCAAGGCTAAACTCAAAAAATTCAGGGCTGAAGACCCGGCAAAATCGTCTGACTCCGCTCCTGGTGTAAACCAGGACATTTTGGCATTTTGGCGGGACTCGGGACAAACAATTGGAAATCGGGGCTGTCCCGCTCAAACCGGGACATCTGGTCACCCTACATTAAGAGGAAGTCAATCTTGCCGTTTCTGTCATAGGTCTGTCATGGTTATTAACAGCCATGGCCCGCTTGCCTGGTCCTCCGGTAACGTTAGCTAGCAGTTAGCAGGGTTAGCATAGCGGCCTTGGCCAGGACCAGTCAGGATCACTTCACTGGCTGTCTCAATTGTTTTTGCGAGTAACTAACTCTAGTACTTTATATAATTCATTCTGAGTACACGATTGTTGAAATGACCAAAAATGCCTGTCCCTAGCATAGACTGTAAAATTATATACAGTCATTGGTCCCTAGTTGCCATGATAAATTAGCCTGAAGCTTAATGCTTACCTGTTCAGGAAGAAATTAGCCAACTCTGTGTCCTTTGGGCTCTAGGCTGTCTCCATCTTTCAACTACATCTCCAATATTTACCAGGGGTTTGTTACATTTCTAGTCATGCAACTGTTGCTAAGGTTTTTTAAGGTTGGGGAGAATCTATCTCCCTTGATCCCGTTTGTTTGTTTGCTGCTTCCATGGCTGTACTACAGCTGTAGGGCGCTGGGTTTACCTTTTTACCAAGGGGGTAAGCAAGCATCCGCAAAGCATACCTCCTATGGAGACATTATGATGCTAACAAGCCATCACCTGCCGTTAGCATTCCATTGACTGCCATTCATTTTGGCGTCACTTTGACAGCGAATAACTTTACATCTGAAGCGTTTAAAGACTGTATTTGTCCATTGTTTATTTATAAAGAAACACGACAATGTATAAAAGGCTCCATTACCTTGTATCTCACGTTATGGCTCCGTAGCAGACGTTTTTGTAAAAATAGGCTAACGATTGTGTCATAACCACGTGACTTTCTGTTGCATAGTAGACAAATTACCATATAGTCAGGAGAAGCTTGACTTAACATTAGCTGTTTAATTAAAAAATAAAGTTTAATTACTAATGTTAACTAGCATTTTAGTTAGCAATAATTAGCCTGATCCTATGTTATCTACTTACATATACCTACGTTTTCCGTCTCTGCAAGATTCGGAATGATTGAGATTTCTCTTGGCACAGCTACCAGAAGACTTACAACTTTCAACTTTCAGGTTGCTACGTTGTCAAGCTCAGTTTGAGGCTGTGCAATAATGCTCAGCCATCACCGGAAAAGTGCTTCTAATAGACTTCATTGGTCTCCGTGGAAGTCTACGGCGTCCATTAATTTTACTCTCTATGATTTTTACATTTATATCTGGCAACCCGGCCTGGCTGTCAAAATGGGCAGTTGATAACAACACACAGGCCAAAACACAAACAGACATTCCGTCTCGGAACGGAAATTTCAAAGGAGAAAATACTGGCTTTAGCATTGTCAGAAAAGATAGTATTTCAACTTAGCATGTTTTCTTAATATCTGATGACATATTGTGGTAATTTTTGGATGTAATACAGTAAATATATTACATATTGCACCTTTAAGTGGTAGAAAATGGACAGTGTATGTTTCAGTTTGTCCCTGAATAAATGCTGTGAATCCTCAAAACCCAAGTAAGTTCCCCTGTCAACAAAACAAAAAGAGCTGCGGTTTCATGGGGAGCACAGGAGAAACAATCAGTAACAATTATCGGAAGAAGCGGCGCACCTATGTGACGATGACAGTACGTAGTTATGTCATGTATAGTTCTTAAATGCATAACTGCTTGCATAACTGCAATGTTAAAACCAAAACTAACCGTATCAAATGTATACAATGTTAAAAAAAAAAAAAAAAGACATGAACCTTTGTCCAGACCTTGGTTCGGACTTTGAGTGTGAAAAGGCCCTAATTTAGAATTTAATTGTTGCAGGCTCCTCATTCCTTCACGCAATCCTTCACCTCTTTAAGTTACTGATGTCAAAGTGAAGCTCGCTCCACATTCCAGTCACAGCCAATCAGATTTGAGGATGCAGCGGAGTCTGGTGGGGAGTGGTGGAGACGAGGGGGGTCCCATGTGGTTTCCATGTTGCTTTTGAAGTTTAAGTACAAAGGTTCTCTTGGCCTCTTTCCCTCCCTTTCTCCCCTCCTATCTCTCTGTGACTCATTCGCTGTGTCCGTCATGCAGGTCACATCCATCTCCAGTTCTTACTCATTCAGTCTGCCTCTCATCCTTTTTCTTTTATCTTCCCTCTTGTGTACAGACATCTACATTTATACACACATGTTGGACAAGTACAGTATATACACAATACATACAACCCAGCAGCTGGGCTTGCAGGTGATGGAGTCTGTGTGAAGTGTATTGTCTGATGTGGGGCCACTGAGGGGCCTGTCCTGCATACTTTGATAAAACTCTCTGAAGTTTGCCAAGACACAGGACACAAAGGGAAACTGGCTGCACTGCTTCTGTTTGTGGGATTATAGTCCTGAGTGTGTGTGTGTGTGTGTGTGTGTATACACGTGCATGAAAGAGACACGTGAAGATACAGAAGGATGCATTTTGACTTTAACTTTCTGTGTGCAGTAGAGCTGCCAATCTTCCTCTATAATACCATTTGAATTTCATTTGTTATTTTTTTAAATATTCAAATAATATTTGAATATTTAATGCTCAAATGCAGCCTGTTATCAATATGTACTACAATACTCAGGCTTATGCATTGTCAATGCCACTATAAGCATGTGGTTGTTGTTACATCTTCTGTCCACTAGAGGGACTTCTAACATTAGCCTGGCCTTCTGAATTAGCTAGCTAACGTTAGCTAACATATTTATAAAAAAAAGTCACATTCGAATAGTAATTTCAGCATTCAAATATTATTGATTTTTTTTACTATTCGAATTATATTCGACTGTCGTTATTTGTTCCAACAGCCCTAGTGTGCAGTCATAACATCAGTGGATACTATGAATGTTAAATATAAATGTTCATCTGAGTAGCGTTTTTCTGTTTAGTGAATCTATAAGTGGTTTCTGGGGAGCTCCTGGAGTCCTGGAGGTTTTCTTTAAGGATCCCCATAAGTTGTTGGATTTCAGTAACTGCATTTAGAGAAAGTATCCTAGTTGTTGCAGAAAACATAAAAATGAGAAATTTCAATTATAGGTTTTAGTATTACTTGTACCAATACCCTATTAATTGAATACTGGTATAGGGACTATTGATGTAAATTAGTATTCTTGCTAACTCCAGCATGTTATAAAAAAAATATAAATATATAGATATAAATCCCTGACGCAATTGCTAAAATATAAGTCGTCATGGAATATTTGGGGTCATGAAAACATTTGAGGAGTCCTGACTATGCATATGATTGAGCGTCACCCATGCTGTGCTTGATTAAGCACATGCATAGTTATGTTTGCATAGTGAAACAGAATGGTTATTGTTGTAAAATTTGAAAACCTAACCAGATTTGGGGATTATTGTTATCTGCAAGCCTGCCTAGGTGGAAATTGTTTATTTGAGACAAAAATCAGGGAAAAGACAGTGTTTGTACAGTAATTGTGTCTTTCCCCTACACATTCAAGACTTTATTCTGTCCCTCTGTCAGACCAAGATTTCAGTCTCACATTGTTTCTGCCTGAGGCTCTATGGCTTTCAGTCTATGCATCTGTTTGAGTTCCATCTTAAGGTGAATTTAGACCGCAAATCCCTTCCAGCTCCAGCTTTGTAGCAGGGATCCAAAAGTGTCACATCATCATTATGTGGCTGTTGTGTGATATATAGTCAGTGTTCTCATAAAAAGATAATTAGTAAATACATACATTATCACAAATAAAAAATTTGAAATCTATAAGTAAGTATGGGTAGTGAAAAACAGTGTTTCAGCTTAGGGCAAAGATGCTCAGTGACGGAGGCATAGCTGTGTTACGGCTGCACCACTTCTCCATTACAAAAGCAATTGCTTGGAAAATTCAAACAGCATTCTTAGTCATCCAAAGACACAAGCATGGGCATAGTTAGGAAATCTGAGCCTATCTGAAACAATGTTGCTCTGGGCCCCACTTAATTACTGTATTGATATAGACTGTCTTTAGCACTGCATCCCTATAATCATGGTCACTTTTTACTTCATTTGCAATAGGGAGCCAAACACAACCTGCAGGATTGGGTTTTATTTATTTGTATGTACAAATAATGAATGGATATTGATTTTCTTGTGATGTTGATTCTTAGTCTTGAATAACTAAAAAGAGAATGCTGGGGTTACAAATATACCTTACCATAATGTGTTGTCATTGCAAACAATTGTGAATAATATCACTATAACATCAGAATGAAATGGGTGATGATGCAGTGACTAGGGGTTAGAAGAAAAATCAATTCAAAACCCCTATTCGCACGGGACTAGTATTACCTAGGGACCTCTGGTAATTTGTAATAATTGCGGAGGTCTTCTGTGATCAAATGTAATTTCTGTAATTTGTCAAGTAAAAATTCCACCGCAAATTAGCTACTATATTTCGCCAAACACAGAGGTTGTGTGATAAGTCCCGTGTGAATTGGCATCTCTGCGATTCGGGGTTGTACTGGCTGGGTTGGCAATTATAAAGGATATTTTTGACATCATATGTGGGTAATAATGTCAGTAAATTTGAGTAAAATACAGACTTTGCTTTTCCCACGCACGGAACACAGATGTGGCGGTATAATTTCTAAATCACATGAGGTCCCCTGTACTAGTAATGCTAGTCGTGTGCAAATAGGGCTTCAGATTGATCGCAAATTCTCTCTTGATTACGGCTCGATAGAGAACGGTCAGCAATCGGTAATTTACCTGTACGTCGTAGAGAATGCAGAATTAAAGTGCTTGAGCCCCACTGCAATGTGCCTTCATATGTGCATTACCCGTTCTCATTCCCAACTCATCACATACGGACGCTTGGTCAGGACCCCTTGGCGTCACGGTCTGGTGCATTTTAATAAGTCCGTTGTGTCTGCCTTGTATAAACGAGCACAAGCTGAAGATCAGATATTATCAACAGGTCTGTCTTATGATGGCGCGTCACTAATTATTTATTTGTTCTTATTGACAATATGCCAGTATATAAGTGCCTTGACTCTTACATTAAGAATTATGGCCAATGAGCCACAGTTGAATGTTTAAAGTAGTTGTACATGTGAGCTGTAAATGCAAAAAATATGTAAATTCATCTGTTTATTTTAATTTTGGCTTATTACACATATGCTTTTCTTTGCAAATAATCACACAGTGAGAAAAAAATAATCACGTAAATGTAGAGAGAGATGTATGTAAAAAAACAAAACAAAAAACAATGTTATGCATCAAGATGCATCGATTTATCATCGCATTGTAGTACTCTGAATCGGAATCAAATTGTGAGGTCCCTAGAGATTCCCACCCCTAGTAGTGACAATGAAAAAGCCATAAAAAACAAGGGTATTCCTTTAAGTGCTAGAACAAACCCAGTCCTGTATCATGTTACACTCCCCAATGGCTACCTATACACACTTTCTTCCAAAATAGGACAGGGTATAATCAAATTGAATTGCTAGTCATTCAAAGGATGATAGGGTGTGGAGGAAAGGCCAGGTAAAACAAAAATAGGTAGCTCAAGGAGATCAAAAGGACCTTACCAACCTCGTTGGTGGTGCTACCATAGACTGTAAAATTAGTAGATGTAGCAGCAGTGACATCATCAATTGGTTTGTGGACTGCTAATTTAAAGCCTCAAATTTGGCAATATGGTCGTCGCCATCTTTGTTTTTTGAAAATGGACATGACAATTTTTGACGAGAGGGTGGAGCCTGGGAGGATGATGGGGCCAAGCCAGTTTTGTTTATGGTTGCAGTGGTGCCAGCTAAGCTAAACGCTAAAGAAGGAAAGTTGCCAATTTTCAACCCTTCTGAAGCGAGTCATCCAGCGGAGATTTACTGGCTGGTAAACGCGAACCTCAGGGTACTGCCGCCATTGAGCTGCATGTATGGCAGTACAGAAAATCTGCAAACTTTACCTTAAGTTACCAGCTAACCAGATAGTTACCAGCTTAAGTTACCAGCATGCAGAACAAGACATTTTTAAGTGACCAAAATGTTCCAATTAACTTTGATGAAGTGAAAACACACAATGAGAAGGTCAAAGTTTAAGACGAAAACACAGAAACCCCCAAAAAAAACTGCATTACTAAGCTTTGGTCCTGATTGTAGCCATGCCCTAAAGCCTTTCCCTGCTTTATTGTCAATTTTAAAATAAATTGGACCAAAATTTAGAAAATGATCATCATGCTGTATTGAAGAAGACTTGAAACTAGCGATTAAGACCATACTCACATTATGAAAATGTTTATAGAGGTGATAACTCAAGTGAGAAGTAGGGTCATGTTCCCATAGACCTCTATGGAAACCGACTTTTTTTTTGGAACCAGTGGAGGCGCCCTCTACTGGAAGTTAGATAGAATAGAGGTTCAAGGTACTTAGGCATTGGCTTTACTTTTCAGACCCGGAAGCTACGTCCATTATTTCACACAGTCTATGGGTGCTACTATGACCTGACTGTAATGGTGCAAAGCAAATGATTGCCTCATTTTACAAACGATGACCTGTCACATTCTTTCAACAAAACATGATACTGTGTCTGTGTTTTTGTCAAAGTCAGACAGATATTGTACTTGACAATCCTTACTTTGACACTCAGCTGAAGCCTTTCATTACAAAACGGTATACACCATTTGATTTAAGTAACACTTACAGAATGACTGCTGACATATAACATAACCCCATTTTATTTATAAATAAAATTATATTTATATTAAATCTCAAACTGATAAATTATTTAAATATATCCCTGAATTTATTCCTCCATGCAGTTTGTCCTAGTGACCATCGTTTTATCCCAGTTGAAAGCAATATTGCACATATCGCCAGTCTCAAAACTCCACCCGAATGTAGGGCTTTTAGAATATACTTTAGCCTGGGGCAGCTGTCCTCACCAACTCATGTGGAAAGAAAATTTCATCAACTCAATTGCAAAAATAAGACAGTCCCAATGTCATGCCTATCATTTCTGCCCTCAGGGTGAAAGGGCATCAGCAGAGTGCTGCTGAATACTGTAGTGAGCTCAGTTTATTTAAGATGAATAAGAAGAGCCTTTGATGTTTCAGCTTAAGGGAAAGTAGTCTTTCAGCAGCTCAGGAATCAATGTAAGCAGCCCTTGAGTATATAATATTACTGCTGTTGTCAGATCCTTATATCTTAAAGTTAGTTACTCAGCAGCTAGGAAAGTATTCAAACGAAATACATTGCTCTGGTTTTATTTACGTAGTTCAGACGATAGGTCTTCATAGCAAACGGGTAGCTAGTCTGACTAAACTGTATACTGCTTGTTTATAAATTATTTTGACCAATGTGTGAAAGTATGAATATTGGATGAGAATGTGCGTTTGTGTTTCTGTATGTTTGATGCACTGGTCAGCTCTGCTGGTGGTTGCTATGAAGCTACAATCCAAGAACCTTGCATGTTGTTTGAATCATGTGTTTACATTTATTATTTTAGCCTTACATATTCTTGGATTTTGCATTTCTGGGTTAAAGACATTTTTTAGGCTGAAAACACAAAATGTTTCACACTGTCAGTTTCAAGTGATCATTACGTTACATTTATCAAAACAACACAAATTTAGTGACGTGAACACATCAAATTTAACAAACAGTAAACAGCAATCACAGTTTGACCCTTCAGAGGTCGTGAAAGAAAGTGCCCAGAGTCCCTTAAAGGTCCCATGACATGGTGCTCTTTGGATGTTTTTATATAGGCCTTAGTGGTCTCCTAATACTGTATCTGAAGTCTCTTTCCCGAAATTCAGCCTTGGTGCAGAATTACAGCCACTAGAGCCAGTCCCACGATGAGCTTTCCTTAGTATGTGCCATTTCTGTGTCTGTAGCTATTGAGGAGGCGAGAGGGGGGACAAGGTGGAGGGTGGGGGTGTGGCCTTGACCAACTGCCACTTTGCTTGTTTGAAAGCCATGATGTCTCTCTTTCTCATGGTCAGGCCAAATTCTCTGGGCGGGCAAAGCTGAGAAAGGGGAGGTAACCTTGCTCCTTATGACCTCATAAGGAGCAAGAGTCCAGATCGGCCCATCTGAGCTTTCATTTTCTCAAAGGCAGAGCAGGATACCCAGGGCTCGGTTTACACCTATCACCATTTCTAGCCACTGGGGGACCATAGGCAGGCTGGGAGAACTCATTAATGTTAAAAAACCTCAAAGTGAAATTTTAATGCAATGGGACCTTTAAAACTCAAGCTGTTTTACGATTTTTTTTAGGTAGAAGGACACCTTATAACCTGACAAATTCATACATATTCGTGCCTTGTTCAGGCAAACATAATACATTAAGTTATTTTTTTTTTTTGTGTAAAAATCATTGTGTCATTTTGTCACAGCCTGTACAGCTGCAGCCAGTCAGCTGCTAAGATGCAACACTCTTTTACTCTATTTATACACTACATTTAATACTGTTACTGAAAGTTTGGGAAATACTGCTGTATATCAGGGTGTACAAATAACAAGGTCACATGAGACACAGCCATCTTCTAACCGTATATAAACTGGGGACTCTATTCTCAGAAAGGCAAAGCACAGCTACTTCTGCTACTTGGGCGGAGTGATATGCTTGCGGCAACCTGAGAAGCCCAGAGCAGCTTCGCCTTTCTGAATCTATAGTTCCTAGTTTGTTTACGGTTAGAAGATGGCTGTGTCTCATGTGACGTTATTTGTACACCCTGTGACTTTACAAATCACAACATGTAAATAGGAACATGTTGGCCTTATTTTGTCACTTATTCGGAGCAGTAGGCTAGTTGGAACCAGTTACCTGTAGTATCTGTGCTAGGCTAAGCTAATGCTGGGGGCGTCAGAAAGAGTTACAGCACGCACAGAGATGAGAAGGGTATGTATCGACTTGTCTAACTCTGGGGGTTACAGTGAATAAGCTAAAGTCCCAATAAGTCGGCGTGTTCCTTTAAGAACAGCTGATTTCAGGCCAGTAAAAGCTTCAATGGCCACAATCACTGCTCCCCCTGGTGGATAAATAAACCATTGCAACTAGTTTTTACACAGCAAGTATCACAGAGGATTTTATTCCAGCCAAGGCCAGAGCATGCTCCCACCAGGGATCAGTCACGGACCTGCCTGAGGACCGGTACGGAGGCTTATAGAAATATAGAAATTATAGATGGCTTCATCTGTAAAGTAAGACATTATAAATCCTACACATATGGGCTTTAAAGAGAAGTTGGTGTTTGTGGCTGACCAGTCTAGTATTTAGTACAATTTTAAATTCAGTTTAACTTATTCAACTTCTGACTAAACCACATCAAGGTAATGAATATAATGTTTCACACCTAACACGAGCCCTCGTAATATGCCATTGTTTCATCTGAATTCTGTTCAAACAACTAAATGAACATGTGGGTTTCTGCTCCAAAGTATATCAGATGAACATGAATCATTTAAAGATCGTAAACGTTTTTTTTTGCCAAGCTTAATTACAGTTGCCTGTTCTGAAGGGATTTGAGACAGTAATTGGTGACTGGTGATTGGGTCTTTTTATCTTAATCAGGGAGGGATAAGCTGCTACAGCTAAAAGGAACATCCAAGCTTCATCTAGAGTGAAGTAGAGGACCCAAATGAATTTGGTAGAGAAGAGTGTGGTGTACTTGATCAGGTTAAAAAAGCTTAAAAACAAGTTGGTAAAGGAAGAATAGCGAGAGACAATTTAGACCAAAGTAGAAACATTTTCAAGACTTTTTTTTTAAAGGAAACTTTGAATTATTGCATATATGTAGCAAGCATTCTTACATTCATGCCCCTTTTTAAAACAATGTTTAGCCACACTAGCAGCATGGCTCTTGGATGGTCCAGACTTAAATATTTTCTTTTTATGTCATTTACTTTTTATTGGGTTTTCTTTACCAAAAAAAAATTTCAGTAAGTAAATAAATCACAGTAAGGGGACAATCTCTTATCTTAACAATCAAATCAATATAGCCTTTAAGAGTATGCGTACATGTATCCACTGTACAATTACAGATACCCACTTACATACATTACATACACCCTCATTCTGATGAAGGGAGGAACTTGAAGGCAAATTCATTTTTAAATTGGAAGATATGACATTAACATAGTTATGTTACTGTTAAACAAAATCGGGCCTTATAAGGTGAGCCATTTTGACCAATTTTCATCAAAGATATCCCTTTGGGCTCTCAAATTGAATGTAATTCTCTCCATTGTGTATAACTTGTAAACTAAGTCACTCCACTCATCAATGGTTGGTATGTCTTTCTTTAGCCATTTTTTTGTGTCAAAGCCTTTTTGCATGCCACTAGTAACAACCTCAACAAATATTTATCTCGCTTGCACAATGAAGCTTTTCCAGATCGCCAAGGTACATGATTTTAAAGTCAAAATAGATTTTCATCTTAAAAACTGCTTCCAGGACACTGGGGACACTCACACAGAGGGGCAATTCCAGAAAATGTGAAAGTGGTTTGCCATTGCGCTTCCACAGGACCTCTAGTCTAATTAGAATAATTATACTGTTGTGCTGGAGTGCAGAAGTACCGAGTCACATTCTTCCAGCTGAATTCTCTCCAGGAGGGGAAGCTTGGTGTTTACCATTGCTGTCTGCAGATTATGTCCCATTCTTCCAGTGTTACTGTTAGATTGCCCTGTGCTTCTCATATTGCTTCAATACTCAGGGTATGATCTCTTTAAATTTTGAAGAGCAAAGTATAATTTAAAGTTTCTTGGTAAGTAGTGGCTTTATAGGCTTTTAGAAACATTTCTAGGATCTCCTCTCCCAGTGTGATATTGTCTTTTGGAAATTTCTTGCCAACAAAATCTCTGATTTTTAAATACCTAAAGTGATCTGGATTCTGCAGATTAAAGTTGTTTTTAAGATCCTGGAAGCTCAAACTCATGCCTTGATGTAGAAGCGTACAGTAAGCAGTAAGACCATTTCCAGTCCAGCTCTTTAACCTTGTGTCATATTTACTGGGGATGAAATCCGGGTCATAGGCAAACCATTTGAAGATTTAAGTCCTACTCTTCAATTGGTGCCTTCCAATTATTTATTCCCTACCTTTAGGGAACTAGCTATCCAGGGATTATTGGGGTCTGGAAGATGACTATTTAATAAAGGCTCTCCAACTAACATGCCAATTGGTAATCCCTTCCCCATTGAGCGTTCTATTTCTTTCCATCTTGATCTATAGCTGGGTTTACACCAGGCAAATAGTGGTAGAATTTGAGTTGCTCTTTAATAATCCTAAAAGGGTCTTCTCCTTTTTCATCTCATCTGATCAATCCATAGGGGTCAAAACTGGTCAAAATTTACCTTTGAATGTTACTTTTAAAAAACACAGGTTCAAATGATTGGAATAGCTATTTTGGCACATCATGTCCATAAGATGGCAAATATATGTACAACGTGATACATAACTCCTTGTGTAGGTGTATTTATTTCAACATAAACATGTCTTTTAAAAGATCGACATACACCGACACATTACAAAATAAACAAACGTTTCTAAACTAATGAAATTTAATATAAAGACCGTAATGTTGGACCTCTCTCTCAACCTTGGTTGGTGCTTAACTAGTCTATATCCTTGACGTTCCACTTCCAGGATTGCTCTGCTGCCGCCACAAAATCTGCCGTATTTCACTCATTTAGGCCAGATATCCGTTGCCTTGGGCTTCCTTTGTGTTGGCATTTTAAACTCTGGTCGATTTATGAGGACTATGGTTAACCTTTTTTCAGCTCTCTGCAGGGTGAATCCAGACAGATAGCCAGACTATCTGTCCAATCTGAGTATTCTGTTGCATGACTAAAACAACTTTAAAACATACACAAGTTCCACCAAAACAAGTTCCTTCCGAGTCTATTTTGCAGCGGCACCGCGGCTTTTCTCACGTTTTCCTCCCATCCCCGAATGCTATGTGGAGTAGCCAGACTCTCCTCCAGCACACTTTGGAGAAGGGTCTGGCAAAGTCAGACTAGTGCTTAACCAACCAGTTTTCAATAAAATGTAACAACTTAATGTTTCATTCACTCCCTCTTGTCACAATGTCGGAAAACACATTGCTATCGCCAGTGTGACCACTTTGTTCGGCTCATTTTATGTGAAGGATGAAGGCATGTTAGGTGGGTGGAAGAAGCCAGCGGCCGCACTGTCCCTCAACTCTGCTTCCCACTGCAGGGAGACTTCTTTGCAGAGAGAATGAATGACAGCAATGTCCACCGTCTTCCCATTAGAGGGACCGTAGGCTTCTGTTTGATTCAGGCAAACAGTTTGTTGTGGGTATCATAGCAACGTTTCTATCGAGTTTCCCTTTTGGAATGATGAATTGGTTACCAGTGCCTGCTGGTATGGACATTTTTTTCCTTGCATGCATATGCAGAACATACGTGGTACTTGGCCCTCGGCTGTAGTTTCTGCGGTGTGTTCCAGTGTTAATTTTGGGCAAGACAAAGGCGACGCCACTAGTTCTTGGCCATTGGCTTGGTGTGTCCTGGTCTTAGGAATATGCTCCAGGTGAGGCTTGAACTCACAACCTCGGCATTATTCTACAGTGTACTGTCTTATAAGTAGAACTGACAGACTAGAGTGTGTGTTAATTCTTATACAGCAGAGGTGTCAAACTCATTTCCACTAAGGGCCACACTACGGTGGCCGGGAAGTGCAATGCAACATTACAAAGAATGAAACACTTTTACATTTTGGAAAACAAATTTACATTTTGGAAAACAAATTTACATTTTGGAAAACAAAATAACATTTTAGAAAACAAATTTACATTTTAGAAAACAAATTTACATTTTGGAAAACAAATTTACATTTTGGAAAACAAAATAACATTTTAGAAAACAAATTTACATTTTGGAAAACAAAATAACATTTTAGAAAACAAATTTACATTTTGGAAAACAAAATAACATTTTCGAAAACAAATTTACATTTTAGAAAACAAATTTACATTTTGGAAAACAAAATAACATTTTAGAAAACAAATTTACATTTTCGAAAACAAATTAACAAGATGCAAAACACTTTTACCAGTCCCGAAACAAATTTACAAATGACAGATTCTTCACGGAAAGGGAATGTACCACATACCGGAAGTGATGAGGTTTTGTATACATGTCGCCTTTGACTCGGCAGTTATGGATCGAATCCGTCAATAGAGCCGCCATCTTGGAACAGGGGGCACTGCCTTATATACTGTCTATGGGCGTCCCGGCCGCGCACTCCAGCGTCAATGTAGGCAAAGGTCTAACGGAAATAAAATCACTATAAATCGTCAAAATCTCATGCGATGTTCTAGTTTTTTTAAACAAAAAGACAAAGAGACTAATTAATGTGTTAATACAAAGAATATTTATTATAATCAGTTCACAGATATGAGTACAAACGGAAACTTCACCCTTCTGAACTAAGAGGTTCTGCTTCAAAGTGAAGTTTAAACAGACTGAAATGTCCAGGCTCACTCCCCCACTAATGATTCATTTATTTCTGCATGTATTTATTTATTTAACGAGACTTTAAGTCGTGGTTTCGTCGTCCACAGTCCGAGTCCCGCCAGACTCCCTTTAGGAAAACTGTGATTTAAACTTCAGCAGGCTGTGACAGTCCGCTCCGTTCAGTCCTGGATCTGATTCTCCCGGGCTTCCCTTCCCTCCAGCGGGCCCAGCAATAAGGCCTAGGTCTCCAGGCCGGGCGTGTCTGTTTTTTGGCTCCCAGGAATGGGCAGTGAGCTCCAGGTCCTGCAGCTGCAGACGGACTCAGCTGCCCCCTGCAGCCTCGATCCCGGCCGCCGCTGTCGATCACGTTCCCTGTGTTTCCGTCAGGTCCGCGTCATATAAAAACTCCAAACACCGACCACACGTAAAGTCACCATAAACTTCATTCACGCCATATACTCACTCACAACAACACAAATTGACTGCGCTCACCAACAACACCTCATCACTTCCGGTATGTGGTACATTCCCTTTCCGTGAAGAATCTGTCATTTGTTAATTTGTTTTCTAAAATGTAAATTTGTTTTCGAAAATGTAAATTTGTTTTCTAAAATGTTATTTTGTTTTCCAAAATGTAAATTTGTTTTCTAAAATGTAAATTTGTTTTCGAAAATGTTATTTTGTTTTCCAAAATGTAAATTTGTTTTCTAAAATGTTATTTTGTTTTCCAAAATGTAAATTTGTTTTCTAAAATGTAAATTTGTTTTCCAAAATGTAAATTTGTTTTCCAAAATGTAAATTTGTTTTCTAAAATGTAAATTTGTTTTCTAAAATGTTATTTTGTTTTCCAAAATGTAAATTTGTTTTCTAAAATGTTATTTTGTTTTCCAAAATGTAAATTTGTTTTCCAAAATGTTATTTTGTTTTCCAAAATGTAAATTTGTTTTCCAAAATGTAAATTTGTTTTCCAAAATGTAAAAGTGTTTCATTCTTTGTAATGTTGCATTGCACTTCCCGGCCACCGTACCACACTGGAAAAAGAGAATCACACCAAGGGCCAGACATGTAGAGTTTATTGACGTGCTTTTGTTACTGTATGTCACTTTTTTTTTTTACATTTTGGTAGCTTTTTGTTGACATGAAGCCCTACAAAAGTCATCAAGGGAGTTCCTTAGTTCACAGAATTTAGCAAATCAAGCAAAACATTGATCATTTTTCTTTACAACAACCTGTTTCTGAGCCTGAATATGAAAACTCTCTGATTCTTCTGGGGGAACACTTTCCTGTGTTTTTAGTTTGACGCACAACTAGGCGGGCCAAAATTTATTGTGAACCCAAATTGATATACGGGCCAGATCTAAATCTGCAAGGGGCCGGATTTGGCCTGCGGGCCTTGAGTTTGACACGTGTTATACAGTATCAAACCAGCAGCAAAAAGTGACCACAGGTGTAGCTGCACTATTATATGTTAGAAACTCCAAGAATAAGCTCCAGTGGTGCTATCGGTCAACGTGCTCTACTAATAAGACAGAATCCTGCAGAGCAATGCCGAGGTTGTGAATTCAGGCCTTACCTGGAGCATTTTTATACATTGGACATTATTACTATTACCTGTCTCGTTAAGCTATTGCCTGCTATTGTTGTGCTGTCCTTGACCAAGGTACTGTGTGTGTTGATGAAATAACTTGTGAAAACTCCTTGGCCTGCCTTTGAGTCCTATCAAGAACTGAAATACAATGTTTACATTTTTCAGCTATATTTGCAACATTCTGTGCCCCCAAGCATATTGACAATGAAAACAAGATAAAAATATTTTTTAATAGAAGATTTATATTCTCTTTGGGTGTTTTACACCGACTGAAGTGGGAATGTGCTTCAATTACTGGAAAAAGTAATTTTGTTATTGGTTGCCGATGCTTTTTTTCTGGGGTTAACAGTCTGGTTCCCTAATTTATGGTTTTTGCCATGGCACCGGTGAGTGCGGCAGCCAGAGTACCTGCTCCGTCTGTTTTTTTTCCTGTTTTTTTACTAAATCTACTAAAAAAACCTGAGATATGTATCTACATACAACAAAAAACACTTTTAAATATACGGGACTCATGCCGTCTCACTGAAAGTTTCACTCCCGATCCAACCTGGCCTAGCGCGGTCGGGAGGACAGCCAACAACAACAACGGATTCATTAGCAACAGGTCACGGAGTAGGCCTAGAGGTAAACGGGCAGGCATCAGAAACAGGCTAAGGAACAGGGCACACCATACACCACTGCCCAGCATCCTGCTAGCTAACGTCCAGTCAATAGAAAACAGGCTGGACAAGCTCAAAGTCAGAATTAAATACCAGAGGGACATGCAAGACTGCAACATCATCTGCCTCACTGAGACATGGCTAACACCCTCAATACTGGACCATGCAATTCAACCAGCGGATCACCTCTCAGTTCACCGCATGGACAGAACGAGAGAGTCCGGAAAGTCGAGGGAAGGAGACTCTCGTTAACCACCAGGCTGACATCGGGATGCAGCTGTCATCGTAGCCGGGGAACAGTGCTAACTTGAAGAGTCAGACCTGACCTTCGGCAGCGCATCACATGTCCCACCAGAGGAGAGAGAACCCTGGATCACTGTCACTCACCCTTGAAGAAGGAGCTTCTTCCCTCAGGCTGTCCGTCTGCTCAATGAGAACTGTGGCTATCCTCCACCCACCACCTAATTTTCTCGTGTTGTGTATATATAACTATTTTTATGGATGTTTTTACTTAGACGGAACGGGTACACAATGAATTTCACTGCACATTGTACCGTGTATGATTGTGTATGTGACAAATTCATTTGATTTGATTTATGCTAAAAAGAAAGATTACATGTTTAAAACAATATATAACATTCATGCAACATTTATATAGTGTATAACCTAGGTTCTCATACTGTTATTTCCTCCTTCAATGTTACTGAATTCACCATTAACTATTCACCTGAACAGTTTATGATATTGTATATGGTATCATTGTAATCCTTGAACATCAAGACATAAGGGTAGACATAGACTATTCTGTGTTATGTTTTGTTTAGGAGAAATTATGCAAAACACAATTTGGTCATAGTGGAAAGTAAAATGGCCGCCACGTGCTGTTTTTGCGATGACTCCATTTCTGAAAATGTTCAGCACCCCAAACTGTACAAATGTACCAATTGTCATACTTTTATGAAAAAGTGAGCATCATTTTCACATATCTCCTTGACTACTATAAAATACACTAATGAATTCTTAAAACTACTGTCTGACTATGACTGTGGAACTTCCAGCTTTCAAACTCATGCTATGTAAGTTCAGACAGTGTTAACCCAGGTCTCATTCAATTCATTGTCCAACATAACCTCATAACCTTTCCAGGCAGAGGAGTACTTAAACTGTGTGCCTTTACAGATTCAAGGAATCTAGGCAGCTGCATGATAAGGGAATGTTTTGTTTCAGGACTGTCTCCGTTTGGAGGTCGGCCACACTTTTGCATACTTCCCTGAGAGAGAGATCGGCTTTAGGATCTGTGTTTAAACACCTGCAATGTCTTTGTTTACATTGAAGTTTCAGCTAAACTTCCACCAACTTGAGTTTAAATACACCTTCAGGAAGACAGGAATTTCATAGTTGGTATGGCACCAAACTTTACTGTGTAATCATAAATTCTCCTCAACTGGGAATTAATTGATTGCTCCTGTGTAAGTCATCAAGGTCCTCCGAATCTTCTTCACGTATGTGAAACGAGTTGTGCTGCTCCTGAGTTTTTCCTTAACACTTACTATTTCTCTCTCTCTCTTGCTGACATTTCTATCGACCCACCCCTCTGGCGACAGTCTTCTCCATTCCCACCGCCCAGTGTAATGCAGTTCTGCACCAGACATCACGCAACGTGATGACATCATCAAAAGCGTACAAAGTGATGACGGGAGAGATAGAACCATAGATATTGTTCTATATCTATGGATAGAACCCTTAGCTTTATGCTGCAAAAAAGAATGAATGCTCTGTTATAGTTTTCATTTTAGATCATTTTATAAAGGATCATGTAAACAATTCAATTCATTTTATTTATAGTAATCAAATCATAACCGAGTTATCTCAAGACACTTTACAGATAGAGTAGGTCTAGACCACACTCTATAATTTACAAAGACCCAACAATTCCAAACTCCCTTTTAGGAAGAAACCTCGGACAGACCCAGGCTCTTGGTAGGCGGTGTCTGACGGTGCCAGTTGGGGTTGTGATGAACAGTGGCAATAATGATAATGGAACAGTGACTAGAAATAGTAGTCGTAGTTCATGGCATAGCAGGGCACTGCAGGGCATTACAGGATGTAGCATGGCACAGCAGAGCATAGCAGGAGCCTGCCTCCCTTTATTTTTACTATATTATTGATTATATGGTAAATGAATCTGGTGACTATGAAGAGAGCAGTTGGGCTGGGTTAGGCGGACACTGCAACTCCTCACTCCCTAACTATAAGCTTTATTGGAGAGGAGAGGTTTAAGTTTACTCTTAAATGTGGTGACGGTGTCCGCCCCCCAAACCCAGACAGGGAGCTGGTTCCACAGGAGAGGAGCCTTATAGCTGAAGGCTCTGGCTCCCATTCTACTTTTAGAGACTCCAAGAACCACAAGTAACTCTGCATTCCAGGAGTGCAGTGCTCTAGTGGGACAATAAGGTACTATGAGCTCTTCAAGATATGATGGTGCTTGACCATTTAGAGCTTTGTAGGTCAGGAGAAGGATTTTAAATTCAATCCTGGATTTTACAGGAAGCCAATTCAGATACGCTAATACAGGAGAAATATTATCTCTTTTCTTAGTTCTTGTCAGAACACGTGCTGCGGCATTCTGGATCAGCTGGAGAGTCTTAAGGGACTTATTTGGGCAACCTGATAGTAAGGAATTACAGTAGTCCAGCCTGGAAGTAACGAATGCATGGACTATTTTTTTCAGCATCGTTTTGAGACAGGATGTGCCTAATTTTGGCAATGTTACAAAAAGGCTGTTCTTGAGGTTTGTTTCAAGTGGACGTTAAAGGACATATCCTGATCAAAAATAACTATTTCTGACAGTAGTGCTGGTGGCCAGGGAAATACCATCCAGAGTAATTATATCTTTGGATAAAGAGGTTCGGAGATGTTTAGGGCCCAGCACAATAACTTCAGTTTTGTTTCAATTTAACATCAGAAAATGTCAGGATTTGCTAATGCGAAACCCAGAAGCAGACCAGGACAAGGTGAGTTGAATGAAGGTGAGTATTTATTCAGTGAATAGATTGTGGGAGCAGGGGAAACCAGGTGTCGGAGCAGGCGGCGGAGGTGAGTAGGTGGGAGGGAAAGATCTGATCCAACGTCGTTTCCGAAGCTACAGACAACCAGGCAGAGGTGGGGTGTAGAGTCCGGGAAAGTAACTGCAGACAGTAGAGAAGTTGGTAAGTTTACAGCAAGCAAGACAAACAGAGCAGCTAAACTAACTCTAAGATAACAGAGGCTTAAACGCAGGCACAACATACTGTTAGTGGCAAACGATCCGGCAGGGAATGGATGTCAGGTCAGAGCTTATGAAGTGAGGTGGTGATGATCAGGACCAGGTGTGCAGATAGCTGACGAGATGCAGGTGTGGGTAATTGGGAGATCTCCCGCCTGGCTACATTGCCTGGCAACCAGACAGGGTGCATTCAGGGAACCCAGGGAAAACAGACTCCATGACAGGATACAGGCAGAGAACAGGCTCAGGAAGCGGGATTTATGACAGAAAATTATAGGTCATCCATGATTGTATATCTTTAATGCATACTTGAAGTTTAGCTAACTGACTGGTTTCGTCTGGCTTGATAAGTATAATTAGGTGTCATCCGCATAACAGTGAAAGTTAATTGAGTGTTTCCTAATAATATTGCCTAGAGGAAGCATATATAAGGAGAATAGAATTGGTCCAAGCACTGAGCCTTGTGGAACGCCATGGCTAACTTTAGCGTACCTGGAGGATTTATTGTTAACATTAACAAATTAAGAATGATCAGAGAAATAGGACTTAAACCAGCTTAGTGCGATTCCTTTAATGCCAACTAAATGTTCCAATCTCTGTAACAGGATGGTATGGTCAATAGTGTCGAAAGCAGCAATAAGATCTAATAAGACAAGTACGGAGGCAAGTCCCGTCAGCAGCAGTTAGAAGGTTGTTAGTAATTTTCACCAGTGTCGTCTCTGTGCTATGCATCCTAAATCCTGACTGAAAGTCCTCAAATAAACTATTGCTATGTAGAAAATCACATAACTGATTAGAGACTAACTTTTCAAGGATCTTGGAGAGAAAGGGAAGGTTAGATATAGGTCTATAGTTGGCTAAGACCTCAGGATTGAGGGTGGTTTTTTTCAGAAGAGGTTTTATCACAGCTACTTTAAATGACTGTGTTACATAACCTATTACTAAAGACATATTGATCATATCTAGTAATGAAGTGTTAACTATGGGTAATGCTTCTTTAAGTAGCCTCGTTGGGATGGGGTCTAAGAGACAGGTAGATGGCTTAGCTGAAGAGACCTTTAAACATTAATTGTTGAAGGTCTATAGGATAAAAGCAGTCTATTTCAGGTCTTGTCGTTCTTTCTAGCGGTCCTGAGTTTAAAGGTGAACCGTTAGAAGTTGAGGGAAAAAGGTGATGAATTGTATCTCCAATTGTTTTAATTGTATCGTAAAGAAGCTCATGAAGTCATCACTACTCAGAACTATAGATTCCTATAGTTCTGAGGTGGCTCAATAGAGCTGTGGCTATCTGTCAGCCTGGCTACGTGGTGAAAAGAAACCTTGGATTGATCTTATTTTCTTCTATTAGTGATGAGTAATAGTCTGATCTGGCATTTCTGAGGGCCTTCCTATAGGTTTTCAGTCTTGCCAATGTAAACGAGATTCTTCCAGTTTGGTTGAAGGCCATTTACTTTCAAGTTTTCGCGACGTTTGTTTTAATTTGCGAGTTTGGGAGTTATACCAAGGTGCTAGTTTTCTTTGCTTCATCATCTTCTTTTTGAGAGGAGCAACAGAATCTAAAGTCGTCCGTAGGCAGGCCGTAGCACCGTCTACAAAATTATCAATTTGGGAGGGACTAAAGTTAACATAAAGTTCCTCTGTTATATTAAAGCACGACATTGAGTTAAAGGAGAATTCCGGCCAATTTTTACGTTAATTTTGATCGCTATAGCTACGCGAGTACTTTCGATAGAAAAAACCCCGACCCGAATCAGTGCAGGTAACACGGAGAAGCTGCAGCTACGTACTACAAGCGTCCCCTGAGCTAAAACTGCAGTGCTCGGGGCAAGTTTTAGAGTGCCTCTTAACAGACACAAAATGCAATTAATATGTCTGTGCCACATGAACAGGGCCCTTACGTGTCAGCAATATGCGTTTTCAACTAAGACATTGTTTAAATTCACCTACCCTGGTCTCTGTCTCGATCCTGCCGGTAGCTAGCTTGCCCTGCTAGCTGATGGCCGTTAGCTGCTAGCTGCCGTCCGGTGAGTGTATTCAGACAGGCTTCTGTGATAATCATCCCAATAACAATCCACGGAGTGTGTGGCTATGTCCTCCAGAGGACAGGTCATGTCACGTCTTGAAGTGTATTCCCCCCTAAAAACAACAGTAGTGCGGTAGTAGCTGTTAGCTGCTAGCTGCCCTCCGGTGAGTGTGTACAGCCAAATAGCTGTTAGCCGTTAGCTGCTAGCTGCTGTCCGGAGAGTGTATTCAGCCAGGCATCTGTGATAATCATCCAAATAAAAATCCACGGAGCGCCCGGTGGGCTGGTGGATGTCCTGCATAGGACAGATCATGCCTTCGCAGCAAAAAGGTTTAGATTATTTCCCCCTCAAAATAGGTAATTGAGCACTGTAGTGGTTATGACCATATCAGTGACTATGTAACTAGCGTTACATGGAAACGGGATAAACGATATCTGTGGCTTGCACAGTAATAGCGTTACTGAAGCTTAGCTGTTGCATCGCGCTGTCTCCTGGGAATTCAGTTGTAGCAGAAAAAGGTAAACAGTAGTGTGCAGATTGGAGCGTAGTGTGTGAAGAGTGAAAAGCTGAGTTGTTTATAAGGGAAGAAGCTTGGAGTATGAAGAATATAGCAGATATACAACACACGGAAGAGCCTTTTGAGTTTGATGGTCGTCCTTATTTATTCGAACCCGAGTATACAGACGAAGAACTAGCCTCAATAGTTGGAAAGAACGAGACTGACAGACAGAGGGGAAACAGGCAGATTAACTTGCTGTTCCAAGCACAAGCTAAAGCTAGCCTTCAGTAACTAAAAAAATTTAAACAATGTCTTAGTTGAAAACGCATCTTGCTGACACGTAAGGGCCTTGTTCATGTGGCACAGACATATTAATTGCATTTTGTGTCTGTTAAGAGGCACAAAGGCACTCGCCACTCACAAACTTGCCCCGAGCACTGCCGTTTTAGCTCAGGGGACACTTGTAGTACGTAGCTGCAGCTTCTCCGTGTTACCTGCACTGATTCGGGTCGGGGTTTTTTCTATCGAAAGTACTCGCGTAGCTATAGCGATCAAGATTAACCTAAAAATTGGCCGGAATTCTCCTTTAAATGCTGTTGGAATAGCTTCCTTAAATTTAGCTATAGCACTGTCAGATAGGCATCTAGAGTAGTTTTTATTTAATTTCGGATAGTCGGGTAGTAAGAATTCGAAAGTTATTAAAAAATGGTCTGATAATAAAGGATTCTGCGGAAATACTATTAAATCTTCAATTTCGATGCCATATGCCAGCACAAGGTTGAGGGTGTGGTTAAAACAGTGACTAAAACCAATTGAATCTAGTAGTGAGTTGAAAGCAATACTAAGGCTATTGCTGTCACCGTCCACATGGATATTAAAATCACCTACAACAACCATCACAGAGAAATATTCTGTCGCAACTGCTAGTTATCAGCCCGTTTTGGACCTAATGTCACGTAACATGATGACATTGTAGAGAGCGTACGCAATGACGTGCATGTGCGCACGTCATAGGTGTGCACATGCGTGCATGCATACGTTGAAGTTGTGGCTCGTTTCGAAGGCTATGTAACCACTGTTCCTATGATGGCAAGTTTACATACAGTAGTCAACTATAACTGACCACTCAATCAAATGCTAAATGGTCTTTGTGAATAGTATTATTATGTTGAGAATATCACACACCAATCAGCCAAACGTCTAGCTAAGTAGTGTTAGACACTACAATGGATGTAGTAGGTTGTAATTGGTGTGACATTCAGCAATATCGGCAAAGTTTCTGTTTTGAATGATTTAATTTACCTACTTGTGCCAAGCAAATGTAGACTGAAAAAAATATATATTTTATTCAGGTGCAACTTTTAAGGTGTAATGTTTTCTCACGTTGGGTTGAGTCAATCAACTTAACTGTCTATATGACAACTTTGACCATTTGATTTGTTTTTATTTGCTTTCTTACATGACAAATGCTTCAGTGATGATTGGATCTTTTAGCGCCTAAATAATGTAATAATGTAAATTTATTTTTATTTTAGGACTTTATTTGATAAGGCAGCTCAGGACAGGAAGGGTGCAGGTTGGAATTGAACCTGTGGCTAGTGAAGTAAGGACTGAGCCTTTGTACATGGGGCTCTTGCTCAACCAGGTAAGCTACCCAGGCGTCCCATGCATATGAATTCTAACCTGGATTATGGGATTTGCGAATATTCTATTTCCTCACTTTGAGGAAAAAAATGAAGCGTCGTTATTGGTGCCCGGGCAATGGGGAACTTTCACATTCTATGTTGTACTGTATTTTTCAATCAAACCATGACTGTACAGTAAGCGTATGAATGATAAATTAAAGTGAGGGAGTAAATCTATGTCTCATAGTTCACAGTCGCCCTGCACTGCGGGAATCTGTGCTTTCATACCTGCTGCTTCTCTGCAAACTACACAAACAGGTGGGTGACAAACCAAGAGTCAGCTTGACTGGGGTGTGGTGAAGAGTGCCGAAATGAACGCTGTGAATTTGGTGTGCTTGCTCAGCTCACACAGAACACGTCACATCTCTTCTTTGTCCCATTCTCATCTCTTTTATTCTCTATGTATTCATTTCCCGCAATAGTTGTGAGTGTTGCTCTGTGAAAAGTCACATTTGAAAAGCTCTCCAGCCTCTCTTCAGCTGTGAGTGAATACACTCCGTGACGGGTGGCGTCACTTATTGGAAGAGGTTGAGGCTGAGTTAAAGCAGTCCTCTCAGGTTCAACTTGGTCTCTGAAAGGAGCATGGGCAGGAACTCTTACCATGTTTGATAGTGATATGCTGTAAGAGGTCTGGGAATTGTTTGCCTCAGCACAGGGGTAATGGAGGAAAAAGGGAAAGTGCATAAGAGACACTTCTTTTAATTTCAATTTTATGTATAGTGTCAAATCATAACAGGAGTTAACTCGGGACTTCTTTGTGGAGAGAGTGATGGTGGATGAAAATACAGGTTGTGGAGGAAACATTTTGACAATTTCACAAAGAAATGTAAAGATCTAGTGTGTACAAAATGGTAAAAATGGTGTCCTGTGACTCCCAGACACTGTCCTGTGACTCCCATGACTGTCCCGGGACAGTGTACAGGACAGTGTCTGACTGTCCCGGGACAGTCATGGGAGTCACAGGACAGTGTCTGACTGTCCCGGGACACTCCTCAGGACACTACTCACAGGACAGGACAGTTTTTGCTGCCACTGCTTTTCCTCCCACTTCCTGCTTGAGGCGAGAATCACTGATTGGAGCGGCACTCGGTTTCTCCCTCAAATCCTGAAGAAGCAATCAGGCTCACCTGCTTATAAATATGGTCCCTGATCCTATCGCGTGGCAGCTGTGTTTTAACTTGAGCAGCATGCCAACATGACAGTGGTCATGCTCTGTTATATGCTTTGTTGAAAGTGCTTTTGAATTCTTTGTCGAATGCTTTGTTAAATGCTTTATTGAAAGCTTTGCTAAAACTCAGGTAAGACTACTTTGGAGACTGGGCCAGAGTTTAGATTACACACACTTCACATTCATACTTATTTTATGTTCAGACACACTAGTTTTAGGGGTGCTGGTTTCTTGTTTTGTTTTACAGTGGGACTTATTAGTGAGATTTTGTTTCCATGCCTGATTGTTTAGTTTAGTGATTTAGCTCTTATTTTGAAAGAGTCCTCCTTCTGTTACATTTGTTTATTTGGTTTAACCAGCATCCACTTGCCCTTTCTTTCCTTGTGCACCTGTGATTCTGTCAATTTTTCTTCAAACTTTTATGTTAATAAGAACTTAATAAGAATTTACCAACACCACCTGGTTTTATGTTGTTCCCTTTACCCTACAAGCTGGGCCAGTTACGGTCGTAACCGTGGCCACAAAATAATAATGCGTGGCCACACAATAATATTTTCTGTGAATCTGAATCTGAATCTTTCCGGGGCTCCGTACCATACTATTAATTGAACATCAAAAGACCAGTCTGAAACTCTTGTGAAATGCCAGAGAAAGTTTATTTCACCTTTTTTATATCTTGGATAGCTGTTTAAACTTTCTAAAAACTAGCTGTTAACTCTGGTGTTGATGGATGTACGAAATAAGATTAACTTCTCACATTAAAATGCAATCCAAGAGTTTCCAGTAATTTTACAGAGATGTTTGGGAAGCTTAAAATGTTGAGAGTTCTATCAGTGCAGCATACAGCATGGTTGCAGCTGTACAAAGTGTTCCAAAATGCAGTGATGCTGTGTTTCATGGTATACTTGTGGTGATAAGGGTAAAATATAGATTCCCACGTGAATGCAGCCTCATCAGTGTTGCTGCTGGGTGGATCAGATGGGTGTAAAGGCGGCCCCAGGGCGACGCAGCCAGAGAAAAAGATCTCTTGCCCCAGTCAGGCACATCCCAGATGAGTCCCTATGTTAAAACACACGCACGCACGCACGCACGCACACACACACACACAGCATGCGATTAAAAGAGGAAAATAATGTGTTACCCATTAGCATGGAAATTGACTACATATGCTCCAATACATCCACACACACACACACACACATATTCACTGTATAGTGATTATGTTCACTGCATGTGAAAAAGTCACAGCGGGGGCATCAGCAGTGTAGAATATAGTTGTATATAATTTGCATTATGTGTGTGTTTGCATTCTGTCCTAGCAACAAACATGTCACACTGAGCTGTGGAATTAAAAAATGGAATGCTCAGGAGGATTGCAGGGTCAGGTCTGGACCTGGCAGGGTTTCGGTGATGGTGGACTGAAAAATGCATCCAGTTTGTGACAGTAAACAAACAGCCACTCTCCGTATAGTTCAGTAGAATTAGAATGTAATAAAATATAATAAATTACGCTCATACAAATTGGTGACAATTTAAAATATTAAATATAGCTAATGGAATATAATGCAGTAAGGGGGCTTTCATCATTATGGGCTTTTATCATTAGGGACCTGGGCCCTAATCCAATACACTTTAACCCAAGTCCAGTTGATTTGATTAGTGTGAACACTGAGCCGTGCCCAAGTGTCCAATTGAAAAGGTGGCTGATGTGAACCATCCCGTACGGTTCACACCATAGAAGTGGATTGCTATTTACCACAACTATGAGACATTTTTAACCGGTTATAAAACTCAATTTACTGATGCCACAATATCAGACGGCACTGCCACAATATCAGACGGCACTGCAGCCCACCGAGAACAGACCCAGATACGCTTCGCTGCCACCTTCTGTCAGGTTTAGGGAAAGAACTCAAACGCGGAAACTGAAGTAGTGAAAACAGAAAAAATATTTATAATCAACAAAAACTTGTGGTTGGAGATGAACTGGTCCGTAGTGGTTGGAAACTTTTAGCGGAGTGTGGCGAGGAGGTTGAGGTTTGTAGAAGCTGGAGACTGGACTGGAGCTGACTGGCTCCGAGATCTGGGGGTTGCTGAAGGTGAGTATTTTCTTCTAGGACACGGAAAACAGACAAGTTAGATTGAAGCAAAAACTCAAAACAAGAAACCACCAGCGAGAGCAGCAAAGACCTCATACTCAGGGTAAGTAACAATCCGGCGTCGAGCAGAAAGTCACACTGATCTTTAAAGGAGGTTGATGAGCTTAAGAGTAGCAGGTGAGTTGATTAGTGAATTGGAACCAGGTGCGGGGAGAAAGCAGCAGAAGGAGGCATGTCCACACACTGTGGAAAATGACGTTAGGGAAAGGGAGAAAACAAAAACACACCAGCCACACTGCAAGCAACCAAACGAGAAAATAAAACAAAAACACAGTTACACCAGACCAGAGAGTCACCGTGCGGGCGTGACAGTACCTCCCCTCCGACGAGCGACCTCTGGCGCTCCACCAGGCTTAATAGGGTGAGAAACATGAAAATCCTTCACCATAGCAGTGTCCAGAATCTGACACCTGGGCACCCAACTCCTCTCCTCAGGGCCGTAACCCTCCCAGTCAATACTGAACACCCCTACCTCTGCGGCAGGAGTCGAGAATCCGACTAGCCGTGTAGGCAGGATGATCGTCAGTCATCCGAGGAGGAAGAGGTGCAGGTGGGGGTGGCAGTAGAGTGCTGATCCTGACAGGTTTGATCCGAGAAACATGAAACGAGGGATTCACCCTGAGGGTGTGGGGCAGCGTGAGACGAACCACAACAGGGTTTATAACCCTTTCAATCACGAAAGGCCCCACAAACCTTGGAGACAACTTCCTGGAGTCAGTCTTCAGAGGAAGATCCTTAGAGGAGAGCCACACCTTGTCCCCAACCGAATAGGATGGGGCGGGAATGCGACTACGGTTAGCGTGCTGCTGGTAGTAGACAGAGTTCTTTAGGAGTGTAGCCCGAGCCCGATGCCAGGTCCGATGACTCCTACGGCTGTAGAACGGATGCCTCCTTGGCAGAGGGCAGTTTAGGCAGAGGCAGGAAACGAGCAAACTTGCTAAACCGATCAACAACAGTCAGAATAGTGGTCATACCTTTGATAGTGGCAGCCCAGTCACAAAATTCAGGGAAAGGTGAGACCAAGGACGATGAGGAATAGGCAGCGGTCGCAGAAGGCCTGAACTGGGCTGAGGTAGATGTCTTATTTTGGGCACACACAGAACAGGCAGAAACAAACGACTTAACATCTGCCTCCATAGTTGGCCACCAGAACCGTCTTTTGAGGAAAGCAAGTGTGCGGGTCACACCTGGGTGACAGGTAAGTTTAGACAGTTTGACAGACTGGGGTACAAACAGGCGTCCATCCGGACCGTTACCTGGACCTGGGTCACGTTGCAGGGCCTCCTTAACGTCCTCTTCGATCCTCCAAGAAACGGCTCCAACGACACAGGCGTCAGGAATAATGGTGTCAGGAACAGCATATCCACTCTCCTCTTTCTCAAACAGGCGGGACAGGGAGTCAGGTTTGACATTTCAAGAACCGGGTCTGTAAGTCAGAGCAAAGTTAAAACGACCAAAAAACAGGGCCCACCTAGCCTGCCAAGAGTTGAGACGTTTAGCTGAGCGGATGTATTCAAGATTCTTATGGTCTGTCCAAACCAGAAAAGGTTGTTATGCTCCTTCCAACCAGTGCCTCCATTCCTCAAGTGCCAGTTTCACAGCAAGCAGCTCCCTGTTTCCAACATCATGTGGGAGACATGATGTCTCTGTGGGAGACAAACGGTGAGAAAAGAAAGTTTATGATCGGTCGGGTTCCGTTGAGATAGGACAGCTCCAACTGGTGTCAGGCTGGGTGAGGATGGGTAGTGAAAAGCTCCTTCAGTCCCGTGAATGCCTCCTCATCCCCAGGAGTCCATGAAAAAAGTCTATTTGTGGAGGTGAGAGAGGTTAGAGGGGCAGTAATTCCTAATGAAACGTCTATAGAAATTAGCAAATCCCAAAAACCTCTGTAATTGCTTCCTGTTCTCTGGTCTGGGCCACTCCTGGACGGCTCTCACCTTGCTTGGATCCATCAGTAACTGCCCCTCAGCGACAATGTATCCCAGAAAGGTAACTGATGGGGCGTGAAATTTGCACTTCTCTGCCTTCACGAACAGGCGGTTCTCCAGCAGCCGCTGTTGAACCTGGCGAACATGTTGTGTGTACTCGACAGGATCTCTGGAAAATATCAAAATGTCATCAAGATAGACAAACACAAATCTGCCCAACATGTCCCTTAACACAACAAATCGCCATTTCACCGTTGCGTGCGCGTCAGAGTTTGTCAACAAATGTGCGGCCAGCTGGGGCATGCCCTAGCAGAGACGGAGTGAGTGGACTTACGGCAGGCAGAGAGCATTTCTATGTGTATCTCTGTCGTGTTCTTCACATCAGTGAGGCTTTCTTCTCTTGTTTCAACGAAGTGAATACATGACGAAGTGACTGGAACTATCCATCATCTCTCGGGCCTGGATTCTCAACGTCCTGGCTGTTGCCCGGTCTTTGAGACACAGCTGTTGTCTGTTTATTTTAATCACTACACGCGGTTCACAACACACAGTTAGTTAACGTAGTTAACACTACACACAGTGAAATTACGTGTCCTGTTTTTATTTCATGCATACTATCTGCTTTAAGTGAGTGAATCTATGGGCTGAGCTATTATCACTATTGTTTTGGAGAAGAGTTGTCAGGCGAAGTGGAAGAGAGTATGTCACAGAGGATAATAGGAGCCATGAGAGTAACAGCAACAGCAACAGGCCCCGGGGCGGAGCGGCCTGTGTTGATGTTGCGTCGTCCACCACATCCGGCTCCTGACAGAAATGATGCTTTTCCAAGACCTGAGCGATCAAGTCCTCCATGTTCGGGAATGCGCTAGCATCAGTCGCTATGTTAGCCGCCGCTATGTTTGCAGATTTTTGTGTCCGAGTATGTAGCTTAGACGACAACGGCACCTGTTTTCTCGCACTTGCAGGCAATTCACTGAGTCACTGTGATAGCAGATAAAACGATTTGGCGTCGAAGATAAAGGAATAGACCTGGTCATTCAATGAAATGCGGAGGTGGGTACGAGAGCCCTAGCTTTCTGCGACCATTGCGGCTGCTGGTCACATGATCTCCTCAAGAGTTGGAATTTTAAAGGTTTTATTGGTTGCAATTAGATAGCATAGGCGTAATGTACAACCCCCCCAATAATCAAAACTGGTCGGGGTAGTGAAGTCAAAGAGTTTAAACCCTGTGGCACGCAAATATTTTTTTGTTAAAGGTGCTGTAGGTAGGATTGCGAAGATCCAGGACTTAGCCAAAACATTTGAACATCGACAACTTCTCAGTCTCTCCTCCCTTTCTGCTAATGCCCAAAATGTTCTCCTAAGCCCCTCACCCCCACAAGGGAGAATTAATGTGTGTGCATGAGCAGTGATTGATAAACAGTTAGACACCCCCCTCCCCCTCCCCCCCGGCCCTGATTGGTGCATCTGAACAGGGAGCTGTGGAATTTTGCAAATCGCACTACAGGCTGTAGGTGGTACCAGAGGAGCTGGATTTATTTTTTACATGAATAAAGACATTTGCATGCAGAAAAGGCACAAATTGTTGCAGAAAAATTCACCAGAATGCAGGAAATGAAGCGTTTGATGCTCAACATTTCCTGGGAGACCGAGACACCCCAGTTATAATGTGTCCCGCCGAATGTTGAAACAAACTTCTTTTCGCTAGATAGGTGGCGACATCAACCCCCGCCATGTTGAACCCAAAGTTATGCCCTTGAGTTTGAGTCACTTGTCTTTGCTCAACTATTAATGAATCATGGTTTAAGACATGAAATGCTAATGTTCAGAACCTTGCACATTACAGAAGACTAACTATTTTTAGCTTACATGCTTTCATGTTAAACGTCTTGAAAATTGTAGTAGGTTTTTTATATTCTTCGCAATGCTGTTTTCACAATTTTCGTGTTCACATCATGTTGTTGTCATTAAAGTTTTACGTACTTCTTAGTGTTGAGTGGTGACGTGTCGTGCTTGTACCCTCATCTGAGTGCTGTCAGCCGACATGCATTAGGGGACCAGAAAAGGTACAATGTAAAGCTCAGTGAGACTATTTGTTTTTTAATGAGTAGAGGGAGTGTGTGTGTGTATCTGGCGTTCATGTACAGCATGCATGCTGAATTAGTGTGTGTGTGTGTGTGTGTGTGTGTGTGTGTGTGTGTGTGTGTGTTTGTGCGTGCGTGTGCAGCTTCCCTGCTGTATGTGTGAAAGTAAATGGGTATATTTAGGTTTTGTCTTAGCAGCAATTTTTCTCGTCTCCTGCTGTTAAAGAGCTATTCAGTGAAAATGTGTTCTTCTGTTATTAGGAGGCATGTGGCCATCTGAATAATGCATCCTGAACACTGCCTTGTTATGGCAGTGTATACAGTAATGTCTAAGGCCAGGTGGTCCAGAATGGCACCCTAATGCGTCGCCCTGTTCGCTGTTAAATATACATGAGTAGTGAAGCGGCTTTGTTTGTGAATCACATTAACTACAGCAATGAAAAGCTACTGCAGATTTCAGTGGATGAAGACATTTGGGTTATTCAGGTGTTCACAGGGATTTGCATGGCAAGCAATTTCTATTGTGCAGTCTGATTGGCCGAAAAACCGATGTAGGTTGGCAAGCAAGAATTATTGGTTGAGTGTCAATTCTTGTGGTAGACAAATATTGTAAGTGTGTTTAGCCTAATCTGAAGTAATAGTCTGCAACACTGCCAGTCTTAGGTAGCAACATCTGGGGCCAGATGCATGAACTATCTCAAAACATTAAATGTGCATACGGATTCTTTCTACCTGATTGTTTTATAAAGCTGGACCTGGCGCACATGCACAACTTTCAATTAGCCGAGGGGCCTCTAACCCTGAGGATATTCCTCAGAGCTGAGGCAGGTCAGTAAAAGGACTTTCCTGTTGGAATTCCAGAAGGTGCGGCCCTCTCCAGTCGCCACTCTGTCAGCTCTGCTAAATTCATGCAGAATTATGTATTTTACAAATATTACCGTTTTTCTTGATTGCTTTGACCTTCTTAAGGAAACTGGGATCCACTCGGTTTTCATCATCACTGTCTCAGCAGAGCAGAAGACACCTCTTGCAAATGTGTTAACCCTTTCTCATTGGATTGACACATTTTCCCCACCCTTTTGCAGAACAGTTAACACGGATGCCATTCAAGCAGTCCAAACTCCATTGTTTTAGCTATGGTAACCAAACAGAAACCATCTGTTCCTAACTATTAGAAACTACCTACATCAGTATGAAATCACTGAAGCACCTGTTTGACACTGTACAGCCAAACACTTCACACAAATCTTCAATTAGCAATCAGTCTGCAGGGTTAGGCCATGTGGCCCCATAGATCAGTCTGCAGGGTTAGACCATGTGGCCCCATAGATCAGTGTGCAGGGTTAGACTATGTGGCCCCATCGCCAAGACACAAGAGACAGAGTATCAATAGTGGCTATTTCTTACAGTAATAGATGTTTATACTTTACTGTAATAGATTTTATTTTTATTTTCTTAATTTCTTATACTCACTTACATGTATTATGTGTAATATTTACAGTATTTCAGTTTTCAGCCACAGTTTGAAAATAAGAATCAAAAACTAAAAATGGCACTGGCATGAAATCTACTTAAAGTAATAAGCTACAATGGCAAGCAATGGTGCACTGATTTGCACTGAGTGCTGTATTTTGTGTTTTGTTGTCCATTGTGTAATGGTTGGTTGGAAGAGCTCATACACTTGTTTGCAAGTTGTGTTCTTTGAAGGCAAAATTACCTTTTGTTGCATATTTTAAATGTTTTGGCAGTGTTAGAGCCTTTTGCAAACAAAATGTGTCATTTAGACCATGAGTGCCACTGTTTCGGCCTGTGTGTTAACTGTTTTGAAGCAATCAAGAAAAGCTGTATTTGCGCTTTATGTGGTTGGTGTCGGATGGTGACCAGACCATTACTGCATAGAGTGGCAGCCTGAAAATATTTTTTCTAATAATACAGTTTTTTACGATCACTATGAAACTTTTTTCAAAACTTTTCTAAACTCTTAACACAGTTAGCACAACATCCGTCTGTGTAGGCTATACAATTAACACATTTCTTGTTGCTTTGACACAAAATGCATACAGTTAACACAAATTTAAAATGTTTGAACTTCTTTTACACACAAGCTCCACCAAAACCAAAACAATGGATCTTTACTGCCAAATTTACAAATGCTTTCACACTGTATGTCAGAACAGATAACATGTTCTAAACCTAACTTATAGGCTAAAGTCAAAGTGAACAGCTGATCATATTGTAAATTGAAACACAAATATATCACCTGCATTTTATACATGAATTTATTGAGAAACAGCTGATTGAAGTTATGCAAATAGATCAATCACAGCTGATTCCCTTCTAGGAAACACACTCCGGTGTTGAGGTTCTTTCAATTGCATGATCATATGTTAGTACAGTAAAAGAGGACCTATTTGAACAATATACTGTAGATAAACACAAAAAACAAGAAAAATGCCTCCACGAGGGAGAGGAAGAGGAGTACTAGGACAATTCTGTCTCTGTCTCCTTTTTTTCATAAACCGTACATTCTATAAAGCTACTCTGAGATGGGTCATTCATTTTTTGTATTGAATCTCTGCAGCAAAAGAAACAAATCGGTGGCCGGGTTGGATCAGTGGGTAGAGCAGGCGCACATATACTTGGAGGTTTATGCCTCGATGTAGAGGTCCAGGGTTCAAATTTGACTTGTGATAATTTACTGCATGTCGTCCACCTCTCTCTCTCCCCTTTCTCAACTAGCTGTCCTGTAAAATAAAGGCAGAAAAGCCCAAAAAATTATCTTTAATAAAAATGTACTAAACCCAACAAAACAAAAATGTAGAGAGACTTCAACAGAAACTGCAGTGCAAAACACAATCTATGATCAATACAATCACTTTTGTGGGTGGTATGGGAAGACGAGACCGGCGACACCAAAATAATGCAGTTTCTGTAATTCCATGGGATGTTAGTGTTTTGTATGACATTGTGCTATGATTGACTAAATGTTCCTGTTCCTGGGGAGAAAACATGTGTTAGTGTTTTTGGAAGAATTATTTGTTTTTGAGACATGATTGCATTGTTTTGGTAAACACAGTGGGCCTGATTTAACTAATACTCAGCGCAGTTTGCGCGCCGTCTATTATCGCGAGTTCGGTAATGGCAAGGATTTATACTGACCATTCAAGCTCAAACTTAACGCATCGAACGTCATTAACCTTGCACTAGAACGTGTAGCAGCAAGTGGTACTGGTGCTATGGTGATATGGCTGAGCGTGCGATATTCCCACTGCTGATGCTATGACTGTTTGAAATGATCCTGATGCCAATATTTGTAATGTAGCGAGGAGTTTAACAACTGCTGGAATGGGATGTGAACGCCGTGTGGGGAGATTCAATTTCATCTTTGATTTCTTCCAGTAACTCTAATATTGCATGTCTGCTTGATCTGTAACGCTAAATGATGTTGTGTTCACTGACAAAGTGTGATTCTTGTGTTAAAAATATTTTCAGCCTCGCCTATGTCTTCGTCTTGCTCAAATTGCTGTTGCCATTTCACCAGCGGCATAAAGGTCTACGAGGAAACCTCGGACAGGCTGGTTTAAAGAGGCGGAGAATTTCCCCGCAGAATAGAGGTGCGCTCTTACTGACAGTCTTTATAAATACCACGGATATATATAATTAGGTGCACTTTTGCGCTTATCCTCCCACCTTTTGGGTGGAACTCCCACTTTCCCCACGACCCTCCCACGAACGCATATTGAAAGCGCAACTCGTCTCTTCTCGCTCATGTGGCAGACAATCTGCGATTTTACCCAAGTGCGCCTTGTTTGTAAATAGCCCGCATCGGTTACGTCCGTTTTTGCGACCAATTAGCGCCTGGAAACAGGCGCAAACGGCTTGATAAATCTAGCCCAGTGTATTGTGTTAGTATATTATTGTACTTTGAAAATCAGTGTTGGAGTTTAGTTTACATTGTGTGATTTTGAGCATGAAATTAACTGTTTTGCCAATCGTGTGTTATAGGTGTGTTGGTGCGTTAAGAGTTTGGGAAAGTTGTTAAAATTGAAAAAATTGTCATAGCGATCGTGAAAAACTGTAAAAAATAGCACATTTTACACTGCTAGGAGTAAATACCTGGCTGTGTATGGTGTGTGGGGGCTGCGTATGTCTTTCCTTGCTGCTTTAGAGATGGAACACAGCGCTATTGAGTAGGCTTGGTCAATAACTTTTACGATATTTTCAAATCTAACAGTGGTTACTTGAGTTTGCCGATAGTCGATCTAATCGCCAGTCTGACAAGCTGGAACATCCACCAGAAACATCTGTAAATGAACAATAGGGCACAAATTCCAGATATTATCTTTTTAACTTCTTAGTTCCAGAGCTGTATATAACGAAGTAGAACTACTTCACTACTCTACTTAAGTACTAAAAGGCTGTATCTGTACTCTACTGGAGTGTTATTTTTTTCTCCTACTTCCACTTAAACTTGAGTACATATTTTCGATGAGTTTAATAGGCTACTTTTACTCCGATAGAATTTTTATGTGCTGCATCGTTACTCGTTACTGTTGTGAATTCCTCACGCTACGGAGACTGTGTAGGTTAGTGTGTGTACGTTAGTTACGTACGCTAATTAATAATTATAATTAATTTACGTAAGAAATCCCCGAGATCGCGTCGTGTTTCTTTTCATTACGGTTGCCCGTTCAGAAGTCAGAGACGATGTAAGTTTGTACTCTTTCTATTTAGCCATTGTTGCAGCAGATGAAGCTATTCCTGAGTTGTTTCAGTCTGCACTGAGTCCTGAATGTTAACCATTTGACCCTGTGATGTGCTAACTTTCCTGTAGCTACATCACACGTTACTAGCTAGCATGTGATACGTTTTTGGGGGCTTTAATCGTTACTGTGCTGGAGAGGATGTTCATTTTACTTGCACAGTGTGATAATTGTACATTTTATTTCAGTATTTGTTAATATTTGTTATTTTAACTTTAATATTTGTTAATTCCTTTGGCTACAGTCTTGGCTAAACATTTGACATAATATAAACAAAATGACATTCAAACTTTTGATTGCTTTCTTGAATAACTAAATAACACAATACTTGTACTTTTACTTTCAGTACTTGAGTAGTACATTTTAAGATAAACTACTTGCAATACTTAAGTACAAACAATTTTGAATACTAGTACTCCTACTTAAGTGTTGTGCTTAAAGAGCACTTCTACTTCTACTCAGGTCACTTTTTTGATAAAGCACTTGTACTTTTACTCAAGTATGGGTCTCTAGTACTTTATACACCTCTGGTTCTGACACCATAACATCATTCAAATCCCACCTCAAAACCCACGTGTTTAAACTGGCTTACTCACTAATTAAAGAAAAAGAATTTTTTTTTTTTTTTAAATCTAATGTTGGGTGTTTTGAAAGGCACCTCCAAATAAAATGTATTAGTATTTTATTATTATTAGTTCTGATAGTAAGTTAGTTAAAACCGCTTTAATATCGGCGTAGGAAGAACCAATCACAGATCATCTCTTCAGTGGTCGATATACAATCGGATCGCCAATCGGCACAAGCCAACTATAGAGATTGAATCTAATGACACAATTTTAAAGCCAATCAGTGCAAAGAAAAGGATACAGACGCGCTTGAGGGTCGGGTCTGGTGGTTCTAGTGTTAAGTGGGAGGGAAGGGGATTGGGATTGGTGGCGAGGACTCAAACCTATTCTTACACTTGCGGTTTGCAAGGAGGTTGTCTTGCTTCCTACATTCAGAGGGCTTAGCCCTGCAGTTATTGTGATAATGATGGAGCCCGGCTATCAATGTGTGCTGCAAATTGTGCAGCTAAACTCTCCATAATCTAGATGGGGGCATTTAGCCATTTGGAATGCTTGCAGATAGAATGATTTGCAGCAGCCTAATATAGGCTAGCTTAAAGATTTGAATGCTAATGATGATACTTAATGTGTTTTCTTACACCTGTGGGCATTAAAATGATAATGTGGCATCTGCTAACCAACTGCCCTTTATGTTAATTTATGCAGTTCTTATATTAGAGCAAAGGTCATTGGTGTCTGACTCTCTCTTGTGACTCTGCTTGTTGACATTAAAGTTCTCTAGCTATATCAGTGATTTAAGTCTGAGTAATCGGTTGTTCCTTGCTCCACTCCTCTCCATCTGACTCATCCACCTCTTCCCATCCTTCTGTCTCTTGCTCATGCTCCTCTGTGTCTCTTTCTAGTTGGTGCTACCAGAGTACTCCATCCATGGACTCTTTTGCATCATGTTCCTGTGTGCCCAGGAGTGGCTGACTGTGGGCCTCAACATCCCGCTGCTCTTCTACAACACGTGGAGGTGACTATCCAATCCATCGTTGTTTGTGTGTGTGTGTGTGTGTGTGTGTGTGTGTGTGTGTGTGTGTGTGTGTGTGTGTGTGTGTGTGTTCTAGACTTTTAAAAGGATGTCCTCGCTTCTAAAAGGTTATGTTTAGGTTTGTGGTGGCATTGATGGTTAAAGTGATGGTTCGGAGTAATTTCACCCTAGGGTCCTTTGCACCATGATCTCGAGCCAAACACCCCCCCAGAAGCTTTTTTCACCTGGGTCGAACATTGGGAGCGTTAGCGTAGCGTTATCAGCTGAATAGCTTAGCGCAGAGGCTAATGGATCCGAAGTGTCTCTTAACATTACCCCACTAATAATGCCCGAAATGATACCAAACGTCTACAGTAGTATATATAGGTTATGCACTCATAAAACTATGGATTGTAAAATTTGTAAGTACACCAGAAGTTTATGTAAATAACACTTGCCTGCTGGCTTCTGCTCTCTGCTGCTGCTGCTGCTGTTACTACCGGGCAGTAAGAGTGCTTAGGGACATCTACAAATTACACCGAAAAGAGATGCAACAAAAATATTTATTAATTTAATGATTAAATAAGCTAATGTCTCCAAACTTACCTCAATTATTACTTGTCTCCTGCTAGTTATACTACAGCACTTACTTTAAAAAATAAGTTAAATTAAAAAATATTTTTGTTGCATCTCTTTTCGGTGTTGTAATTTGTAGATGTCCCTAAGCACTCGTCTTACAGCAGCAACAACAACAGCAGAGAGCAGAAGCCAGCAGGCAAGTGTTATTTACATAACCTTCTGGTGTACTTACAAACTTTACAATCCATCGTTTTATGAGTGCATAACCTATATATACTAGTGTAGACCTTTGGTATCATTTCGGGCATTATTAGTGGGGTAATGTTAAGAGACACTTCGGATCCATTAGCCTCTGCGCTAAGCTATTCAGAGGCTAACGCTACTCTACGCTAACTCTCCCAATGTTAGACCCAGGGGAAAAAAGCTTCTGGGGGGGTGTTTGGCTCGAGGTCATGGTGCAAAGGACCCTAGGGTGAAATTACTCCGAACCATCACTTTAAAATTAAGATAAGGTTAAAATAAAGCTAAAATTAAATAAAAAAATAATTTGTAGATGACGGCAAAACAGCTTCACTCATCTGTTATAGAATATTTTTGGTCAGCTAAAAACACAAAAACATTGCATCCGTCAGCACATTAGTGTGTTGTTCCATACTAAGCCCATTTGTGACCGACCGGTAGGCTACCGACAAAGTTTTCATTACTTCACTCAACTGACTTCAGCAATTTAAAAATAAAAGCTTAATTTACTTATTTATCGGGAGGTGCAGGAATGCAGTTCCCGGATCGTCCCAGCCCACTTGTCTTTAAGTAATAACGTGAAAAACATCTTGTTATAACAGTAAACTTGTCACGTTATAACGTGATACTGATCCCTTATTGTGGCGTGGCAGCAACATGCTTCGGTAGATCTGGCATCTCTAATCAATGCAAACTTAATGTCATCTCTCCCCTCTTCCATAAGTGTCTTAAAGATTAGGTTAAATAGTGGAATAAAAATATAATACAATATATTGTATCATATTTAGTAGGGAAATTTGTTTAGGACTTAAAAGCTGCACATTTAAATAAAATCCCTTGACAGAACATATGAACAAACTGTACCAGTCACAACAATAAATTGCACATAAAATATTGCACAAATCCCATGATAAGAACATATTGCACATAACACGGTCTTCCCTCATTCCACAGTAAAACACCATGAAACTACTGTAAATCTCTACAGCCTCAAGCCGCATTGTTTTAAAAGTTTGACAGGGGTAGAAACAAATGAGTTTTTAGAACACTTGAGTTTACAGCAAGGGACTCTGACGTCTGCCAGAGGGCAAGTGCTCATTCTGTGAGGAGGATATGTGATGGGTCAGTCCATAGAAATTAAATGGATAGAAAGGCCATTTCCATTCCTATCAACGTAGGTGGTCAGAGCAGCAGCCATTTTTTGTGTACCATTGCCATGGTAACATATAAACTTCCGATACTAAGCCGACTTCCAGCAAGTCGCGGAGCTGAGGTTTTGCAGTAACGGACAAACAGCAGTGGAGTAGTAACGTTACTCCAGATTTCCACTGGATGCATAACGGCTACGGACCGGCTCTGCTGCGTATCTGCTGCGTGCTCCGCCGTCCGTCAATACCCATTAGGTCCGGATTTGTTGCGGGTAGAATAGAACCACAAAACCGACAACAGTTAGTTTCCATCCAGAGGAGTAGAGGGGAAACAGCTCTGTGCTGTGTTTTCAAGGTGTAGTGCAGGGAAATGTAGAGCAAACTTAGTTTTTTGTTTTACCGTGAGGTTGCCATACCATGCTGACATCCCATATAAGTTTTCTAGTACAACCTAAACAATTAAAATAAAAACATGGTCCTCTTGTCCACACCATACACTAATAAAAATATAAAGAATAAAGTCTGCTGTAGACGGGAACACAAACTTTCAACATGGTCCTTTCAGGTGAAAGTGTTGTCCAAGTGAACCCCAAGATATTGATATGAGCTGACCTGATCGATATGTGTGTCATGTATGACAACAGAAACATGATCCCCAACTGATCTAGGAAAACCAACTCTGGAACCAGTCACATATTTACTTTACTTCACATTCTGTTTCTACCTCTCCCACCATTCACGTGTTAATTTAATTGCACCTTGCAAATGTTGTTGAGGATTTTTACAACAAATATTCTGGATAATATGCATGGTTAAAAGCAAGTATATCGGTATTCTAACACTTCTCAAGCCTCTAAAAGGCAATGTCTGAAAAATGGGTCACCAGTCAGTGAGCTTCAGATTTCTTTTGCTGCTTCTTTGTCTGTTTTTGTCTTTGTTGCTGCTCTTCCCGCCAGTGCTGGTTAGACATACACCGCTGGCAGCCTGATTGGTTTAAGCTCATGTGCTCAGCTGGTTGAAGTTACAGACTGAGAGGAGAGGAGAGCCAAAGAGAGAAAAAACATCTTGCTGTCTCATTAATTGGAGACTGTGCCAGATGCCCACCAGCTACAGAGGCTACTTCCTGCACAGCTGAGAGATAAGAAGACAAGGAAGAAGAGAGAGGGGGTAAGACAGATATGGAGGAGGGTGAAAAATGAAGGAGTAAGTGGCAGAAGGCAGGACGGTAAGGCGAGAGTGAGTGAAAGGAGAGAGATCTAATACTGACAAGGTGAGTCAGAGGAGAGTGAAAGAGGGAGGGAGGGATACACTGATTGTGATCAATTTAAACAGAGTTCATATATTACTACTATTCATGTTCATGTGATCACATACTACCGTATGTGATACTACCATATGTGATCACAGCAACATATATTGTGTGAATGTATGTGTAGCTTCTTGCTTGTGAATGTCCATGTGATGCTCTGCATCATTTAAAGATGTGGCTGGGAGGGCTGCTTTAAGAGGTTTAGATTAACATTGCTATAGAGCTAAAAAATGACTTTTTGAACGGCTCTGGTTCAGGAAGTGATTTTCACCATTCAGTCTCTCCATTGACGTTTTATTAAATGCTTATACAAAAAGATTTAAGCCTGGAACCAAACAAACCCCCTCAGAGATGAATGGTGACCATAAAACTTTATTCGGTGCAAAAGAACATTTTGAAAACAGTAAAAAAAAAGGCAAAGGCACTGTGTGAATAAAAGATCATAGACCTAAATGGTAGCAGCTCGCTCTAGCTGTTCGCAGATGCAGTAAACATTTCCATGGTAACCCATCAGAGACGTCGTTGTCACTCTTAGGATTGTGGGTACTGTAGTCTATATCAACGACGTATCATTTATGGGATAGTTCCGATGCCGCCGGAGATCCCACCGGATGTCACTCATTTTCGTCCGGATGTCCCTTACCTTCCACTTTCTTTTTATTGCCATTCTAAACTCTGGTCGATTCGGGAATAAACAATCAAATTATATAGATTTTTTTTCTTTTTAACTCCATCACACATTCAACAGCCTTTTGGGTACTGTGCGAGGTGAAAGGGAGTGTATGTTGCTGTTCTAAAAACAGGAAGTTAGTTATTTTAGTTTGCACCTATGATTTGGCTTGCTCACCAATAGGGTCAACAGTAGGAGCAGCTCATGCACAGCTCATGGAGGAAATTAAAGTACTAAAACCCCGAGAGCCCAATTGTCACAATTTGTGTTAAAATTCATATCTCTGGTGTCCATCACAAATAATTGTTCACAAATCTGCTTATAAATCATGGAAAAAAGACCCTCATAACTTTGAACTGACTTTTAAAACCCTTAGTCCAGAGGAACTTAATTAATTAATTTCCATCCCACCTCCAATAGCATTAGATTATAAATGTCAGAGATGGATATCTTAGACCCTATGCAAAACTAAAACTATCTGTGTCGCTAGGTACAACTAAGGGTAAAAAAAAAGGTAGGGTAAACTGACCCTTTTATTAATTAATTGAGACTGTCAGGCAACATGGGAAAAGTGAAGGGGTGTAACCTTAGATGTTGGAGTTACAGTAGATAGTATGTACTATGCTATACCACAATGCCCCTACATTTGAAAAACCTGTATAAATTGAACACCAAAGAACAATATTAACTATGCTATAATTATTAACAACATACCTAAGTAAAATAAATAAATAGCCAAAGCTATAACACTTCTGTTTTCTTTGTAACAAAATACTGTTGAAAACAAACTCTAAACTAAACTCCATTGTGGAGATGATTCGAGCATGTTTGAATGTCACATTTAATTTTAATATGAGTTTCCAAGTACCAGAAGATGCACAGCAGTTTCAGCTGCAGCCACAGGATGTCAGGTCAGATCAGTTGATACAAGTGAGTACAGCCAAATCATTATTGATTTGATTTGAAACTGTTATGAGCATAGTATATCTTCATTAGGCTATATGATATAGCAGCTGCAGGAAATACGTTAACATACATGAACATTTGTTGAACAGAGGCAATTAAATGATGCAGAATAGTGCAGCATTTGTTAACACAGACATGCTGAATCCACACAGTAAACCAATTCAGTCTCAGTCTAGCTCACGGTCATATCGAGTTGTGAAATTACTTGTTCTGGATGCATGAGGCCCTTTGCAATCAGCTTTGCACTTTGCACAGTAAGTTATCTCTAACAAATCTAACATAACTAACGTTAGCTAAGAGCTAGCTAGAGTGTTTATCAGTTAGCACAGCTGACAGCTCACTAAAAAAGAAGCTCAAAGCTAGGTTAAAGCTAACGTTAACACTACAGTGTTTCTCAGTTAGCACAGCAGACAGCTAACTAAAAAAGAAGCTCAAAGCCAGGTTAACTGTCAGCTTTCTGGTGTAATTTCTTCACTGTATCGTGAACTCACTGTAGACTTACCCCGCTTTGGGTTTAGCCAGAAAGAAATTGCTCTGAGCGTTGAGCATTGCGGTGCTTCACCAGCTGCTCCTTTAAGTTATTTTGTGGAAGATCGGTAAAAGGCTGAGCTAGCGAATGTTAGGTAGGTAGCTATCAGTCCGAGCTCAGTTCAAGAAATGGCGGCCAGTTTCTAAAACATTGCTTGCGACACGAGATGGATGAGACAAGTGAGCAGAGCTCGCGCTAAGTTTGCCGCTGGGTTGTAATTTGTTAAAGTTCATTTAGCTTGGTTACTAATTCAACCACTACTCTCTTCGGAAATGTGAGGAAGACCCTTCCATCCATGGGGAGACCACTTAACGCCTGTGAAGTCCGTGTACGTTATGTGCTGGCGCTACCCGAGCTGGCTATGTACTCTGGTAAGAGAGTCGCTGCAACCTTTGGTCTTAGTTCAACAGATTTATTGACATCCAATCCCAGCATGTGAATACAGTGCTTGTTGCTAGTATGTGTTTGTGTGGTTTTCTGTAAAATAGAGAAATACAGAATATGTAAATATAACCTGTACATAACGAATACACATATATACAGATTACAGGTCAGTAGGCAACAACTCACTGCAATATACACAATTATATACAAAATACATAATTGCTATGCAATAAATAGCTGTGCAAACAACCAAATAATACTGGGTAGTACTGGAAACCAATAAATTCCAATGTAGTAACGAATATGCTGCAGGTCTCATTGTACAGTTACATCTATTGGCCACTAGATGGCGCTCTAAGACCACAAATGAACATAACAGCTACATACAGGTGCAATAGTCATGTGATACACCAGCGGCGCGAATGGCACGGTGAAATGCGCTTCAACAATCAAACCAGCAACACCATCGCGAGTGCAACAGCTGAACTAATCCTCAGCAGGATTGTAATTAACGAATGTACAACACTGTGCTAACATGCATCCATGAATCAAGGTATTAACTATTGTTTCTGAATGACATATTTGCAGTAAGCTCCTAGCATTAAGTAGGCAATTAAACATAAGTAGGCAATCCTGAACTATAGTAAAGAAAATACTGTTATGTTAGCTACACAAACAAAGATACATGCAACACCAGCATGGACATAAAATTGTGCACTTACGTTCTCAATAACGCACACGGCAACACAACAGAATGCTATATAAGTAACGTGCAACTTTAGGAGCAGCTGTACTCGTGTCCGCAGCGAACTACAAAACGGAAATGGCGAAATTGCGCATGTGCGCAAATGCGTGAGTCCAGGGAGTGACGTTGGCTCATTAGTCCAGCAGGGAGTTTTCCACAACGCCCATTTAACAAACTGACTCCTTATTGGCCGAGGTCGATAACTCTGGGAGTTGGAAGGGGTGCCTTCTCACTCCGCCTTCTCGCACAGGTTCATGGATCTGAGTGTTGCGATTTTGGTTTCATATCGCATATCGTTACAGCCCTACTCTACACTCATATTTTGAGATGCCATTTACGCTGTTGAAAACGTAAACTAGTTTCCAATAAAGCAAAGACAACAAGGAAGTTCTAGAGCACGCGCCTGGCTACCCATAGGCGAAATCCAGGCTGAAATAGCCTTTTTAGTTTTTCCTTGCCTCCAAGTGAGTCACTGTCACATCCCATGGCAGCGCTGGATGCAGGAAGAAATAGTTCTCCGTGAATATAGCACACACTGAGGCATTTATTGCTTCAATCGAATACATTAACCATCAACACTGACTGCCCATATACATAAAAGGTGTCAAATTTTCCTTTTAAAATGCTTTGGTTGCCAGCTGAATCATTTTCAAAACGTGTGTGTGTGTGTGTCTGCCTGTGTGTGTGTGTGTGTGTGTGTGTGTGTGTGTGTGTGTGTGTGTGTGTGTGTGTGTGTGTGTGTGTGTGTGTGTGCGTGCGTGTGTGCGTTCATGTGTGTGCGTTACTCACACACACACTCCACATTTTTCTATGTCTATGACTTAAAGGGGCTGTACTCGACATTCAGAACATTAATATAGTAGCAAACCAATATTTGCTAATTAATACTACTACTAAGTAAGTATTAAAGTCTGTGAGTCTTCAACACTAAAACCGCCAGGCTCTTAAGGGTACTATTTCCGTTAATCTTAAGTATTTTATTGCATTTATATTTTAATTATGGATCTTGTTTTTATTTATTGTTTTTACTGTACAGCACTTTGTTACTTGGTTTTAAAAAGTGCTATACAAATAAAGTATTATTATTATTAAACCGGACACCCTAAATTCTTAAAGGCAAAACAAATGTTGAAATACATTTTAATCAATTTTAACATTTTTATTTTGGCAGGTAATCTAAATGGTAAATATGCCAATTATTACATTATCACATTTGGTCTAATGAAAGAACAACAATAAGTCCCCCTTCAGCATTTATATTTGTCTCTCCATCTCTCCTGTGTGTCTTTTAGTTCAACAGTCAACACACAACCTGCCATCTGATTGTGCATATCCACACCAACCTATTAAAATAATACAATTTAGAAATGTTAGTATTTTGTTCAAATTAAAAGGTTTCTATGTCACATCCATTTTCTCAATGAGCTGTACGGTCATTATATACAAATGTGTCAATTTGGCTGCAAGGAGTGTACCAACGTTGATCTGCGCTATTCCTGGCGAATAGAGAGGAGTGTATTTGGTTTTCTAAACATTATGCTATCATTATGACAATATAGGCATGTGCAGAAAAGGTATTTAGGAAAAGTCAGGGCAGGAGGGAAACATAGCACACACAATGATGGAATAATTAAACATTTTGGATCACAATGTTAAATAGCATGGCTATGGCGGTTATAGTGTTAAAGCAAGAAGTGTTCATAAAATAAAAATGTTGTCTTTTGTCTGTTACCTTTGCTCAGGGGAATTGTGAGACAAATGGTGCAAAGTTATTTTTTGAATAATGACATTTTATTAGCTTTTTGTGTTGTAATTTGTTAACTATTAGCTAAACTAGTGTTTACCTCCATTATATCAGTCACTTGTGCATGTATTTTTTATAGAAATACTTGGGAATTACATGCAGTGACTCATTAAAAAACCCATCTGTCACATTCAAAATACATTAAAAATCATTTTCAAGTGCATTGTTGAAGATGTCATACATGCATGAGTCATCTCTGGGCCAATGGAAGTGTGAATGTACATTGTAATTCATTTATGACAACAACATGTATGATCATTTCACAGTTGTGCACAACCACTGTAAATTAATTAATATACAGTATGGACATGCACAAACCATCTGTTAGCCAGTTTAATGACTGAACAAACCACATGCGTAATGATGGAAGCTTCCTGGTTGAACTGTATTACCCATCATACCCTGCAAAACATAATCTTAATGTTTAAGTGAGTGAAATTCTTTGTGATGGGCTCTGTGGATTAAATAGCTGAACCCATTATCCAGCATTAACCTTAACCCTCTTTTCCTATACATTGGTGTGACAAGTGACTAATATGAACAAGAATCATCAATAACATCAACTAAAAGTGCTTGTTTTTGCCACTGAAAGGCTCAGATTGTTCTTCTTAGTGGCTGACAACATTATGGAAAGGATCCCTACAGAGATAGACCTTTTGCTGAACAGCTCCAAAATCAATATCGCCAAACCAATCAGACTCCATTTAAATAAACAATACTTTTAGCGTGTACAGAGCCAGCATTTTTCTACATTTCTACATAAATGGGTAAATTAAGGGTTTATTCCAACCAATCCAGAGTGCTAATTGTTGGAACAATGGAAAGCCGAACCAAGACAGCTTTTGATGGTTTTATTTTGTTTCTGTCGACTTTGAAGTGTTTTTTACGATGATAAATTTACTGTTGATTTAAATGGAGTCTGGTGGGTTTTGCGATAGTGATTCCAAGGATTTTTTTATGTTAAATGTTAATGTTGTCAGACACTTGAATCTGAGCTTGTCAGTGGTAAAACAAGCACTTCTTATGGACATAAATTAAAGGGGCTCAATTGCAAAATAACATTGTAGCTTGTTTCACGACTGTCTTGCGTAATACTGGATGAATTCTAAAGATTGTTGTTCCTATCACTTAGACACAAACATAGGGAAATAATGTCCAGGTTCCAAAAAAAAAAGAGGTTACTCTAACTGGTGTGTTTCATTAATATACATTTGTATATTAATGAAACACACCATTATTACAGTTAATTTGTGTCAGCTCTGGGGTCCATTAAGGGAAAATTCCCCCTATTAAAAATTAAAAGTAATGATGCAATCGTGTATCAGTACATAAACAGCCCAAAGCGAAAGGCAGCAGTTGCAATTTCCCTTTTCATGTTTTCTCATGGTGAATTTCCTTGAGTACTCATTTGCTGTATGACATATTGTCTGTTTCATAATTCTAACAGCCCTGCTGAAATTAGTCTCACTGGGATGTAAAAGCTCCAGGAAACATCCTACAATTCTCCAATCCCACTCTGCTATTAATCACCGTCAGGTTTTTTTCTTTTGGTGACATTTCACATCTTTATTTTACACAGCTTTAAGAGAGAGCTGTTTGTGTTTACAAATATTGATCACGTTAAAAGCATAGCAATAACAAATGCAGATTCTTTTAAAGGGGGGATTTTCTCTTCAGGTTTTAAATCAGTCAGCAGGTGGGAGAAAATGTTTAATTGAAAATCATTGACTCATTTTTATGCACACTAGTTGGAGTTGCTGTAATCAACTTACTGAGCTGACTGGATTTAGAAACTTAGAATAAACCCCAGTCATGATACCTTTTATAACAACATAACTGACCTGATAAGATGGAGAAACACAGCTACTTTTAAACATTATCAAAGACTTGGATATCAACAGGTTTTTGGATATGCGCAAACATTGCTATGCTGACCTTTTCAATAAGTTGGTTGAAGGAATGAAAGAGGGACGCTGTGTTCGCACAGTCCAACATGTCCCCCGCCGCTGGTAAACTTTGAAAAAAATCCTGTTTTGCACGACTACATGTAAACGGGAATATTAGTGGAATATTCACTTTCATTAGCCATGTAAACAGTTTAGTTGGAATATCATCGTTTTTGGAATTAGGGCAAAAACCTGAATATTATGTGCATGTAAACGTACTGATAGTTTAATCCGTCCCTAACACTTTTACTAAGCACCCTGCTTTAGAATGTGGGGGTATCCAAAGTTTGACAGGCTTGCCGTACCTAGTTACAGGTGCTAAACTATGAACGATTAAACAACTGTTCAGGAAAGAGGTTTAGGGAACGGTCGATTTTCACAAACATATTCAACTACTATTTCACCCACATCTGCTGCATGATGTTGTCCCCATAACTCATCATGCCATCTTTTTCCATGCCATCTCCTTCCTCATTTCCTCCCATCATCTCCCCCACCTACCTCCATCCCTCCGTCCTTCCCCCTCCCTCTGGGGTCTGGAACGGGTCAACTACCCGCGATGTGGTCTTTGCCCTCTGTGGTAGGTACTTCCATTCCCCAACGGACACTAAGGAGCTGCTCTACGACCCAGCATCAGTGATGAATGGCGACACGCTCAAGTTCTGCCTAAAGGAGGCCTGGTGCAAGCTCTCCTTCTTCGTCCTCTCCTTCTTCTACTATCTGTACTGGTGAGCATGTGGCAGGCGGTGTGGGACAATAATTGGATTATGTAAAGAGATTACATTAATCTGATTATAACAGCTAGAGTAAAAAACTATGACATCAAACTCAAGCTACTAGAAATATTACTTAGACCAGGAATTGAAGGGAAATAGTGAAAATGTAAAACAAGGAAATTGTGAAAATGAGCACTTACACTATATGTTTGTTTCCATCCCTATTTCTATCACATGATTATTTAACTTGGTAAAATTCCCCAGCTCTGATGAAACAATGTGAGTGCATATCATTGAATAAAGTAACCATTTCTCTGGCAGTCACATGCAAGTTATTTAGATCTGTCAGGTTACTTAGGTTTAATATTAGGTCCACTACTGCTAATGCATGTGATGTTGAGAGAATTTGATTCTTTACTTCATTGACAAGCACTACCAGAATGCTTAGGTGGATAAGAGAGGGAAATAAACATTTTTATTTTGTGTTTTTTATACATAAGTTAATTCTGTAAATCATGGTATTTTTTAAATAGCATTTTTTGTTTGCCTTCGATTTTTTCGAGTTTTTGCTAAAATGTTCTACTGTTATATGATAATAATGCACACAATGTTGCTGTCCTTGTCTAATAATGCTGTTATTAATCACTCCGGATTCTTGTTCCATGTGTCATGTGGGTGCTGCAGTGTGTGGAACCTGGATATATCCCTCTAATAGATCTTATCAATGGAAACACTTAAAGGTACAATCCTTTTTTTCACCTTATTTCATATGGCAGTATATTGAGACGGAATAGTAAGGTTTTACCCTAATGGTCTTCCATATGGCCACTACAGTTGATCTTGATCTGTTTTAGGGGCAAGTTCATTATTAATGTGCCATGAAGGACTGTTGTGACTATATGGATTGAAGCTTTGAACTGATTTTGGTAGAGCCATGTCGGTTACAGATTGTAGTTTCTATGGGCCAGACATGGCAGCATAATAGCAAAGAAGAAGATTTTTAAAGAAAAATTATTCCATTATTTAAAAAGGATTGCAACTTTAACATGGAGTTGTTCTTGTATATATGTGATAGTGCTGTGAGTAAACATTTAACACATTCTGGATGGTCCCATACTTGTAGAGAAGTGATGTGCTGTTTTAAGGTAGTAGGTGCTTTGTTAATAGTGATCTCAATATGTTTATAACAGCAATACCACACATGTAGAAAAGCAACACCATGAGCAATGTGGTGAGTGTTATTATTCTACACAACACAAGGTACAATTCTTTGGTGTATTTGTTTGGTTTTGATAAAAGTATCATTAAGTTAACCTGACATTACATCCTAAAATCAACATATGCCAGGGAGATAAGGTGCTGCTTCTCGTTAATGCATATCTTTTTTCAAGATAACTTTAAAGATTGTGTGTTGATGTGAATTGTTTAAATGTACAATATGTGATTTTTCTGTCGCTAGGGGTCTGTAAATCAAAACGATAACAAAAGGTGGATCAGGGGAGTTGTCTTCACCACCATTGCCATCATTGCAGTCAGCTTCTCCCAATTAGGATTCCTTCAGTGTTAATCGTTCAGAAGGTTTTTACCAGGAGAATATAAACAGAGGTCCCCTCCGAAACAAACAGACATGGTGATTGTAATAACCCTAACCCTAAATAAAGCCGTTTCACGGTAAAAATCACTGTTTCTCCAACACTGTTGAGCTCAGCTTGTTGGCAGAGGGGCTGGGAGCAAAGCTGCCAAGAAATTGATAAAAAGTCAATTTATGACAGCTTCAGGCACACAACCACAACGCAGGCGCAAATATAAATATAACACCATTGACAGGCGAACAAATGTAACAGTTACTGACCGTTACCTTAAATAAAAATACATAAAAATATTTCTCTGGGTAAGAACATTGTTAGACACATTTGGGCTAATGAATGAAAGACATTTGTGTTGTTTGTTTTTGTGTCTAAGTGACTGATGGGAACAACAATCTTTGACATTGGTCCAGTGTTAAGCGAGATTGCTGCAGTCTGCAGCAGCGAAACAAGCTACAGTGTAAGTTAATAGGGCAATTGTGCAGCTTGTATTTACGTTCACAAAAGTGGTTGTTTTGCCACTGACAGGCTCAGATTAATATTATAAATGTCTGACAACATTATGGAGAGGATTTCTAAGAAGGTCAACCTTTCTGGTAAAGAGTAATATCCTTTTTTTAAACATAAATACATCCATGAAATTGCATTCGCTTAAGCCACCAGACTCCATGTAAATAAACAGTAATTCTATCATCGTAAAATACACTTCATTCAAAGTTGACAGAAACAAATTAAAACTATGAAAAGCCGTTTTAGGTCATCTTTCCACTTTTTCAACCATCACATCTCTAGTTTTGGTGGAAATAAACACATACTTTACCGATTTACATGTGAAAATATGTTGGCTCTATACACGCTAAAAGTATTGTTTTTTTAAATGGAGTCTGGTGGGTTTAGCGCTAGCGACTTCAGAGCTGTTTCTGGTTAAACAAAGTTCTTAAAGAGGTTTTTAAAAGGCCTATCTCTATAGGGATCCTTTTCATAATGTTGTCAGACCCTTAGAATAAAAATCTAAAACTTTCAGTGGCAAAAAAAAAATTGACAATATTGCCACATAGGGTTACATTGCAGCCCGGTGTGTGGTTGCCGGTTACAGCGTTCACGATTAATACTGGATCAATTTCAAAGATTGTTGTTCCTATCAGTCACTTACACACAAAAACATAGGAAAATAGGGTTGAAAAGAATTACCCTTTAATAACACATTTTCTTCTGCTCAAAATGTTCAAAATACCTTAAAGGTAGATTTGTCAAGTATTCAGCATAGGAATGGAAAAAGATGCTTGCTTTATGTGCTTTGCTTTACATGTTTTATTTTCTGTTGAACAGATGAATATGAATAGATTAATTGTCAAACGTTACATTGATGCTGACACTGTTAAACTCATTAACGAATTTTCAAATCGTACATTACCATTAGGTTTAGGAGAAGATTGTGGTTCGGTTTAAAATAAGTCGGTTTGAACAATTTGGTACAAGCTGCTGTTTTTGACAAGTTGGGAGTGAGAACAGTTTGCACAGAAACACATAGGCACAAAACCCCATGTATGCACATAATGAAATTTTGCATGCCATCACAGATCACAGATGAACACACAGCTCCACCTGAGTGCTCACCTCCACACCTGGGTGATGGCTGATTTAAAATCCTTTTTGGTTGCTCAGTGGAGCTTATCTGGTGCAGATGATCCACTGGAATTACTATATAACTCTTGATTTAGTCCATCTGGGCACACAGCAGGGGGACAGAAGCACAGGCTCAAAAGGCATTGAGCAGCCTTGGGCTAAATTTTTTAATGTGGTTCATCTATTTGACACGTTTGTGTACTTAGATGAATAAATTTAATTCCTCAATAAATAATGAAAAATAAATCAAGAAAAAGAAACCAGTGCAACATTTGTCATATTTTGTTTCAATATAAATACTAGAAGGGAACCTCCCTGCCAGTTTGCCCATGTCTGGTCTACACAGTTTCTATTCTACTTTTGCCCCAGATGAGCTCTGTGCTGTCTCACCCTTCCCAGCTGTACCTCTTCTGATACTGGATGATAGTGAAGCCCTGCCTCACTAATGGATTTCTCCTCAGAATGTAACCTTTGACTATTACACTCCAACCTTTTTTCTTACCTTTCTCCTCCTGAACTTGTCGTTTCTGTCACAACGATGCTGTGTCACGAGTACTTTTCCCTGGCGAGATGTGTACAGGAATCCTGTCTAACCCCTGTGGTCTAAACTTAGCATGTTGTATGCTACCTGCATGCTATTCTGCTGTACATTTACAGATCTAACCTTTTCATCGAATTTGTTGTTCTTTTCATCTTCCTGGGCTTATAAATCTGGCCATTCTATTTGCTCACACACATACACACACACACACACACACACACACACACACACACACACACACACACACACACAAGGTTAACCTCGGCTCATTAGCTAGACAGATGTTGAAAGCTAATGGAACATGAAATAAGCAACATCTGGCTCTAAAGGAAAGCGCTTGATATAAAATGTTTTTACAGGCGGGGAATTATGACATACATCCTTAATTTAGGAAGGTTAAAAAAACATTAAAATTAAAAACTCATGTAAATGTATGAATTTCTAACATTATGCATTAGGGGTGAGCCACCTTGTCAGAAAATCCATCTGTTATATTGTGTTCTTCACTGGCATACTGTACTGTGGACCAATACGTGGTCATGGAAACACAATGCATTTTTCAGTGAAGCAGAAGCAAATGTGTTCATGCATTGTTTTCGCTTGTATCACAATGTTCATTGAAGTGTATGTGTTTGCCAATGGACCAGATTAGATTTGAAATGTACGCCGCTGTTGGCATTTCTAGGTTGGTAGATAATACTTTTGGGTTGGCTGATTAACACCAGCATTATTACAGTAGCACAAAAATTCAAAACTCAAGTTACTCTTTTATGATGAGATCCAATGTAGCTAAAAAGCATTAATTAGCAAATAAACTTGCCAAAAGACACTGTCTAACACCACTGTGCGATTGGGAGTGGGCTGTGTGTTTTTGTAGTTCAACCAATAGAGTGGTGAGTCTTCTGTGGCAAAGGAATCAGAAACGATTGGTCTCAGTGGTTGGAATAACTTCAATGCATTAAACTTAAACTTTCATGCATACAGGGCTCCAGACTAACATTTTTATAACCACCATTCCGAAAAATAACTTAATGTAAACTGTCCCACATGCACCTCATGTTTTTAGAAATTTAGCTATTTTAAGGTACAAATGTGAGACTTTATTATATGGGGATACTTTTGGCAATCCTCAAAATTGATACAGCGGAAATGCTTAATTTTGAGTCTGTATATAGTCCTTAATTGAAATATAGTAATTTTTTTCCTTTTTAATTTTTTGAGCACTGGCCCAATCGAGCAACTGGCTGTTTGAATGTACTGCCCCGACATAACTTTTCAGTGTTTCCCACAGGTTGAAAATTTACTTGTGGTGGTGGGTGGCACAGCATGTGATGGCGGGGCACGTGATGGCTGGGTTCAGTAATAAACTAGTCAAACCAAGGTGAAAACAATGACTACATAACATTATCAGACCATTTAGAAAGAAATAACTATTTACCTATTAAACAAAGTAGACTAAAAGAGGATACAGATGACATTATTGCGACATGATGTGGCATTTGACACAATTTCAGGGTAGTTATTAGGGCTGCACGATATGAGGCAAATATGCGATATGCCATAATGTTGAATATCGCAAAAATGATATATATTTACTTGCGATAAATAAACAGATGTTAAAATGTACTGAGTTCTGCCTTTCTGCTGCTTTCAGTATTCTGCAAAATACAACAAATTGTTCGTTGAATTTGAAACAAATGAAAGGAAAGTGTAGCCACGATGTGCTTTGTCAATTATATCTTTTTTTTGTGTCCTGGGACACATTAAGGACCGCCTACTCAACTGCGAGGGGGACTACATACTGAACTTAAAAGTACTTCTCATGTCACAGAAACCACTGAGAGTGAATCATGCATTTTGGATGTTATTATTATACTGTCGGTTAGGCCTGCCCCTGACTAAGAATTGACATAGTCGAACAGTTCAACAGATAAAATACCTGATTACCTGGAGCCCAAATGTTATATGTATTAACAACTTAACCGTAATACTATACTATGATTCTGTTATGATGAAGCAGGGAATGTGGACCCAAACACAGAGAGAGGCAGGCAGGCAGGAGATGGAGGCGACTCAGGGATTTAATGAGAACAAAAAGCGGCAGTACGACTGGAAAACTCACAGGGAATGCACAAACCGATGGGCTAGACACAGGCAGAGTAAACTGACACACGCAGGAACACAAGGCACAGGGAAGCAACACAAGGGCACGGACACAAAATGATCTGACAAGAGACAAAGGGAACACAGACTACGTTTACATGCAGCCAATAACCCGTTCAAAACCGGAATATTAGCAATAACCCGGTCGCGCACTGCCATGTAAACACCGGCAAAAACCCGAATATGCTCATATTCCGGTTTTTAAAAACCCGAATATGCTACCTGGGTTACCCCTTTTCTAACCGGAAATTTTGGTCATGTAAACATGTATCGGCATATCCCCATCAAAAGGAACATTGATTTGTGTTCTGCGCATGTTCTATTCGCAAGGAATCTTGGTCTTTTGAGTAGAGGAACTTCTTGTATGCGCCAGAAAACATAGTTATAATAATAATTATATACTATAATAATATAGTTATATGTCAATGCAGAAAACCTGCGCGCAGTATACCGGAAGTAAACAAGAAGTAGAGGTAAACATGGCGAGACGCAGCACAGCACCACACTTTTGGAGCGAGGAAACCAATTTCTTTATTAGTGTGGTGAAAACCATGAATATAATGTCTTTTGTTGACAGCAGAAAGTACAGAGATAGTGAGATTTATAAGAAGGTGACCGAAAAGTTATTGCGTCTTAAGGTTGTCCGTAGGCTACGTCCAGACGCTAACCGTGCGTCGCCGTTTACGTCGGGATATTGCCAATTGATTACAAATTCCATGTATACAGGAGTAACTCTCTCTGCTCACGCATGTAAACGGGTTATTCCGAATGTTTCAGAAACCCGAATAGTAACCCAGAAAATTGACAGCTTGTAAACATAGTCACAGAGGCTAAATACATGAGGTGATGGGTAAATCAGAAACATGTGAGACAACAGGTGAAGTACATCAGGGTGGGGCAGGACAATCAACAAAGGCGGGAAAACAGGAAGTAAACTGGACAAGACAAGACAAGACAAGCCAAGACAAGACAGAAAACCAGACTATCAAAACAAAACAGGAAAAACAGACAGAAAACAGGAAATCAACTAAACACAGGAACTTGACAACACCAGACAACACAAGGGAGAACAGAGAACTCAGGAATAAGCCAAAACATACACAATGCAGAATAACCAACAAAAACAGGAAACAGAACAGGGAACACAGATATACATAAAGGGAACATAAATATACACAGTCCAGAATTAACCAAACAGGATAAATACAGAAAACTACAAACGAAACAACAAAATACCAGGCAAAACCTCCAAAACCACAACAGATTCAATTCCATACAGATTCCATACAGAAAGTTACGTGTTTCTACAGTTTTATTAGTACAGTTAATCCCACAGCAAGACTACCAGCAACATGCTACTACTGATGATAGCCTCTGAGCCTGATGTGAAGCGCTGACTCTGTCAGAGTTTCCTGTAAGCAAAATACTCTGAGTAACTCCCTCTTGTAGTGTAGCCATAGACTGTATTTAGCATGTAGCGTATGTCTAGGGCTTTTATTGTGAAAGGTAAGAACAGAAAGAGTCTGTTAAACGTTGCCTTTGTCATGGTTCGCGGACGTTTAGTATCTAAATCTATCCATGCAAAAAATATTTTTTCAGCAGATATCTTAGTTATAACAGCATAGAGTTAGCAAATCAGCTTGGTGTTCATATTTGCAGTAATTATTCAGTTTGGGAAATCCCACAATCTCTACAAAGCTAACGTTAGCTTAAGTTGACTGGCTGACTAAACAGGAAGGGGAATATAAATCGAGAATATAATAAATATTTTAAGAGCGAATTGCCCCACAATATGAATAGTTTCATTCACTTCAGTGATGCTTACGAACCTCGGCTCAAGAGCCTCGGTGTTAGCCGCATCACTGTCGCGCCAATAATTATGTTAAATCAAACCCTCTCGTGTAATATTGCTTAATGATCATACACTCAGTTTATTCCACTGTTCAATGGGACTTGATTAGACTTGGACACATTTATAATCAATTTCCAGGTCTAATAAGAACAACACCCAACCCAACTAGACATAGATAATTAAACAAATACAGAGGTTCTATTATTGTTCTTCTACGAATGAACATGAAAATATTACACAGGCTTTGAAAAGGAATAATTATTTATTTTTTATTCTTTTTTGTAATTTAAAGACCTACAAGTCCATCTACCAATGATAAAGGCAGTTATTAGAGGTTTTAATGAAGTCTCTAAGGAGGAACCAGCCTTTCACTCTTGATATGTCTGTCCCTCACCTCACATATATCCTCTCCTGGCTCTCTCTCTGAGTGAATTTTCCATCTTCTCACTAGAAAGATTAACAGAGGTGTTAGGAGCTCAGAAAGGCCTCTCGGATGAATACAAACATTTGGAATCATCAGTCACTGTCAGCGAGGTGCTGATCTGTTCTTGTCAAGTCACAGCTCAGTGAGACAAGTGTTGAATCCCCAATCTGTGATTTTTGGCTGTTAGTTGTTGATTCATGCCATCCTCTGTTATTCTCTTTTTTCAAGTAAGCATCACAGATCACTGTGTTGGGCAAAAACATGATATAGCAACGCATTCTCATGAAGTGGTTCGTATGATATCGTACAAAAATGTATGCACACCAATTTGTATGTTATCCTATGACATTAGGCGACCCCCAGCTGGTCACATGATGCCCGGTACAGAGTTCTGTGAGCTGTTAGTCGTATCAGCGGCCATTGGTAGTTGAGTTTAGCTAACAATAGGTCACTGTGAGCCGGCTACAGAGCTCCATGAGCTGTCAGTCATATCATCGGCCGTTGCTAATTGAGTTTAGCCGACAAAAGGTAACTTTGAGCCGGATACAGGACACTACGAGATGAAGATCCTTTCAGGGGTTGGGGCAGCTGAGTTTAGCAGACACAAAGTGAGCATCATGCGGTGAACACTCCCGTGGAACAAACCTGTTTCCTGGATGAAAGTCTTTTGTTTTTCCTGGGAAGTTTTGGCTTGGAAGAATGAACCACCCATTAGTCATTGTGGTGCATACAGCAATAAATACATTACATATATATGAATTACAGTGCTTTACCTTTCATAGCTATATGTACGAATGGTTTACTGAGAACACCCTGGATATAGTATATTGACCACATTGGGGAAGAAGCTAATCTCTGTCAATGGTTTACTTAAGAAAGAAAATGTGAAATCACTGTCACTTTGCAGCGATGTGTGCTTTACAGTTTGTTTTGTACGTCTGCTCATTGCATTACATGATCAGCTTTTGCTTTTTACTTTGCATTCAGTAGCAACTTTTCCACAGCAGCAGTTTTTCAGAAATGAAAAAAAAAACAGCACAATCTTGCCAGGAGGGATTTTGTTTTTGAATTTCTTTTACAAAACCTAAACATGAAATATTAAGACATTTAAATGTAGAACCACAATGTTATTAGCAACAGTAATAAGGCATTATTGTAACAATAGCATGTGTTAATTATTTTAACAACTCAATATTAAAAGCCATTATTATTTAAAGTGCTCATATTATGCTCATTTTCAGGCTCATAATTGTATTTAGAGGTTATATCAGAATAGGTTTACATGGTTTAATTTTCAAAAAACACCATATTTTTGTTGTAGCCTACTACACATTGCTGCAGCTTCTCTTTTCACCCTGTGTTGAGCTCTCCGTTTTAGCTACAGAGTGAGGCATCTCACTTCTATTCCATCTTTGTTTGGAGTTGCACATGCGCAGTAGCTAGGTAAGGACTACCAGCCAGTCAGAAGCAGAGTATGAGGGTGTGCCACGCTAGCAGCTAGGCTAGAATTATAACGTGTGACGCACGTCCGTCTGGACTACAATAGAGCTGTTTGGATCAGTTTGTGAACAGTGTTTTTTGTTGGAGATGGTAAGTCCCTTTGGGGTGGACTTTGGGCTTTTTCACTTTGTAACCCTATAACATGACACAATAAAGGAAAGGGAAAAAGCCAAAACGCATAATATGAGCACTTTAAAACTAGGCAATATAGTTATTCTAATTCCAGGTACAGATCATTTTGTGCATTTTGTACCAGCTGTAGGTCAGAGTTCACTATTGTGATTAGTATTCAAACAAGTTCAAGAAATACTATATTTACTAAATTCAAGCCACTTGAAACTACAAAGACAGATCCTCCTAAACCAATGTATGTTGCTATAATTGCAGATTGTAAGCCTTCAAATCCATTAAAATGTTAGATATATTATTTTCTCTCAAATACATCATTATTCTTTCCTACAGTAAACATTCTTGGTTATATAATAACATAAATCATTTGTTAACAACTGTGACATGAGCCTCATTCCATCATAATATTACCGCTGCCTGGAATGCTCCTTAACTCCGACCAGAGAGAGGGATTAACAAATAAAATATCTGACCGACAGCTTCCTTGCACCGGAACAAAATTCACAAAAGTATGTTAACTGCATGCTAAATTAATCTGAGCACACTAGGCCAAATTGTCTACTAATTTGACTGATTGCATTGCTGAAAAATGCAGGCATGTTTTGTATGAAAGCATGCAACCGATTAGGACACAGAGTAGCTTCTTATTGCATAAGTGGTGCAGGATTGGAGAAGATCAGTTGAAACTTGTTTGAAGTGCTTGCGTTTCATTCAAGCAGTCAGCAGCTGGCACATGCCCCCGGTGACAAGAAGCGGAACTCACAGAGCAAAAGTCTGTCCTGCTGTGCGCGCTGAATGGATGTATTACTCAAATTGGACCTTCTGGATTGTATTTAATTGTCTTAATGGTATACAACACACCCCCAAAAACGCAGCAGCCCCTTGTGTGCGTGTGTGTGGGCGGTTGTAATGTATAGCTGATCTTGATGGAGAAACAGCATTACTCTGAATCATGCAGATCATGACAGTAAATCTTAAAAGGGACTTCACATATAAACATTTGCTGTCAGCAACATATATAAAATCAACCTTTAAGCTTCTAACTTGCAAGGGCACAAACCTATTAGATCAGTTGATAAAGGAGTATTTAAATTAATCAGCAGGAATACTAATTATGGATCAATGAAATGTTTAAATACACATACATACACAATGCTCGAATGCTTTATCTAACTATTGAAAAGGCCATTAGCTTATTTGAATTGTTAATTTTCCCTTTGTCACCTTCTGCCTGCCTGGCCAGTCAGATAAGTGTTGACTCACTTTCCATGTCCTGTTTCTTCTTCTTGTGTTTCAGTATGATCTACTCATTGGTTACCTCATAACAACTGATTTATCAGCAACTGGAAAGAAAGAAAAAAAGCCTCTGGATTCACAGACTGCCACGGTCTAGGTCTAGAATTGAAAGACAGTAATTGTAAAAGTAAAGAAAGGAAAATATTTTCTTCTGTGGAGCCAATCAATGAACTGGATAAGGGTTGAAGCTTCTTTTCTGCTTCATCCCCTTAACAAGGAAGGACATGTTTTATGCTCGCCTGTATATAAAAACTGAAATTAAAAGTCCTGTTTACAGTTTCACTGGTCATAGCGAGACCCGAGTTAATCACTGCCTGGCCAACGTTTGTACCACATGCATACGCACGCATGCACACAACACACACAAACACACAAACATACACACACACACACCCTCCTCTGGAGTGATACCATACTTACTATACAGTAGCAGCGCAGGTAGCCCAGAGGACGAAGAGCACAGTAGCGTTTGCACAGTTTGTCTCAGGCACAGCATTGTGAAGCACTGTCCAGCCCAGCACAGCTCACCGACCCTCAGTCATTCCCCCTGGACACCTCACCAACCGTAGCTTAACTGTTGAGCCAGGAGCAAGGGCTAGATGGACAAGTGGACGGATAACATTGTACAGAAAAGAGAATGCACTGGAGGAAACGCCAGAGCAGCCAGTTCTTAATAGTTTCCCCCAGACGGCACATACAGTCCATGGCCCGAGGGTTTTTCTTTTCAACATTATGTGAATGGCTTTTGTGACATGTGCATTTTGGTGTATTCTTTAACAAAAGGCATTTCTAATTGAATTATGATCTACAGCTAAAGGTATTCTATACAGAAAATGCCTATTTAGTGTTATCCTAGTGTCGTTTGATTGTGGGAACATTTTCTAAAACTTAAACTAAAAACTGACACCTGTCCAAGCTTTTATAGTAGGAGCACACATTCTTTGCACAAATAATGTCTTTGATCTTGCACAATATCTGCAATATTTGGCTATATATTTGAGATGATTTATGATAGTCTAGCCACACTGGCGAAGGTCTTCCACCATCTAACGAACTATCCAGCCCTGTCTGAAGATGGGGACACAATGTGAATCTTTTCTAGCTTGATTTACCCCATGGACCAAAATGTAGTTCTTTCAGTATTGCAATCGATTTATTTATCACTATTTGTGATGGCTATACTGATGGCTTGCCTCCATCTCATACAAAATATTACTTTCCAATGTAACCACACCATGATAAGACAGCATATAGTGAATAAAGCAGAGGATGAGAAAGGTGCTAAGCATTGATCTGTCTTTATCTGTGATATCAATAAAAGCAACTGAAGCAGATGATGCAAGTGATACTGTATATGAGATCTGTCCGAGAATATTGATGTACTACTGTATAATGATTCCCAGAAAAGAAAGTTGCTCCCTTCCATATACAAGTCAGAAGTCAAAGGACAAGCTCAGCTAAAGATTATTATCTCTGCAGCTAGAACTCATTTAGAGTCTTGCTTAGAGACACTTCAGCAGGGCAGGAGCTTGAACCTGCATCTTCTATGTGTAGCACTGTTTTCTAACCGCCAGGCTCCTCTAGATCTTCATCATCTTATTCACACAATAAGCTCACTTTGTTAGCTGCTACTCAACGAGCAGCTGGGAATGCCCAATTCTTGTTGTTTTCTCTTACTCTAATTCAAGCATTTTCTATCCTTTCTGTGTATGTGACCGACCAAGTTGAATTTAGATATTGTTTATGAAATAAAGTATTTTAAAATCAAATATTTGGTCTTCATCTATCTATAAATTGCAACTGACGTTTGAAGGAGGCGACTTTGGTTCACTGAACATATTTACATGATAATAAACTGTTTATTGTGGACAAATGCCTCTGCCAAGAAACATACACAGACATAATATGTTTAAAATTATTCATAAATAGGCCTATGTATAAAAAAACACATTATCCTTGTCTTTTCCCGTTCGTTGTCCTGCAGATAACACAAAAAATCGCCTACACCTGGCGATGTGCTGTTTGGATGCTCGCATAAGAAAAAAGAGAATCTTCTGTTATTGTGGCCTCCATGTTTTCACACACCTGATGCTCTAGGCTACGGCCAACAGTTGGTGGCAGTCATGCAAAAAGTAGTTATGCCAAACGCCAATATAACAGAAGAAGAAGAACACGCATCCCGACCATGTGAACGCTGCCAGTCGGAAAAACAACGTAACCAGGGGGGCGGTGCCTGTTATTCCGAGGTGGCATGAACGCAACAAGAGAGCAGCAGAGCTTTGGCAGCTAAAATGTGTCATACACCTCAGATCCACAAAAATGTGCAAAGTTGCACTACTTTGGACTGTCTTTGACTTTGAATAAACACACGCCAATTCCCGAATTTTAGGACGTATCAGAATTCCACACATGCAAGTGAAGAAAATCTCTAAAAGACGTGATCGTTTGATTTCTGAGGAGAAAGGAGAGGCTGGGGTCGAATTGAAAGTTAAGCAAGATTTAATGAACAACACGATGAAAACACAATCAAACATAAAACATAAAACATGAAACACTGCCAGCAGCAGACTGCAAACATGAGGAGAAATGTTTCCTTTGTCATCTGTGTTTTCCAAAGTCCTTAAGACAATGGGCAAAAAGCTTCAGTCCGAAAACAAAATAAATGATCCCCAAAAGTCATGAGTCCATTGAAAACATACATATCATCAATTACAAAAACATATTCAAATAAAAACACCACAATTTTCTTTCTCAAGGGGGGGAAAGATTCATCTTTTACAATTACTTCAAACATTTTTGACAAACTTGATCAGCAAATTGCTATTTTTTGAGCAAATCAATTTCTATATAAGTCACGTGTCATTCTTTGTGCCCCATTCAACACCCTAAAGCAGAAGATTTGCGTAACCTCTGTGTGGCCAGCACAGAAATTTCTACAAATCCTCAGATCTCCCCACATTTTTTATTTTTTTTTAACAAAATATTCACAAACTAGGGAATAAAAATAATAAAAATAAAAATAAACAAACCAAAAAATGTAAATCAGTAGAAGAGCTACTATCTTGACTATCATCAGAAACATGAAAAAAATAAAAAACAACAAAACAAAGAATAGTGGAAGAAGATTAGCTAGAGTAAGATCAGAATGCATAGAAATGCAATTAATTTATCTCCATGTGCCTGTTATTTATCATTTTAAGTGAAAAACAAACCAATTTTGAGTCAAGATGCACAAAAATGCCATATATGCATTTGTAGCTAATGTTAAATTGCTTAAAGCACCTCAATTTATTTCTCCATACTGCTAAACTTATCTCCACCCCCCATTGGACTCTCTTCACAGGTAGGGTGGGGAAGTTGCACCGGTGAGAGTGTAAATTCAAACAAAGGCACCTTTTGTCTTTGTTTCGTGTGACTTAAAAGAATATGTGTGAAAAAATTCTAACAGCTGCTGTTTTGACTTGCAATGGGCTTCATCAATCACGCAGACACAATCCTACTTGAAACAAAAACCCAAAAACGAAGACAAAAAAAAAGAAAAAATAACAGATGAATCAAATTAAAATGTATAAAATATGTAGCAGAAGAAAAACAAACTCAAAATCCAGTAACCTACTTAGTATATAATGATTAATCCCTTATTTCAATTACAAAATATTCTGGCATGGGGGAACATATCAAATAGTTTAGAGAGAAGATTACAATGATTCAAGCATTCACTCAGGAAATCTGTCTGCATCTATTGCATTGAATGAGGTGTGAAAACCCCCGTGTCCTGGATAGTCCTTCATCAACACAGGAGATAATACTGCAAAAGTTTGTTTGTTTGGAAGAATAACGAAACTTAGTCAAGGAACAGAAAAATGGATTTTAAGTTTAAAGAAATCTAAGACTAAGGTATTCCCAAGGTTGTCCATATAAGGCAACACTAAACACAAACAGGAAATGTAATCAAATGAAACTAATCATTTGCTTACATTTTAATTTTACTCAGTTCATACTCAGTTCATACAGTTCATACTCAGTTCAAATCAAATGAGATAACTGTGGGACAACATTCAAAAAGGGTTATTGAATGAGTATCCCAAACTACCAGAAGCAATTTTTTCTGGGTGGCTGTGTCTATTCATAATTCATCATTATGCCAATCAAAACCTACTTTTTGTTCACAGCGTGGTAAAATTAGTTCTAACCTCTTTTCGTTTGGGAGGGGGCCTGTCCTGAGTTGGTGTCGTTCTGTGGTGCTCCGGTGACAGATTTGGAACTGTGAAGAAGAACTTGAGTAAAATTAGTGAGAGTCCTTATTATCTGCTGCTCTTATCTGCCACAAATCCAACACTGCTGAGCTGCGCGCTCTCAATTTAAACAAAACAATCTTATTTACAATTTTTCACAAACCACACACACAGCGCGAGTCGCTGCCGCGGACTCAAATCCCAACACCACAATTCAATTTCAAAAATATTTACAGTAGGCCTCTGTACAATTTCCTAAGTGTTTTCACACAATTATACCATACCAACATACCTATTTAATTGATTTTTCCTATTTCCATGCTATGGTCACGAGAAAAAACTGAGATATCTTCCCATAGCGCTTTACGCCTGTCGTCACTCAACGTCAGCTTTACTAGGTCCTATATCTCACAGCTATTTAAACTGGCTTTAAAAAAAAGTCTTAATGTTTTCCTCCGTGCCTTGACAGAGACTAATACTCTGTCGCCGCCCTCGCGGTCTTTCTATTTAAAATTTATTCACACCCGGTCGAGTTCAAATCGATCCTCTAATACTGCACGAGAATCAAACGCTTTAACCTAGTTAGTACACTTTATATTTAAAATGTATCACAATCTAAGATCAGCCAACTCAAATGGACTTCTACTAAAATGCACGCGAATCAAACGCTACCTCGGGTCTCCGTCCCGGTCGGCTACTGTGCATTTTCCATTTCCATTTATTCCCTACACCTGGGTGTTTCCTCAAATGAAATCTTCCCCTATTGGTCAGATGTCTCTCAAAAGAAAAGGTGTAAATTCTGTGTCTTGAGGCCACACCCGGTCACAGGATCTTACCGAGGCGATGTCAATTGTTTCCAAACTACAAGAGTACACATTCTTTGTCCTAAACTAGTCTGGCCTAGCAGGGGGTGGCTCCCCAAAAAGAGACAACAGTTACCTTTCCTGTGGGGACAATGAGTCTCCTACAGTATGCTAAATGACAGATATGAGCTAATCAATTCTTTAGAAGCTTGAGAAGGTGTGAGCCAGACAAATGCTGATTAGGCTTAATCAGTATTGAAACATTCCTTCACTCAGTCACACAACAGTTTACATTTTTTAAGTTAAATTTTTTACCTAAAAGTATATTGTACTAAAACATATAGCATGGTTTTAATTTTTTTATCTTCAACACAAGGCACGACCACACAACAAGTGCAGACAGAGTGTGATCCCACTTATAGGCAGGCTATTTATCTTATAAAGCGAGACGTATCTGTATATATGTGTGTCCGTGTTTGGGGGGAAGGTAACCTGCACATCAGCAGACACCACATGCAGAACGCTTTAGAACAGCAGGGGGACTCTTTTCCTGCTATTGTATTAAATTGCTGTGATCTGACAGAACATAACGTAGCCTAATCTTGGAGATTATTCCTTCACATAGCGGTGCAATGCGAGAAAATCTCAGAGTTGAACCAGGCAGATACATCAGTTTTCATCAGACTCACCCTGGGTCGGGTTAAGTCGCCAAAATAACTCCACGAATCAAATCCCCTTCTTCCCCGTTAACCGTCAAGCCACTAAACCTGTTTGAAAATGAACACCTCTGCTGAAATGTTAAATTTGTTAACGATCCGACACAAAACGACACCTTCTCTCTCTCACTCTCTCTGCGCACACACACACACACACACACACACACACACACACACGCACACACACACACACACACGGTTGATGAACGCAGATATGTGCTGATTAGCGCTCATAACGGGCCGGGTGGGTAGCGCACTGATGAGTCAATGACGCTAATGTCCGATTACTGGCTGATATTTTGTGATTACATTCTGAATCTGCAGCGTTCTCTGTCAGGTAAATACAGTAGTAAAACGTCTTCCTCTGGTGTAGAAGTAGCTTACACTGTAAGTCAGTAGGCTATATAGTGGAGTTGCATATTAAGTGGTTTGGGGTCCTTCTGTAAGTCATTTTGGGGTACAATTTGGTTTTGATGAATTCTACAAGCAGCAATACCACAGGCCAAGCAATCACCCGTTCCAAACGGGCACTGCACTAGTAAGTATAGATGTACAATTCCACTCATCATACTTTTTCACATATTATGTTCTAATATGTACTTTGTTCAGGAGATGCATAATCACCACAACATAAAAGGAAGAAGGTGGGGATAAATTTAACAGTTAATGTATTTCAATCAGGAGAAACTTTGTTGCAAATATGCAAAAGGTTTATTTGTCGCATATACACAAGTTGAACTGTATTGAGTCTTTGGCGATTAGACTCTATCGCCGTGTAGGTAAGTGGGCAGGTATATCCCCCGATGGAGTCTAGACACTGTTGGTGGTGAAGGAGTATGAAGACCGAATGGAAGGAGCCAAAAGGAGCCAGAAGGTCGCACACTTAGCCTGGAATGATAATTGACAGCAGCAGAGAGAAGAACAGATTTAAAGTGCCCATATTATGAAAAAAATACTTTTTCTGGGATTTGGGGTGTTCTTTTGTGTCTCTGGTGCTTCCACACACATACAAACTTTGAAAAAAATCCATCCATGCTGTTTTGAGTGAGATACAGGTTTCTGAATGTGTCCTGCTTTCAGTCTCCTAGTGAGCTGTTCAAAATCGGCCTCGGACTGTGACGTCACAGTCCGAAATGAGCTGGCTAACCACAACCGTTAGCTTGTAGCGTTAGCCGGCTAATGCTAGCGCTAGCCGGCTAACGCTAGCATGCTACGTCGTTCTCAATAGCAAAGCACTGCTACAACACACACAAGTTCACCATAATCTACAAAAGAACTACTTACATGTGCGCCCTCATTTAGAAGTCTCCCAGCTAATCCTGCCTTGTAACCGACCAAAGTTGGAGAAACAGGCTTTCTTTTACTGTCTCTAGAGTTAGCTAGCTGACATGCTCTACATCTGAGCTACTGAGCATGTGCGAGTGCAATCAAAGATAGTACAGAAGAAGAAGATGAAAAGAGGTCTCATTCTGTAGCTAAAACAGAAACCAGGTGAAAAGAGGATCTGCAGCAGTGAGAGAGAGCTGTGCAGTACAACAACAATATGGTGTTTTTTGAAAATTAAACCATGTAAACCTATTCTGGTACAACCTTAAAATACAGTTATGAACCTGAAATAGAGCATAATATGGGCGCTTTAAAGTGAGGATACAATGCTGTGATTGGCTCTTGGAATTCATGGCCAATTCTGGTTGGTTTAGTAAAGAGAGGTAAATGAAGCTTAGAAGTCTTCCTTAAAGACTTTACGCTGAGCTTCATATAAACTTAAAAAAGAGTTTTTAGCTCTTCCAACAGGATATATATATATATATATATATATATATATATATATATATATATATATATATATATATATGTAGTTTTTGACAATTATGCACAATAATTACTCTGTGAAATTATTTTGGGTCACCCAACTTTTGTATTCATGAGAACAGCAAAATGTTTTCTTTCATATAAACACAAAACTGCATTGCTAGCTCCATTGTGTTGTAACTAAGACACCTGCTGAAAAAATAATTGTATTCATTAGCATGACTGCCATACTGTTTAGTTCAAAAACATCCAAAAAACATACGAAAACATAGCGGACCAGACACAAGCTTTTATTTTGAAAAGTCGAAGCTCGCGCCGCGATCAGCACCAGCTGGGAAGGCATGAGACGGAGGGTCTCCAGACTGCAGCCATACCCGACTCAAATATAATTTCGGTCCCGGTGATTATTTGTGAAATTGTACAAACGACAGCCTTTTCAAGGCATTTGGGAAGGAGTGGTAGCATGCAAGCTCCCAAATTGACGCTCGTCTCAGCTGCGTGGCGTGTCCGTTTATATTTCGGCTCCCATGTTAACAGGTTAGAGCTTACACACTGCCGGCGTGAGACGCGCGTCTCAGGCGCGGCTCGAGACGCACCTGAGACGCGTAGATATAAATGTAATACAAAATTTCAGAGAAAAGATTTTCAAATATTGCACCTGTCAGTAGGCTATATATAAATGGGCTATATATAAATGGTAGGATAGGCTACGATAACAACGTTATGTGTGTTCTGAGTGACGGTCCAACATCAGATAGGCTATATAGGCTCTTTACAGCTACACAAAGTTGTTCAGACAGCCCACTTACCCATTTATCAGTTTGAATCTGTCGGCACTATGTCCCGAGATCAGCCTTCCCTGTACCTAGCAGCAGGAGCAGCGCCGCGTCAGACACCCTTCTGGTATGTAGGACACAGAAAAATCCACGCTGCTGACACGCAGCTGAGACGCAAAAGAAACGCCACGCTCGTGAGACGCGTGCAGTGTGTAACCGGCCTTAGAAATGGAGTTTTGGATAATGTTCAGCTTTGGCAGCTGTGCTAAAATATACAATGACTGAGGAAGCCTAGTGACGAGTCCATAGCAACCAGTGTTGAATGTCTTATTACCCAGTGTGCTTTGTTGAATGGTCTCAATGTTTTATCGTTTTATTTCATGTGAATACTAATTTACTAGATGAGTAACTTAGTATTTGAAGTAATGCAGTAATGCAGGAAGTGTGCATTTACTTTCCTTGCTTATTGCTTATTGAGTAAATCTACTGAAATGGCCACCACACCACAACAGAGGAGTGTGATCATAAGATGAGAATGCAGAGGTTTATTCATGTATAACATGGCTGTAAAAAAAACAATGGGTACATCTTTGCCAAGCGCAAACCAGTACAGAAGGTATCAATACAGTGTTGGGGAGGGTCATCCAAAATGTATTGCTGGTGAAGGGAGGGTCAGGTCTATTTTGACTAAAAATCCCAAAACTCCTCGAGTGGCCCCTGAAAGAAATAACCAACAGTCCCTAAAGGTACAAGTATTATTGGCAAAATGTAGTTAAATATCAAAAGTAATCATTAACCAGAATGGTCTGTTAGTGTTATATTGTTGTATATTCTAATACTGGATTACTATTACTGCTGTTGCATTGACATTTAAACTGTGTCCTGTCAGTGTGCGATAGAGTAAGCAACTGTGTGTGTGTGTGTGTGTGTGTGTGTGTGTGTGTGTGTGTGTGTGTGTGTGTGTGTGTGTGTGTGTGTGTCCGAGTTGTGGCAGACAGGTGCTGACAGATTGGTGACAGCCTGTATGCCAGTATGCACCTGGGTGCTATCCACGTCACTGTCATATGTTTCATCATAATGTCACCAGGCACACACTGTTGACCTTTTGGCCCCTTATTGTATGTGTACATGTGTGTACGTGTGCAGACTGGCAGTGATGTATTTGGATTAGCTTCCCCAAATCCTCACCTTCTCTCTTTTTATATGACATTGAGGTCTTGTCCTGCAGCTCTGGCACACTGTGCTTAACCTTCTGGAACCTGAGGTTTGTTTGTAAATTTGCTTCTTCCACTTTTCTTTGCATGGGATTAAAGCTCACTGATATAATGCATATTGGTACTTTCTTTATGTTAATACCCATCAGAAAAAGGGACTGTGACTTATGTTGAATGGACTGATATGGGACACAGGAGGGCTGTAGGTATTTCAGTTGAGTGGTTTTCTACCTTGTGACAAAAATGAACAATCGGTGTACTAAAGGCAGAGAGAAAACAGATAGTTCTATGTAAAATCTGACATTGAGCACCCCCATATAGCCATAATGACATGTACCTTGTTTCATAAACCCCAGTTCAGAGACAGACAAAAGATTTGCAACGAGACAAAACCGTTTTAGAATGCTGCAGGGAAAAGTTGCAGCGGTCAGAACCGGCCCGGACACTAGAGGAGTGCCTACCAGCACGGTATATGGTCGAGCAACCTAGAGAGTGACTGAAGAGAGCGAGCATCCTTAGAACAAAGCTGTGAATCAGAGAAATAAAATGTTTTTGCCGTTTCAGCTCCACTAGAAAAGCCGCTGTAGCAAGCATCTCACTATCACTAACGTTATCTACATTCATATTTAGACGCAACAAATGATATCAAGCTACAAAAAAAGCCTGAAAGTCATAAGTTAGAACGGAAGTACAAAGAGTCGTTAAGAAGATGATCCACCATCTCGTCTCGTCACATTGGTGTGAACTGGCAGGTTTCAGAATGTTGCAGACTGGTGTGTTGCAAGTAGCTTCAACTCGTCTCGCCGCATATCTCTGGTCTGAACTGGGCTTTACGCCTCTGCGAAGATTCGACTGTTGAATCAGGCTCCTTCACTTCACATCATCCCTACACATATGACATGAAAAAGTTATGAATTATGAGAATGATGGTCTTTGGCCCTATATTCAGACCTAAATTTCTACACTCATTTCTGTAACATAACAAAACCGATCTGTCAGCTCAGGAGCATTGTAAGGTTTACGTATTTTCTTTTAATCCAGAATGCAAAAATCCTTATGCCTCATGCCTTTGTTTCCAGCTAATTGGACAGTTGTAACTCATTATTTGGTGGATTGCACCAAAAATCAATCTCACACATATATATGTATGCATTTTTTCATTAGTGCAATAGCATTCCAAAAACACGGGACAATTGGTGCAATAAGACAGTACAAGAAGACATAGGACATTTGGATGGTTTTCACCTTTGTAGTGAAGGAAAACAAGACCCACCGCATTACAGAATTTAAATGGACTGCATTTATATAGCGCTTTTCTAGACTTAACGACTACTCAAAGCGCTTTACACAGTACAGGCACCATTCGCCATTCACACACACATTAATTCACTGGTGACCAAGGCTGCCCTACAAGATGCCACCTCCTCATCAGATTCAAATTCATGCACATTCACCCACCGATGGCGCAGCATTGAACCACTGACCTTCCAATTTGTAGACTACCTACCACCTTAGCCACAGCCGCCTCATGGCGTAATTTTTCCCAATCTGAGAGGAGACGGCAAGAAACTGGGTGAGAGAATGTGTTGGGTCCACACATAGACCCACTTAAAGGTCCAGTGTGTAACGTGTTTAATTGTTCATTATCAAAATCTGTGTTGCCCGTTCACAAACTTGTCCTTTTCCATGAATATTTACCACCACCATCAATTCAAAGTATTCCTTTTGGCTTGAAATTTTAAATTTGTATTCGCATGAACTAGGTTAGATGCTCCATATTCACGCGCCATCTTGAAATATGTTAGCCGGTAAGGGACATACAGGACATACTGCTCCGCCTTTCGTGTTTTTGCTGTCACATGATAAAGTCACAGGTGCTGCTAATGCTGCTAATGGGTATCTTAGCTTCCCGGCCAGGAAACATGGAGGACCACACGTATTCAAAATCCAAATTTCAGGAATAGGAGTCTTCTTCTTCGGCCAGAAAAAGGATATTGAAAGAGCAAGAGACCGGCTTTTGAAGCGTAGCTGTACCGTAGCTGTAATACATACTTTGAACTGCACGGCGCGAGAGAGTTGATTGCGATATATGATCTCAACGCTAGATGGGAGAAAGTCCTACACATTGGACCTTTAACACACAGTCAACTGACTTGAAGGCATCGACCAGGATCGATTACTACAAGGTACCCTTGAGTGTCTGTATGAAACACATCAGGTTTTAAACTGTAAACCCTTCCACATAGGGGTGGGCGATATGGACAAAAAATAATATCTCAATATTTTTGGCGATTTTGACGATAAAGATAATTAGACGATATCCTATAAAAATGCTTTTTTTAAAGTCCGAGTTACTTAATCACTTATGATAATAATGGGCATAATATTGAATGAAAACAGTTCTTATTTATTTTCTTTAAAATGTAAGTATTCAAGTAAAATCAATTCAAAGACATACAAAATACTAATTGAACAACTGTAGGAACATTGAACTCTGAGTAAACATTCACTTGTATACCTCGCCTGTAATGTAAATTGTGCAGCATACAAGCAAGATGAAATCATAATAAAACAAAGGGCTCTGTTCTGTAACCTATTGCACACAATCGTGTCCTTATTGGAAGCAGTCCTAGGGCAGTGTCAGGCCAGGTTTTGATAGTCCTTCTACTTGGCTGTATAGTCATTTTGACCAGGATTTATGCTGGGATCAGGAGTAGTTGGATGTGATCTGACTGGCCCAGGTGAGGGAGCGATGCAGTTCTGTATGCTTTCTTGATGTTAGAGAAAAACATGGTCTAGTGTGTTCTTCCCTATAGTAGCACAATCTACATGCTGGAAAAAAGCTGGGGAGTACAGACTTTAAGACGCCTTGTTTAAGTCCCCTGCTACAATATTTATCCACCCCGCGCTGCAGTGTGTTCACTATGGTTAGCAGTGAGCCAAACTTATACTAACGTTAGCATCGGGGGCTATGTAGACGGCAGTATGTTGTTTTCGTGTTAAATAAAATGGCCTGTATATTGCCGACAGGGCTTCCAGGTCAGGTGAGCAGTGCTGGGCAACGATTCTGCGGTCGGTACTCCATTCATTATGCACAAAAATGCAGTCCTCCGCCTCTGGTCTTGCCGGAGTTCTTGTCTCGATCCTGCCGGTAGCTAGCTCGGCGTGCTAGCTGCCAACAACAATCCACGGTCTGGTTATGTCCCCCGGAATGTTATGAGCCACCTGGAAGGGTCTCGTCACGGCTGTGTTGTATCGTAGTCCTATATTGATTAGTTCAGTGTGGCTGTACTCAGGCCCGGATTGGCTAATCGGGAGCACCGGGAGAATTCCCGGTGGGCCGGTCTGGTTGTTTGGTTGTGAGGGCCGGTGTTCTGGTATGGCACTGGGTTGAAATCATAGTTAAATATTATGGATGCTGTCCCTATGCAGCCTGCACTCACAGCCCACTTTTTGTATTTACAGTATTTATTTTTTTCTTGCAGCCCACCGTTCTCTTCATTCATGCAGCCCACTCGCAGAGTGCAGCCTGGTTAATGATGACCTATTTATGTTCGGAGTCCTCCGACGGCAGCACCTTGCTAAAAAAAAAAGTCACTGGTGCTTGTTGGAGGATGCCACTGCAAGCAAAAATAAGCTGTTTTAAACGGGTAATAGAAAGCACAAAACGGCACTGAAAAGGCGTCAATTTAAAAAGTAGAGCTCTAGAAAGTGACGCGGCCAGATGAACTTTTTCTATTTTTAGCAAAACGCCAAATGAAGACATTGAGACGGGTAAGCTAAGTTAGTTAGGAGAAGTGCCTGCAAACCAGCGTTTATGTATATGAATCAAACTTGTTCTTGTAGCTCCGCAGCAGCAGCTACTAGTCCAGTTTGCTGCTAACAGTGACAATGAAGAGCCAGTAAGGTTACCAAGCAGCAGCTATATGAGCCCAGAACTCCAGTTTGGGCAGGTAGGGTTGATCATTGACTGAGTATTATAAGAATTAATAAGAGTGTGGTGTTGACCTGCTCTATATGAAAAATGCCCTGGGATAATTAATGATGCCAGATGATTTGGCACTACCATAATGACACTGACTTGACTTGACTTGACAAAGCTTTGTAAAAAGGAGAGATTTGTGCTGAGAATTATGACAATTTATAAAATGTGATTTAGTGTCAGAAGCAGGGCCAGTAGTGTGCATTAGGGATAGCTGCTGTCAGTGTGGATGGCACATCTACTGTAAGCTGTTGTATCACAGTGTGTGAACAAGCAAACATGATCAGATTAGCTACAATATAATCACGTTTTATGACCAAATATTACTTGTAACCCATTATGAAAGTTGTATGAAATATTCAAAGGAAAAAATAGATTATGGTGTCATTAGAAAGTGCAATACAATGTATCTTGTTCTTTATTTAATCTGTGATTACTTATTTGCACAGAAACAGATTCTGATATTGTTCAACATCATTGGGTTGTTGTTAAGATGTTAACTTTTCTAATAAATCTACATTGTGAGGCAACTCTTGGAAATAGTGATATTTTACAAAATACACCGAATTACAAGGATGTAGAGGACAAGGCGCTATTGCAGACTTATATACTAAGGTTTTGATTACATTTTTTTAATATAGTCATTCGTGAAGTAAAGTGGGCCGGTCTAAGGCATGAAAATCCAGGCCTGAAAATGAGTCCCAATCCAGCCCTGGCTGTGCTTGTTTAAATATTAGGGGTGGTACGGTTCATGAAAAAACACCCGAACCGCTCGGTTCGCTAGTCTCGGTTCGGAGCATGTGTGTACCGCACGGTTCGTCAGTACACTGTTAAGCTGCACTAACCTCTTACTGCCGTAGTGCCCACTTTATACACCTATGTTAAAACACTTACTGGAAATGACGAGCGGGATGGGCGTGACAAACGCAACCCATGGCAGCTGATTGGACGATCGCGTCACATGGGTCTGGCTGGTCCCTAATTTCAAAATAGACTGTCATGGCGGCTCGTTCAGAATACGATCTCATATTGTACTAAAATAGTTCACCGAAACGTGTTTCTGAAAACATTTTAAGCGAAAATAGGCCATGCAGTTGCTGAATCTGTCTTCATTTCAGATCGACAAAGGTCAGTTTAAAAGATTTTCGTCAGAATTTTTGAGAGACACCGAGCCGCCCGCTCCTCAAGTGGATGGGGTGCCGCTGCGGTCACGATCACGTCGCTGCAGAAATGTCAAGTGGGAGAGAGGCTGCCCAGAGCTGGAGGATGCGCCAGCGTCGTTTATAGTCTGGTGTGTGGGAATATTTTGGATTTCATGGTACCTATGATGAAATAAAACAATATATAGAACTGCCACTGTGTGCATGTTTTGTGCAACATGCATTCAATATGCTAATTTTAGCTATATATCATATGCTGAAGTATATTCTGGAGTGTTAAAGATTAAAAGAAAAAATAACAAGAACCGTAAAGAACCGAAAACCGTGACCCTAAAACCGTGATACAAACCGAACCGTGGGTTTTGTGAACCGTACCACCCCTATTAAATATACACCGACAGGAGAGCTAGTAGCCGCTGCACAATCACGCGCCGCCATCTTTGTTGACATTCGTGAATGTGTAGCGTTCCAATGCGTGTTTTAAAGTGTTTTTTTCTAAGTAATTTAAATACTCGATAATGTCAATTTGCACATCGTTAACACAAAATGACGATATTATCGTAAACGATATATATCGCCCACCCCTACTTCCACAGCAATGTAGTAGGCCTGGCAAACTCAATTCCTTTTTAGGATTTGGGTTATTCTGAGTCACTCACTAAACTGATCCGGGTTGTGCGAGTCACTTGAATCACTTGAGTCAGTACTGTCATTGCTACATCCAAGGCGAGCTTTTGATTTGGATAAAATGCCATGTTTTCATTTAGAATCTTTGAATTTTATTTGGAAAACGTTATATCCATAAATGTAAATGGTCTGAAAGAAAACCGAATATTCATTTAAAAATGACATGGAATTATATTTTGTAACTTTAATAGGACTGACAAATAAGAAAGCCATCTGGACTCTGAACATTTACAATGACTTACAACCTCTTTAATGTAAATTCCATGCGCCCCTTTATCATGTATGTACTGTATGTATGCATTTAATGTTTTCAATGTTTGTGTATCTGTACTTGAATAATAAAGTTTTGTGAAGACAAAAAAAAAAACATGCGAGGCGAGCTTACAATGTTTCGGACTGTGTGCTTGACGTAATTGCATTTTAATATACTACATTTATACACCAAACCTACAGTAGGACTAGCTAGGCTACGTGCACAACATTGTATGTTATTTCAGAAGTGAAAGAATGGCTTTTGTTGATTTGTTTTACCCTGAGCTCGAGGAGAGGCTGCACTCACTCGCTATGCTCGATTTACTGACTCCCGCGAGAACTCACGAGTCATCAAGCACCTTTAGTGCTCAGCATTGAGCAAATGAGGGGAAGAACTTCTTCTCTAAAAATGTTTCTGAGTTGAAGGCCATGGTCAAACAGCTTCTTTGACATGTTAGAAAAGTAACAGTATTTTACAGCAGTAAGTGTGTATCAGGAGGTCTGTGGGAGCTCTGGCAACCGTGTGGTTATTGCAACAGTGTTGAAGGTCAGCTCAGCACAAAATAGAGGAATGTATCTTTGGTAATTAGCACTCCCACAGAGAGCCCAGCATCTGTGTCTATCCATGCTAGAAGCACCAGCAAGGGCATAGCTCACACAATTTTAATATTATACTTGTGAGGTTCCTTATTGACTAGAAACTGTAAGTCAAACTTTAACCACCTTTTATCTGAAGTAATGCCTGTAAAATTGTTAAATGTACTTTGTATCAATCATAGGCGGCCTTACCTATGTTTCAACCATTTCAAATTAAAAAGTAACCCGCCCTCCAGGGAGGACCACTACTGAAAAAAATACAAAACATACAATTCGAAACATAAACATATACACATAAACCCCAAACAAAAATCAAGAAAAGATTACATAGTAACTACAATATTCATGACCATACAACAAAAATAATAACAAAATAGACAATAAACCATAAACGTGTATAAATGACAACACCATAAGCCCATCATACACGCCTCTCCCCAGCACAAAGCTTCTTATGAGCCCTCCAGAAAGCTCAGGTCCTTTCCCCATTTTTTTGTTTAGACATCCAATCTGGCAAACTGTTTATATGACATCTTTTCAAACGCCGCCACCCTAGCAAGCCCACTCTTGCTTGAATTGGTGGCACCCCTTCATTCCTCCAAAAATATGTCTGGCTACAGAGGAGTATAAAGTACTAGAAACCCATACTTGAGTAAAAGTACAAGTGCTCTATAAAAAAAGTGACTTGAGTAGAAGTTGAAGTGCTCTTTAAGCACCCCACTTAAGTGGAAGTACCAAAGTATTCATAATTTTTTGTACTTAAGTATTGCAAGTAGTTTATTTAAAAATGTACTACTCAAGTACTAAAAGTAAAAGTACAAGTATGTAGTTATTAAAGAAAGCAGTCAAATTTTGAATATCATATTGTTGGAGTTCAACTTTTTACTTGGTATTAAGACGGTGCATTACAGGCAGTCACAAGCTGTACATTGCTGGATATGAAGGAAGTTTCTGAAATAAACCCCAAAAGGTACATTAATGTCACAGCTGTTATAACTACTATTATCTGATATAACAGTGGGTTATTAATCACTTATTAACAAATACTGAAATAAAATGTGTGATGTACAGGAAAGTCTGTTTATATATATGCAGGAAAGTTAGCAAGCTAGCAAAATCAGATCATTCTGATCAGATCAGAATCACAGGGTCAAATGGTCAGTACTCACTGCAGACTGAAACAACTCAGGAATAGCTTAATCTGCTGCAACAATAACTAAATAGAAAGAGTACAAACTTACATGTCTCTGACTTCTGAACGGGCAACTGTAATGAAAAGAAACACGATCTCTGGGATTTCTTACGTTACTAACGTAGTAACTACACAGTCTCCGTAGCGTGAGGCATTCACAACAGTAACGAGTAACGATGCAGCACATAAAAAAATTATCGGAGCAAAAGTATTAAACTCATCAAAAATATGTACTCAAGTAAAAATGGAAGTAGGAGAAAAAAATAATACTCCAGTAGAGTATAGATACAGCTTTTTAGTACTTTCCAGTAGTGAAGTAGTTCTACTTCGTTACTATACAGCTCTGTCTGGCTATCATTCAACTAGTTTGTACCCAGCTTCTTATGTGCTTATCCATCCCGTTTAGGATTGACCCATCTCCCAGAACAAATAATCTTGGGCTGAATGGAACCTGAGTCTCTGCAATTCGACATAAGTTATCATGTATCCCAGTCCATAATTCCTGAACCTTATCACAGGACCATAGGACATGAAGTTATTGGTCGTCCTTTGTCTTACATTTTCAACAATTTGGTGTGTCCTTTCGACTAATTCTAAACAATCTGGAGGGAGTCAAATAGAAGTGATGCATAATCTTGAACTGAATGAAGCGCACGCTCACATCACCTATATATAATCAATACCAACATTGGTATCGATATTATCGATATTTGGATGATTTCTGTGCTCATATCTGTGCTGGTTTCTACGTTAGGTTGATAAATGAGGGCCAGTGTCCTGCATTTGCATAATAATCGAACAGTGGGCAAGTGTTGGGCAATGTATAGGATGTACTGCAACTACTTAACCGCAAAAGCTTCATAATTTTGCTTTGGCAAGGTCTTTAGATTGTACTGACCAATTGTGAAGTAAATTGGGTTAAATTTGTAGCAGGAGTTAATTAAAGAACGCCTGCAATTGGTCCAAAACGTCCAAAAAATGCACTTTCAATTCAGAATGTCTCTTGGATTCAGAGTGTCTTCTTGGATTCAGAAATCCAAGAGGCTTTTTTGTAAGTCTGGACAAGGTACATATGCATACCAAATTTAATACATATAGGTGAAACGCCTGCAGGGTCTACTTCCTTGACATTTTGAAGGGGGCTGTATTAATTAATTAATTAATTGTCAATTTACCATAATCAAGTCTGAGACCCATGTGGATCACTTCAGCCTGGACTATCATGTATTAACGATTTGGGGCAGATCAGACAACGTAAGTTCAAGTTACAACAACTTTCTGTATCATGATGTAACATTGAAGTTTGCCATGCCGCCACGGCGACACCCTTCGACAAAAAAACACAATCTTCAAACTGAAGAATCATCAAAGTCTTAAGGCTTTTCTGAACACTTTTGAGGTGGCTCTGGTCAACACGCTAGGTAGAGGACATTAAAGTCTAAGGACTGTAACTTCCCGTTGCCAGTAGCGGGGGCTATGATTATATCTCAATATTGACACAATTTATCAATGGTAATATAATGTAAACCAGAATAGCACCAATATGTATACATTGAAACATCAGTCAACTACTGTTGAGGAACTGTTTTTCATTTTTAGCATCTAGGCTTTGTATCCCTGCCACCATCATTTAAAGCTGACAAAATTATGTATTCTGCCCAAGGGAACAGGTGGATGCCAGAGTGGTGGTGATGGGAGCTTAAAGATGCATAAACACCAGCAGCACAGAACGAGCAAATGAGTTTGACAGCTTAAATGGGCCACCCAAATGGTGATGACAGTGTGCAACCTCAGCTGACACATAAGATAACGCAGAGCAAAGCTTCACCTTCAGTTCTCTACCTTAGCTTGCTCCATGATTCTATTGTGGCTTCTGGGTAAAGAAGACAAGACATGATGCTACAGACAGGTGACAAAAGAAAAAAATATACACAAGTGGAGAAACATAATGCTTGCTCATCAGAACATTCCATAGTGTCATCATAACACAATATGCCTTTAAATTTAAATATCTAAGATGACATTGGTGTTAAATCTCATAATGATCTACATGCTGCTTCAGCAAGTTATACCTGACAAAAATAGACTTTTATAGATTTCAGATTGAACATGTTCTGAGAGAAAATGTGTTTTTGCAGTTCGATGAGTTTGACAAACAGTCATGGCAGTTTCAGTAAGTGAACAATATGGTCCACAGACATCAGCTTGACTTTGTTCTACAGCTCGAAAACCATTTGAACTTAACAGGACAACTGTGACCAACTCACAGCCCTTTTGGATTACTCAAATTCACTACCCAGTAAGCACACATTGGCGATGGCAGGAAGACAATGTATATTTATCGTTTGCTCACTGGGTCTACTTCGCAGAGACGTCAGTCCGTGGCATTTTAGCGACGTCTTCCATATGTCGTGCAGATATGCCAGGCTGATACATCGCCCCAACACTGCTATACGTCCTGTAGATGCTATATTATACATCGTCACAAAGTTTTCTATAGGTCGTGCAGATATGCCAGGCTGATACATCGCCCCAACGTCTGCTATACATCCTGTAGATGCTATTTATACGTTAGGCCAGCAATACGCCAACCGAGGGAGACTCTCATCACCACGCCCCTTTTTGGGGGAAAACAATCCTGCATTCCCCATAGATGACAACATCGTAACCAACGTTGTAAGTTTAACATTGCTCCAAACTTTTACTTTAAACAAACCGTTTTAAATTAATGACTATGCCGAAAAGTTGCTGGGTAGTTGGTTGCACCAACAATACATCCAAAAACTCTTTTCTCCGATATGTCCCTCTGCCATGTCTTAAAATAGATCCTGATAGATGGGTCTTGGCTCCAGGCTATTAGCCTTGACCGGCATCGCCGAGGCTCCATATTAAAATGAAGAATCGCAATGTCACATCAGGAGAGAAACAGGAAAATACCAAAAAGCTGTTGTGTAGCAGGTTAGTTGAGTCTTTCACACTGATATATGAGGCTCATAAGATACGTGAATATTCTCAGTCAGTGTGGTAAATCGCTAAATGATGAATCGCTAATGTTAGCTTAAGTGGGAGGCTGCCAACAGTTATAGCAGAATCAGACTGTCGTCTCCAACTAAATCTCAGCCTATAGATCTAACAGTTGGTTATTAATAACAGGTTGATTAATTACAGACAACACTCAGCCTAATAATAGTGTTTTAATCAAATGTGTAGTTCCACATAAGCAATATGCGGCCACCGTGTTGGGTCATTGATCCACTTATAAGGGGGAAGACTGAGGGGACATGACGGCGATCAACCTTAATTTATTAAGGTGAACGTTCAAGTTCAGGCAAGGTCACAAAATAAATATTAGACATGTGTATGAACAAACGTTCAGAGGGCAGTGTAGGCATTTCAGTGGCAACGAAATGAGGCACTGAAATCTGCGTTCCTATTTGTTGTTGAAATATGGAAAAGGTCATGAGGCTTCTGGGTATAATTCTATGCTTATGTAGAACCTGGGGGATGGAGCCTGGACAGCCCTAAAAAAAGACATAGGATTGCAGGGACCCAGGTCCCTGCAATCCTGCAATTATTTGTTCTGGGAGATGGGTCAATCCTAAGAGAAATAGATAAGCACATAAGAAGCTGGGTCCAGACTAGTGATGATAGCCAGACAGATTATTTTAAGAGGATGGAAGAATGAAGAGGTGCTGTCAATCCAGGAGTGAGCTTGTGAAATGGCTAGGGTTTTTCAGTTTGGATGTCTATACTAGAAAATGGGGAAAGTACCTGAGCTTTCTGGAGGGCTCCTAGGAAACTTTGTGCTGGGGAGAGAGGTGCATGATGGACTTATGGTGTTGTCATTTATACACATGTTTATTTGGTTTATAGCTTATTGTCTATTTTGTTACTATTTTGTTAAATGGTCTTGAATATTATGGTTACTGTTATCTTTTTTTATTTTTTTTCAATTATCTTTTTATTGATTTTTAACATTTTAACATAACAGACAGAAGAGAAAAAAAATTTTTTTTTAGATCAGGTCAGTCCATGGTCACAGATCACAGTTCATCCTTTGTGAATGTTATGTAAACATGTCAAACTCTGTTATGACATGGTAGTGTCAGAGGTCCATAAGCGGTTCCCATATCCTGCGGAAGGCATCCCCCTTATTTTTTAGGGCGTATGTGCGTTGTTCCAGTCTCAAAGTTTCATTTAGGATTTTTTAGACTTTGTTGATTAAAATGGGGGGGGTTGATTGGCAAGATGCATTTCTTTGCTATGTAAGACATTATGATTATCCTCTTCCTGCATGTGGTGTCCAGGGTCTTGTCCAATTCGTACCAAAGAGGTAATACGTGTTGGTGTAATGTCCAGCGGGGGGGTTTCACAATTTTAACAGTTAGATCATGTAACGCCTTCCAGAAATGTTTTAATTTCCTGCATTCCAAAAAACATGCATAATTGACCCTGTACATGTTTTACAACGATGACATCTGGGGATGAGTTAGGAAACATTTTCCTTTAAGCGAGCGGAGTAAGGTACACCCTGTGCATGAATTTATAATTTTGTTCAGTTATTTTATGACAGGACAGTGAGGAAAAAACATTCTGACATATTGTATCCCACTGATCTTCGACAAAAGCGTCCCATATCCTTCTGCCATATGTTCCTAAGAGAGGTCAAGGAAAGAGCTGTAATAGTCCAACAGAGCACTATAAATTACAGAGATTTTTCCTTTTAATGATGTTGATTTTACCAAAATCTCCTCTAGATTCATCAGCCCCAAAGACAGCCGTTTTTCCCCATTTAGGGTGTTTATTAGATGGCGAATTTGTAAGTATCTATAAAAGTCCTGTTTCGAATTTCATATTCTGACATTAGAACAGAAAAGGACTTGAGTGTTATCCCCGGCAAACAATTGTTGGAATTGATGTATACCATTTCCTCTCCACTTTGAGAGGCAAAGATCTGCCAATAGATGGTGGCAGATCTGGGTTTAAGGATAAAGGGGAAAGCCTGGAGATTTTGGCCAAAATTCCCACAGAACTTATTTATATCTTGCCAAGCCCGAAGAGTGTTGTAGACTACATATGTTTTGGTTATCTGATGTAGTGCATTTATGTTGTTAATGAATGGCAGCAAAGTTGTAGAAATAGGATTACAAAGTTCTTCTTCTATGTCTATCCAGTGTGCATTATTACGCTTTTGCACACAGCTAATCAGGCCCTTTGTTTGGGCAGCCCAATAGTACATCTGTAAGTCTGGTAATGCCAGTCCCCTTTCTCTCTAGATTTTGTTAAAATTTTTAAAAGCTATTCTTGGTAAGGAATTTTTCCAGATGAAAGAGGTTAACATTTTGTTTATAGATTTAAAGAATGTTTTATCCAAGTAACAGGGCAGTGACTGAAATAAATAGTTAAAACGGGGCAGAACATTCATTTTAATTACATGTATTCGGTCCGAGAAATGAGATGGGGAGCATTTTCCAATGTTCTAATTCCTCCTTAATCTTTTAAGCAATGGAATGTAGTTTATGAAGTAAAGATCCTTTAGTTTTAGAGCCACATTTACCCCAAGATACTTAAAGCTGTTCTGGGCCCAGGTGAACGGAGATTGCTCTGAGTCTATTAGAAACTAGACGAAGTTAATTAATAATGCATTGGTTTCGTCAAATTGATTTTATAGCCCGATATTGTTCCAAATTTAGAAATAAGGTCTAATACTGCTGGGATTGATAGCTCAGGGCTGGTTAAGTATAGGATTATATCATCAGCATATAGTGAAATTTTGTTCTGTGTTTTCCCGATATTGATACCAGCAATCTCTTCATTAGCCCGTATGGCTTCTGCGAGTGGTTCAATAGCCAAGTTAAATAAAAATGGAGATAAAGGGCACCCCTGCCGACAGCCTCTAAACAAATCAAATTTTTCAGTGAGGGTACCATTTATACATATTTGGGCTCGTGGGTTGCTATACATAGTTCTGACCCACCCAATACATTTTTCACCAAGATTAAATTTCTCCAGAACAGCAAACAAATATGACCACTCGACCCTATCAAACGCTTTTTCTGCGTCTAGCGAAAGTAGTAGGGCTGTTCTATTGTGTAGGGCCGAGTGGTCAATTATATTTAATAGTCTCCGGATATTGTCAGATGCATAGCGCGCCTTCACAAAGCCGGACTGATCGGGATTAATAATCTGGGGCAACAGGTTTTCCAGCCTGCGTGCAATTAATTTGGACAGTATCTTAAAGTCAACTGGAAGTAATGAAATTGGGAAATGATTGCTATCAGCAGCATCCTTGTCCTTCTTGTGTATTAAAGATATTATTGCTGTCTTCATAGTATCAGGAAGAACACCACTTTCAAAAAATCAGTAACCATGGGCATGAAAAGTGGCTCGATTTGCACCCAGAAAGACTTATAGAATTCTACAGAGTATCCGTCCAAACCTGGAGTTTTTCCCGAGGGGCATTGACTTGATTGCTTGTAACACCTCTCCTCTGGGGTGAATGGTGCACTCAACCGCTCCTTCTCATCCTCTGAGATAGAGGGTAGGGATACTTTTTCCAAAAATCGGTGGATATCCGTGGCGGAGGGATTTTCTGATGCGTAAAGCTGTGTATAAAAATCAAGAAATGAGGACTTAATTGATTGTGTATCATATTTCAACTGGCCTGACGCATTACGTGTGCACTTTATTGTGTTTTCTGCACGTTCTTTTTTGAGTTGATAGGCTAGAAGTCTACTTGACTTGTTACCATATTCATGATATTGTTGCTTGGTAAAGAATAGAAGTTTTTTGATATGTTCTGTTTGAATGAGGTTAAGATTAGTTCTGGCTGCATTTAGTTTTCTCAAGTTTTCCTCAGTAGGAGATCGTTTATGACATTGTTCCAGATTGATTAACTCTTTCTTAAGTTGTTCTGTTTGTTTAGTAATAGATTTTTTTTTTGCAGATGCGTAAGAGATCAACTGGCCCCTAATTAATGCTTTAGCTGCATCCCACATCACTGCCGGAGTAACAGGTGGGGATGCATTGTCCTGTCTGTACTGCTCTAACCATTTTCTAATATTACTACAAGCCTCAAAGTCTGCGAGGAGTGAGGCATTAAATCTCCATTGTTTGGTTTGATTTGAATGCTGGGGGAGGGATAACCGCAGGTAGACTGGTGAGTGGTCTGATATAAGAATGGGCCCTATATCACATGAAACTATGGATGAGAGATGATCCTGAGGTAAAAAAAATAAATCTAATCGGGAGTATGATTTGTGTCTAGCCGAATAGAAAGTGTAGTCTTTCCTTGTAGGATTAAGTTCTCTCCAAACATCGACCAGGCCTACATCAGCCGAGGCTAACCTCAGAGTCTTAGAAGCGTTGGGGTTGGACAGCGTGGTTGAGGATTTATCTAAGTTACTATCCATATGACAATTAAAATCTCCGGCAATTATTCCAAAGTCTGTATTATATTGATTAAATAGGGTGATCATATCCAGCATGAATTTAGGGTTATCTTCGTTTGGTGCATATACGTTCAGCAATGTCAGTTCTTGTCCATATAGCATCCCCCTAATTAGTATTTGTCTGCCATCATAATCGTTATATTGCTCCTTAAATATGAAAGGTAATTTTTTATGAATGAGTATTGCTGTTCCCCTTTTATTGCTGGTAAAGCTAGAGAAATAAGCTTGCCCGACCCAATCGCTCTTGAGTTTTTTGTGTTCCTCATTGGACAAATGAGTTTCCTGAAGGAAAGCGATGTCTATTTTTTCTTTTTTTAAGAATGTAAGAACTCTCTTCCGCTTAATTGGGTGGCCAAGGCCTCTGACATTAAACGTTATTACATTAAGTGTACTAGACATACAGAGTTTTGCCTGCTACGTTGGTTTCGTGTGACCATGCTAGAATAAAAGTAAAGGTAAAAACAATATAAAACTAACAGACTAATAAAGGAAAAGCATATAACATAGGTAGAGCCTGGGGGGCCCCCTCTACCCACCCCCTCCCCGCCTCCCCAAGACCCTAGCCTCGTCCCCAAACGACAAGGCAACCCCACTGAAACAGATAACACCCTCAAGTTGACCGGCAAGTAACAGTTTCATCAAATCGGCAACAACATGAGTGTTTAGAAAAAGGCGGTATCTATGTGCAGGAGAACAGGCAGGAAAACAGTTAAAGCTTAGCTTTCTTGGGTGGTACTTCACTCCACTTAACAGCAAGCATGTAGGTTAAAAAAAAAAAAAAAAAAAAAAATTGTCTAAATGAACAGTAGCATACAAATATATAATGTATAATATTATTTTCAAGTATATAAAAATCAAAGTGTCCAGCCATTTGTGTTCTATATAACACAACTTAAAACAGATTTGAATTAGTATCAAGATTCATAAGGCCAATACACCTGCTACTCGCATCCCATCTCAATACCATTGCTCTCCACTATTTACCATGCTAGAAAAATATCACATATATCCAAAATAAAGTGACAGTCATATACAGAGACTGCAAGTTTTCACGGAAAATAAATAAATAAAATAAAAATAAAGCATAAGTCTGTTTGATAGTAACCAGTGTATGCCTGCTGTGATTTGTCCATATGTCCCACCGTTCTAGAGCCACTTGGCTTAGGTGGCCACCACCAGGCCCGGTGATTAGCCTGTTACCTGCACAAAAGTTAATGCACTAACCCCTCTTCATGTATGGAAAACAATTCGATTCAAACCTGGTCGTGTGTATGCTATTTAGCGGAGATTTTGCGGTGGAATTCCTCAGCCTCTTGTGGGGACAAAAACATCTGGATCTTCCCCTTGTGTAGCACTCTCAGTCTGCACGGTTGGAGGTGAAATCCTCGGAAGGTCCCCATGTCAACAAACAGCTTTTTTACACCGTTGAACTCCCGTCTTCGCCGGATCGTCTCCGCTGAGAAATCCTGGGCGAATGCGAGTTTGGATCCGTCGTGTGTAATGTCCCGTTGCCTTGTGGAGCGTAGGACGAATTCTTTATCTTGATAGTTGAGAAAGCGGAGGAGGACAGCTCGGTTCTGGTTGGGAACTGCTGAGGCCAGGGTACGGTGGGCTCTTTCCAGTATGAATACTCTGTCAGGTTCGATGTCCAGCCACTGGGGTAGCATATCGGTTATAAAGTCCAAAAGAGGACGCTTACCCTCAGCTCCCTCCTTAAGACCAAACAGCCGGATATTTTTCCTCCTACCGCGGTTTTCCAGGTCCTCGGTCTTTTCTTCCAGGTATGTGAGCCGCTTTGTTGCTTTAGCCAGAGCCCTCTCGGTCTTGTCCAACGCGTCCTCTGTAGTGACTATGCGGGCTTCAGCCTCCTCAATTCGGTGTTCATTAGCTGTTACATCTCGTTTAATTTCACCTAAATTATTCTCCATCACCGAGATAGAGTTCGTCAGCTCCCCCAGTTGGTTGTTTATTCCGTCCAGCTTCGAGCTGAACTCGGAGTGGAGTGATTTAAGCTCAGTTAGCACGTCGGCTATATTAGCCATGCTGTTAGCTTCGACACTCTCGACCGGAGATGATATCTTCGTGCTTCGTGAGCTTGTTTTGCGGGCGTTCGAGAAGATGTCACACTCCTTTGCTGCTGTGGGTTTAGGCATTATTTGTATTATGTAGCTAGTTGTCCAGGTTTGCAAAGGTTTGGGGCTGTTTCATGTGCGAGGTTGTAGGGAGCCGTCATACTATGCTGCCATCTTGTTCGGGCTCTCTCCTGTTATCTTTTCTTAATTTTTGTCTGGGTGGGTGATGATGATGAAGGGGGGGTGGGTGTTCATGTTGCAAGTTGTAAATTTTGTATGTTAAAAAATAAAAAAAAATTGTTAATCACAAATAAAAACTTAAGCTGAATGAGTAGCATCAAAACCAAATTCTGTCTCACAACAAGGTCAGGCAGAATAGAGAAATATTGAAGCATCTAATCAAAATCGTTGTGTTTCTTGGGAAGCAAGAACTTGCATTCAGAGGACATGAGGGCAACAATTCTGTGAATAAAGAGAACTAATTGGAGATGTTGGATTTTTTTTCCTGTGTTACATTGTGAGTAAAAATTTGTATTAGGTCACCTGAGCTTTAATGAAACAATAGAGCTTGTTTATCCTTCATACGCTTTGATTGCTCTGGGGGCAGCGTGGCAACAGCCAGGGGCAGACTGGGACAAAAATTCAGCCCTGGCACTGTAGCCACACCAGCCCACATTACCATGCCCATGCAGCCCCAGCCACGGACACATCACACGTGCATTCACTAATTACATTTGTGTACAGATGGTGAAAAAAATAAAAGCAGTACCTTATGTAACAGCTTTTTTAACATTTAATGCAAGTGACTGGCAAACAATGCTTACTACTTTTCAAAGAGCACGTTTATAACAAATTAACACATACAGTAAAAACAAGAATCTGATGTTGACACTGTACATATTGTCCGTCTGATTCTCCATATTTTCTCCATATATTCTGTTTTAACTTTCTAACTCTCCAATTTAATATGCTTGTATGGCTCTGTGATTATACTTGAACACTCTTGGCTGACTGTCATTGTGTCCATGGTTGTTCTTGCTGGTATCTGCTGTCACTGCCACCCTGTCAATGACAACATCTGTATCCAGGGCCATAAGTATTTCCTTTTCAGTTGCCATCAACATAAATGCCTCCAAGTGATCTTTGGATATGGTGCTCCTGAGTCGATTTTTTATCAATTTAAGTGTTGAGAAGCTTCTCTCACAAGCTACCTGGGTGACAGACAGGGTGAGTAGGAACTAGTACCAGAGGCCTATAACATGGTAAGCATCTGTTAACAAGTTGTATCGCCGTAAAAGTTGATTACAACACACAGCACAGTTCTTACATGTTGAACAACTTTTATTCATAATCTCTACTTGTTCTTCATCAGTTCCATCTGTAGGTATCTCTCTCACAATCCTAGTTGTGTACTCCTCCACTGCAGACTTTTTCAGTCTCTCCCATTGACCGGCGAGACTAGTCAGCTCACACTGCAAAGTGACAACAGTGGCCCAGATAAGCAAGGTCAGCAAACAACCTGCCATGTGTTAGAAAGCGCTGATGGATGCTTTCAGTGACTGTGTCCATAATGACATGGTGTACTTTAGTCTTGTAGGCCATTTCCACGTCCCTTTCCACCTCATCCTGTGCCAACTCCCCTGGCATTGTCTTCTTTTTCCTTATCCTTTTCTTAGGCAGCTCAGTTTGCACTTCCAGTTCGGTGTCTTCATCCTGTTCTTCTAGTTTGACAGTAGCCCACTGCACAAAGTTGTCTGCTGCCCTTTTCACAGAGTCAAAGTTTCTCACATTCTTTTGTAGAGCTTTTTGTGTTTCCACAACCATCCGATGCGCTGTCAGAATGTCCAATCCACTGGTTTGTAGGTACTTGGAGAGAGGAGATGTTTTCTCAAATACATACAAAAATGTTTGGGCAGTGAGGATGGTTTCATACTTGAGCAGGGCCTCTTTTAACCCTCTGGCTTTGACACGTACATTTGGCTTTTGATTTGCCATCTCTTCAATAGTTGTCAAGGTGAGAACCACATCCACAAACTCCGAAGACCTTCATCAGAGCAGCATCCTTGGCCCACCAACGTGTTTCTCCTATGGGAGAGAGCCGTCTGTGGTGAGGGTCCTGACTCTTTTTCTCCCAGACATTCATTCTTTGATAGGACTCTCGCATGAAAACTGCTAGGTCATTTAGTAGTGAGAATAGTGATGCACTTTCTACAACTACTCTTGTGGCGTCTCCCATCACAAGATTCAGGACATGTGCATAACATCACACATGTACTTGGTTTGGAGAGTGTGAAGAAAGCAAGGCAGAAAAGCCCTTGTATTGGCCTTGCATGTTTGCAGCTCCATCAGTACAATTACCAATACAATTACTCATGTCCAGTTTTAATGTATCAATGACTTCTTTAACTAACTGACTAAAGTACTTCCCAGATGATGCCTCACAACTGACAACGGCAACAAGTCACTCATGGACAACATCAGTCACATAGCGGAGGATGACTGAACATTGGTCTTTTCCAGAGATGTCTTGTATTGTATCTATTTGCACCGAGAACATTACAGCTTGTGTAACTTCACAGCTAACAGATTTTTTTTTTTTTATATATATATATATATATGTTTTATTGATTTTTGAACAAGGTTAATACAAAAGTAGAGAGAAAAAGAAAACTGAAATACTCCCACCCACCACCCTCTTACCCACAGAGTTACAAACGTACAATACCTCCATTCCACAGACATCATTGTATAAATTGTTATAAACAATCAATAAGTAAGATAAATGGACACAATATGTATATAACACAGAGAAAGAAAAGATAATATAAAATAAAAAAGAAAATGGGGAAGACCTTTTAAGCGTATATTTAATTTTTTCTAGTTGTAAAAAGTGCATCACATTCTTCACCCAATGAGCAAAGGATGGGGGAGCTTGCTGCTTCCACTTCAAAAGGATTAAACATCTAGCCATGAGTGTGGTAAATGCTATGACCACATCTGCATTATCCGGTAGCTGAGTCTGAGATTTTCCTGGTGCTACGCCAAAAAGAGCACAAAGTGGGTCGGGGTCTAATTGGGTTTTAAACATTTCGCTGAAAGAACTAAAAATACGCATCCAGAATTAATTAAGACTTGGGCATGACCAGAGCATATGTATTAGGTCTGCTGGTTGGCCCCTGCACCGAGGGCAACAGGGATCATGGGTTGGGTAGATCCTCTCCAGTCTGGCATTAGTGAAGTGGGCCCTATGCACAACCTTCAGCTGTATTAGGCCATGTTTAGCGGACGTAGAAGAAGTGTGTATCAGGTCCAAAATGGAGTCCCATTGGTTATCTGTTAGAACTAATCCAAGATCGGAGTCCCAGGCTTCTTTTAAGTGATTGGTGGGGTATGAGCTAATATTGTTGATGAGATCATAAATCCGCGAGATAAATCCTTTGCTGATTAGTTTCAATGCAAGGATATCATCAATATGTGATTGAGTGGGTTTATCTGGGAATGAACCAAATGTCTTTTTTGTGAAGCTCCTGACCTGCAAATATCGGAAGAAATGGTTCTTAGGTAAGTCATAAAGTTCAGATAATTGGGAAAAACTCGCAAATGTACCTTCTATGTATAAGTTATGGATTGCTCTAATCCCTTTGTTGGACCATAGCATGAATGCAGGATCCGTGCAGGAGGGGTGGAACATGTGGTTAGACCTCATAGGGGATAGGATAGAGGTTCCTTGAAGCCCATAGTGTTTCCTAAATTGAACCCATATGCATATTGAGTGGTTAACTATGATATTGGAGCTCAAGTTTTTGCCAAGCAGGGGCAGAGTTGCGCAGACCACTGAACGCAGATTGTCTCGGCATGATGAAAACTCCAATTCCACCCAATCAGCCTTTTCAGCGGTTGGTTTGTCTTCGAACCAGTGGAGTAGTTTCTGAACGTTGCATGACCAGTAGTAGAAAAGGAAATTAGGCAAGGCCAGGCCTCCTGAGTGTTTCGACCTCTGAAGCTGAGTCTTGCCAATTCAACAAGGTTTATTCCCCCATATAAAAGGTAGGATAGTTCTATCAAATGTTTTAAAAAAGGATTTTTTTATGAGGAATGGGATGTTTTGAAAAAGATATAGAAACTTCGGCAAAACCAAACCAATTTTTATCAAATTGACACGCCCCACCAAGGACAGTGGTAAAGACGCCCAGCGATTCATATCTTGTTTACACAGATGCACAAGCGCAGTGAAAGTTTTTGAGAAGGTCGACGAGAGCGAACGAGTAATCTCAATCCCCAGATATTTAAAACCGTCTATGGCCTTCTTGAAGGGGAAGATGCCGGAGGGAAGGGCTATTGCTTTATGGTTCAGAGGAAAAAGCTCGCTCTTTTACAAATTTAGCTTATACCCCAAAATACTGCCAAATTGGCTTACAATATTCAAAATGTAGGGGAGTGATTGAGCTGGATCAGAAACATATAATAATAAATCGTCCGCATAGAGAGAGACCTTGAATTCCTGTCCAGAGCAACGAATGCCTGTAAAATCCCTACAGAGGCGCAATGCCCCTGCTAGGGGTTCAATTGCTAGGGCAAACAGGAGGGGGGAGAGCGGGCAGCCCTGCATTGTCCCCCTGCCTAGGGGGAACTAGTCAGATCTGGTACCGTTAGAGATCACAGCTGCAAGGAGGGAGGAGTAGAGCAATTTGATGCACGCTATGAACTCCTCTTTAAAGCCAAATATTCGGAGGGCGCAGAGTAAATACTTCCACTCGGTCGAAGGCCTTCTCCGCATCGAGTGAAACAACTACTTCAGGGCACTTCGACGAGGACGAGTGGATAATATTGAATAACTTCCTTAGATTTGAGTAAGAGTGTCGGCCCTGAATAAAGCCTGTTTGGTCAGGCGAGACAATGTTTGGAATCACGCTTTCCAGGCGCTTGGCTAGTACCTTAGACAATACTTTAAAGTCTACATTTAACAAAGAAATGGGACAGTATGACGTACATAGCAGCAGGTCCTTATCTTTCTTTGCCAGCAAAGAGATTGACGCCTGTCTTAGGGTCACAGGGAGGATGCCTGTGGTGAGTGCTTCTTTGAACATTGCTTGAAGGGTTGGTGCCAGATGAGAGGAGAATCTTTTATAAAATTAAATTGTAAAACCATCTGGGCCCGGCGATTTGTTATTCTGCATGGAATTAATAGCAACAATTTCGGGGACTGTGATATCTGCAACCAACTTAGAGTTGTGTTCCTCTGGGACAGTGGGAAGTTTTAAACCTTTAAAAAAAACATGCGACGGGTCAAGGTCTTTGTCGCACTCGGATGTGTACAGGTTCGAGTAAAATTGCAAAAAAGCCTTGCTTATGTCATCGTGGTCTGTCAATACTTCACCTGAGTGTGATTGAATCTTAATAATTGAGCAGTTGGTAGCAGTTTGCCGTGCCTGTAGAGCCAGTAGTTTACCGGCTTTATCTCCAAATTCATAGACGTTGTGCCTGGATTTTAAGATGAGACGCGTTGCATCGTCTATGGATAAGAGATTGAATTTGGTTTGTAGCCTCAACCGTTCCTTGTAGAGATCTGGGTTTGGAGACTGAGCGTATTTCGAGTCTATGTCTAAGATCTGACGAGAGACACTACCTAATTTTGAATGTTTTTCTTTTTTGATAGCGGAAGAGTAAGCTATTATGTGGCCTCGAAGGTACGCTTTAAGCGTCTCCAGCAATGTAGCAAATGAAATATCTGGAGAAGTGTTGGTCTCTAAAAAAAATTGTATTTGGACTGAAATGAACTCTATGAATTTATCATCTGACAGCAGAAGAGGGTTAAGTCTCCATGTTCTATTTAATGGAGGACGGTTTGGAAGGTCTACCTCAAATAGAAAGGCACTATGGTCAGATATAACAATGCTGTCATAACAGCAGGATCTCACTTTAGGCAACAATCTATTATCCAGTAGGAAATAATCAATCCGGGTGTAGGTGTGGTGTACATGGGAGAAAAAGGAGTAAGCTCTAGTGTGAGGGAACTTAAATCTCCAAACATCTGAGAGCCCACACTGGATCATAAAGTCATGCACAGCCCCAGCTGCTCTAGTAAGATGCTGGGGGGTGGGTGAAGACCTATCTGATATCGGGTGATGATTCAGAAATGATGTAAGGAGACCTCAGAGATGACGACCAGTCCGATGATTACAAATCAAGTGCAGCTTTATTCAAACAGTGAACAAACTTTCATGACACTGGGACAACCATAAGCATACAGACACGTCTGCCCAAGGATGAACCACATGTACATCATAGTGAATACCTTTTAAACTCTTTTTGTGCTTACACAGCATGAGACATCTATTTCAGCACACAAGTTTTACTCTTAAACTAAACCTTTTATGGCCGATGCTCCTAATAGATTCCCACATTCCTGGCTCCGATTCCTCTGTGTGAAAGTTGTACCCAAACTCATAATAGATTCACACATTCTTGTGTGTGAAGGTTGTCCCCAGACTAACCTTCTTGTGTAGTACCCTACATACAAGATATAAAATACATTTGAAACATGTAGGCTGAAATATCCAACCTATCACTATCCATGGTGACATCCAGTACTAGGTTGAAGTCACCTCCCACTATAAGTAACCCACTGTCCAATTTGGGTATGGCCAAAAATAACTTTTCAAATAAATTGACTGTCATTGCAGTTAGGGGCATACACATTCACCAAAATTACAAGGTTGGCAAAGAGTTCTCCTACAACAACTCTGTCTTGTAAGAAGGATAAAGAAAAATGATATGGTATAAGTATATACACATATACACACATAGATAAAAAGAAGTCTGAAAACATAATACTTGGCGAGCTGTGCCCCCATTTTATCTAGGTTGCGGGATAAAAAAGAAAACCCCACCAATCAGCATCTGCTCCAGTAAATATCCCTTCCATCTGGAGTTAATAAATAATAATTCTTGCAAGCAACAATAAAAATTGGATTGAATAAAGAAATTTCAAAGAGGGTTGCCATACTGGGGTAAGCATAGGTGGTAAATTACAACCAGACATATTTAAGTGGGGAGAAAAAAAAAATTGTTATAGCCACCTATGTTTACACGCAAAACCTTTATATATTCGTTAAACATAAATAAGGCTAGAGTAGTAATAATAACTATTAACAACAACTGTAACAGTAACCGTAACAATAACAACAACAACGTAGTGAGATTATCTGTAAACATACGACAGTCAAGTTAACCAGACAGCCACACTCACCGGACAGCTATTTATTTGGTTATATATAGCTGGGAAACATAACGTTAGTGCCTTTGGAGTGTTCTATTTCGAATGCGGCCTCATCCTGTGGACTGTTGGTTTTCCAAAAAAGCAGCGGCTTCAGCGGGAGAGGTGAATTCGTGTCTGGTCCCGTCTACGATCATCCGGAGCTTGGCAGGGAAAAGCAGACTGAAGCGGTAGCCCGCGGCTCTCAGTTTTACTTTGACAGGGGTGAAGGTGGATCTCTTTTTGGCTACTTCAGCGCTGTAGTCGGCATATATGTGGATCTCCGAGCCTCTGTACGACAATGGTGACTTCTCTCGTGCGAGCTGCATTATCCTCTGCTTCATCTGTAAGTGGTGTATACAGGCTATGAAGGGGCGAGGCGTGCCGCCCTGTCTCCTCTGGATAGCCACCCTGTGCGCTCTGTCCACGGTCAAGGCTCTGGGAAAGGCGTCAGTCCCGAAGATCTCTCCAAGGCAGGATTCAATAAAGGAGGTAGGATGAGTGCCCTCAGCGCCCTCCGGAATGCCCGTAATACGGATGTTACACCTCCTAGATCTGTTCTCAAGGTCCTCGGACTTCAGCCTTAGTTGTTCGTTCTCTTTGACAAGGTTGTTGACTGTAGACTCCAGCGTAGTTATTCTCTCCTTGATGCCGTTCATCGACGTTTCAATGGCTTGAATGGCCTGGTCATGTCTGGCAATGGCTGCGTGGTTGGAGGCAATTTGTGTTGTTAAATTAGTGATAATGCGCTCTTCCATGCAGTGCTTTTATGCCAGACAAAGACACTGAAGAATCGCCGTCATTCTGAGCCGGGCTATCATCAGCTAGCGGCTCAGAAGCTAGGTCTCCATCTTGCCTGTCTTCACTACGGTCCTCGCTCCCATTCTCGGGTTTTTTACCTCTGTTTCTGACCATGTCAAGCTGGATGTTGCGTGATCCTGGCTAGAAATCAACCTTAGAAACAAGCACGCCAAGATTAAGCGGATGTAAAGTGATGAAAAAGTCAGATAAATGACGAGTGGTGACAGAGCTCTCCCGGCTTCTCTATGCAGTCTGCGACGTGTTCTTGCAGGCAGGTATCATACTTGCTGATTAAAAGAATAAACTCCAAAAAGTTTCCGTGATCTACAGAGACGTCCTCCAAAGTATAAGCAGCCTCAGACTGGGACCCCCTGTAGCTAAGTCCTCTCTTGCCTATCACCTTGACAACATCTACAACACATTCCAGCACCTGACGCCTCTTATGAACCTGCTCTCTGTGTGCAGACATTTGCCGGCCACAAAGTAAATGGTTTATGTTTGCTTTGCTGGCCCTCAAGAAGTATGCTTCTGTACTATTTCTGAGGACAAAACTTTGTTGATGCTCTTCAATTCTCTGATGGATATGCCTCCAATCTCTCATTCCTACAATAAATGGATTGCCACTCTCACAGGGTTTGGCATAGGCCATAAAAACTGAAAAATATAATGTATGCGTCTTCTCACAGTATGTCAGCCACTTCCGATTGGTGCCATCCTCACACTGAAATACTTTCTTCACAACTGCATTGTTGGACGTTTGCCTGGGATGGTACGTGAAAAACAAGTCATGATCTGTTGATTTAGGCCATGTGAACCAGTCGACATTTGACTTTTCTGGGGGCTCTCCTGTGGGCTCTGCCTCTCCTGCGTGCCCTGCCTCTCCTGCTTGCCCTGCGTGCACCCCTGCCGATGCTGTGTGTTCTGCCTCTCCTGTGGCCTCTTCCTCTCCTGTGGGCTCTCCTTCATTTGCTTGCTCTTTTTCCTCATTGTCTGGATTCACTGCATGTGCTAGGCTTTGCCTCATTCTGGTTTTGAATAAATAAATGCGCTTATGAGACAATTATAGGGGACCTAATTAATAATTATTAATAATTATGATCTAATATACAGTCAAGTTTAAATGTATCTATATGTAGACATCATTATGATTAGTATGTGCTACCCTGTACTGTAGAGTTAATTACAAACCCAAAGTACATTTGTGTGTCACTGTTTTTTTCCTACCTTTGGCACACTCCTCCCTGTCTCTGCTAGGCCTACAGTAGCATCCTTCCTCACAGCACTGATACTGGAATACCAGGGGTCTCTGGCTGTACTGATTCCAGCAACATCCTAGTTAATGAACACAGTATAGGATGTAAACATTGCAGCTAAATGTTTTCTCCCTGACTGCTCTTTACATTGAAATACATATGAATACAAACAAGTAATAGCAATAGCACGAAAGGCAATAGAATATATAGCAAAAACTATAAATAGTAGCAGCAGTAATAGTTGTGTATGTGTCTTTGTTTGTGTGTACCAACAGATTTTTACATTTTTAAATCCTTTATGATATACAGTTATTTGTGAATTAAAGTATGCTGAAGTGTTGTGCTGCATGTGCATATATGTGTGTGGTGTAAAGGTATGTGTGTAAGTGTGTTCTGTGTGTGTGTGTGTGTGTGTGTGTGTGAGTGAGACACTTGACTCTGCTGAAGCAGCTGAACACGGTTCAGAAAAGGGAGAACATAAGTAAGGCAGTGGCTTATAATACATGATCTAACTATTGTATATGAGTGTCTATAATATAAGCCTAAGTGCCACCTTACGTAAGGATTACTTACATACCTATGTCATGTATTCAGTGTTTTATTTTAAAATTACTAGCTAGGCATTCAAAGTAAAGTTCACTAAAAGTCTACAGTACATTGGCTATTGCTTTAGGTTTATGACATATTGACTATATTGCAAGTAGCCTACAACAGTCTGTTTACCCTAAATCCCACATTATCTGCTGATATTTCAGTCATGCAATGAGTAACAGGCTAGCTACACTTGTAACAAATTCTCACAAAGTAGGTCAAGGTCAAGGTAACTTTATTATCCCCGAGGGGCAATTATTTGTACAGCCAGCAGACACACATAAAAACAGGACAAACAACAACAACAGTGAAACAAAAAATACCCACAATAACTAAACCACAATAGTAAAATGCATACATTTAAAACAATTCTGGCAAATTGTTTAAAATGGAAATAGAAGTCGGGATAAAAGAGTTTCTGAGTCTATTGGACCTGCATCTAGGCATGGAGTACCTACGGCCTGAGGGAAGTAACTTAAACTGGCATGACAAGGGGTGGCTAGGGTCAGCTGCAATGGATCGGGCCTTCTTTGCCACTCTGTTGGAATAGATGTGGGAGAGAGTGGGGAGGTTGATGCCTGCAATCTTGCCACATGTCCTAACGATACTCTCTAGTCGTTTTTGGTTTTTCATGGACAGAGAACCAAACCAGCAAATAAAACAGAAGGTTAAAACAGACTCAATAAAACAGGAATAAAACATTCTCATAAACGTGGGGTCAATGTTGAAATTCCTCAGTTTTCGATAAAAATACATACGCTGATGGGCTTTGGCACAGACAGCATCAGTGTGTGGTTCAAAACATAGCTTGCTATCAATTATTGTGCCAAGGTACTTATATTCTTGTACTGTCTCAACAGGTTGGCCATCAATGATAGTGGGGGGAAGAGGGGGGCACTGTTTCCTAAAATCAATAATCAATTCTTTGGTCTTAGAGACATTTATATTTTAAAAAAAACGCTTACACCAATCGTTAAAGTCCTTCACTATTGGTCCGTGTTCAATCACACTTTCATTAAGTAAAGACACAATGACAGAGTCATCTGCAAATTTAAAAACCTGTCTTCCATCATATTGTGAACGACATTCATTTGTGTATAAGACAAAAAGGAGAGGGGAGAGGACACATCCTTGGGGGGAGCCAGTAGAAGATAAAAGATTGCCTGATAAAACACCATTGACTTTAACCCTTTGGGATCTGGAGGATAAAAAGTCAACTAGCCATGCTATTAGCCCTGGGTTAATATTGTGTGTCTTTAAAAGTCTTTCTGCTAAAATGTGAGGTTGGATACAAGCTGATAAAAAATCAATAAATAGTAGTCTTACAAATCGCTTTGCCCCTTCCAGATGGTTAAAAACTGTGTTGAGCAGACTACCCGTAGCATCCTCCACCCCCAAAGTAATGACATTTTAAAATATATGGGGGTTCAATGCTAAGCTTACAACTGTTTAATACAACGTAGGCTACTGTCAAAAACACTGTGGAGCTAACTAGAAGTAGCGTGAATCGTGTGAAAATGACTTGAGCTAGCTGTATTTTTCGGTTTTCTTCTTACCTCTACAGCACTAGTGTCCTCTGCTGCAGCAGCCGAATTTAAACCTCTTGAAAATAGTTCGGTTAATTTAACACATTTGTCAGCGTCGGACTTAAGAGCCCTTTTTTTGCTTTCTCTAACCTTTTCTGCACCACCTTTTCTCTTTTTACGGTCCATCTAGCTTTTACTGACAACCACCTTTTTTTCGTTTTTCTCTCTCTGATGATTGACGACATGCTTGAATTTGACTGAACGTAACTTCTGATTGGGTCGGTCGGCCCATCTCGGGCCCAGGCCGGCCCAACTCGGGACCAGGCCGGCCGTTGCCGACTGGCCAAATGCTTAATATTTATTATTATTATTATTGTTATTAATATAATTATTGTTATAACCATAGTGAAATCGTGCAAGCGATAAAACCCGTCCTATGCGCTGTCGGCCTGTAAAGACAATTTATTTGTATATAATAAAAAAAAAATCTGACCGGCCCACATTTAAAAAAATGGTCCGGCCCATCTGTAATCAGCTGTAACCAGGCTGTTCTCCACACTGTTCCTCTGCTTGGTTTTGATGTGAGTCAAAGCTGAGAAGGTCACTTCACCAGTGTTAACTTCGTTGACTAAGACGAAAATTATTCGTCAACGAACCTTTTTCACAGATGAAAACTAAATAAAAACTAAATAAAAAGTCAAATATGTTGACCAAGACTGTGACGAATTATAACTGACACTTTAGTCAACAAATGAAAATGAGACGAAAATGTAAGGGCGGGACGAATGGAGAAGAGATCCAATCAGAACTACTCTTTTTGTGGGACAAGTTGGGAAGAAATCCAATCAGAGCAAATGTTTGAGGGTAAGTTGATCTATGCAGAAGCAGCAGAGCCATTTTAAAAAGCCGCGGCAAATGCAGGCGCAATACATAGCTAAACAAACGCAGCAGCAGTTACACAGGAGGAGAAGAAAGACGAGTTTGCAGAATTTCGCAATTTTCGAGGACGTTTTCACAACAGTTAGGTTGTTTACATTATATTTAGTTGTGTTTAGTTGCACAGTCTTAGTTACACAACTTTGGCTGATTTCAGTTGACTTCGCTCGTTAGCAACACGCTAATGTTTTGCAGTGCACCCGGTCTGAGGGCATTGACATGTCTCATGAACAACAGAAATGTCAGAGCTAGGTCTAGAACGAAAACGAAGAATTGACATCTGGTCACACTTCACATATGACAACAAGACCGACTGTAAACCGTATGGAGCAAAAATCTCTGGGAAAAACACCACCAACTTGAGGAGACATTTACAGACGACTCATCCAGAAATACATGCTAAGGTAAGCATACACGCTAAGGTTATTTTATGAGATAAACCACCATGTTTCCGCCAAACTTAAAATAATAATAAAATAGTTCCTAAAATAGGAATAAAATACAAGCTAAAGGAAACCACCTCTGAACTGTATTGATTAGCAGTGTTGGGCAAGTTACTTCCAAAATGTAATACATTATAGATTACTAGTTACTGTAATTTGAGAGTAATTAGTTATATTACAATATTACTGTCTCTGAATTGTAATGCGTTACACTACTTTTGCATTACTTTGAGTTACTTTGGCAAGTTTGATTTGGCAGCTAGCTTGTGAATTTCACCACCGGATCAATAAAGTCCCTCTTTATCCACTTTAATACATCATAGATTATTCATAATATTTTGTATAATTAATATGATTATGCAAATTAACTAAAGCTATAAAAATAGATATGTAAAATGTACAAAAGGCAAGTAGGAGAAAATGAAAATGCTCAATTAAAAGTACCTTACATTGTAATGAAGTACGGCATTGTTGTAAAATGTCTGTTTATAGCACTTGAATAAAAAATTCATGTTATTTAGTTTAAAACAGTCTAAAGGAAATGGTTAACTATAGTGTGATTAAAACTCACTATTTACATTATTTACAGTACTTTATTTACAGCTGATATGTGAAAATGTACACAATCTTATAACAGTAATTAAGTTTTACTGCGAACCGTCACAGGAAGTGCTTTTATTTTATAAGTAGGCTACACGGAAGTTGTCTGTTGTGTACTCTTGCTAGCTTACTGAGATGCAACATGTCCGTCAAGTTGTGGTTCACTTTCTTATTTGTAAAACTGAAACATATTGAACAGTAAATGGTCACAGTAAAAGACAAGCGTTTTTGGTCGTCATTCAAAGCCATTCCACTGCAGGCATAGTTATTCTCCACAGCTGATAAAATGCAATGATATTATATCTACAAAGCCTCAACATTAATTCCCGACATGTTTAGCTAGCTGCTGGACAGCAATGTCCAGCAGCTAGCTAAACATGTCGTCTTGGACACACTGCTGTCCGAGCTGACGTACCGTCACCTATGAAACACGTTGTCCGTACCGTCTCTGGTTCTGGCTCTGACCACAGGAACAGAAACAGGACAGCTCACTTCAACGCAGCGTAATAACTCCTGAAAATAATGTCCGTCTCGCAAATGTATCTGTCTTTGCAGTTATCTCAACCATCGAATAGAGCAACAGGAAATAATTTTTTTTTTTCCTGTTAAGAAATGTCGTGGTGTTGGTGAATTAAAAAAACAAAACAATACACCACTAAATGTTGCGTTACTGAGATTGTAACGAGTATAATATTACCGAAATTTAATTAGTAATGCGTTATATTACTGCGTTACAGCAAAAAGGATTACATTACTGTAATTGCGTTACTTTTGTAACGCGTTACTCCCAACACTGTTGATTAGACGATTGTCTCGCTGAATTACATTGAGTATGAATATTCAATGTCCTCAAATTGAATCAAATGTGTACTATTATAGTAGATGTTGTGGTGTGTGTGTGTGTGTGTGTGTGTGTGAGAGACACAAGCTAAGTTTCCATCCACTTGTCAATCGAATTATCTAAAGTTCGGTAAAAAAAACTCATGCGAATAAAGCTGGTGAAAGTGTGTTTCCATCCAACAGCTTTAAAGCGAATAAAAACCTGTGCGTAATGACGTCACATGCTGTTTTGCGATTAAATTGGTATATCGAATTGATTTGAGACATTTTATGGTGTTTCCATTGATTTTTGAACTGAATCGCACAAGATTCAAGCGAACTTTTGCGAACAAAGTTTTGCTAGACAAAAGTAGTTGTTAATATTAGAAGCCAAGCTATAGCCTAAGCTCCGATGGACCTTTGGCTGAGGATATGATCCAGCTCATCAAAAAGGTGGAACTTGGCTTATATTTTCCCTCCGGCGCCTGTGCGAGACAACTCTCTTTTTTGAGCTGTTTGAGCGCCTTCCATTTACTCCGCAGGACGTCCCACGGCTTGTCGTAAGGGGACATTCTAAAACGCTTAACATGAAAAAGCTTAACATGGTTTAATATCTAAACAACGATCAATCATCACCAGATGTATATGGTTTTGTAAATGTTCAAAAACTGAATCGAAATCCAACGATTATAAGTTATCTCACATTAATGTGTCAGATAACGTCCATAATATTTGGACATTGGGTTAGATTTTACCGTTTTAAGTGGTTAGAAGAGGATTTTTTGGTGATGATTGATCGTTGTTTAGGTACCCCAGCCGCTCTGCTGCCCTGAAGCAGAAACGCTTTATGTGTACTACTGTAGACGTTTGGTATCATTTCGGGCATCATTAGTGGGGTAACTTACGAGATACAAACGTGGGTCCGTTAGCCCCTGCGCTAAGCTATTCAGCTGATAACGCTACTCTAGCTAACTCTCCCAATGTTCGACCCAGGTGAACAAAGCTTCTGGGGGGGTGTTTGGCTCGAGGTCATGGTGCAAAGCACCCTAGGGTGAATTACTCCGAACCATCACTTTAAACACAGTATGAACATGAAAGACAAAAATTCAGAGACTGGCTGCTGCCTGGAGAGTATCCATTGGCCTTGACTTGTGGACAAAAAAAGGACTGACAGCCTCATTCTTTGCTATAAGCACATGCTACTTTTGTGATATCATTCAGGGAGAATGCATATCTTTTTCAGGGAGCATGTATATTTTTCAGGGAGAGCAGGCCTTATGCTTATTTTATGTAAGATTATCTTTTTGAAAAAGCCATGGTTTGTTTTTGACATTAAGAATAAAATAAAATACAATACATGTTTTGTATTACAACCGTTAAATCTGTGTCTGTATTGCATATTCAAACCTTAATACCATTCCATAACAGACTGATGGATACTTCCAATGACCGGAAATTCTGGAGAAACATTTAGTCAACTAAGTCCACTGTAGATTTAGTCGACTAAAATCTGCTAATATTTAGTCTACTAAAACTAGACTAAGACTAAAAGACTTAAAGGGAAATTTCACCGCTGGAAAGCTGAATATATCTTTAAATTGGGTCACTAATGTAGTAGAAATGTGAAAAGAAAATTTAAATTGGTGCCTTCTAGGCCGAGATAAGCCAGAAAATGTGTTTTTGGCTCATATGGATGAAAGACACCAAATCCCAGAATGCACTTGCTTTGCTGCTGTATGAGGCCACTCCCAAGCCACGCCTACCCTTTACAGACAGACAGTGAGACGATCAACTCAACAAGTGTGTTTTATTTCAACCATATACACGAAAAAACGTTTCACCGTGGCTCAAGTGGTGTTACACATTTAAAACATGCTTTTTTTTGGCCACAGCTGATACATTATCCGGACTTCTTTCAGCGGATTGATCGATAGCTCCAGAGTGAACAGAACTGTGTCCATGGCAACGCTCTGCTATGCATGGCAACGGTGTGTTATCCTTAGCAACGGTCTGTTATGTAAGGGTTAATGCCCGACGAGGTGTCCATTGTCAGGTATTAATGGACGACGGCGAGGCGTGAACTGTCCGACGCGCAGCGGAGGACGGCATTAAGCATATAAGCATTAACCCGCTTATACCATGGTCACTTGCCAAATAACATATTTTTAAAACATTAGTTCATATTTTAATTAGTTTTACAATCGAAATCTAAAGTTTATCCAAACAATAACTCCGTTTCCCTGGTTACGCCTGACGGTTTGACTAATACCTGGAACAATCATTCCCATCCATCAGATTCTTATGCAATGCAAACATTGTTCTCTCCACCAGGAATTGGGAAGAACCTTAGATACGACTTGCCTCCCTTAGCAACCGGAGATATTTATATAGTCCGCTCAGCTGATAGAACCCTTCAGTTTAGCTACGAGCCAGAAAGCTAACGCTATGCTAGCAAGATCCAAAGTCAATAACATTGTGTACAGTTGGCAATCAGTAAAAATAATTTGACAGTATGTTGAACAACAAGACAAGCTAGCTATCCAGCCATGTCATTGTCCCCAAAACAATATAACGACTTTTACGAAGAATTTGATCCGCGATGTGTAACGTTGCTGTAGGCTGCAGCGGCGCAGCCTGAAGCAGCGAGCTGAGATATGTGAGATAACGTTATTCTCTGTGAAACTGAGTCAGTCCAGAGGGCCAGTAGAACTTACTTCTTGCAGCCTGTGTGTTTTAGCGCCATCCTGTGGTGTTCAGAGGACGAGTTGGAAATAATAAATCCACATTTCCTTTTTGATTTAATGTAGCGCATTCATTTAGAACAGTAAACAGTCAGTTTCACCGAACTCCTTTACTAGGTGTCCTACATCACTTTTTAATGGACACCCTGCAGCCAATCAGAAAAAGTGGCGTTGCGTTCTCACTTTTTATTCCGCGTTTAGACGAGAGTTTTGGGGGGGCAATCTGCGTGCATATGGTGACACAAAAGTGTGTAAAATTCGATGTAGTATGCACGCCAGGCGGCTAGGTGGCACTGCCACACAACACCACCAAGTCAGCGCGCCTGCGTAGAACCTTCCTTCTACTTCTCTCCTTAGTAGCGCGAAACCAAAACATGTCGAAGCGAACAACAAAAGCTTGTCTGGAAAGACGAGGAGGTGGAGTTGCATGTTTGTCTGATGATGACCGGCACAGTTGACCGTAATAAGCCACAGCACAGCACCCACGGGAGCACTACCAATACCCTGAGCCTCGCGGCCCTTCAGCCACTGCTTGAGAGCGAGAGGCAGCGGGCAGAGGAGGCTGAAGCAGACCCTCCTCTGCCCGCTGGCCGCTGCATCTCTCTCTCTCTCTCTCTCTCTCTCTCTCTCTCTCTCTCTCTCTCTCTCTTTCTTCATCCGCAACGTTGTCGCCTACTCTGGCTCAAATGAATAGCCTATACATATCATCATCGAACTATAACAACCTTATCCACATTGTCGAAATCATTTAAATATAGAGCCATTACATTGAAATTATTTTAGATAACAGAAGCCTATAATTTCTGTAGCCTACTCTGTAACAACAGACTACTTGGACGCCTTTTTCTCTTCTCTCTCCACACCTCTGTCTTCAGACTTTTGCATTTTTACCCTTTAGACGGTAACGCGACGGTGGAACGTTTTTAAGATTTCCACTCTGGAGGGTGGTTTCACTTTTTTGCGTTTTTAAGCCCCAAAAACGCCGTCTCCGTATAAACGAAAGGCACATCCAATAAAATATTTTTTCGTTTTCACCCGCGAGCGTCATCGTGTAAACAGGGCCTAAAAAAGGTGTCTATAATCTGAAAAATGTCTTCGCCAGTTGTCTTTCCTGTGAGCTACTTACAAAACAAAATATGCTCATTAATGTCCGACACCTCTTTATAATTTACAAATGCAAGAAGCTGAGCCTCTCCATTTACAACTGTCTGAATTCCATCCAACTGTAAAGTGAACTGACCTGCCTGTTTCATTTTATCCACCACTTGTCCAACAATATTATTGGACATATCATCAATCCGACGGGACACTGTGTTGTTTGATAATGGAAATGTCAGCTGCTTTTTTGTCAAGCATAGTTCAGCCAAAACTATCGCTGCAGAGAGAATGAGGTCTTCAGCGATAGAAAATGGCTTTTTTGTTTTAGCCACAAGCAGTGATACAGCGTAAGACGCCTCCAGTGCTTTGCTTGATACACTTGTCGCTTTCTTCAGTGTACTCAGACTTGACTTAAACTCTGACAGTTTTCGGTTGATAAAGTCCTCAGTTTTACCAAGACTTCCTGGCCCTATTTTAACGATCTAAGCGCACGGCGTGAAGTGCATGGCACTGGTGCGTGTCCAAATCCAAAATCCAAAAAAGGGTCTGTGCGCCGGCCGCAACGGTTGTACTTAGTATCTTCATTAATTCATAGGTGTGTTTTGGGCGTAACATGCAATAAACCAGTGTCATCTCCCATTAGCTTTAAAAGCCAGGTGCGTTTGTACCTTGGCGCATTGCTATTATGATGGCGGATTTGCATCGTAATATTTTTATTGGTAATCTTTTGCATTTTTGTGTGCTGCTGCGCTTCCCTGTGTGTGTGTAACAAGCATAGTTTGCGCACGCTGTGCATAAGCCTAGGCGCATTTTACTAATTTGCTGTTAAAATAACAATAGAATTGACTTCACACCAGGTTTTTGTTGGACAATCACTTCCTGCTGCCTCAAGATAGCAATACGCCAATAATTCACCTGAACACACCTCCATGTAAGACCAGCACGCCCATGGGCGCAAAGATGGGTGCAGGTGTATTTTTTTATTTAAACGACGCGGGCGCTGGACTTGAACTAGCAAAGACACTTGCGTCTGGCTTTGCGCTGCGCTGCACCAGGTGCAAGATAGGGCCCCCTGAGTGTTTGGTGCTCTGGTGCCATTGTAGGTGGGCTGGCTTCTTTGAATTATTTGCCAGGATTTCACCGCACAGAAAACACTATGGCTGCAGTGGATCCGCAGCCGTACACGTAAATCCATACAAAGTGTATGTTTTACTAAATTACAGGAGTTTAGTCTTGGCCTCTTAATTGGCTCCCCTGACGTTAAACCGGAATCTGAAGCAACAGTAACTGGACGTTTGAGCCATTTATCCATGCTCGCTAGCTAGCCAACGTTATTTGGTTAGCGACATGTGCGACTAATTATGGCTCGCACGTACCATTTTTGCAATGGGTTTTCATTTCGGAAATAAATTGTAATTCCTAATAATCCCCGATCTTTCCACGTACCCCTTGCAAGCTGCGCACGTATCCCAAAGGGGTACCGCGTACCCCTGGTTGGGAACCTGATCTAGATACTGTGACTGTATTCATGGGCACGGCCAGCTAAATTCAGAACGATCTGACACAGTCCATTGCTAATGTGAATGAAGCCACGGAAGATAAAGTGAAGAAAACACCATTCATTGCCATTATGGTCAACCAGACTACTGACATCAGTACCACTTCTCAGATGTCTTATGTCCTACGTTATGCTGCTGATGGTGGTGTGATGAGAGGTTCTTTAAGTATCATGATGTCAGTAAGGACATGTGGCTGGCCGGGTTCTTGAGTTTCTGGAATAATGTGAATGCAAGTAGTGGCACAGTGTTCTGATGGAGCTGCGGCCATGGCCTCTGGTCTAAATGGAAAACAAAATATTACAAAATTTAAGACAAAATACCACAAGCTCTTTTCATTCACTGTAATGCGCAAGTCTTTGAACCTTGCTAAAATTATAGAGTCCAAGTTTTTCTCTCATCTCACTGGTAGGGTTGGGTACCTTTCGCATCTGAACCAATACCAGTATCGATACCGGTACCTCAAATTTGGTTCCGGTACCCAACGGTACTTTTTTCGGTACTTTTCCAGACCAAGGTCTGTTACAAAAAAAAATATTTCAGTTGTAAAAATAATTCCAAACCTATTTATCCTATTTACTTAGAACATTCTTTTATTTATTTAGAATATTTTACACTGACAGAAATTGAATAAAAATAAAACCCCTCCCTCTCTCCTTTCAAACCCGTCCCTACAACCTATTAACCCTTAGATGCATGACCTACCAATACCTACACTTTTCCATGAGTAGGGTCAAAAATGACCGCAATTAAAATGAATGCGTTTTATGCGGTAAACTTAAGAAATTTTTCTAAAGTCAAAAAACTACTTAACAACAACAAAACACACACACACACACACACACGATTGTGCTCAAGAGTATATTTACATAGTGTGCATGTCTAAGGGCAACACGGTCTCACAGCAGTTCATGAAATGGTCATGTTAATTTTAATCTATTGATTCGTGTACACAGACACGATTATCTTGTTTATTTCGTGTTGCTGAGAATGTCATTTATTCATGTGGTCAGCACATAATGGGAAGCATCTATACGGAGGTTGGGTTTCGGAAAAGAAGCACGGTGAAAGGACACGGCACACGCCGGGACCCGATCCCAGGTCTCTGGGACGCCGACGCACCATAACAACGGGACACTGATGCGCCACAACAACAGGACGGTTGGGGTTAGGAAAAGAAGCATGGTGAAAGGACACGCCACACGCCGGGACGCTATCCCCGGTCTCTGGGATGCCAACGCACCACAACAACGGGACACTGATGCGCCACAACAACGGGACGGTTGGGGTTAGGAAAAGAAGCATGGTGAAAGGACATGCCACACCCCGGGATGCGCTTCCCGGTCTCTGGGATGCTGATGCGCCACAACAACGGGACGATTGGGGTTTACGCCGGGACGTGAACTCCAGTCTCCGGGGTAAAAGTCCTGTGTTGTTTGATCCATCCACCACCCCAACCAACCTCATTACGTGGATTTTCGGCATTTCATACTACTCGCTACTGTGATCATGCTGTGATCACGAAATATGCTGGATGTTTAAAAATCATCCTCACCAACACGAAAAAAAATTGAAAACGTGTCCTTGTACACAAATCCGGAAATGTAAACATGCCAATATTTAGTTTCATCAAGGCTGAATGTCATCGTGACACACTGTAATTGAGTGACACAATGTTGAGCACTGAAATTAATTTTCAACTGGAAATGTCAAAGTGCCAACAGACCTTTCTGACATGTTGGTGGTTACCAGTTAGAAATATATATAACTAACCACATCACTGCCTCTTGAAAAAACTACTTACTACTTAACAATACTTTCAATTTAGACTTCAAAGTATTTGTATAACTTAACTCATGGTAAGGCAAGGCAAGGCAGCTTTATTTGTATAGCACATTTCAGCAACAAGGCAATTCAAAGTGCTTTACATGAAACATGAAACATTAAAAACAGTTAGAAAACAATTAAAAACAATTTCAAAGCATTAAAACAATTAACAACAATTTAAGATCATTAAAAGACAAGAATAAAATGTACAGTGCAGTATAAGAATTTTAAAGAAAGAGCAGTTAAAAATAGGTTATTTAAAGAAAGGCAACATTAAAAAGATATGTCTTCAGCCTGGATTTAAAAGAACTGAGAGTTGCAGCGGACCTGCAGTTTTCTGGGAGTTTGTTCCAGATATGTGGAGCATAAAAACTGAACGCTGCTTCCCCCTGCTTAGTTCTGACTCTGGGAACAACAAGTAGACCTGTCCCAGATGACCTGAGAGGTTACATACCCCATTAGGAGACCTTAAGGAACAGCGTAAAATACCCTATATAATCATTCTATCACCCCTTTAATATCATATCACAGCGAACGCTGTCTGCGTGAAGTTTTAAAAAACTGTAACCACACTTGAAACCACTTTATCGGCATTGCCGTGACTCTCTGTGACTTCAACAAAACTGCAGAGCTGACGTAGTTTACTCCGTCCGCACCTCTGCGCGTGTGTGTGTGTCGGCCCTCTGCTCTCTGTCAACATGCAGAGAGGACAGATAAGCTTGCGCTTACGCGCTCTCAGATACCGAAATTTGGCACCGTTTGATTTTACGTGAACAAATACTCGGTAGTACCGACGTGATTCGGTCGGTACCGGTAAAAGTAACTGGTTTGGTACCCAACCCTACTCACTGGTTTGGCAGCTTTCTTCACAATATTTGCGAAGCGTACAAAACAAGATATGCCAGCACAGAATGCTCCAAGACTGGCTCCAACTAGGTGGAATGTTTCATCACATTTGGTTTGCACTGTGTACGAATGGAGAAAGGAACTTTTGAAGTTCTTTGAATTTATAGTGAAGCACCATGGTGACTTTGCAGAAGACGCAGTGCATAGTGCAGATGGATACAAGACTCTGCTGACAAGTTTTGAGTTCTGCTTTCTGCTCTCATTTCACTTTCTACATTCAACTCTGTTTTTGCATATTCCCACCCTTAGTCCACATTAGTTACCAAAGGTAAAGTTATCTGTCTCTAGATAATATTAACATTTTTGGAGGCATCACTGTAGGTCTGTGGTCCATTCAAAAAGTGGAAGCTATTTAGCTTAGTCCAAACAGGCAGTGATGGCTGGCCCATAGAGACGCTAGGTCATTTTATTAATTCATTATTTTCATCCCATGATTAAACTTGTGCGGCGAGTATCCCGCATTGCATTTTCTGCAATAAAATGAACAAAAGGCTACAATGCAAATAGATATTTTCCTTGCTGGCAACAAAGCTGCAGAGCCAGCGAGGCTAGGAAAGCCTGTTATGCGAATTTACAGGCACCGGACGTGATTTAGGACGCTCAGGCTAAGCACCCGACACTTTAATGTACACAATCATTTGAAGGTTGGGTGCGCTTGCTCAGACTATGGGATAAATAGATGGGACTCGGTATGCAAATTCTCTCTGCCACAAATCTCGCCCATACTATTTCTATGACAGCTTAAGCGTGAACTTAAATGTGAACTGAATCAAGACTTAAGGCAACCACAAGCCAACACCTGTTCTTGACTGTCAAATCTCTCAAACAAAATCTGTTTTAACAGAAGATCACTATCGGATAAACTTGTTGTCAAACAACTTAGACTGGCTCAGCGTGACATTAAGCCCAGTTCAGACCAAAGCTTCACGACAAGACGAGTTGAAGTTTGTACTACTTGCAATGCGCTGGTCTGCAACGTTGTGAAACCTGACAGTTTACACCAATGCGACAAATTGAGATGGTGTATTATCTCCATAGCATCAAGAGCACTTTTCTATTCTTTTGCATTTCTAGTAGGAAAAAAGTGTAAAATTTATTTTTCTGATTCACTGCTTTGTTCTAACCCTTTTCCCACTCCTCATCACTCTCTAGCTTGCTGGACCAACACTGCAAACAACAGCACTGCCTTTTCCTCTTCATGTCTCAGTGTTTCATCATTTCTCTTTCAACATAACATAACTCTCCTGCTCATTTTTCCCTCTTTTTCCTCCCCTTTCAATTTCTCATCCCCACCATCTTATCCTCTCTCTCTCTCTCTCTCTCTCTCTCTCTCTCTCTCTCTCTCTCTCTCTCTCTCTCTTCCTTTCTTTCCCATCCCCATCTCATCTCCTCTTATTCTCTCATCATTTAACAAGGAAGCCAGCAACAATAGCTCCTTGGAGAGCATTGAAGATCAATTTCCCTGCCCCCTGTTATTGAATGGTAGCCTGACGTGGTCATACTCAGATTCTAGTCAGAATATGAGTCTGAAACCGCTCCATTGGGCTGTGATTATGGGGCGTGTTCCAACCGAACCAGGAAAAAAAATGCCTCTGCATTCATTGGATAGACCTACATCCAATCAGAGCAACGGAACTCAACTCAGCTGTCAACAGAACTCAACACTGTGTATCGTCTCCATAGCAACCACTCTTTGCACAATGCATTCGTTCTAACTTCCGACTTTTAGACCTTTTTGAAGCTGGATATATCATTTTTTTATCATTGCTACAGTCGCATTTCTAGAGATGAATCGGCGAAAACACGTTTTATTTCTCTGATTCACGGCTTTGTTCTAGCGCCGCTGGGCGCTCCCTCTCTTCAGTCTCTCTCTATGTCTCTCCACCATATAACGCTCTCTCTCTTCAGTCTCTCTCTATCTCTCTCCACCATATAACGCTCTCTCTCTTCAGTCTCTCTCTATCTCGCTCCACCATATAACGCTACCATGCTTTCGGGCAGTTGTTGAGGCTCCTCCGCTGAGGATTTTAAAATGAATGCGCTGTCGATATCTTCTGTAACAGATGCGATGGTGGAATCTACACATCTCAACAAATTCAACCCAAGCGTTCTTTGGTGACGTGGTTGATTCTGTTTCTGTTGATCATCTGTCCGACAATCTGATTGGTCCGAATAGATCCTGTTCGGGCAATAATTGCTTCTCAACGGAGCGACTCCAGACCGAACTTCCCAACCTCGAATTTTGTGGGCGGGGCTAAGTTCGGCTGGCATCCAGGCTAATTGAATGGTGTCTTTGTGTTGAGGTAATGCATTGCAGTCAGCGACCTCTCTTCTGCTACTCGACCCAGCGCTTTACTGGAAGCTATCATGTCACCCAGCTCTCTCCAGTCTTTCACTTCCTCTTCCATCCTCTGGCACTGCTGACACATTTAATTAAAGAAGGCATTGTTGCCTCAGGAGGAATTACTCTTTAATAATGACAGTTTCTTGAGCTCTAAGGAGGTAAGATATCTCAAGAGACCTATTAATAATCTGAGTAATGCTCGGCTTTCCTCAACAGCAGCAGAGACTCTTAACCTGCAGTTAAGCTCAATTAGTCGCTGGCATAAGGTTTAGGTTGATCATGTCAGCTCCCTGTTGTGCGTAAAATACATAGGTTTCATTGACACTGAGGACGCCATTGACCATGGTCGCGTTTGTCCCATCACTTTTTAAAAGTGTTGTGAATATTGTTACATTCCATTCTGTGAGAAGTTTGAAGAAAGTCGTTCTCATCCATTTTATTTGTTTTTTATTTGCATCCTGACTCTCTTATCTTAGTACACCTCAACTAAATGAATGGAGATAAGTTTAGAGAATATGTATATCCTTGTGTGTCTCATTAAACCTTTAGAACATTGTGAACTGAACCCTGCTCCGTGTCACTTTGTTCACCGAGCGCTCGACACTGCTTTCAGAATCAACTCACAGGGGTCAAGCCAGTAGATGATAGAATTCGAACCACAAAACAATCCTCAGATAGTTTCACAACAAAAAGCAAATTTGATTAAAATGTTCGGAAAATAGAACACAGAATACAAAGATGTGGAATATGTTTTAAATGTGCAGAAGTTTTTGAACATGAGCAGAAATCGTACTACAACACATCTGAGCTATTAAAGTCCAGGGCAAATGACGCATGCGTGTTCCGTAATTTGGGCCTCATGCTGCGCCGCATTTTGGGAAATCCGAAAGCGATGCAGCACCACTACACTCACTGGGGGCGGGGGTTAGGGTGGTTCGAAAGACACCACCCCTCATTGTGAAAGGTCCACACACATGGTCTAGGAGTGTGAACAGGTGCATGAGTTTTGGAATAAAACAACATCAATAATATCTGATGTGATAGGATGTCGAATCCCTACTGACCCGATTGTTTTGTACTTAATGACGACTGTAAATTACACCTGCTTGGGAGACAGAGAAAGATTTGGCTAGCCGGCTCAACCGCAACCAAAAAAATTATAGCTCAGCACTGGCTCCCCCCTCACTCGCTTTGTATAAAACAGCGGTTGGCGCATTTCCTAGACATAGTTATGCTTTAGCTTTCTACAGCAAGGATTTAAAAAAAATCTTGGTAAGCGATTTTACAACATTGTAGTAAATATTTTTGGTGCATCACAAAGCGTGCTCATTAAGATACCAGTAGACAAGTTAATCTAGCACAAATTAGTGCATAAAAAGTCACCAAATAAGTATTTGAACCTCATAATTAAAGACAAAATGAGGGGAAAACTGCAAAAAGGTTGTTTGTTTTAATTCATTTTTGTTGATTCTGCTTAGAAGGGGATGTTTTTGTGAGCCTTTATTTTCCCACATTTGAGGTAAAACACAATTATATTGTTTCATTACATTGTTACATTTTAATTGCAATAAAATATTTTAGTCATATAGTAAAGACATGTGTGCTTCTCATACTGAAAGGAAGATATGCAATATGTTATAAAAAAGGAAACTTTAATGGCTCAAGTAAGAGGTTTTTAGTTGGATAAATAACTGAAGGAAAGGTTATAACTCCACATGACACCCATTTAAATGCTCTCACCTCACTTTCACTGGGATGTGTGTGTGTGTGTGTGTGTGTGTGTGTGTGTGTGTGTGTGTGTGTGTGTGTGTGTGTGTGTGTGTGTGCCAAACTGATGTTAATGCTTACTAGCTGGAACCATGCAGAGCAGGTTTAAAGCTAATCTAAAGGTCTTCCTCCAACACCGGAGATATGCACTGGGAGGAAAATGGAGATCCTGCTGAGACACAAACAGTACAAAAAACACACACACACACACACACACACACACAGAATCTTTATTACTCTGTGAGGACCACGTTCTGTGAGTTTATTGTGAGGACCACCACTTTCAGAGGAGCTAGAATGGTGCAAAAAAACATCACTGGATGGTAGTAGAGAGTCAGAATGTCACTTCAAATTTCAGAAAACTCAAAGTAAAACCCTTGTTGCTAGATGGATTTGGTAACATTTTTTGAGCACCCAAACAATATATATTATATTGGCTTCAGCAAACCTTTTTTCAGTTCTCACCTTATTTTTCAAGTTGATCCTTACTAACTCAGTATTATAGCAGTGTTTTAATGGGAGCAATTGCTGCTATGCTAGCAGTGATTGTCCTTGAGATCAAATATCGAAAGACACCCACAATGAACAACACTACCATTTTTTTGGCAATAACGTTACACAAGTTAGGGTTCTGTTAGATAGGAATATGTAAACATACGTTAGCTAATGTAGCTTACTAGCCTAGATTAACTGGAATAGCTACGTTGGCTAGAAATTTCCTGAAAAAACAAATCCTCCCCAAAACAAAGGTACCTGTCCAACAGAAGATGGCAACAATGGCTTCACTCTTCATGCCTTTCAACTACCTCAGCTTTGTCATTAGCTTGTGTCAGCTCCATGCCTAGATCTGAGTCATTTGAATGCATTTACATTAAGTAGCAGTATACAGGTGCACTTTAATTTTAGTGTAGGCCGATTTTTACCACAGAGATCCAGGAGTAGAGTATGGGCAGGGGGGCTAGGAGGCATTACATTGGTCTTTCCAAGCGGACCGCAAGCAGTGATTGGTGGGCGTTTTCGCTCCTTTTTCAGAGCCCATAAGTTATTTATTGCTGACTGCATGTAAAGACCATTTCAAACAATATATAAAAAAGTGTATATTGGAATATGCTACCAACCTTAGATGATAATATATATGCTGCATATATGCATATATATGCCACATATAGGCAAAATTGAGGTGCATATATGTGCAAATACAGGCCATATAGGTCTCCTGTATTGCTTCTTTATATCCACATATAAGCCCTATATGTACATACAAGATATGTCTCCTATATAGCTCATGGCAGGATCTGGTCATTTTGTAGCTCATATCTCACTTCGGCAACTGTCATACATGATGCCTAGCTCATATTTTCTATTATCAAGGCAATAACTAAGAACTAACTAAAAAAAAAAAATTATGCAAGAACTTATGTATGTGCGAACACGTGAAATTGGTATCACATGTAATTGGCATGTTATGGAATTTAACTAAGGCAATTAAGTGAGAGGAGATGGAAAGCTATGATGTCTACACGTTTTCCTGAAACATTTACAAGGTCAATTCTTTCTTGTATGAAGATAGTGGAAAAGAAGGAAATGTATAACAAAATGGTTTGACGTTTTTTTTATTTTGTCAATCAAGCCTTTTTTCCAATTTTAAGTCACTTCCAGATTCAGATTACAGCTCATATACATCCACACATTCACCCTTACATCCACCAAATGCAATGCAAAATGCAATGTTTTCTGTGTTGTCTTAATGCAGTTTCTAGATGAATATGGCTGAAAGGTCATTACAGTCTTAATGTAGCAACAACAAAAAAAAAAGTACATAGAACATACATTCAAGTAATCATCATCCCACATCTATCTGAGCATTTCACTGTGGTTAATGAATTTGAAGACAATGTCAACATTTCTGTTCAGTTTTAATGAACAGACACTTTTCTTTTATCTGAGATGCTTGTATAGCAACTAAAGGCCCCAGACTTTCCCCTACAGGGATGAAATAACAAGGATTCTTAAATTGACCGCAGATGTCCTGTTTCACTTTTTGGTAGTACTTCCCCACTGCATAACATGTCTCCCCCTACCCCAGATCACAGACAATGAATGTCTTCACAGAGAAAATACTTTTCTCTCGATCAGAAAGAATGACAAAGTACGCGAGTAGTTTTGTGAATGAACTATTTCAACATTAACCACTACTCTGCAAAAATACTTCACAGTGACTCTATTTCCTAGGTTGCTGATGCTGTTCAAGGCCAGAAAATCATCATTTCTGATCATACAAATTTTAGGCCTACCCAGACATGTAACACCATGAGAGCGACTTACTTCCTGCACCATTTTTTTCTCAACTGAAAAAGACTCTAAGAGACCTAAGTAATCATCAGAAGCTGCCACCATGGTTTTTGGGGAAAATGATGGAAATGCAAGCTGTAGGCAAACTGTTTTCATTATCTGCAGAGAAACTCCCTGGCTGCTCTTTATCATATCTAAAATGATCCCATTGTATGACTCAAACACAAATGCAGACTGTGCCCAGAGGTGACCAGTTCCTCACAGTATTGGGCAGATGAAGGCACAAATGTACATTGAAAGTGACATTATTGATCCCATAAAGGGTCTCCATTTCCTGAACAAACTCTGTTAGCAACCCCTCAGATTCTGATATGTGCAGTGGTGATATATTCTCACTGAGTAGAAGAGAAACCCCCTTTACCAACTTAAACCAGTGCTTCAGATATTTTTCAGGTAAGACCCCTTTCAATGTTGGTATGCTGTAATAAAACAACCACATGTTCCACTCGTGTGCCTTCCAGAACTTTTTCTCTTTCACTGAGCGGGGGACACAGGAAACATTACAGGGGGGTTTAATAGAAGTTAAAATGTCATCAATCTGTTCTTTCTGTGTACAAAAACAACACCCAAACTCTCCATTAAACTGTTTAAAGTTCTGAATCAGTGGCCGAGCAACTGAATCTGCCACCATGGTAGTAACCAGTAGTTTACTTGTGACAACTTCCCCACTTTCACTCTAAGACCATTAGAGTACAACTCTATGCATTCATCGACAAATGCTTTCATGTAAGTGTTCATATTTGGTTTGTTTTGACCAAACCACAGGCCACAAAGCATAACATGTTTTGCACGTAGTTGTATTGGCATTTCATTAACAGTACACAAAATTGGCCACAAACTTTTGTATTTGATTTGTGCACTGGCACTCCATCACAGTTGAAAGTCAGTGATATGCTGTTTGGTGATGCAAGGGGTGATAGTTTTTTGTATTAATGTCCATCATATATATCTTTGATGGAGGCATCCTTCTTCCCAAAACGGTGTTTCAGGTTTTTCCCTAATTGGTGGTCCACAAGCAGTTTTTTAATTTGGTATTTTAGTGGAAAGTACAAAAAACACTGGTCTTTTTGTGCATGCGCTTTTGATGTGTCCTGGTCACAGACTGGGCACTTGACATTAAAGGGACCTTCCTGCATGCTTACGTTGCAACTCTTGCACACATAATGTACTTCTAATATGTCTTTCACTGAATCAAATCAAAATCAAAAATCACCTAAAAAACTCAGCAATGTACACACAATGTTAGTTAATCGCTCCTCAACACTCTGTCCCATTGTTCTTTCGTGTGTGTGTGTGTGTGTGTGTGTGTGTGTGTGTGTACTCGCATTTCTATACCGATGGGGACCTTGACCTGAATACACACTCACAAGGTGGGGACTCGTGTCACCGTGGGGACCAAAATCAGGGTCCCCACGGGCAGACCCCTCTCAAAGCATAGAAAACAGCTTCCTGATATGCCCAGTATCAATATCTCCAATGTCCCTTTTGGGGGTTTTCATGAGAAAATTATTTGTGTGTGTAAGACGCTGGCAGTCCTACTGGCAAACGGTGGTATTGCAAGTGTGTGAACTTTTCTGTGAACATCGCCCCTCCCGGTAATAAATGGTATTGCAGCATAATGAAAATTTAACTCAGTCAATGATGCACCCTCCTGGTGGGAGATGGTATTACAGCATAATACAATTTGAACTTTCTGTTAGCCCAGCCATAGTAACTCAAACTCAGAATACTTAAAATTAAAGTCCTACAATTTGATCAATATCTACTGGTTTAACATAAAATTCAAAATTCAATTCCACTTAAAAAGCTATCTCTGCTTAAACATGTCCTAGAATGTGCTTTTTCTTTTTGTTTAATTTGCAATTATAACTAAAATGAGGCTATTTATTGTCTAACATAAGAGAATTATGAACAAATCTTGTTGCCTTAGTTAAGTTAAATGTTACATTTTACTGTAATTATATTGCAGATAGCTAGTTTATCTTTGTGTCATAATACTAAAACTGTATTTACTTTGCCAGTTACCTGTTTATAGACCTAAATTATCAAGATAGGATTACTGATTTTCAAAATGTTTTTTATCCTGATGATCCATCAAATATACTAGTGAATTAGTGAATCTATTTACAAATGGTTATGAAACTGTAAAAACACACCTCACTATAGGCCTATTGGCCCTTCAGATCAATAGATAAATCTTCTTGCTCAGTTATTTCTTCATAGTTTTGTTTCATAACATTAGAAACTTGGTAATATAGGCTACTAACCATGCATGCAACATCTTCATCATGTCAAACGCCCTGTGCCTAATATCTTCATTACCTCATTCATCTAATATAACTATATAACCAGACCTAGTAACCTTGCAAAGGTTCTGATTGTGGATTACAGCTCTAAAGGTAAAGGTAAAGGTACTTTATTTGTCACATACACGCATACATGTAGCGAAATTCATTCTCTGCATTTAACCCATCCCTCAAGGGAGCAGTGGGCAGCCAATGACAGCGCCCGGACCAACTCAGATCTGACCCAGTGCCTTGATCAAGGGCACTGACTGGAGAACCTAGTACATGTTTTTGATGGTGGGGGAAACCGGAGCACCCGGAGGAAACCCACGCAAACATGGGGAGAACATGCAAACTCCACACAGAAAGGCCCCGGAACGACTTGGATTCGAACACAGAACCTTCTTGCTGTGAGGCCACAGTGCTAACCACTGGACCACCATGCTACTATTACATTACATGTCATTTAGCGGACGCTTTTTTCCAAAGTGACTTCCAATTGTTACATATGTCAGAGGTTGCACGCCTCTGGAGCAACTAGGGGTTAAGTGTCTTGCTCAGGGACACATTGGTTGATGTATCGCAGTGGGAATTTAACCCAAAACCGTTATGCTGGAGATGGGGTTTCCCATCTGGCCACATATTTCCAAAATACGAATAGGAAACATCATTTGAGGCTCAGAAAGCACACATCTCACTGACCATGTCTCGGCACTGGAGCCCTACAGTGCAGTTTGCTCTCCCTTTGCTTTACGCTCTGTACACTACTGACGGCCCTCCAGGACCCCTGTAAAGCTTATATGCAACAATGATGTGTCAGCTTACAGACATGATGTCAAGCAGCTGGCATCCTGGTGCAGCCACAACAACCTGTAACTAAATGCTCAGAAGACATTGGAGATGATTGTGGACTTCAGGAAGAGCCCCCCCTGAGCACCCTCCATCTGCCCTTAAAGATGATAGGCAAAGGTTCGAAGATAATAACCCCATTCAACAAGTATCACACGTTCCACATTCCAGCACTCTTTCAATTTTCAGGAGTAACCTTCTAATACAGTAGCTTCCGTGGCAAAAGTTTGAGCTTAAAGTTCCAAACGCACTATGGCACAAAAAGTCTAATGCCTCTACTGATGGGGGATCTGTAACATACAAAACCTTTGCCTAAATAGCGACCTTTTCTACAATACTGCTGGTTCTGTGGTGTTGGCGCTTAAAATCTGATGCCTGCAGTGCGCCATGGAAGCATCAAATGAGGCAGGTCAAAAGAACTGCGTCAATTATCGCTTTCAGTGCGTTTGGGCCTTGATTTACAGCATACAACATATTTTTCTTTTGATAGAGAGCAAAAATAAAAGGTAGGCTTTAATATATATAGCCTATTTCATAATTATAACTTCTGTAATATATTTAAGTTTCGAAAAGTTGGGACCTTTACCTATCATCTTTAACATTCTTGGCTCAGTAGTCACCACTGGGACACACATTTAAGAATACACAATATCCCAGGATCTGAAGTGGGATGCAAAAATCAACACCAATGCAAAAGGCTGAAAGAGCATACTTCCTGCTTCTGGTAAGGTTAAACAGGACTCAGGACTTGGCCAGACTCAGCTGCATTATCCAGTTTGCTAAATTGATCATTGGTTGAAAGCTACCATATCTATGTTTCCCCCCTCATTAACAAATAACTGTATGTGTATATATGACAGCCTTCTGCCACAAACCCCTTATAACCCTCACGCCCTGCTATTGCTATTGCTTACAAAGAAATCTGTATATTCTGTTTGATAAGATCATTACTTACCCTAGCCCAGATTTCCTTTTTTTTACACTCAGCCCAACCTAGTTTGATAAAAAATGTAATATGTTTCACATGGATTAATCATGGTGCTGCATCTGTATCCTTCATAACTTGGGCTGTTTAGGTTTAAACAAACAAGCACGTTTCTAACTGTGTGTTCAGGTGTGCCTGGATATTACAGAACTATGGGTCTTCATGTTGAGGTAAATTTCACAAAACAGAAAAGTCAAATCCATAATTTAAAGTGTGTTTTCAGTCATCCAGGTCAGAGGATGCCTTGAATTACTCAGCAAGAGCAAAATTGTCTTAAAATAACTGCAAAAAAAATCAGCAGTCGTCCATTTTAGTAAAAACATGACCAGTCAGGGTCAGTAAAATTGCAATTTCCATATTCCCTTGAATGCAGCAGTAGTGCAGGTGCAGATTGCAGTCCTCCCTCCCCCACCCAATATGTCTCAACTGACCTGGTTGTGACCTCTGGAAGCAGAGAGGCCCAGAGGAACAGACAGTTTGGCATGAATTCAGTTATTTCCAAACAAAACCTCACGTTATTTTATGCTATACATGTTCAATAAAGACTAATGTATTAAATATGTATTCATTATAATTATATTTATAGTTATTTAAGAGATGATTAAGATATTTTGATACTTAAGTAATAGCTTACAACAGGCCATAGTATGTTGTGATAAAGGCACAACATATAGCAGGGCAGATAATGTTAGCCTAGCACAGACTTTTTGCACAGACTATTTCTTTTACATAAAGCTAATGAAAAGGCACACAATAACAAAAACTAACTTAACAATCGAGACAGAACTAGACAAGCAACTAACTACTGGCGGCAGTGGTAGAAGAGCAACTCCTGTTTTCTGCTAGATTAAAATTGCTGTGTTTATCAATGAAGAAGGCTTTTAAGAGAGCATAGACAACAACTTCAATTCCTTTTAGTAAAGGGCTGTCTGATGGCAAAATAAAGCGGCGAAAAAATTCTAAATATATACAGTATATAGATACTTCGCCAACCAACTCTGTTTCATGGCAGTGTGTGTGCAGATGAACAGCTTTTGTCCGTTGCACCAGCTATCAGTTTGTGTAATGTTGTATCTCAAACTTGGAGTGATACTTGTTGTTCAAAGGAATTCTAATTATAGCTTTTGTATGTGGTTGTTATTATATCACTGTTATGAACCAGAACAAATCAGTTTGCTTGATTTGAGCAACCTTTTTATATTATGGTTTTGATAGTTTAGTTATGCCATCTCATTGCTGGACTACCATACCTGATATTCAAGCTCATTTGAAGGTTTGGTGCAGTTCAGCTTTATTGCTTGCCATCCATTCTCCCTTTTTTCCCCACCATGGATACTTCTGATGTTGCTTCAGATCTGCATCTTATCCCTACATTTCATTTACATATAGATAATATAGTATAAGCTAACAATGATGAATACATTGTTACTTTTGTAATTAACTTTAAAAAAGCTGTAAGGCCTAAAGAGAACTATGAATACAATTCTGAAAACTTTAAGCTCATGTATTAATAACAATACTCCAAACCATATAATTTCTATGGTTCAGACTGCTTAAAGCTGCTTACACATAAAAGCCGGCAAAATCGCTCTGCGCGGGCCAATCCATTGAGAGCAGTGCCGCCCAACTAGGCACTGCGCTACCCCTGGCATCATGCACCTCTCAGAATTGCCGAATTGCTCGCTTGCTCTCAGCACAATTACATTTTTTTCACTCAAATTCTAAATCAAACAGGACATCTTAAAGGCCCCTTTCAGTGTATTTTGACATATTTATGGTATTTCATATTTTTTGAGTCATTTTCATGACAATTTTGAGTAACAAGTGAGAGGCAGTTTCTGTGTTGTTCTAATAATTGTCTCATTTGTGGTCTGATAAACACTGACTTTATCAAATTGGAAGTTTCTAATATATTATAGAAGAGTTTAGACCAAAGATTGGCGACGAGACACAACTGTTTTAGAACATTGCAGTTTCAGCAGTCTAAACTGGCTCATCTCAGCTGGACACAAACCGGCTAATGGTGTTGCTGCGACTCAGCTGGTCAAGTCTCCAGAGGCTGGTTTTAAAACGTTAGAGACGTCTTCTGTTTCAACAGAAGTCAGCTGGTTGAGTGAGCTTACAAACTATAGAAATAAAATGATCCATAATGCATTTATTTCTGTTACAAACTCTCAGCTGGTGGAAATGGCAGTTTTAGACAGTGGCTCAACGAGCGCTGCAACCAGGGTTTGTGGTGGAGCGAGTTAGAGAGAGATTGAAGAGAGGGAGCTGCGTTAGAACAAAGTTGAGAATCAGAGAACTACAATATATGAAATATATTTTGATGAATGTTATGAACATGTAAGATAAAAATATGTATATTTATTATTAATTAATTTTGTATTGATGGGGAGAAAAATTTATTAATTTAGTATAAAAACAACCCAATAATAATGAAGAAATTAATTTCAAATAATGCCAAATATTTGTCTGCTTATATGCTAAAAACTTTCAGTGTTTGTAGCGTATGGTTTAAATTGTAGTCTTAAATTGAGCTAATGTTACCACATTTAAAAGAAAACACTGTTACACACAATCTGTCATGTTCAAGTCCCCATCCTGACCACGCCCACCCCCCACTCTGGCCATGCCTTTACCATGTGGCAAACATGAGGTGTGTTTGCCTGCGTGTCCAGGCCCTCCCCTTACATTAGGTGAGTTTGGCGTGGTGTGAACTCAAATATCAACTGAACGGATAAGAGCACGCTGACATGCACAAGCATCTATACCAGGGGTGGCCAACCAGTTCAGAATAAAGAGCCACAATAAAACACGCACCAGCAGCAAAAAGCCACACAACACATGCAGGTCCACATTACAACAGCAACCATGACTTCCATATCTAATGAAAGTCATAATACATAGCAGTTTTCATAGTTTTTTTTTTCTTACTTAGATGGACTCAGTGGGAAACCTGACAGTCTTTGTTACCCACAATCCTTTTTAGGTCTGATTGTACTCGGTTGTGGCCACTCTTTCACTCATTTGTCACTAGAGGGGCTTTCAAACAATCTGACTCAGCAGTGAAAGGGTTAATATTGAGGAAGGTGATCTGGGGCTGCTTTGTTTTCCTCAGGCTGCAGAATCTGTCCATAAAAAAACTCTGCTGCGTTATTTTTTATTTTAAAATAATTGTCAGATGCATTCAAGTGCTTTTTTTTAACCAATCTGAAATGTTTCAAAAAGTTTAAAAAAAAAAAAAATCCACCAATAACACAGCCACACAGTAAGAGCCTCAAAGGAGAAGGCACAGAGCCGCATACGGCTCAAGAGCCACAGGTTCGCCACCCCTGATCTATACAGATATTTTGATGAATGTTATGAACATGTAAGATAAAAATATTTATTATAATTATTATTAATTTTTCCTAATGAGGAAAAATGTATCCATTTAGTATGTACACTTGTCATTGGCTTAATTTTGAGGAAAAAAACTAACTAATAATAAATTAAAAATTAAAAAATAATTATTTTTATTTCAAGTTAAGCCAAAAGCATTCGTCTGCTTATATGCTGAAAGGTTTCAGGGTTCGTTTGGTTTCGATCGTTTTCTCAAATTGAGCTACTGACGCCGTTTAAAAGAAAACACTGTTACACACGTATGTCATGTTCAAGTCCCCATCCCGACCACGCCCATCCCCCACTCTGGCCATGTGGCCAGTGTGTATACCGGAGTCCCCATGGTGTCCAGCCCCTCCCCTCACGTAAGCTGTGAACTCTGCGTCAGATCTTCACTGCATGGACGAGAGCAGGCTGGAGTCATGGATCAGGGAGAGATGGTGAGTCTAAAATTGATTTTACTTCCATTTAAACCGTTTACAATTCTGTTTAAAATAGATTTGTACTGTTTTCACATGTAAAGCAACTCTTATAGATACATTTGAAAATAAAATGTTAGAAGGCTAACTTATATCTTGTCAGCCAAATAAGTTAATGCTAGCTAGTTTACTGGCAGCTAACATTACAGTTTATAAACCAACACCATCTTAGTTTACAGTAAATTGTGCCGTCGTCGTGTCAAATGGAAACCTTAGTTTAGGACAGTAGCAGGTGTGGTTCTCAGGACCAGGTCAGCCATTTTGTAATGTGCACATGCCGTGACCTTTTGCCATTTTGCAACTTTTACCATACGCGTGTGTGTGTGTGTGTGTTGGGGGGGTTTAAACAAAAGTATAAATCAAGAGATGGCTGCAGTAATGTTAAATGCACTGATACTGAGCTGAAATGAAGTGTACTGCAACATGTGTCTTGCAGTCAGAATCAGATAGTGCTGTGTGTGGAGGTGGGGGGTGTTGAGTGAGAGGGAGTGGTGACTACAGAAGGAGAGGGGGCTGGGGAACTATTTTCTCCAGAGAGATAAATATGTTGTACTTAAAGATTTTCCCATAAAAAAACCATCCTATCATGTTTTCTGGACTAATATTTGACAGTTTTGTAGTGTTAATTGGTTTATAAGCTTGTATTGTAATCTGCATATTTATTTATTACACATTGAGCATTAGTATGGCTTAAGAAAGATGTATAATGTTGAAAGCCCCTTTAGACTCAAAGTTTTCATTATTTCGTCAGACACAATGGAAATATAAATTTTTGTAGCTATTAATTTATTGAAAATATGGACATACAGTGTTATACTACCTCTCTGATGGTGCATGTGACACGTACTGCCTAATCTACTGTTAATAAACTGGAGAAATGCAGCTACAATGTGTGACTAATATGATATGACTTGCAGGAAGAAGATTTGACAACCATTCATGGTCACCGTGACAGCCCTTTAAATTCTTCAGGTCAGTAAAGTGATGATTAGGACAACTCGTAATATGAATTTGCACTTAATGATCTCTTTTTGGTCATTTTGCTGGTACACATTAAATATCTGCTATAGAATGTTTGTTTGGAAATATTGTCATGGAAATCAGTGTTGGTTTGGTGCATGAGACTCAGAAAGTTGATGTGTTGCATGGCAAAGGCTCGATTTGCACGAGTATTCCACCTGCAGTTTTGTTGATAAATCCAACTTTCTGAGTCTCATGCAGGGTTATCTCTGCCATTATAGAGCTTAGGGGCAGCGCCAAAGCATATAAACATAAAAACAATTTGGACATCATCTGGACTGCAAACATAGACTGTATAGAAGCCGATAAACAGGAGGGGCTCCTGCTTGTTGTCTTCTGGACACGTGCTGTATGATGGACACAAACAGTGTTACAACCACACACACACACCATGCATGTTGCACACGCAGCCCCAGGTACAGCCGACACATTAGATAGTGTGTGGTGGAAAAAGAGAGGGACTGTGAGTATAAAGTTAATAATCATTTGCATAATAGATGTGAATGTAGAATTTTAGTCTGTGTACAGTATATCTGTTGGTAATTGCTACAACTCCTCAAGACCAAAGCCAAGTTCCCGTCTCCTGCTTGCTACCTGCTGGTTTAAAGTGAAACGGTTAGCCAGCCCGGCACAGAGCTAGCGACAACTTTAGCTAAGGTTCACTCACCAAACGCGTGGCTGACCTTTAAGGTGGACAAGCTATTCTCATTTTAGTGACAAGCTCCTCCAAGTTTTGCTTCTAATGATCCTTCCCTAGCTGCAACCAACAACAACTCGGCTAAGCTTTTGCAAAAATAACTGTTTAATGACATCACCAATATGCAAATGAATGTGTGACGTCATTGCACCTAAGCGCTCTGAAATCTCAGGGAAAACCCTGTCATGCACTGTCACACATCAAACAATGCAATGTATGAAACATCCTCAACATTCTATGGCTGCCATCTTATAGTTTACCAAATGAGATTACCCTGATGCTCTATAACGTTTCAATTTGATCTATTTAAGTTCTGTTGTAAACATATTTATCTCCTGTCATATCTTTACTAATGACTATAACCCCATTAACACTCTCTGACAGTGCCTTGAAGAAATAGATACTTGGATGTCACAGAACTTCCTCCAGCTTAACAAAAATAAAACTGAGGTGGTAGTTTTCGGAAAGGAGGAAAGATGCAAACTTTCTACCTTGCTTGAAAGGAAGGGCTTAATAGCAAAGAAAGTGGTAAAAAAACAACCTTGGTGTCCTTATAGATAATGATCTAAATTTTAGCAGTCACATTAAAACAGTCATAAAATCATTATACCTTCATCTTAAAAATATCAATAAACTAAAAGAATATATTTCAAAGGAGGATCTTGAAAAAAATCATACATGCTTTCATTTCTAGTGGGATTGATTATTGCAATGTGCTGGACTCCCTAAAAAGACTTTAAAACCACTCCAAATGGTACAGAATAGTGCAGCCAGGATCCTTACTAAAACAAAAAGAACAGATCATATTACGCCAGTCTTAAAGTCCTTACACTGGCTCCCAATTTAATACAGAATGGAAATCTAAGGCACTTCTGTTAGTTTTTAAGTAACTAAAGGGGATGGGACCAAACTACCTGCATGACATATTCCAACAACATTCTCAACCAAGACACCTTAGATTAAAACATTAGCAACTACTACTGAAACCTACTGTCAGAACAAAACAGGGGGAAGCAGCTTTTAACCACTATGGTGTCGATCTTTGGACCAGCTTCCAGAGGACATAACAAAATCTGAACTTGGAAATTGAGATTTTCACTCATAGAAAACATTCTCACAACCTTGATCTGAATGTAATAACACTAATTCACAAATGTGTAGATTTATTTTACCATAGATACAATGACAGTAGCAAATTTGTAATGCAACGTTTACTGATTTTTATATATTATTATTATTTATATTAAACAATGATGGGTAAATGTTGCATTACAAGTTTGCAGCTATCATTGTATCTGTAAAAATCAATCTACACATTTGTGAAATTCTTTGTGTGAATATTTTTCAATAGGTGGAACATTTTCTCTCACGTTTTGCACCATATTTACCTTCATAGTCATAAATTACTGCGGCAAGGCAGAAACATTAGCTATTTGTTTACAATGTTGTTTTCCCTGTGTATGTATTTTTAAAGTGGAAAATGTAAACAGACCAACAGCTACCTGTAATGACTGCCTATAACTGCACCCTCAATAATAATGTGATCATCAGCTACAAGTTTATGAGAAAAGTTCAGCAGCATCATAATTCAATTCAATTTTATTTATAGTATCAAATCATAACAAGAGTTATCTCGAGACACTTTACAGATAGAGTAGATCTAGACCACACTCTATAATTTACAAAGCCCCAAAAATTCCCCCAAGAGCAAGCAGTTCGACAGTGGCGAGGATAAACTCCCTCTTAGGAAGAAACCCGGGACAGCACCATAAGAAGAGCTGTAGCTAGTAACATTAGCATTATGTTTTATTATGCTTAGCAACTGTATTTATTCAGTCACAGCATTCTTGCCATAGGCCCTCATACATGTTATCGGTTCATTATGGCTGCTGCTTAAACTCACGCCGTAAGTCAACTAGCCTGCAACACAAATCAAACAGCCTACCTTTCTGTCATGCCAATGTAAACTTCCTACTTTTCAAGCAAACACACCTAGCAATCTCTTCCTCTCTCTGCATCATGTTTTTATTGAACAACATGGCATCATGACTGGCTTAAGTGGGCCATTGCAGGATGATCCAGTATTTAGCCTGAGTTGTAGGTTTCATATTTTTTCCAAGTAAGGTTTTGCTTTGTGTAAGTCATTGTATTGTAGATTTTGTTTTATAAAATCACAGTGTTGTACATAATCTCAAATAATAATAAGCCTACATGAATCCCACTATAATATGTCACATTTTCATCATTAGGTTAATCTGGAAAAAAAATGCTTGTTAGGCTTTATCCATCATCATCATCATCAGTGTCAAAGATTACAGCTTTTAAAAGGTCACCAAAAGGTAGAGTCAGTCAGTTTAGCAGGTTATACTAGGTACGTTAGATGTGGTGCATAGTAATACTAATATGGAATGTAGTGGGAGAGGAATTCTAAAATAAATTAGTTTTAACAGAACAATTATCAATAAGTAAATGGCATACATTTATTTTAACTAACAACAATAATTGTTTGCTTTGTATTTAATCCCCAGGAAATGGACCAGAGCTCTTCTGACTCTACAGTGATCCTTGAACTAAGTTCCGTCCCTGAAAAGGAGGACATAAGTGTTCCTGAACTCAAGAGAGCAGAAAGTGTATTTGTAAGTTCACATACAATCCAATGCACAACTTGGTCTGACAATAACAGTAGTGGGGGAAATTGTATGGTTTTAACCTGTTAAGTCCGACGGACCTGGTACCGGTTCCACAGCACTAAGTGGTCGCAGCTATTGTAAATTTGTGCTTGTTTAAAACTCTAGCTTAATCACAGCCAAAACATCTTAAACTCTAGACCAATACTTTTCTTAGCCATTTTCAGAAAATATACAAATTTGGCTCACTACCACTGATGGGATTTGGCCTACTCCTCCGGTACTTAAATTTGGTATTTAATGATATGGCATTTTTCTGTAATCAATAGTATTAAAGGAGAACTCCTGGCAATTTTTACAATAATCTTGCTATACCTACTGTATGTGAGTACCGTCGATAGCAAAAAAAATGAGCCGATTCGGTGCTAGCAGCACGGAGCTAATACAGCTAACACCCAGAGCTCTCACTCAGCTAAAACGGCAGTTTTGGGGGCATAAGATAAAGAGGGCCTTTGTGCCTCTTAACAGACACAAAATGCAATTAAAACATCTGTACAACATGAACAGGGCCCTTACATGACAACAAGATGCATTTAGCAACTTAGCCATTGTTTAAATTCACCTACCCTGTTAGCTGCTAGCTGCCGTCTGGGATGAGTGAGTGTGTTCAGCCAGGCTCCGGTAATAATCATCACGCAGCAGTTCTGTGTGTATTTGTAGCATATATATCCATTTTTGTGTGCGTTGGTGAGTTGGAGTCTTGCCAGTGTTGATTGTTGTGGTTTCCTTAGCCGGGCTAGCAGGCCCGGCCGGCGTCCCTGCTTCTGCCTTCTGCCCCCCCCTGCGCTTACCGGCGGCCGACAACAATCCAACGAGCGCCCGCTGGTCTGGTGGATGTCCTCCAGAAGACCATTTAAGCCTTCGCTGCAAAATATTTTATTTCCCACCTCAAAAATGTAGTAGTAGTACTGTAAATGTACTGTAGTGATTATGACCATATTAGTGACTATGTAACTACATGGAAACGGACCAAATTATGTTTGCCTTGTACAGTAAAATAGTGTTACAGACGCGCTGAAGTCCCGTTTGAATTAAGTTGTAGCAGGAAAAGGTAAACAGTGTGCAGGTTGGAGGAGCGTCGTGTGTGAAGAGTGAAGAGCGGAGGCGTTCACAAAGGAAGAAGCTTGGAGTAATGTAACTATGGAGCTAGAGCTAGCCTTCAGTAACGCTATTACTGTACAAGAAACAGGCATCATTTGGCCCGTTTCCATGTAGTAACATAGTCACTAATATGGTCATAACCACTACAGTGCTCAATTACCTATTTTTGAGGGGGAAATAAAATATAAATTTTATCAACAAAGGCTTGAATGGTCTTCTGGAAGACCTCCACCAGACCAGCGGGCGCTCACTGGATTGTTGTCGGCCACGGTAAGCCAGGAGGGCAGGCAGGAAGGAGAAGCTGGGACGCCGGCCGGGCCTTCTAGCCCGGCTAAGGAAACCACAACAATCAGCACAGACAAGACTGCTACTCACCAACGCTAGATGGATCACACACAAAATGGATATAAATGCTACAAATACACAGGGAACTGCTTTGTGATGATTATTACAGAAGCCGGGCTGAACACAAATGCATCTAGTTGTCATGTAAGGGCCCTGTTCATGTTGTACAGACATTTTAATTGCATTTTGTGTCTGTTAAGAGGCACAAAGGCACTCTTTATCTTATGCCACCAAAACTGCTGTTTTAGCTGAGTGGGAGCTCTGGGCATTAGCTGCAGCAGCTCCGTGTAGCTAGCACCGATTTGACTCATTTTTTATTTTTCGTACTCACTAATAGGGTTAGCAATCAAGATTAACGTAAAAATTGGTTTTGGACAATGATTTACAAAGACAAAGGTAATTGTGAATTTGCATGTGAGCTTAACTAAAAGGGATCTGGTCAGCTATGTACAAATGTCTCATGTTATTTAAGTAGTCCTATGTGATATAAAGCTGATTTTGTAGTAAGTAAATGAAACCGGTACTTACTTGCAGCCAGATCAAGGCTAAAAAAGGAAGTGCAATACCAACCAGGTGGTTGGTAGAGCATTGCTTGGGTTTTGCTAAGTAGTTGTTAGGGACTTATGGGGCTGAAAAATTAATCAAAAATATTATCAAAATCACAATATGGCCAAGTGCAATATGTAGATTGAAGAAACAGAGATGCCCTGGCCTACAAATCATGTTTTTCAGATATAGGAAAAAAGACCCCAACAAAATATTACATCATCATGAATTTTTACTTTTTGATAAAATGTATATTGTGACAAAAAGAAAAGCTTTATTTTTTTTTCTCTCCATATAGAGACGGAGCGGTGATTAAGTCCCCGGACACCAGGGAACAACAGAAACATGAGTAATCAGCAGGAAGAATGGGAAGACCGGAATCCTGACACTAAACTAAAGTTATGTCCAACATTACCTGTGTTAGCTTACCTTACAGACTGTAGATAGTCTAAAACTGACATTTGGATATTTGACTTGTTAATAAAATGCTTGCTGCAAACGTAACATTGGGCATATTGTTAGCTTAGTGTCAGAATCCCACAGTCTAACCATTCTCTCTGCTGATTCCTCACGTCTATATCCACTTTAGTCATCATAAAAGCTCAGTTTTTCGGTTCCACAACTTATGAAAACTTAGGTTCTGGGTTCTATACATTGTTGGTAGTAAATATCACCACACGGCAGCTTTTAGGAATGTTTCGGTTTGCCAGCAGACAAAATTGAAGATGAGGCACCTTCATCCAATACAAGTCGATGGAGAGCAGAAAGATGTTTTCCTCTCTGGTGGGAGTATGACGCGATGTGCTGTGTCTCTATTGTGCAGCCCTAGGTGGTTATGAGGTAACATCTAGCAACCATCTAGTTGCCATCTAGTCCCCTTGTAACAACCACACTTTTACAGTTTTTTTTCAGTCTAAATGACTTATTATTATTATTATTATTATTAGCACGACAATAGAAACCACCTAGTTACTACTGTCCAGACACCCATCATTTTAGATTTTTAATCTTTAAACTCTGCAAGCAATTTTATATTGATTGGCCTTACTTCTTTGTCTAAGGTTCATCAACAATGGCGAGAAAGAAGTGGAGCACCGAGGAGGTCCAGGCTGTGGAGAGCAATCTCATGGACAACATCAACTCTGGCAGGGTTCCTGGTAAAGCCCAGTGTGAAGCATCTATCAAGGGATCCTCAGAGGTGCTTAGGGGAAGGAGCTGGCAGGCAGTTAAGTTCTATGTGAAGAACCGCATTGATACTTTAAAGCGTCTAGAAAATAACCAATGGAAATCTAAATTGTAATCACTGAACATAATTCTTTTTTGCCATCTAAGTACTTCTACAATCCCACAACTAGGTACAGCGCTTACTTGAATTCAGCTCATATCTGAGCATGCAACGACATTTTATTAAGATTGTTAAAGCTCTTTTGTTTTCAAATTTAATATGTCAACATGCTCTGACTATTATTTCATTGAGTGATGTCATTTACATTTTTATCCTAAAGAACATTGTGGTAGTCGGTCATGGGTGGTTGGAGAAATGGAGGTAGAGAGAGACACAGGTTGTAGAGAGAGTGAAAGGTTTGTAGAGAGAGACAGGTTTGCAGGGAGAGAGAGACAGGTATGTAGGAAATGAGAGAGACAGGTATGTAGGTAGAGAGAGACAGGTATGTAGAGAGAGACAGGTATGTAGAAAGGAGAGAGACAGGTATGTAGATTAGAGAGTGAGACAGGTATGTATATTAGAGAGAGAGACTATGTAGGGAGAGATAGATGGGTGAGTAGAAAGAGAAAGTGTTCCTGAACATTTTTTAAAATAAGAAACAGAGGTAAAGAGAGAGAAACACACAGGAGAGAGACAGGTTTGTAGAGAGAAATCGAGGTCAGCAGAGACAGACAGGTTTGTAGGAAGTAAGACAATAAGGTGAAGGAGAAGGAATGATCATAGCAAAGAGCCAGGACAAATTAATTTGTATATGGATGAGTTGTGATAATAAAGTTAATCTGCAATGTAAACACCATTGCTTCTGTGGCATTTCCTGAATGAACCAGAATATATAAAGTACTACAAGTCAAAGGTTGGTTGGAACAATACCGACAGGAAACGAAGAAAAATTAACAAAACAAGTACAAGGTGCAGGCAACTGCTGTCACTCACTGTCCCTCAGTTTATGGAAGCAACACAGACTGCTGCCTGCTCACAGCTCTTAGTGTCCTCTCCCAGTAGGACTGGTAATATAATTTAATCTGAGAGCTATAGAAAACATTTTGGTTCTTATATATATTCATTGGAAATATAGTTTCCAAATGTTTATATATTTGACATGTTAAGTGAGGAAGTTTGGCTCTGTTTTAGGCTCACTAAGGGTGCAATCAGTGGACAGCCTTTGCTCTACAGGGAGCCAGGTTTTCCTTTGTCACCTGTTTTCAATGGCAAGGCTGTGCGCACTCAGTCTGTACTGTGCCGATCCGTAACCATGCTCAAATAATCTGCTATGGTGTCCTGTTGATTTAGAGCAACAAAACATGTAGTTTTAAACAAAACTACATCATCTATTGGAAAATAGATGATGTAGTTTTGTTTAAGCTGTGGTGTAATCTAGTTGAGTTGGTTATGTTCCTGATGCTTTGGAACAGGTTTGTGAACTCAGTTGGGTAAACGGGTGTCCATTTTTGTTCATCTCTTGGCACTTGATAATATGAGAGGGGGTCACTATGTTTAGATGTGTCCAAAATTTAATTGCTTATTTTTGGTTTTAAGTTCTGATAAACTGGCCTAATTCTGCCTCTTTGCATTATATTTAGTTTTCCTCTTGACATGTAGGAGAAGCTTACAGAACTCTGCATGCAAGGTGTCAATAGTGTGTTATCTTATTGATTCAATTCTTGTTTTGTAAGTGGACCGGACCCCCACCTCGCTGGTATGGAGTGCACTTGGTTCAAACACACAACTCAAATGAGTTTTTAGCCAAATTCTAATTGGCATTTTGTTTTTACATTTTGTACAGCATACAAAGTCCTGCGTTCATTAAAAAGTCATTAAAATGCCCTTTACATTACTTTCAGTAGCTTTGTAGAACAATCTTGTGTCAAATATACACTAAAGCTTTTTGAAAGTAAATAAAAAAGCATGTATATTCTTTTATATGTTTATCAATGAGGGTATATAGGGTATAAATATGATCAGCGGTTTTATTGTGATGTCAGTAGTCTGGTGTTTGAGTGGAGGATAGGGCATAACAGGTCTGTTTGCGGAGCAGAGCTACTCTCTTTAAACCAGCTTGTCCACCCTTGCAGAATCAGAAAACAGTTAATTAAAAAAACCATTAAATGGCCAAAACAAACTTAAGACAGGCAAGAGGAGCATCAAAACATAAAAAACAAAAACCATGGAAGCGCCACCTGGTGGCTACTTTAATTATTTCACCTGTACTATACAACAACGAGTGATAAAAGTAAATATGTGGTCTTTATAGCTGAAAAAAAAATTATATAATAGAAGGAGGAGTATTTCAATGGAATGGGGGTATAAATATTGTAAATATTAAAAGAATTTGCCATGTGTCCCCATAGAGTTGGTGAATGTCAGGTTTGACCTTTATTTGTGAAATCCTAACATTTTAAGTGATTTTCAGGATCCCAGAATCAAAAAAGAATTTTTGGAGTTGAAACCATGTCTCTAGCTCATTTAGAAGTGGTAGTTTAGAAAGGGTCCCCATGTACATTCGCTATGTCATGAGTCCCCACCGGATAACAAAAACGGGTATGTGTGTGTGTGTGTGTGTGTGTGGGGGTAATTTCTAAATCAAACGAGGTCCCCAGATGATACTAATCCTGTGCGAATAGGGCTTAAGAATGTTCCTTTTTAAGTCACCGGCCAACATTCAACAGAGGTTCAAAGTTCATTCTTGATCACGGAGACAGCAGTTGGGAATACAATCAAACTGCGACTTCCATTTGGTAGCTGTTCTGAAGCCTTCCATTATAGACTGAATCTATAATGAGCTAAAACAATAATTTTATTGTAAACAAACACTGTGATTGGGTCTATATCGCATAAGCTGTTCATCAGATCATCACACAGAATGTAACACCCTTACAATTTAAACATCGGTGTAAGCTCCATTTGCTAATGAAGACCATGTGGTATGATTGAATCCTCCAGAAAAGGAACTAAATGGATTTTGTGGTGAGATTGTTTTGTCAGCCAACAGTCCCATTCGGAGAGGACTTTATTCTACCAGGATGTTAAGTGTTGTAAGATTTGATGGAAACTAGATCTGAGACTAAAATCAGCATTCAAATCGACACAATCTAAACAACATCAAACCAGTCAAGTTTACATTCTGCTTTTTCTACTACTTTTTGGTTTTTAGAGATTTTATCCCAGAAATGATAAATACTTTTCCAAAAATCACTACAGAATCTCTTGAAGTCAAAAATGATTGATGATGCCAACACAAGGTATCTGTGATTAATCGCACAGGCCGGAGTAGATTCAATTGCAATAGAGCTGCAATGATTAATCGATTAGTTGTCAACTCTTAAATTAAAAACTATTTTGATAATTGGTTTGAGTAATTTAAAAATTCTTTGATTCCAGCTTCTTAAATGTGAATACTTTCTAGTTTCTTCTCTCCTCTGTGACAGTAAACCGAATAGGTTTGAGTTGTGTACAGAACAAGACATTTGAGGACGTCAGATTGGGCTTTTGGGACACAACTAATCGATTAATTGAGAAAAAAAATCAACAGATTAATCGACTATGAAATTAATCGTTGCAGCCCTAAATTGCAAATACGACAGGGGCGCATGAAGGAGAAACCCAAGCCTCGCTCATGCAGAGAAATCAGAATTGGCACAGAGAGAGATACGTTAATTGACTATTCTCAGTTTTCTCTATTTCAAAACTACACCTTCCTTCACCGCCCTCCCCCATCTTTCTGACTGGCTGTCGTAGATCTTTCTGCAGCGTTTCTCCCTCCTTCTGCAGCATCTGAAGATCATTGCCTTCACACAGAACAGATGCAACCCACTTTAGGGATACAAAAGAAGAAGGAAAAAAAACAAGAGGATGAATACAGAAAGAGTTACAAACCGTGGTGCTTTAGAAGAGAGGGGTTGGAGGAGGAACTCTGGCAGCAACAGAGAAACAGCGCCACTGATGGAATATTCTATACTTTGATTAAAGAGGAACAGAGCGCAACTAAAGTCTTCTTCTTCTTGTTCTGGCTTCTCTAGCAGCCACCTGACCCCCATCCCTCCATCCCCCATCCCACAACCTACTTTGTTTCTACTTGTTTGTAAAGTAGAGGGAGGTGAATGAAGCAAAGGATTGTGTGTGTGTGTGTGTGTGTGTGTGTGTGTGTGTGTGTGTGTGTGTGTGTGTGTGTGTGTGTGTGTGTGTGTGGCCTGTGTAGATTCAAAAGGAAGCGTTTCATGACTCGACGATGAGCTGGGAGATCATGTGTGTGGTGTAAGCAGGCATGGTGCATTCATTTGTAACAGCATCTGGGGGAGCTGAACAGAGGAGGAGGAAGATAGTGATAAAAGGGGAGGAGGAGGAGGAGGACGGGGGGACACACAAACAAACTTGCTTTCTTTCTTTCAAAGCCGACACGGTTTCCTCTTTGACGAGGTTTTTGCGGAGATATTTTAGTCAAGGCGGCTTTGAGGCGGAGAGGGACGGGCTTCAGCAGGATGCCAGCTTCAACGCTGTTTTGTAACAGAGTTTTTCTTCGTGGCATTTAATTCAATTTCTTCTTTTCCTCAGATTACAGAGCAACATCTGTGTCTCTACAGTCTGTAGGAAAAGAAAGCAGCGGAGACTCCGAGTGATGTTTAATGAACAACCTGCTGATCCTCATCAGACCTGCAGGACAACACGCTGAAGTCTCTCCACTCTCCTCCTCCTCCTCCTCCTCTCTCTGCTGTCAACAAGCCTGACGACCAACAGAGCTCCTTTTGTGCGTCTAAAAGACGATTACGGACCTCCAGACAGGCCGGGGGAATAAAACCTGCAATGATTAAAGGACCTTTTAGTAATCATTGGCTGCTTTGCATGGCAGAACACTCTGAAGTTGCCTGAAAGAGTGGAAGTGGAGGTGGAGAAACTGAAGAGGAGCAACGGCCAGTAAAATGAGATGTGCTCGAGGCTCATTAAGAGAAGACGGGCTGAATTAAACACACACGCGCAGATCAGCTGTGGCCATCTTGGACCTGACGGCAAAACGCGCACACACGCACACACACACCTCTCATTAGCTTAACAAAACTGTCGGGTTGGTTGTTCTCGTTAAGCGAAAGACAGCCGGCCGTGTCATGTGCGGCACATTTCAGCTTTAAGATGAGGATTTAGATACACTCCCTTTCGTTTCATTTGCCTGCCTGACATCATGCTCCCGCGCTTCTGATCCGATTAGGATATTTGAAGGTGCACGGTGTCGCCGCAGTGAGATTTCGGATTAGTAGCAGCTGAGGATTCAGGTTGGGAAATATACATCAAGCCGTGGGCGTGAAATAATAGTAACTAACACGAAGGGGAACAGTAGATCTACTTCGAGAAAGCAGGTGTGCCAGGAAACCTCACATCAGGTAACAAACATTATTAACAAAATATAAAAAAACAGGACTCAGCACTGTTGATTTGTTGAGACCTGGGGATGCAATGACATCTCTACAATGACGTCAAAAAAGGTAAGGTTGTGGGTTGATGGTTCAATACAACACAAATAAGAACTGTAAAAGTGCTGAATCCAGCCAGAGACAGACACAGACGCACACACACAGACGCACACACACAGACGCACACACACAGACGCACACACACACACACACACACACACACAGCGCAGGTGTTTAAGAGGTATCCCAGTATAATCTGGTTCAGATACCAAACCCGTGGATTAAGTAAATGAGGCCTTTTTGTCCTTCTGCACTTCAGCACTGAGCTGGGAGCAATTAGCCACTTACTGCATTTGTGGTGGGACACGCACACAACTGACCAAGGAACACATGTTCTCTCTCTCATAATTCGCACACACACACACACACACACACACACACACACACACACACACACACACACACACACACACACACACACACACACACACACACCTCATGTCTATCCCATTACAGGAGCCCCTAGGCCCAGCTTGCAGGCGGAAAAGCCCAATTTGTTTATTACTTGTTTATTCCGGGGATTATGGAGAGGGGGAGATGGGGTGAAATGCATCTAACAGAGCCGCATGGGGGCCCCCTCTCAAAAGCTCTTTAATTACTGCTCCTCCCTCCCCGGCCCCCAGCACCCTCCAACACCACTGCCTCCCGGAACTGAGCCACAATGAACTTGAGCTAGAGTTAACCACACGGCCACTCTCAGCGTGTGTGTGTGTGTGTGTTTGTGTGTGTGTGTGTGTGTGAGAGAGATATAGACAGAAAGGGAGGAAAAAAGCGATCACTAGCCAAACTTCCATCCCCCATAATACTCCTCCTCCTCCTCCTCCACCTCCTCCTGTCAAGGCATTCCAACATCACAGGAGGCCAACACGGAGCAGTGAACTGGGACTAAACTAACAACATCCCATCCCACCAACGCCACCACATCACCGACATATACGTACACCTGTGGTAAGAGTGAGAAGAAGTTGGTGCATTTAGACCCACATTTGCGCTGTGTCCAAAGATGTAGCTTCTTCACAGCCGGAACAGAAGCTCCATAAGAGAGTTGAACCTTGCTAAACCCTTGTGGCAACCCTTGCTGGCCTGTGTAGGCCAAATGTGTTGCAAATTACTGACTTTCAAAATGTATGCACCATCAATGGTTAGAAAGGAACCGGCAATATAAGGCTTTATCCAGCCTGAGCCTACACAATGGCTTACACAGAAGAAAACAGATCAAGTTTAATGATCAGCTGTAGCTTTTCAATGGACATATTAGTATATATGTTATGCGTTAAATGGTTTTGTAATCCCAAAAGGTGCATTGTTATTTTGTAAATGCAACACGCAGAGGGACAAGCAGAACTTATGTAGCATCACATTTACCTCACACTTAATATGTCAAATGTCACTAATTAATGTGGTGATGGTGACAAAAAAAATGTGGTGGTGGGGGGGGGGGGCATTAAAGCAAAGCTTGGTTTTCTGCACATAGAGATGGGCATGACATCAAGAGAAAAAAAAATACAATGTTGGAATTAAAAGGTTTTCACAGAAAAGAGAAGAGCAACATTGGATGATGGTGATGGTGATAATGATAACGCGGATGATGGTGGAGTTCTACTGTATATTCCATTTCACATCCCTGTAACTGGTTCAATGGATTTTCCCACAATCCCCTGCACCCCTGAGCTGCTCCCACAATGCCCGGTGGGGATCTGTGGGTCCCAAACAAAAGCCCCCGGGCAGCCTGGACCACAGTTAAACATGTTAAAGAAACACTCTCGTCTTTATGCACTCCTTTCTCTCTCTTACTCTCCTCTCTAAATCTAACCCTCTGCTCTCTAATCTCTCCACCACCTTCCTCCTCTCACTTCATAAGAGGCACGGAGGGGGAGGGGGGGGGGGGAGACTCTTATCCCAGAAAAGAGAGGAGGAAGTAAGGGCAGGCAGGGAAAGGGTCTCTGTGATTGATTAAAGGCAAAGAGGAAAAATGGTGGAGTCTCACATGAAACACAGAAGCAGCTAGAGATGACTCTATTCACACTTGTTAAAGCGCATTTTCCAAAGGCTTCCTCTCCACACACACACACAGAAAAAGATTGACTCCTCTGCTCTTAAAGGCACTCTGTCAGGATGAAAGCAGTTTTCCTCTATAAAGACTCCCAGACCCAAACATCTCTCTAAGCCCAGCAAAAAGACAGAGGCTAAGCAGTCGACTTTTTACTTGCTGGCCAACTATTTTGACTTTGATATTGAGTTAAGTATCTGAAACAAGGACGTCTACTAAGGCACAACTACAAATGACATATACCAGGCTGTCCGGATGAAAACAGGACGGTTTTACTTGGCCCCTCAGACCTGACCTGTGCCATCAAGAGAATCCTTAAGTCCCATAAGGCATCAGTAGGCTTCAAATGAAGTGCTTGTCATACATCTGAAAACCCCACTCCAAAACACTTTTTTCTGATCTCAGAATTCAGGAGCTGCGTCAAACTATTTTTTGCAACTTTCTGAAACGGACAATCCAACAAGCATGCATACTTTACGCAGCGATTAACTACATGTGCAGAAGTGAGAAAGCATGGTGAATTTTAATTTCTTTCTTAAGCTTTTAAACACGTTACTTTACATGTGTACAACACCATGAAAGAGAAGGCCATTAAGAACAGGTACAGTGCCTTTGGCGAAAGTATTCGCCCCTTTGAACGCTTCTCGACCTTTTGCCACATTTCAGGCCTCAAACATAAAGATATAAAACTGTAATTTTTTGTGAAGAATCAACAACAAGTGGGTCCCAATTATGAAGTGGAACGAAATTCATTGGCTATTTCAAACTTTTTAACAAATAAAAACTGAAAAAGTGGGCGGCAAAATTATTCAGCCCCTTTACTTTCAGTGCAGCAAACTCTCTCCAGAAGTTCGGTGAGGATCTCTGAATGATCCAATGTTGACCTAAATGACTAATGATGATAAATAGAATCCAGCTGTGTGTAATCAAGTCTCCGTGAGTAAATGCACCTGCTCTGTGATAGTCTCAGAGGGTGTGTAAAGCGCAGAGAGCATCATGAAGAACAAGGAACACACCAGGCAGGTCCGAGATACCGTTGTGGAGAAGTTTAAAGCCGGATTTGGATACAAAAAGATTTCCCAAGCTTTAAACATCCCAAGGAGCACTGTGCAAGCCACAATATTGAAATGGAAGGAGTATCAGACCACTACAAATCTACGAAGACCCGCCGTCCCTCTAAACTTTCAGCTCATACAATGAGAAGACTGATCAGAGATGCAGCCAAGAGGCCCATGATCACTCTGGATGAACTGCAGAGATCTACAGCTGAGGTGGGAGACTCTGTCCATAGGACAACAATCAGTCGTATACTGCACAAATCTGGCCTTTATGGAAGAGTGGCAAGAAGAAAGCCATTTCTTAAAGATATCCATAAAAGTGTCGTTTAAAGTTTGCCGAAGCCACCTGGGAGACACACCAAACATGTGGAAGAAGGTGCTGTGGTCAGATGAAACCAAAATCGAACTTTTGGCAACAATGCAAAACGTTATGTTTGGCGTAAAAGCAACACAGCTCATCACTCTGAACACACCATCCCCAACTGTCAAACATGGTGGTGGCAGCATCATGGTTTGGGCCTGCTTTTCTTCAGCAGGGACAGGGAAGATGGTTAAAATTGATGGGAAGATGGATGGAGCCAAATACACGACCGTATTCTGGAAGAAAACCTGATGGAGTCTGCAAAAGACCTGAGACTGGGACGGAGATTTGTCTTCCAACAAGACAATGATCCAAAACATAAAGCAAAATCTACAATGGAATGGTTCACAAATAAACATATCCAGGTGTTAGAATGGCCAAGTCAAAGTCCAGACCTGAATCCAATCGAGAATCTGTGGAAAGAACTGGAAAACTGCTGTTCACAAACGCTTCCATCCAACCTCACTGAGCTCGAGCTGTTTTGCAAGGAGGAATGGGCAAAAATGTCAGTCTCTCGATGTGCAAAACTGATAGAGACATACCCCTGCGTAATTTACAGCTGTAATCGCAGCAAAAGGTGGCGCTACAAAGTATTAACTTAAGGGGCTGAATAATTTTGCACCCAATATTTCAGTTTTTATTTGTTTAAAAGGTTTGAAATATCCAATAAATTTCGTTCCACTTCATGATTGTGTCCCAACTTGTTGTTGATTCTTCACAAAAAATTACAGTTTTATATCTTTATGTTTGAGGCCTGAAATGTGGCAAAAGGTCGAAAAAGTTCATAGGGGGCCGAATACTTTCGAAGGCACTGTATAAACAATTCTGCTATTAGATGTGATTGGACAAGTCCTTTTTGAGCCGACCTGAAAAACATCCCCATATCGTTGTCTCCTCTACTTGATTAGTGCCATTGGTCTCAACCAGAATGCCAACTCCCGTCTCAAAGATATATCGCACCCTGGCCTCACTACACTGGTTGCTAAGAGTTAGAATAGATTTAAAGAGATTATTCCTCACACTCAACGCCTTTACATTGATGCCCTGGTTATATCACTGATGTGACAGTGGGATGCCCAGCTCCAAGGGGGACCAAACTTTTGCACTCCTTGCGTGGAAATCCCTGCCTTAAAGCCTTTCTATGATACCATCTTGTACTCTCTTATTTCAACTGATATTGTACTGCCTTAACCTAAAAACATTGTAATACTTTTAGTAGGGCTACTCCCTCTTAGTCGATTAGTCGACTAATCGGTCGCTTTGGTCTTAGTCAACTTAGATTTCTTTAGTCGATTAGTCATGTTTTATGCTGAATTCATGCTGAAAGACTTATTTCCAAGAAACATAATGAGCACATCCTCTGGTAAACAAGAATTAAGGGTTGACATTTTACCTAATAGATATCACCGTGAAACCTACTTTAATTAATTTCATTAAGGCAGTTATTTGTTGTATTACACGATTTCTGAAATGTTATGTTTAAATATGCAAAGGAGGCATTATCTTATTCAATACATGCATCCTTTTGCATGACTCTTTGTGTGAGAAAAGATTAAATCAACTAATCCGATTAGTCGATACAACTGAATGAGTGTTAGTAGACTAAGAATTTCTTCAATCGAACACAGCCCTACTCTTTAGTCTTTTTTTTCATTACATGTCTTAATTGCCTTTTTCTCTTATTCAGGATCTAATATTGTACCTATACTGCAAAAGAACTACCCTTCTTCTTGCTGTGTTGTGCTTCATACATGTGCTTTACATGTATTATTGTTATTTAATTTCATCTGGCCATGATTTTGCTGACTTTGTAACACGTTCTAACATTTTGACATCCATTGGGCAACATGACATCATGACTTTGCGTAAACATACACGCCACTTTCCTAAAGCCAAGTGGCGGTTATCCGCACGCATTTTGAGCTATCCGCGGGCGTGATTCTATGCTGGATACAGTGGATGTAAACATGTTATCGAACGCCATGCTATCGCAAGAACGCTACACGCATGTAAAAAAAAACATTGGGAAAGGCTTTAGTAACAAAAAATGACGGTGACCAACGCCGACACACTTAGGGAAAACAAACGGTTGAGTTTAGGAAAAGAACATCGGGGAAGGCTTTATTAAAAAAAATAATAATAATAAAAAATAAAAAAAACATGGATGATAAACCCCACATGCGGGACGCTATCCCGGCTCTCCTGGGTGAAAGTCCTGTTTTACCCATCCGGACTTCAGTCCTTTCATACTACTCGCTACGGCAATAATTCACATGTAATGTAGGTCAATGGAGGCCAAACGGCGCTGATAAACACGCTTAAAAGCAATTACTAACCGGGCGTATTGTCATACATATGCCACTTCATGAGATCAGTCTGTATTGGGACTATTGCTAAACCCCAAAATTGCTGTGTAAGTTCATAAGGCTGTAAAGGGTTGTGAAACCCCCAAACAGTGGTCCCCATCTACCCCTGGCCAGGCTCCATGTCTGCTTTTGATGATGAAGGAATGAGAACAGGTGGGCCAGTGGCTCCAGACCGAATGGACACGCATGTAATCGTCATGACAGAGGTATTTTTGGATCTGGTGCAAACAGCCTCTCACTACAGGACATAACGATATTTCCTGACATCATGCTGGACAATTGTCTCTCTCTCTCTCTCTGTACATGTCCAAGTATTTACATAAATGCCGGTTTTATTTCCGTGTTCCCTCACTTTAACCTCTAAGGAGTGCTGAGACCCAGAGTTGAGGACAACGTGGGAAATAACCAGCTACAAACACATACAACAACACTGTATCATTACTTTCTTTACTTTATCATCCAGCCCTTGGGGAAAATATCCAGGGACGACATCGTTCTTCAACTAACTAACTAACTTCTCTCCATCCAGCTGAGGGCTCAGGCAGCTTTAAGCCCAGTTAAGTGAGCTGCCAGTGATATTGTGTAATCCGGTTTGTTGCTAAAGCTCAGCTTCCCCACACCTAATCTACTCGTAAGGGTTTGCCTTGATAACCTGTTTCCTTCCACTCTTTCGGTGGGCTTGTAGACAGTGGACCTTTAACCTCATTTGTTATTCTATTCAGTCTTCAAGTTCTTCTTCTCATGGCCCTTGCTCGCTTATTCCTTGTTCCTCAGTCTGTCGTCAAGAGACCAGTTTTAAAGCATTGGTTGGGTTTTTTCTCATTGTACATGTGGCGGCCCCCAGCTCTGGGATGTCTCATCCAGACGTCGGGGATAGGATACTACCTCTTTTTTATTTGCCTCTTAAGTTACAAGACAGACGATTGTTTAAGCAGAGCTCTGCTCCAGCTAAGCCCTGCTATAAATCTGGGCTGATTTAGACTGCAAAGACAGCTTCCTGGACAGGGCAGAGGCTGCGGGGATATACTGAGATTTGATGGGCTTGATGGTCTAGCCAGGGTTTTGCTGAAAGTCGTGTCGGATAAAAAAAGAAAGAAGCGATTGAGTCAGAAGGCCATCACTCAGTACGTTTACATTCATACCAATATTCCACTATTATTCCGAATATGACAATATTCTGAATTTGATACAGGTCATGTAAACAACATATTCCAGTTCATATTAAGAATAAGGCCTTTTTCCGAATATAGCATTTTCCGATTTAGACATTATATAGACGGTATTATTCAGGTTTTAGAGGCATTCTTTGGACATATATACACGATTGAATATGAGAGTCTCAAATCTGGGTTCAGCTCTGTGCGTTGCTATGGTTGCTGTACACAACCAACCAGCCAACAGTTTGCAAGGCTGCAGGCCCAATAATAAAAATTGAATTTATATAGCGTTTATGGACTCCAAAGTCGCTACACCGCTCCTTTTAAACATCAAAGACTTTGTTATCAACAGGTTTTGATATGCGCACACATCACTACACCAACCTTTTCAAGGACGCTTGTTGAAGGAATGAAAGAGGGACACTGTGTTCACCGCGCCCAACAAGTCCAGCCACTGGTAAACTTTGAAAAACTAGGAATTTGCACAGCTAGCATGTAAACAGGAATATTAGTGGAATTTTCACTTTCATTAGCCATGTAACCAGCTTAGTCAGAATATCGTCTTTTTCGAATACGGGCAAAACCGGAATATTATGTGCATGTAAACGTAGTCTTTGTTGCAGTCCACCATGCAAAAATATATATTGTTAGGGTGCCGTATGCATCTATCTAGGTATATGTTTTATGCAATTTTATATTTCAATATATGTATCCTTGATACTGTAATTCTTCTGTAAATTAAAGATTTTTATTTTAAAAATGTTTATAGATGTCTTGTCATGTATATAATCCAAATTAAATAAATAGCAAAAAATAAATCACTGATTAAAAAAAGGTCCCTCACATTTATAGCAAAAATCTAATATTACCATCCAGAGCCACCTTGTTATTTATAGTGTGGGAAAAAAAAATAGATTTCTATTGTTTCACAGTATTTAGGTCACACCCAATTTAGGATATGTGTTTGAGCACCCATACGGCTGTGTGCATGTGTAAGTCCATGTAGCAGCTAGGGTAATAGTGACATTTGGCAGAGCTGGGTCGACGCTCTGGGAGGAGCTTTGTGATCAATAGGCCTGCCAAGCGGCATTAGTCCTCCTGGCACCACAGGGCCGGGCTTCCTGGACATAAGAGCAGAGGGACTTTAACTCTGATCTTATTTATGAGCACACAAAGGGCAGCACAAGGGGTCTTTTGGTGGGGCCTGTTCAAACAGAAGAGCGCGGATGGGGTCTTTGAGGGGCTGGGTCGGAATGACTTGGGGAAGAGAGAGCGGGCTGACAGGTCAGTCTCAAAGCCCCAAAAACGGGGCCGGGATCAGGGGGTATGTGGAGGGGGTGGGAGGGAGCCTCAGCCTTCTCCCTCAGCTCCCCGAGACCGAGCAGGGCTTAGGGACAATATGCCTGCTGTGGAGCTAAGGGGATGCCAAGAGCGGAGCGGAGGCTAGGGGAAGTTACGGCTGGGAGGCAGGTGGGTGAGGCGCATGGGGCGGCCGATCGGTAAAAGAGGCCTCCACCTTGTCCCAGCTGTCACGCAGTCCCAGACAAGTATGCGGCCGCGACCTCTCAAACAAATCGGGCCTCTGTCCCTACATGCAGGGGAAACAGTGCTAAATCAAGGAGCAATCCAGCCCCTCTCCAGGCTGGCAGGGCAGCCACTGCTTTGGGGGATGAAGGGCAAAGGATCAAAGCCCTCAGGAGAGGAACACAACAGTTCCATCCAGCTGGACGCTTCCCTCCTGTCACCTCAGTGAGGGGGTGCTGACCAGGGAGTCATTTTGAAGGTGGGGGGGGGGTGGCATTTGGTATCATAAACCGCAAATCAGCAGGGTACTCGGTCGTATAGCATGTGTGTGTATGTGTGTTTATGTGGGAGGGGGTTGGCTAAAGTCAGATGTGACACTGTGTGAGCCAAAGCGCAGATCTGTCACGGCTGTCATTGTTGCTTAGCAATGAGGCGAATAGAAGAAGAGAGGGTGAAGAAAGAAGTAAGCAAAAGAAAAGCTAGGACAGTGGGAAGATTGCAGAGGAGAGAAAACCATGAAAGAGAGCAGCAAAGAACAAGTAGAGATGGTGCACGTTTTCTCTCATCTCTGCATGCTAAAAAATACCATGTTCATATACTTTCATGCACGTGCCACGCACATCTGTGCATGTGTTTTTTGTGTGAGCTGACCATGACAGGTTTCTGAATTCATCAAGCAACAAAGAAAGTTGCCCAGTCATTCAATTTATGGCTGCCTCAACCCAACCGTGACCCTTCACCTAAAGTCCACTGACCTGGAAGTTACGTCCATTCGGGGCAGCCATTTCCTGACTCTATAAAGGAGGCAGCGGAACTGAAGGAGACTGAGGGTGAAAATGGAGGGGCAGAATCATTAACTACCAGCACAATGACCAGAACTGTGTCCGAGTCCAACCCAGCGTTTTGGAGAGGTCAACCTCTAAAAGATCTGAGAGCCCCAGGCAGCAGCACACTGAGCTTACACAGCTGAGGGGAAAAACAGGCCTCTGACAGGACTACAGGCAGAGGAAAAGAAAGTCTATAAACAGCTGGCTGCTCACACAAACGACAAAGGAAGAAACTGCCAGGGCATCTCTTTAGTTTTCCAACAAGTAACAACCAGAGCCAAATTGGATGAGGGCGCTGCTGTGAGAAGTGTGTATGATAATTCTGTTGTATCAGATGTCCAAGTCTGAACAAATACTAAAAACATGTTGGATGCATATATCAAGGTCTTGATACTCAGCTACCATTAGCAAAGTGTTTTCCGCCCCCCTGCCCTCCACGACTGTGCCTCAGCCCTAAGTCTTCACAGATCCAAGGCTCAACATCCAGCCTCAGAGGCCATGAGGTAAGGGCTAGACTGGAGACAGAGGCTCTTGTCTCCGGCATGGCAGTTTGGAGCTGGTCCTGGCTTGGAGCAGATCTGGAACTTGACGCCAGTATGCGAGCCATCTCTGGTGCAGTCAAGGTTGCATCAAGGACCAGACAGCTACTCGACTGAGGAAGAAAGAGTCTGGCAAACCTCCAGTCTTCTGCAAACGCGTCCTCAAAATCTGGAGCCACATTCAATTCAAAGTCCGGCATGGCAGATAACATTCATGCTACTCTATCAGTGGTGCTGTCCCAATGTCCATTCAAGGGTTACACACAAAAGAACTGGTGTTTGGCAATAGTTCAGATAAGCCTTTGGCAAGTCAACAGTGTGGATACAGAGATGGGTGTGTGTGTGATGGATAAGGAAGTAATAGAAGTGGCTGGGTGGGAGACAGGCAAAGAGGGAGAGAGACAGAGGTTAATAAGATTTTTAAGATTATTGGTGAGGCAGGATTACTTATCCCCTCCTTCATCTTTCATTTTACTCATTCCTGAGCTTGATGTCCATCAGTCTCTCAGCTTAGCCACTACTTAACAGTCTGGCCATCACTGAGATGCAGCGGCAAAGGTGGATTTGTGACGCGGCAGCAACGGGCCTATACACTTCCTTTGAAGTTACGCTGTGGGGTACACGCCAGAGCTTCGGGACACGCTTCAAAACCGTATGCCG